>NC_057866.1:255675358-256366858 GCF_019393635.1 Dromiciops gliroides
CAGAAGGCAATCCTTAAACTTCATCTCAAAGGCAAAGAAGGGCTCTGTGAGGCTGAAGGAAGGAGAATGGCATTCCAGGAATACAGACCACCAGAGAAAACGCTTGGAGGTGGGAGATTTGAGTATTGTGTGTAAAGTACAGAGTAGCCTGGGGATATATTAAGGTCTACTGAAGTTTGGGGGTTTTTTAAGGATGGGGGAGACTTAGGTATGCTAGAAGGAACCTGGATATAGAGAGATGTCGAAAATTTGAGGGGGGCAATGAACTGAGGATGCTATCTGTTAGAGAAGACAGGAAGAGAGGGGATCAAGTGCACCTGAAGAGGGGTCGCCCTTGCCATGGAGAAGTGCCACCACTCTGTCAGAGAGGGAGGTAAAAGAAGACAGAATGAGAGAGAATGAAAACGGGGGAAGATGAAGCTCACATCTAATGGCCTCTGTTTCTCAAAAAAGAGACAATTTATTTGGTCTTTCCCCAAATAATGGTACCTGTACTCTGATCCAACAAAAAGTTCAGTTAGAAATATTTTCAGGGCAGCTAGGTGGCGCAGTGGATAGAGCACCAGCTCTGGAGTCAGGAGTACCTAAGTTCAAATCCAGCCTCAGACACTTAACACTTACTAGCTGTGTGACCCTGGGCAAGTCACTTAACCCTCATTGCCTCACCAAAAAAAAAAAAAAAAGAAAGAAATATTTTCATATATGCACATCTCTTCCTTTTTTTCTTGTATCTCTTTTTTTCCATTTGCCTGGCAATGATAACATTGGATGGCGAGAGATTAGTGAACTGAGGGGTATAATGCCAAGCTGCTTTCTGCAACATTTGAACCAATTCATAGCTCACCAATGATGCTAGTGTGCCTGTCTTCCCACACTCCTTCCCCAAATTGCTATTTTCATTTTTTGTCATCATTGCCAATTTGATATGCATGAGGCAAGATGTGCATTTCTCTTATTAGGAGTCATTTGGGTAATTTTTAATATGACTATTGATAGCTTTGATTTCTTCCTTTAAGAATTGCCTGTTATCGGGGCAGCTAGGTGGTGCAGTGGATAGAGCACTGGCCCTGGAGTCAGGAGTACCTGAGTTCAAATCCGGCCTCAGACACTTAATACGCACTTACTAGCTGTGTGACCCTGGGCAAGTCACTTAACCCCAATTGCCTCACTAAAAAAAAAAAAAAAAAAAAAAAAAAAAAAAAAAAAAAAAAAAAAAAGAATTGCCTGTTAGGAGGGGAAGGAGTCAAGATGGCAAATTAGAGGCCACACAGCTGAACTCTCTCAACATTCCCCTCCAAACAACTTTAAAATAATGCCTCAAAAAAAAAATTTTGGAGCAGCAAAGCCAACAAAAGATCATGGTGAGACATTTTTCTGGCATAAGAAAGCTTAGGAGGTGGTCAGTAGTTTATGACACAGGAGTGGAAGTGTGTCTGAAGGTGTCCCATCACCACCACCACCACCACCACCACCACCACCACCACCACCACCCTCCCCCCGCACACATGACCAGAGACAGAAAAGAAGTCAAACAACTGGTCAAGGAAGAGATTCAAGGGGACCACTGACTGGTACTGGGTATAGCTGACACTGACTGGCGACTCTATTGCCCATACATAGTCTTGGGTTGTAGTCCCAAGGCATATTTTTGAATGATTTCATGTATATTGATGTCATATTGCTTGCCTTCTCAAGGAAGAGAGAGGGGAGCAAAAGGAAGAGGATTTGGAACTCAAAATGTAAAAAGAAAAGAATGTATTAAAATTTCTTTTAAAAAAAGAATTGGGGGCAGCTACATGGTGCAGTGGATAAAGCACTAGCCCTGGATTCAGGAGGACCTGAGTTCAAATCTGGCCTCAGACACTTAACACTTCCTAGCTGTGTGACCCTGGGCAAGTCACTTAACCCTCATTGCCCTGAAAAAAAAAAAGAATTGCCTGTTTATATCCTTTTGACCCAGTAATACAACTACTAGGCACATAAACCAAATAATTAATACATACCCTTCTTCATTGGTAGAATAGGTCTTGTTCTTATATATCTGTATCATTTTCCTATGTATCTTAGGTATCAGAACTATCTCAGAGAAACCTGTTACAAGGCTCCCTGCCTACTCCACCCTCCTGGACAACAACACCGCCGCACCCCCAGCAAAGTTAACTATTTCCTTTCTAATTCTTTGGCTTTCTGGAGGCAATCTGGGTTAAGTGACCTGTCCAGGGTCACACAGAAACTAAGTGTCTGAAGCTGAATTTGAATTCAGGCCCTCCTAAGTCCAAGGCCAGTGCTGTATCCACTGTGCCACCTATCTGCCCTCTTACTTTCTATTTCTAATGGAATTGATTTTATTTTTGCAGAAGCTTTTCATTTTTGCTTAATCAAAATTGTCCATTAATTCTTCTTTGACTTGCTTTATAATTTGTTTGATCAAGAACTCTCTATCAGTCTCCATAGCTGTGAGCGAGATCTCCTTCCAAGTTCTTCTCATTAATTTTTTTACTGACATGACCTTTTATATCTAAGTCACCAATATCCATTTGGAGCTTATTGAAGTTTGGACTAGGAGATCTTGGTCTAAAGCTAATTTCTGCTAGACTGGTTTCCAGTCTCGATAACCAGGAACCTAAATCCGTGTCCAAGTCATGTCTCAAAATAAGCAGATCAGTGAAGCATTTTTAAAAACCCATGCAAAGGGGGCAGCTAGGTGGCTCAGTGGATAAAGCACTGGCCTTGGATTCAGGAGGACCTGAGTTCAAATCCAGCCTCAGACACTTGACACTTAACTAGCTGTGTGACCCTGGGCAAGTCACTTAACCCTCATTGCCTTGCAAAAATGAAAAAGAAACAACAACAACAAAAAAAACCCCATGCAAAGTAGGGAAAAGAAGGAGGTTTGTAGGGAAGAACAAAGCTGGAAAGCCTTAAAACTAACACCAATTTATTATTTGCTTTATGAAAAAAGGCAACCTCTTGGTAATAGAGCTGCACGGTTTCCCGTACAATCCGCTTCTTTGCATATGGAAATGTTCGTGTTAGTTAAGGTTTGTCAGGTACAGAATAATAAAAGGTAACAACATAATTTCATAAGAGGTCAGGGTTGTACTTGAGCAAACCCATCTTAAATGAGTTTAGATTTACCACTGTTTAAATTATGATCAAATGTCCTTAGCGCAAGATTTTTTTTTTTCAGCTGGCTACTGCTATCAGATTAGAATAGAAAAGACGCTTATTAGGCACTTATTATAGTTCCAGCAAGATGCTAGCTTGAGTAAAAATACAAGCAAAAGAGACAGACAGTTCTGGTCACCAAGTAGCTTATATTCTATTGGGTGAAGACAACACAAAAAAGTGGTGCTGAAAGGGTTGGGGAAGGGTAAGGAAGGAGAACACAGAGCGGAAAATGAATCTGGGGAGTCAGGAGGTGAGCTGGATGATTGATGAAGATGGTGGTGTGGGGACTTTCAAAAGTGGAGGTTCTGAGGAGGAAGTCATTAATCAGGGAAGGAGGTTTAAGAGGTGGAGGCGGGGCAGCTAGGTGGCACAGTGGATAGAGCACCAGCCCTGGATTCAAGAGGACCTGAGTTCAAAGCTGGCCTCAGACACTTAACACTTACTAGCTGTATGCAAGTTGCTTCACCCTGTTGGCCTCAGTTTCCTCATCTGTAAAAAATGAGCTGGAGAAGGCAATGACAAACCCCTCCAGTATCTCTGCCAAGAAAACCCCAAATGGGGTCATGGAGAAACAACTCAAGAACAACAAAAACAACAACACAGCTAGTAATGTTTCATAACTCTCCCATCTATTGTCCTATTTACTACATCATGCTGCCTCATGAAGGGGAGAGTTGGCAAGGCAGAGTCCCCCCAGGAAATAACGCTGAGCCCCACTTCTTCATAAGTATATTCCTTCTTTCCCCACCCTCTCTTTTTTTAATGGACTCAAAGACTAAGTTTTTGTTGGTGTGCAGTTATTCCCTTCTGAAGTTGTATCCCCAGGTTCCCATAACACAGTATTTATTTCATTAGGTTTTCTCCTTCAGTTTGAACATTTTTTCATTCTCTCGACTAGGAGACGATCCTCTCCCTTTTGCTGTTTCTTCCAAATTTCTCTTGGTTCTGAAATTGATGGTTCTGCTGTTAAGCTGATCCCTAAGGGTAGGACCAAGGCTAAAACTGAAGAAAATGCACATTCCTCAGGCTGGATAAAGGTAGTAGCCAAGCCCTGTTGACAGATGTTTCTGGGCCATTTCCCTCTGAGGTAGAGCCTTAACCAGATAAAAGTGGTCTCCAAACCACTCTCCTCTGACATAGGTTCACATGAGGCAGAGCCTGAGCCAGCAAAGGGGACCTACAGAAGCATGATTGTAAAGGAGAAGGACACCAGTTGGCCAAAAGGCCCTCCAGAACCTTGGCACTGGCCCAGAATGGACCTAGTGGTGACCTGGGCTGACAGTGTGGCTTGTTGCTTGGTGGTTGGTGGAGACTGGCTCTGGTGAAGGTGGTTGTGGTTTTCTCCCATGTGGGAGTTGTTTTTCATTCATCTGATCTTTGTTGATCTTTTGCCTTGCTTGGCAGTTTCTTATTTTCTTGAGGCATTTCTAGAAGGAGCTTCATTACTCTGGAAACTTTCAGGTCAGAGCTTTGTGAGAAATTCTCTGTATCTGTTTTTTGTAAATCTATGGTCAAGTTCTCTGTGCATCTACATTGGTATCTTTAGGCGCCTCCTCATTTGCTTCCTTTTCCATCATTTTTTGTTGGTCATCAGAATTTTACTTTTGAAATTGAGACCCGAGTCCTCTTATAACACATTGCTATTGAGAACACTGGGGCATGAAATCCCATATATCTTTTCTTGGAGCTCTCTGAAATTTGTTCTCAACACTAATAGAAGGAAAAAACACATATCAGGAAGTGGGTCCAGGAAAGGAAGTTTTGGTCTGTGAGTCACAGGAATGGTGGAGACATCAGGCATTATATTGTCATGCACCCTCCTTTAAAAAATTTTATTTATTTTATTCTGAACTTAAGAAATAAAACAGGGGGCAGCTAGGTGGCATAGTGGATAAAGCACAAGCCCTGGATTCAGGAAGACCTGAGTTCAAATCCGACCTCAAACACATGACACTTACTAGCTGTGTGACCCTGGGCAAGTCACCTAACCCTCATTGCCTCACAGAAAGAAAGAAAGAAAGAAAGAAAGAAAGAAAGAAAGAAAGAAAGAGAGAGAGAGAGAGAGAAAGAAAGAAGGAAAGAAAGAAAGAAAACAAGCATTTCTATAAAATAGTAGGATAGAAAAAAAGGATGACTGTACATGAAACTGCATATCTATTTTGTACAGCTCGCTATTCCTTTTAAATATATAAGAAAATTATCATGTAACTTCTTTCTTTTTTCTAACACCCCCCTCAGATGGCTACCATTGGATATATATATATATATATGTATATATATATATATATGTATATATATATATATACACACACACACACGCACAAAAATACATACGTATACATATATTTATTATATATGTAAAACCATATAACAACTTTGAGTAACTAAGTCTTTTTTGAGTATTCTGAATCCCCAAATTAACTACAAAGAACATAAAAGGAAAGCACTATCTACATTCAGAGAAAGAATTAATAAATAGAAGTATGTTGGGCCCTTTTAGAAGCAATGATTTGATTCCCACTCCAAGAGAAAGGGGTAGAAAGTCAAGATGAGAGATGGGCCATACAGGAGGCAGATGTCGTGGGAGTGAGTGGATGAGGGCCACACCTGATAGTGTGGCCAAGTTCAGAACTAGCAAGCTGATGTATGAAGCACGGAGTATTTTGTAGCACTAAAGTATTATATAAAAAGCCTGCTCATACTTTTCCTTATCAATACCAACCATCAGATCAAAGAAAAACATCGTTCCCCAGGAAAACCAGTGGGAGTGGTTCAATTTAACAGAATCAAGGAAGCCAGCTGCACAAAGCCAGAACCAAATAGCCAAGGCATACTCCCAGCAACCCAAGAATTTTCCATACAGTCGATGACATGGAACTTATTGGTTTTTCAACATTAAAGCTACCTAAGAGTAGCAAGTAATCAGCTTGAAACAAAAACAAAAAAGGAGTCAGTAAAGATTATCAGATTTACTGCCAAAGAGAAATGCGTGAAGTAGGCAAGATTTCTAGAATAACAAACATTTACTAAAACAAAGGGTATGATTAAAGAGTGGAAATGGCCCTTACCATCAAGAACTAGCTTCCCTCTGGCCACATCCTAACCCTTGTCAGATACTAAATAGCTTTATAGGAATATCTCCAGTAACTTTTTTACTTTAGTAATCCATCCCATTAATCAAAACTCTTCAGCAAAGCACTCTTTAGCACTCCTTAATCTTGAGGATTTATTTTGTTTCTCCTGCTCCATACCTCAGTTGGCTATGATTGGTTGCCAGTTGGAAGCCTGATTTTCATAAATGCTCCAACAGAAGTCTTCTGGGTGTTATTCAACAGTGTTTGCATCCAGACCAAGATGAAAAATGACAGTTTTATGAATGTAGATTTGGAGTTTGGAGGAGAAGAGGGTGGCAGGTATATGGGATATTTCTCCCTTTGGCTCCAAGGTACGTATCACCTTGGCGGTCAATTCCCCACCCTACAAGTCTCTGTTGTGATCAGAATGGTCACAAGTCTGTTCGCAATGACAGCCAAAGATAAATGCTGAGTGTTATCAGCAATGGCTGGGACAGCCGCTCACAGAGAATCAGACTGAAAGCACGTTGCCTTCATACTAAGTCATGAGCCAGATACTGGCTGGTGAACAACCTTGAACAAACAGCTTTGTTTATTGTTCATAGTCTCACATCCCATATGCACGGATGGCTATTCAAAACAAAAATGACTAACCATCCAAGGTTGGCGCCACATCTACTTGAGACCACAACTTCAGGGAAGTTGTCTTCTTTGCTCATCAAAGGCCATAGACTTAGTGTGGCCATATGACATATTGGACAAACCACTTAATCCCTTGTCACTCCTCCCCCCTCCTTTTTTGGGTAAAGGAGACAAATGAAGAAAATGTGTGGGGAAAGACTCTAAATAAATTCCATTATTATATTATTATATAATTTTATTATACTATTATATAATATATATTCATCATCAGATTAGTATTAACACCCAGTACATACTGATAGACCTCAATGCTGGGATCAATGATCTAAATATCTATAAAGGAAAGATGGATAATATCACATTGAGAAGTAAAGAGAGACAGTGAACCAAAAACAACCCAGATCACCCCAAAAAGAAAGGTATTTACTAAGGCTAGTAGGCTCTGTGTTCAAGAAAGCTGATTGTTAAATTTTAAGTTTGCTGAGATAGTTAAATTTATACCTTGGAAATCAGCAAATGCTAGAAATCAGGGTATGATTTATTGTTTTGATGAGTGACTAGGTTTAAAGTGATGGAGAAAACATTAATGACATAGGTTAAGGATGTTTTATATACATTAATTTTTAGAGATCTGGTTGTTAAAATGTGTACCAGCACAATCCTGGGTCTAGGAAAACTAAAGACTGCTAAGGAAATGGAAACGCCACCAACAACCTTGGATATACTTCCGATTTCTTTGCTTTCCCTACTAACTCTAGATGAGTACAGATCCACTGGAACCTAAAGTGAGCAGATTCCTTGTCCCTGGGGACTCTAAAAGAATTCAGCTATTAGGAAAAGGAAAGAGACACATCTTCCACCTGGGCCAGAGTGGTGTGCAGGGCTTTCTCACATCTGTCCAGACAAGGGCACAGTCACCTTCCCTTCTCCCCAGGAATTCAGGCAACCCTCATATGGGAGGAATGGAACAAAATATACTTAGTCTGAATAAGAAGACTTAGGGAGGGGGGCAGCTAAGTAGCATAGTGGATAGAGCACCGGCCCTGGATTCAGGAGGACCCGAGTTCAAATCCAGCCTCAGACACTTGACACTTACTAGCTGTGTGACCCTGAGCAAGTCACTTAACCCCAATTGCCTTACACAAAAAAAAGAAGACTTAGGGAGGATATAATAACTGTCACCAAGGATCTAGATAAAGAGATTAATGTTAATAACAGGCATTCATATGGTGCTTTAAGGTTTGCAAAGCACTTTACAAGCTATCTTCACAATAATACTATTCTCACTTTACAGATGAGGAAACTGAGGCTGGGAACAATTAAGTGACTTGCCCAGAGTCACACAGCTAGTAAGCGTCAGAGGTCACCACTGAACTCAGGTCTTCCTCTCTCCGGGCCCAGTGTTCTATCCACTGTGCCACCAGCTGCCCCAGAGAGCAGTCAGAAAGAAGATCAATGGGAGAAAGAAGCCAATTTAGATTTAATTTAAGCAAACTCCCCGCCCCCCCTTAACAATTAGAATTATCCAAAAGTAGAATGAGTCTCCAAGCAAAGGCTGAATAACTTCCTGGGTTTGCTATAGGGAGGAGTCTGTTTGGGGGGATTCTTCCCAGGGGGCCCTATAAGCTAATGCTGACAGCCATAGTTAAGCTCTATGATCCATCTCACCAAGGCTCTATCTTGTCTTTGTCACTTTGTCACTGAGCTCAAGGATCTATCTGGATAAGTCTGGGCTGGGGGATTAAACAGACACTAAGTCAGGGGAGGGTTCCAGTACCCTTCTGCATTAGGAGGGACTCCCAGAAGATAATCCAGATACTAGGAAACATCAACCAACTGCCTTGTTCCTTGGGGAAGGTTGGAAAGGCCAGACTTTGGTCTTTCAACTGGCAGAGAACCCTCTCTGACCCTCAATCTAGGAGTTAACTCTACCTAGAAAGTGAGTCTCCTAAAGAGGATCTCAGTATTTCCCTATTTCCTCACATACTTACTAGCTGAGTGACCCTGGGCAAGTCACTTAGCCATACCTTGCCTCAGTTTCCTCATCTGTAAAATGGTGATAGCATTATTACCTACCTCCCAGGCTCACTGTGAGGATAAAATGAGGTAATATTTCTAGGTTCCCTTGGACTTAAAGAAAGGGTAGACAGATGTCAAGAGGATGTCAGGTGAATAACTCAGTGAAACTCAGCATGGAAAGGACTTGCAGGGCCAACTTCAAACTTCCTTTTCAGGAGCTATAGGGCACAAGCTGTCCTTGATTTCCCATCTTCACTCTATCAAAAGCCCCTCCCTTTAGATGGAAACACCATTTTTTCTTTGTGGGACAGCCAACTCAGCTGAAATCCCCAAACTAACTTTACATGAAGACACACCACAGACAATTATTCAGCAGTGCATTATAATGAGCTCTATTTGCAGAGATTCGAACACTAGGGAAGAAAGAAAGTCCTAACAATCTCTGGACGGGAACCAAAATGGAAGGAAAGAAACTCCCTTCTCTGGGTCTAGACAGTCTCCTTAAGAAATCCAGCTTCTCTAGTCCTTCTCCCAGGGCTGTTGCGGGAAGGCGATAATAAGGATGAAAGAGTGGCTGGGTATCTGCCAACTCTACCTCCCCGTGTTACTGTCTATATTATGCTACCACCGACACTCTCGGAGTTGGCAAAAGAAGATTTTTTAAAATAATGAGAGACAAGAGATTAAGAAACTAACTAATAAACCACCCTAAATTCAGCTTTCCAGCTTCATTATCCTCTCTTGCAAGATAGAAATGATCTTTTGGGGAGATAATGATTAGTGACTTATAAAACATCTTCAGCAACTCAACATTTCTTCTTGCTCACCAGGGAAGAGTCAGTAGGTACTTATTGGGGAGTAAAAAGTGCCAACGGAATGAATTTTTTTTCTATCTTGTGGGAATGGGAAAGAGACCTCCCTGCTGCATCTAGGTCAGGAAATCCTCAACTATCACCAAGCAAGAGGCAATCCCTGAGATTCCAACCAGTTTCATCAAATGTAATCCACAAAGATTCTCTTCAATATGGAACTTGGTTTCCCAACTCCTAGCTTATTATGCCCATCTTAGGTCTTTCAAGAATTTTTGACTGGATCCCAAAATGAGGTCCCCTCATCTTTTCCTCCCTGGGTAACTTAATTGTTATTTATTCATGATATATGGATAAGCTATGAACTTCACATTTTATATACTATTTCAGATAGGCAGATAAGAGCAAGAACATGACTTCTTCTATTTTTGTGACCAGGGCAGACAACAAAGGAACTGGGAGAAAATGAAGCAATTTGACCCTCAATATTTTCAACAAGCACAAAAAAGTTGCTCTTTTTTTTTTTTGAAACTAAAGCAGAAGCAATTTCCTAAACCCACAATATTTATATTGCCACATGTAATGAAAAACTACTTCATTGTGGAGCTAAAACAATTGGAAAGGCATATCCCCTCTTAGCCTACTTCTTTCATATAAATGGAAAGTCTAATAAACCCCAGATCAGTAAATTGCAAAGTGCATAAACCAAAAGAACCTTAGTTGTTGTTTAAATCATTTCTCTCAAACAAGATGCTTGTCAATTCTTCTCCTTGTCTGTATGCTGTATTTACTTGTGTTATACATTTTGTTTCCCCTGAAGGCAATAGAAGATCCTTGAAGACAAGGACTGTTTCATTCTTACATTCATATTCCCAGCTCTTCACAAAATGGCTGGCACATAGTAGGTTTTTAATAAATCCTTGTTGATGGAAATGTTTTACATGGCTGCACATGTATAACCTATATCAAATTGCTTGCCTTCTCAATGAGGGGAGGGAGGGAAAGAATTTGGAACTCAAAATTTGAAAAATGAAAAAAAATGTTAAATCTCCATTAACCCAGGGCAGCTACGTGGCAAAGCAGATAAAGCACCAGCCCTGGATTCAAGAGGCCCTGAGTTCAAATCTGGCCTCGGACATTTAACACTTACTAGCTGTGTGACCTTGGGCAAGTCACTTAATCCGAATTGCCCCACACACCCCCCAAAAAACTCCATTAACCCTTTGCCAATATTGTTGGAACTACCTCTGATGACTAGGTTGGATAGAGGTCTTCCTCTTTCCAGAATTTCCTCAGCATTTACAATCTGTACCACCAAAGTTAGAATTGTTCTATGTTCTGCCTTGTGATGCTCTCTGGTTTGTGGCCATGCTCCACATCCCCTTCCCAAATAGGCAGTAATACCATTAAGGACAAGGACCATGCCTGACATTTCTTTCCTGGGCCCACAATAAAACATTTTTTGTGTGCACATTGACTAGAACGTAAGAGAACATGTTATCAGCACCAGTATTCTAGCTCAAAGGCTAGAGCACAACAGTCTCAAGACGGATGCTTACCTTTGGCACAATCTGTACTTTGAAGAGGATATTGTGGAAGGAGTAGCCATCACTGGCCTGCAAGAGAATGGCATCTGAAGTACTAGTTGAGCCATCATGGGAGTAGTAGAGAAGGCCTCTGGCCAGGTCATCCAGCTGGAATTGACGGACAGGAGCACCGGGATCACGCAGCGGCTGGAGGAGCTGTCCATACCGAGGGGCATTCACCACCTCCACCACTACTTCCTGTGGATTGTCATCGTCTCGGATGTCCAGAAGCTGGGTAGTGATGGCGGTACTCTCCCCTCTGCTGATGTGAAGAGCTTCATTCCTCAGCAGGTAAGGGGCCTGCAGAGGGAGGAGAAATGATTTGATCAGTTGATTTAGAAGGGTCTAACAGTCAAGAGAAGAACATAGTAGGGTCAAGAGTCATGAAGATAAACACCAACTACATCACAAGCAGCCAGACCACGTTCCCCAGAAAGGTCTCAGGTGAGAAAGAAGACTAGACCATATCCAGACGACTGTCCTCATAGAACTGCTACCTACCTCTCATCCATTCCTTGAAAACCCCAAATAGGTCAAGTTTACAGTCTAGAAATCAGGGGGTCCTCCAGGATCACATGGCCTCTAGAATTTGAGGAAACCTTTCATCCTCAATTCCAGGACCTCCTTGGAAGTCGACGATGGGCCCCAGATCCACTGAAAAGTCCCCTCTTCCTGGCCAGAATGTTTCCTCACAAGTTGGACTCAACACTTTCAAGTTTCCTCCAGACTCTAAGCTAGGTGACTTCTAAGTGCCCTAGGTCCAGAAAAGGAGTCCTCAGAGAAATAATGGACCTCAGAGGATGTTCTGGGTCAGTCCCATCTGAACCTACAGTATTAAGAGCAGAGATAAAAATACAAAAGCAAAACGGCTGCTGGCTTTGAGGGTCTTATGTTGTTTCAGTTGTTGTTTAGTCATTTTTCAATTGTGTCTGACTCTTTGTAACCCCATCTGGGGTTTTCCTGGCAAAGTACTGGAGTGGTTTGCTATTTCCTTCTCCAGTTCATTTTACAGATGAGGAAACTGAAGTAAACAGGGTTAAGTGACTTGCCCAGGGTCATACCACTAGTAAGTGTCTAGGGTCATATTTGAACTCAGGTTTTCCTGACTCCAGGCCCAGCACTCTATCCACTGTGCCATTTACCTGCCCCTCTGATATTATATTAAGTGACATAACCATGGATGTCTTTTGAGGGGGGGTAGGGATGGGACTGGAACTAGGATTTCACTGCTGCAAGAAGCTCCCCATGAGGAAAACGCATTCGTTATTAACTGGTACTTGCTCTGAAAATCATATTCTTAGAAAGCTACCTGAGGGCATACCGAGAGGCTTAGCAGGGTCAACACAACCAGGTCATATCAAAGTCAGACCCTGAGGCCAGTTCTTCCTACCAGTGAAGGTAGTTTTCTCTCAACCATCCCATGGTGTCTCTCACATGTTTATATTAAAAAGTAATTAGAGTAGCAAGATAGCACAGAACTCAGGTAATTAGAACAGGCTTCTTCATGGAAGAGGTTCCCAGAGACACATGATTGGCATGCAATTATCTACTTCTGTATGCCTGAAGTGTTGTCAGGTGGCACCAACTTTGATTATGGATAGTAACACCATTAATACACTTCCAGGAAACTCTCCGAACATATGTTCCATTGGACATTTCACTGGTTCGGTTACTTGGAATAACCCTGTGGAGTAGGCTCCCTGGCCAAGGGTATGAAATGTTCTACCAAATAATGGAAGAAATGGCAATTTGGAGACAGTGGCCTTTGGGTGTGGGGAGATTCCATTTGGTCGTTCAACATCATTTACTCTGAGTCGAAACCAAAGAAATCATGAGTATGAATGGAAAAAAGAAATCTTAGCAGTGACTGTCCATATTTCCAAGCATTCTCTTCCCCAGCCCAGGAACATTCCTGGGAGGACATATTCACTAAAGCTTCAGTAATGGCTCATCACCCTACCACCACCCTCAATAATTTCCAGTGGCTCCTAATTAACTCCAGGAGCAAATACAAAACAGTCCGCTTGGCATTCAAAGCCCTAACCTAACCCCCTCCTACCTTTCCAGTCTTCTTATGTCTGCTCCGCAACATATACTCTTTGATCCAGTAACACTGGCTACCTGGACAAGATACTACAAGGTTGTCCCGCATCCCTAGAACACTCTCTCTCCTCTGCCCTACCTGCTGACCTTCCTGGCTTCTTTTAAGTCCCAAGTAAAATCCCGCCTTCTACAGGAAGTCTTCTCTTACCTCTTTTAATTCTAGCGCTTTCCCTCTTTTTTATTATTTCCCATTTATCCTGTTTCTAGCTTTCTTCGTATATACTTGTTTACATGTTGTCTCCCCCGTTAGATTGCGAGCTCCTTGAGGTCAAGAACTGTCTTTTGCCCCTTCTTGTATCCCCAGTATTTAGCACACTTCCTTGCACATAGTAGGTGCTTAATAAATGTTTGTTGGTTGACTGAAAGAGCCTTTTGGGAGAATAGCAAAAATTGACATGCTATATTTTCACCTTAAAATATTATTTTTAGGCTTAGTAAATGAAGACATCTCAGAATTCTTGGGTTTGGTTGATCAGCACTCCAAGGACAGCGCCTTCATCCTCTTTGTAATTTCTATCTCCCAGAGCCCCTATTACAGGGCTCTCTCCACAGCAGTAGATACTTAGGGAGTGTTGACTATCATAAGAGGAAGGCTAAGGAAGCAGGAAAGGAAAAAATGGGACAAGGCTCATTGAATTATGATAAGTGCTATAATGCAATTAATTATCCCACAAAAGTAAAACCTCCCGGGGCAGCTAGGTGGCACAGTGGATAGAGCACCAGCCCTGGATTCAGGAGTACCTGAGCTCAAATCCGGCCTCAGACACTTAACAATTCCTAGCTGTGTGACCCTGGGCAAGTCACTTAACCCCAATCGCCTCACCAAAAATAAATAAATAAGTAAATAAACCTCCCTCCTCGTCTCCCTAGGATAAAACTTGTGCTAGTATCTCAAGTTTCTACATAGCTGAGGACTTGACCCCTTAAGCTTCTCAAATATTCCTAGGGATCCACATTTCCATCAGAATCACAGAATCTCCAAGGGAAGGGAACCATCATCAGAAGAGTGATAGATCCCATCCCATCCCTGACCACAAATGCCTCTACAATTCCACCACCATGGGGCCACTGATGTAGATTATAATTCTATGACTTAATAGATGGACCTGGAAAGTTGGGGTGACCCAAAACATTTCCCACTTCTTGGCCAACCTGGTGATGAATAGCATTTTTTTTTTTTTTGGTGAGGCAATTGGGGTTAAATAACTTGTCCAGGATCACACGGCTAGTAAGTGTCAATTGTCTGAAGCTGGATTTGAACTCAGGTCCTCCTGAATCCAGGGCCAGTGATCTATCCACTGCGCCACCTAGCTGCCCCTGGTGATGAATGTCTTGACAACAAACCTACAAGTCCATCACAGAGTCCCTTGTGCTATATATTACAAAAATAACCATTTGGAATGAGAATCTTTCAAAAATGCATTATTTTTCCTGCCTTCTTATTTAGAACATATTTTTTTTGAAATTTTCATGTTTTCTCATTGGCTTAGGGTCAGGTCACCATTATGAACCCCAGATATTGTATGATTGGTAATACAGGCAATGCAGGGACCTACTGAGAGGAGTGTTTCATCCCATGACCTTAGTGATTTTTGAGTCATTGCACCTATTTTCTATAATTCTTCTACCTCCTTTCCCGCTTCCAGGTTTTACTTTTTACTTTTGTAAATGGGCCTGCCTGTAAGAGCCACTCTTCCCCATTATAATTTGTTGCTACTAATCTGCTATAGACTGGGAAAACAGACAACAACTTGTCAGAATTGTGTGTTAAGTAAGAGTAAACAGGATCTGAGCTGGGAAAACCAGGGGCTGCCTAGTTTCACCTTGAGTAGGGTATTCTAGAAGGAGCATCCTTCCTCAGTCATGTGGACATGGACATAGACTAGTGCATTAACTTGATGTCTTCCACTCAGAAGCCATTTTTGTTTTCCTCTTTCTTGTTCTCAATTACATTCCGGATAGCTAAACTTTGAGTAAGATTCTACTCTACTAATCACCATCTGCCAGAATGCCCTTGCCGCCTACTAACCCGTAGGGCAAATCTATGGTAAATGGGTAAAAGTCTTTCATCAGTGAAGTAATGATTACCTTTGTCTACCCACATCCCCACCAAAAAAAAAAAAATCCATGATTACATGATTCTGAACCTTTAATTTTCCTTTTATGCTACACTCAGTCACACCCCCTTGGGAAACAGCCTAGAGGTGAGCTTAAATGAAACTGGGTGTGATAAAGAAACTCTAAAGTGCCACTAGAGATGTATGCCTATATGTGTATGATGGGGAATTGGGGAATTATAGGGGGGTAGTGGAAGAAATAATGGGGGATGGGCAATTCTTCCCTCGGGATCACAAAACAAGAGCAAGACAGGATCTCAGAGGCCATCTAGTCCGGTAGCTAGGTAGTACTGTGGATAGAGTGGAGTCAGGAAGACCCAAGTTCAAATCCAGCCTCAGACACTTTTGTGTTTTTCCTTTGTCTCCTTGTGTTTCCTTATCTATTAAAAAGGGGGGTACTAGGGGCAGCTAGGTGGCGCAGTGGATAAAGCACCGGCCATGGAGTCAGGAGTACCTGAGTTCAAATCCGGCCTCAGACACTTAACACTTACTAGCTGTGTGACCCTGGGCAAGTCACTTAATCCCCATTGCCTCACTAAAAAAAAAAAAGGGGGGGGGTTTACTAATAGAAGAATACCTCTCATGATTGTTATGAGATTAAATCTGTAAAGCACTTTGCAAACTTTAAAGCACTGTAAATGCCAGCTACTGTTACCGTTATTATCATAGTTCATTTTTGAGTTGAGGAAACTAACGCCCAGGGCAATTAGATGATATGCCCTAGGTCACACAGGCAATATGTATCAATGGTAGAATTTGAACTCAGGTCCTCTGACTCCAAAACCAGCGATCTTTCCCCTGGACCACGATTCCTCCCCCAATTCAGTATCTCCCCATTGCAAGTGGACTCAGCAGTGAGTGGGCCATCCTAAATAAAAATAATAATAATGATGATCTGAATAGAGTTCTACCACTATCACTTGACAAGATCATGCCCTAGGGTAGAAAGAAGGGAATAGGCCATCAGGTACAAGGCCTGGTGAATCCCCATAGCATAGGATGTACTACGCCCAGATACTTGACACTTACTAGCTGTGTGACTCTGGGCAAGTCACTTAACCCCAACTGCCTATCTGGGGCCATCCATAGTCGTCCTAATATATATCTTGCCACTGGACCTAGATGGTTCTGGAGGATAGAGCGAGGTTGGTGACTTTGCACAGCCCTGCCTCACTTAAATCCAAGTCACTGCAATTCATGACATCACCTCCCAATGTCATGATCCTCTTTGAGAATGAAGGACAAAGAACAACTACACAAAGTTTGTTTTCTTCAGGGTTAAGTCATGTTCTTAACATAGTGTAAACATGATTACAAGTGTTCTTTCAAGATGAGCCTGAAAGAACTAAAACAGTAAAATCTCTTCAAAAATCCAAGGCCAGGGGCCAACAAAAATATCAGTATCCTTTGAAACAGAAATGTCTAAATTTAACAACCTACTTTCTTTAATCCAAAACTCCTTCTTAGCAATCACACAAGGCTCCCCCCCCCCACCATGTCCTCTACAAAATACACTCCCCATTAAAGTGGTATTAGAGCTGTCTGACTGATGCAGCATTAATACAGCCATGTGATGTGAAGCTAGGGGATTATCCGTTTCTGAAAAGACCAGTTGGAAAAGTCCAGAGCTGTGAGTCTGTGCACGGGAATGACCCTGGCAGACTATGATGTGGACGGCAGAGGCCTGAGCCAATTTTAAAACATGAAAGTGGAAAAAAAAAAGACATAAAAGTGGAAATGACCAAATTGATTTACATGATGATATCTCAGAGAAACTCAGAAGTCTGCCAGAGAGAGAAGAGATCAAAAACCGGAAGCAATAAAAATCATTAACTCGATAACCTCCCACCCCCCAAATCCCATCTTTGGAAAATGTCACACTCATAAAACATTCTCACCAATCGATGCTTGAGTTTCTAAGAACACCAACTCCGGGCATTTTAGGTTTCAACTCGGTTTGAAGTTTTTTTGCCAGCACTAATCCTAATCCTTTGGCTCATTTAGTAGAAATTATTTTGTTAAAAATAGAGAAAGAGGGGGAAAACCCATTGGCAATCATTGACTGAGGCCCTTTGGGATCATGTTTATATGAAAGCTATGTGGTATTTTAATTACAGACATAAGAAATACCTTATCTCTGCTCAAAAGGCATTACATGGTTCAAAACGTTTATGGAATAGAGTTCAAATGAAATTAGCTTGCAACTAATTAATTATAGTTTGATCCCCGAGTCATCCCTAATTGGGGCTAATTCTGCGTCTGATCACAGGGCATTTTCATGTCCACACAGGCCTTCTCTTGGTGTTCAGTTGTCGTTCATGGGGCTGTCTTTACTCATTCTGTGTTCACATGTGGATGACCCTTCAAGAGCATGAGCCTCAATGAATCAAGCTTCTACCACAAATATTTATGTCAGACATATAAACGCAACTTGTCAGAGATGAACTATGAGAAGAAAATGTCATTACTCTTGAGTTTTATGATATTCACCAGCACTAGTCTTATATATATCATACTCTTGTCTTTTATGCATATCATCACCCTGGAGCAGGACTCATCAAACTATGGCCAGAGGGCAAATCTAGCCTGTGAGTAGAGAATGGTCTTTACATTTTAAAATAGTATTTTATTGTATAAGTTTTTAAAACATAAAAACCACTCTTAGCTCAGGGCCCTACAAAAACAGGTGGCTTGGCCCTCATGGCTTGCTGACTTCTGCTCTTTGTTAATGAAATCACAGATCTGAGGCCAGATTTGAATTCAGGTCCTTCTGAATCCAGGGCCGATGTTTTATCCACTGCGCCACCTAGCTGCCCCTCTAGTTCCATTTCTTCTACTATGTAGGTAATTATGTGACCTAATATGAGGCCATCTCTGATCCACTGGGTCCCCCTCTACAAAAGGAAAGTCTTGGACTAGACTGGGGTTTTTTTAACTGTTCTGAGCCCTGGACCCTTTTGACAGTCTAGTAAATCCTACTGAGAGAAATGATTATAAATAACCAACGATTTGAGAAGACTCAGATTTGCCCCTTTTTCTTTTATCCTCATTTCAAGACCTCAGTCTCTGAAGGTTGAGCTAAACTTCTCTATCCAGACCCCACCCAGGTGGGGAAGCCATTGTGTTCTACTCAGATTTTGGTGGGGATAAATTCTCTGAATAGATTATCTAAGGCTAGAGGTAACTTAAGAAGTAAATGACATAAAAAAAGAAAAAAGAGGGGGCAGCTAGGTGGCGCAGTGGATAGAGCACTGGCCCTGGAGTCAGGAAACTGAGGAAACAGACTCAAACAGCTTAATGGTTTAGCCCGAGGACATAAAGGATAGGGCAGAGTGAGGAATTCAGGTCTACTAACTTTGACTAGAGTGCTAGTTTTGTCTATAAGACCCTAGTAATGCAAACTGTCTGCACTGTCCTTTTCCTGGAGGAAAAACAAAACAAAACAAAACAAAGGAAGCAGCGATTTGGTGCCATTCCTTATGATCTCATTTCCAGGAATTGTGCTCGGCCCTTGTGGTTTCGCAAACAAACTGACGTAAGAAATCCAAATTAGGTTTTGTCATTACCTGTGTGGAAAAGGCTTGGATGCTGATCAGTTGTGGTTCAGAGAAGGATTGCTGGTCACTCACTTTCAGGGAAAAATGGCCTTTCCTAAAACAAGCATCCAAGAAAGAAACCAAAGCAAAAGTTATAAAGTCAGTCATTAAATGAGATCATGACAAAATCTATTTGTGCTGTACAAAAGCAGGGCTTTGGATTAAAGAGCGGTTATGACAAAGTGGACATTGACTCACCATGAACCAGTGTGAGCCAGGAGATAAATATGATGATGTATACAACGGGTTATGTTTGGGGCTGGTGGGTTTGATATAAATGAAGGCAGTGAAATTTGTAAAAATGCTTCCAACATGGGGCAGCTAGGTGGCGCAGTGGATAAAGCATCAGCCTTGGATTCAGGAGGACCTGAGTTCAAATCCAGCTTCAAACACTTGACACTTACTAGCTGTGTGACCCTGAGCAAGTCACTTAACCCTCATTACCCCACAAAAAAAAAACCAAAAATGATTCCAACAAAGCAAATAAAATAATAGTATTTACTGTACATATTATATTGGAGGCAGCCATGATGTTGCAGATAAAGTGTGGGCCCAGGAAGCAAGAAGACCTAGGTTCAAGTCCTGATGGTTACATATACTAGGCAAGTGATCCTGGGTAAGTCATTTAACCTCTTACTGCATCAGACAACTCTCTGAGGCTAAAAATTCCAGTCAATCAATAAACTTTTAAGAGTTTGTTACGTATTATGTGTCAGGCATTGAGCTAAGCATTAGGCATAAAAAGAAAATCCAAAAACAGTTCCTTCTCTCAAACCATTACACATTGTGAACTCCTCAAGGGCAGGGACCGTCTTCTGCCTTTCTTTGCATGCTCAGCACAGAAGGTACTTAATATATGTTTATTGACTGACTGATTCAAGGACCTTATAAAGAGGGAGACAATATATGTGTGTGTGTGTGTGTGTGTGTGTGTATGTGAGGGAGATAATATATGTGTGTGTGTGTATGTGTATGTGTATGTGAGGGAGATAATATATGTGTGTGCATATACACACATACACATGTATACACAAAATACAGAGTGGATGGAAGGCAACCTTGGAGAGGAAAGCACTGGAAGCTGGTGGGGGTGGAGGGAAGGCTTCCTGTAAAAGGTGGTATTTGAGTTGAGTCTTCAAGGAAGCTAAGGATGCTAAAAGGCTAATGTTTTCTTTTATTAAATACCTTTTATTTCCTATATTTGTTGTGTATATATTTATACAAGTGTATGTTGTCTCCCACATAGAATGAATTGGTGAATCTGCAGCAATTCTTCCCAAAGTGTTGTTTGGCCTCCTTCAGGACTGAGACACATTTATTACTCCTGCTATGATTATAGTTAACATTGAATTTTTTTGAGGTTCCCAGTATTGTCAACAATGAGCTAATATAAAAAGAAGTCTGTCTCCCTCTCTCCCTCCCTCCCTCCCCCCCCTCTCCAATCTGCCTATTCCTTTTGTGGCAGACCTGGAACGGGAAATACTCAATTGGAGAGTAAGTGAATGTATCCATGTATCCATAGATATTCACCTAATCTCCTTTCTATGCCTTTAATTCCAGATTCCTATTTTTACCTACAAATATGAGGATGAAAAGCAGTGAGTTGGATAATCCAATAGAAGAGTCAGTCTAAATGATTAGATGTCTTTCCATTTTTTCCATTCCTTCCTTCTTTCCTCCCTTCTTTCCTTCCTTCCCTCTTTCCTCCCTTCCTTCCTTCTTTCCTTCTCTCTTTCCTCCCTCACTTCCTTCCCTTCTTCCTTCTTTTCTTCCTCCCTCCATCTTTCCTTCTTCCCTCTCTTCCATCCTTCCTCCCATTCTTCCTTCTTTCCTTCCTTCCTCCCTCCATTCCTTCCTTCTTCCCTCCTTCCTATCCTTCCCTCCTCCTCCTCCTCCTCTCATTCCTTCTTTTTTTTCCTTCCTTCCTTCTCTAGGTCTTCCTATGTTGCCCAGGCTAGAAGTACAAGGTCTTCTCACCAGCCCAACCTATCTACTGCTCAACAGGGAAGCTCTGAACTACTCAGTTTCCAACCTACCCCTATTCACTTCTCCTAGTAGACCCTTCACTCCCAGACACCCACCACACTGAGGCTGAATTGAGTGGGGACACCTGATTTGCTTAGAGCAACACAGGCCAGAACACCCAAACTCAAGAAATTCACAAGCTTCAGCATCCCTAGTAGCTAAGATTACAGGCACGAGCCACCATGCATGGCCAGGTTTAATTTAACTATCGAAATATGCTTGGCTTCACCCAATGTTAAATTATCAGTTTGTATTCACAGGACATATACTGTCTGGGGGAAGAGGAGGAGGAGGAGAAGGCTAGGAGTGTGCCAAGTGACAGGGGAAAGCTGGATCAGTTTGAAAAATTAACCACAATTAATCCAAGGACTCAAGAATTAAGAGTTGACTGTACTTTTAGGTCTCATTTTTAATATTCTTGTCAATTAATAACTCCTATCAGAGCATGCTTCATGATAAAATGATAAATAAATAAAATATTCACTCAAATAGATGAAGACAGAGCAGCTGGGACAGCTGTGTCTATGATAGATTCGGTCTCTATTGGACTTCACAGCTATGTAATTGTGCCAGGAACTTTCCTGTCACATCAGAGAATTACCCATAATTATGTGATAAAGTGAAAATGTCTGTAACGGAAGCATATTTGCTGAGCAGTTACAGGGAGATGGTGGCAGTCAGATGAAACTGCCTTGTACTTAGGTGATATCTATCATCCGGAGAAACGGAGAGGTGAGGTCGAGAGGAAGGAGAGAAAGGGAGGAAAGATAAAGACCATGAGCTGAATCACCTGGGCTTGTCTTTGCTGTGCACAAAACGCACCCTCTTCTCTTTCAGGTCTTCCCAGTTAAAATGGTCAGCCGCCCCCAGGGGGACCTCTTTTCCATTCACCAGGAGCACCAACTGGCCATTGGTGGGGACGCTGACAACATGGAACAAGAGGTCTGTGCCCCTGCCTTCCACAGCATGGGCACGCAGCAAGGAGAAATCCAGGGGCCTCACTGAGCCGATCCCCAGAGTAAGGGAAGCATTGGGCTGAAGGATATGAGTATAGGTGTCACCTAGAAAAAAAAACACAAAACTAGCAACATCAGACATGACCACATTCCCTGCTTCTGTGTCATATAAATGAGAAATGATTCATTTGGACCCCTGCTCTATTCCAAGCAGTCTGATATGTTCCCACTGGGGAAGTGATTGTAAGTTCATAGGAAGCTAACTAGGGGTCCTGCATCCTTGCTCTTCCTTGTCATGGTGACTGAGCTCAATGTGGCAGAGGTGACTCAATTAATTACATGGAAATTCCCCCAACATTTTTCTGTACTTCTGGACCATTCTTCCTTGTCCGACATGACCAAGTGACCATTTTATGATCAATTAGTCATCAGATGTGCCCTCTGCTTCACCCAACCTGAGACCCCCACCCCCGTTATACTGGTTTTGGGCTGATTATCATTTGGGGCTCTATAATCGAGGTCTAGCAACCAATGGGATTCTGTATTTTGTGTAGCCCCTCAAGACTGTTTAGGTATCAAAGCTGCTATCAACCCTTATAAAAATAAGGCCCTGGGAGAAGGGGACATCTCAGATCATGAGGAAGAGCCGAGATCCACCATTAGAGGAGACCGTGGATCTTTTAATAAAGTGCTATTGACAGAGCTCTGCCTCAGTTTCTTTTATTATAGGTTGGATAATTTTAAACTCCACAAATCTATAGTTGAATGTTTATTCAGAACTAGCTCGGATGAAAATCCAGCTTAATGAACATGATGGGAAGTATGAGTATGGTGAAGAAAGGGATAGATGTGAAGTCAGGAAGAGCTGAGTTGGAATCCTGCCTCTGATACTTGCTAGACTTGAGGCAGCTCACTTAACCTCTCTGGGCCACAGTTTCCTTATATTTAAAATGAAGGGGGGCAGCTAGGTGGCGCAGTGGATAGAGCACCGGCCCTGGAGTCAGGAGGACCTGCGTTCAAATCCGACCTCAGACACTTAACACTTACTAGCTGTGTGACCCTAGGCAAGTCACTTAACCCCAATTGCCTCACCAAAAAATAAAATAAAATGAAGGCATTGGAATCTATGACCTCTAAGGTCTAGCCTTCAAATTTATGTTCCTTCTTCTAGTCTTTAAAATCTATATTCCTATGATATGATATGTGATCCTCCTAATCCAAGTCACCCTTACAAAAATCTCATTAAGCAGTGGTTCTCAACCCAGACTCCATGAATATTTTTAAAAAATTGATAATTATATTGCAATATAATTAGCTTTCTTTTTAATAGTACGTTCTTTATTTGGTGTATTTTAAAACATTCTGATAAGAGGTCCAGGGGCTTCACTAGACAAAAATAGTCTACAAACCCCCTGCATTAAGACTAAGACGCAAGAGAAATGTCGACAGCAATCAAAAACAGAATGTTTTTTCAAAATTGGTATTTTTGGTGCAAGGATACATGAGCAGCACATCTTAATTAGTCACTGCTTGGATTCCACTTCTGACATCACATTTGTTAAGATGCAAATTTAACCCGGGCTAAGAAGTCCTAAAATCCTGTTCACTACTAGGAATGAAATATAGGGATGCAATATCCCTCTCCCAAACTCTAATACTTGGAATTCAATGACTAGGGCTCCCTTCTAGATCTAGATCACAAGGGGCAGCTTTGTAATGCAGAATTTGGGTGGAAAATCTTATACTGTAAATATATTCCATGGTGCCAGGCATAGAGTCGGTACTTAAGGAATGCTTATTAATTGATGGAAATGTAATTAACTTTCACAGGATGATTTCTCCACTCCATGCCTAGAAGAGAAAGCTGAATTCTCAATTACGGTGGGATTTACAAATGGGAGAGTCATTCAGCCAAGAATGATAAAAATTAATGACAATAACAAAATAACTTCAGAGATTTACTCACTTTCGAGTGCGATGTGTTCAAGTGTCAGTTTTAATTTAAATGAACAACCCTCTCTCGATATTGTAAATCATTTATTTGTGCATTTGGAGACACCACCCTCTAGTTTCTTCAGAGAACTCATAATGGAAAAGTTGACTTCTTGGTCTGTTTCATTCATTCATTCATTTAAGTTTTGAGTTCCAAATTCCATCCCTCTCTCATTCCCTCCCTCCCTACCCTCCCCCCTCCCCAAGGTTTCAAGCAATCAGGATAGGTTATACATGTGCAATTGGTCTGTTTCTTTCTTTCATTCATTCATTTGCTCATTTATTTATTTATTTATTTGTTTATTTACTTACTTATTTAAAGTTCTGAGTTCCAAATTCCATCCCTCTCTCATTCCCTCCCTCCCTACCCTCCCCCCTCCCCAAGGTTGCAAGCAATCAGGATAGGTTATACATGTACAATTGGTTTGTTTGTTTCAGAAATGTGCACTTTGCAGATATTCATTCATACCCCATGTGCCTGCATTCTGTTCCCTACGCAGATACCATCGTGTCCCAATCAATCAGTCTATATATTGACACATTGGGTTGTTACAAGTGGCTTATTATTTTCTCCCATTTAAAAAAAAAGCCTAGGGTATACTGGCTCAGCTACCATCCTTTGCCAATATCTGCAAGAAGCCCTTTGTTCCTAAGCAACTCAAGATGCCCACTCAAAAGTGGGAATACCGTAAGTGATATCTCCTTAACAAAGGCTGCCTTTCCTGCTGACAACACAGCCTGCCCATTGAGAAATTGGAGGTGAATTCCCAAGACTGTCAGAGGAGAATCCCTCAGCAGACACTCACCATGACACGTTCCGTTCTGAAGGTGGCCAGAGAAGCTGGGGGCACAGCTGGAAACACAAAGCCCGTTCTTGAGAGACATGCCATGGTCACAGAGATGGCACCGTTCCTTCTCGTTACACTCCAAACACCCCGGGGGACAGGCTGTCAGGAACAGGAAACAACCAAGGCAGCCCCATTAGTCTTGTCAGAGGTTCTGCAGGGCTCCCAGGTCTCGAGCCAAAAGTTAAAGCAAAAAAGAGAAAACGACTCCACAGCCAATATTAAGACTGTGATTACTGTACAGAGAATTACAGTGACCTCAAACAGGAATCAAATCAGAGGCCAAACAGGACAAGACTGAACATCCCATAGCAGTATATATCAGCATTTACATAACAAGCACTTAGTACACCTAACTGCAAGCAGCTAATTATGCTAAGCACAAATAGCAGAGGAAAACAACATTTAGATAAAATAAAAGCCCTGTCCTCATGCTGTGTGTCTCATTCTGAGTTTCTATCACACAGATAAATTTGGTTGGATAAGAATCTCACATCTCTAGTAACTCTATTTAAATAGTCCAGAAGCCCATGTGCCTCTCTGTCCTTGGACCCCTTTCCTATCACTTTTCCAACACCCCTGCAGAAGTGGAGAGAGAACCACACAGGACCAGGAGTCATGCTGCATCTCTCTTCATTTCATGAGTTGCCATAGTCAGAGAATGCTTCACCCAGTAACCAACCTACTGGTGATGTGTCCACCCCTGTTTAGTTGGGCTGATCCACAGACAAGAAACAACCTGTCACTGGGACAAGACCAAAAATGTTTTCTGCTTGGTAGAACCTGCTAAGACTCTGTTTGAAATAATGGAATTTGGCAGACACCCAGGGGTCCCACCTGATTTTGATCTAGTATTGTTTGAGAAACTAAGTACTTGAGATGATTAGATATAGGCCACACCTGGCCTGCCCTGAGTGGGAGATTTATATATATATATATACACACTGCTGACATCACCAGGGGGACCAATGTCAGCTTTGCAACTTGAAGGACCTCCCTTTTGGGGGAGGGAGAGAAAAGGTAGAAAAGAGAACGCTGAGGCTGGGGGCTCATTTTCCTGTTGGTGAGCTTCTGAGAGCAGACTACAGAGGGGCCGCACAGCTGACTACAGACCCCAGGTGGTGAGTTAATAGAAATGAGGCCAGCTCTTTGAATTAGCTGAGCTGGAAGCAGGTTTGGGAATTGAGTCAGTCTTTGCTAGAGCCAGGGAGCTTATCCATTTTTCTCTTCACCTATTCCCTTGTCACTGGCTTTATTCATTTCACCTTTGTTGTATATTTTATTCCCATTAATAAAACCTGATTTGTTTGTGGAAAAGAGTTTGTTAGTCTCCTTTCTTATTAGCCTGAGAGAAATAACTAAAAAAGGCAGTTTGGAAGGGAGGAAACTTTGAACCTAGAGGTCCCCCATTATTTTCTGAACCCCAATATTATGGTGAGCCACCCAATTAACTCTCCCCATATTAAAGTTGGCCCTTACAGGCATGAGGAACAGCATAAAAGACAGTGTACAAGGAGTGGTGGATCAGAAAAAAAGGGGAGCTGGTGATACAGCAAGAGTGAGGCATGATAGATGAACAACTTAAGTGAGGGCTGTGCTGGTACGTAAGCCATGTTAAAAGACATGGAGTAAAAGACATGGGTAGATTTTATACATGAAGGAAGGAAGGAAGGAAGGAAGGAAGGAAGGAAGGAAGGAAGGAAGGAAGGAAGGAAGGAAGGAAGGAAGGAAGGATTTATTAAACACCTACTATGTGCCAGGCACTCTGCTAAATGCTTTACAAATATCATCTCACTTAATCCTCACCACAACCCTTCAGAGCAGGTATTATTATTACACCTACTTTACAGTTGAGGAAACTGAGGCAGGCAGAGGTTAAGTGACTAGCTCAGGGTCACATAGCTAGTAAGTACCTGAAGCCAGATTTGGGGGGAGGGCTGGGCAATGGGGATTAAGTGACTTGCCCGGGGTCACACAGCTAGTAAGTGTCAAGTGTCTGAGGCTGGATTTGAACTCAGGTCCTCCTGAATCCAAGGCTGGTGCTTTATCTACTGTGCCACCTAGCTGCCCCCTGAAGCCAGATTTAAACTCCACACCCAGCACTCAATCCACTGCATCACTCAGTCTCCTCTGTGCAAAATGAAAAGAAGTGAAAGAGACAAAAGGGTCTGGGAGGGTGAAGTCTGACCCTTGGAGGGGGGGGTACACACACTGAGACCATAGAACCACTGAAGTACTGAGTCTAGGTACTCAAAAAAACTCTGTAACAGGAGTCAGAAGTCATGTATTCTAGTTCTGACTCTGCCTCTTCCTACCTCAATAACTTTAGACAAGTCACTAAAGGTCTCCAAGTCAATTTCCTGAGTTAGAATGCAGGAAGACCTATCAGCTCTCTTTTCTACTTTACATCAATCTCAAACTTAGATGAGAAAACATGTGTGAAAGTACTTTCTAAAGAGCCATACAAACCTAAGGTATTATTCTACAACAAATTGCCACTAAACTCCTTCTCAGATGCCTCACTCATCATGTTAGGGAAGGGCCCAATGCCAACTTCTCAAAAGCCACACCAGAGCAACAGGCGTTCTGACCAGTGGGGTCCTACTCTGCCCTAGTCTAGATTTCTACCATCTAAGGACAAGCACAGGCGATCTTTAAAGGGGTTCCTTTTCAAAGGGCTGTTCCCCAGGTGACAAGGTCACATCAATTCACCAAGTCTACTTGACTAAATGGAATAATGATCTGTGTCTGTGGAGTGCGGCCGATGACTTTGCACAGCCCTGGTTCACTTAAATCCAATTCACTTGTAAGTCAAGACATCACCCTCCTGATTTCATTGGTCCTCTTTGAGAACAAAGGATGAACAACACCCACAATGATGAAATCATGGATCTTGGAACATGTTTTTAGTTGGCTGGTTTGTTTGTTTTTCCTAGATATGAAAAAATGAGCTTGAAAAATGCTCTCTCATCTGACATAGAGAGAAGGCAACAGAAATAATTTAGTTTCTTCTGTTTTAACCAGAAGCACTTTTATACATATGAAAAGAAATTTCCAGTCTATTCTGTAACTATATGGATTACCAACTGATCCAATCTATATTCTGACAATTCTAGCCCCTCAACAATAGGGGCTATTTTAAAATCTATTTCAACATCATGCTCTCAATAGACTGAAGTCTTTTCATTCCATTATACATTACTTTTTAAAAATTTATTTTTATTTTTTTTGTGGGGCAATGAGGGTTAAGACACTTGCCCAGGGTCACACAGCTAGTAAGTATCAAGTGTCTGGGGCTGGATTTGAACTCAGGTCTTCCTGAATCCAACGCCAGTACTTGATGCACTGAGCCACCTAATTCCCCCATAATACATTACTTTTGAGTCCTCCTCCCTAACAACCTTTTGGGGCAGAAATGATTTGTACAAAGGAATTAATGACTGGATTGAATTTTTATAAACTCTCCAGTCTGGTAATTGACAAATTTGCATAGGAGGCTGTCAATTACTTTAGGTTATTCCCTAGGTTTTCCCATACCTAGATCCAAAAAGCTAGTGGTTCCCTGAGAATTATCATGCAGATAACAGATGCTTCCCATACCCCGCCAATTTTCATTTCCTCAGACAAGCCTCACCCATGCATCTCTGTGTCCTGGTGTCTACATAATATCGCTGGCCGCACTTCTGGGTACAGTGTGCTTCAAGGAGGAAAAATGGTTCTTCACAGTGAGTACACTCATGGGGGCCCAGACACTCAAGACAATGATCATCACAGCCTAAAAAAAAAAAAAGTCAAATGAAGCAACAACTTAGAAGAGTTAGTCTGTAAAATACCATGGGTCATATAATTCCCCAAAGAAAAAATCAAGGTGGAGCACTAACTACTGACTCACATGCCTACTTTCCCATGTCTACAAAATCTTTGCAAGGATAACTTAGTTTTAGAAAGGTAGAGGCAAGCTTTCTTAAATTATATTCTCATATGGAGAACAGACAACCCCCCTATACTAATTATTTGTTCACTGTTAAAAATATTAATTGATGGGGGCGGCTAGGTGGCGCAGTGGATAAAGCACCGGCCCTGAATTCAGGAGTACCTGAGTTCAAATCTGGTCTCAGATACTTGACACTTACTAGCTGTGTGACCCTGGGCAAGTTACTTTACCCCCATTGCCCCGCAAAAAAAAAAAAAAAAAAAAATTAATTGATTAGATTAAAAGTCTACTCTAAATATTCTCCTCCAACAAGATATGGCCAATGTATGTAATAAAATATTATATATGATAACATATAATTATATATAAAATAATATATAATATAATTTAATTTTGTAATTATATAAAATGATATACAATTATACAATGTATACTTATATGACATAATTTTTATAGTATAATATATAATTAAGTATCATATAATATCACATAAAAGATAATATATAAGATAATAACTTTGATGACTCTCTTCTTATTAATGCCAATGATGCCCAAAATGGAAGACCTGTATGTTCACCAATAGTATGTCACTGACCTAGGGTATAGGGCAGAAATAAAATGTAAAATGGATTCTTTAAAGATGATGAGATGCTCCAGAAGCTCCGGTTTGTGAATGAGTGTTCTGACTGCATTAAGCCCTGGAACAGAGCCTTGTCAATGACATAATATGTCCATAATCTCACAGAAAACAAAAGTCTAGCCTAACTACCCCCACAGAGAATACATCAAATGGATGAAGTATGCCTATTGTTCACACTGTGAAAGACAGTACATGAAGCCAGTCCACAGTACATGTAGCTTTTGTTGTTCAGTTATTTCAGTCCTGTCCAATTCTCCATGACCCCATTTGGGGTTTTCTTGGCAAAAATACTGAAGCAGTTTGACATTTGCTCCTCCAGCTCATTTTTCAAAGATGAGGAAACTGAGGCAAACAGGGTTAATTGATTTACCCAGGATCACACAGCTTGTAAGTGTCTGAGGCCAAATTTGAACTCAGGAAGAAGAATCTTTTTGGCTCCAGCATCAATCAGCACTAAACCACCTAGTCGCACAGCATATATATATAGCTTAGACACTGCAAATAGATAATAAGCCAAGCCTGAAATTGAACAAGAGGTGGAAAGCATTCCTTTAGTGTCCTTAAGCTTCTTCCTGAAATAAAGGCTCATTTTTTTTAGCATCAATAGTCTTCCAATGATGGTTTAAAGATGATCATCATGGAAGACAGTCTTTGGGGAATTAAAATATTGGGGTTTACCCAATGAGGAATGGAGGGTGACTATGAACAGGCTATAATTCATTACCAGTTGAGAACTACACTAGGAGGTGAGAAACAGGGGTGACTAGAGTTCATGTACCTGTTCCTATAACTAGAGTAAGGGATATCCAATGGACTCTCTAGGTATTACACTGATATATACACTCTGTCAGGAGGTCAGATGAAGACTCCTCTCTTCCCCAGAACCCTAGGTAGACCCCCAGAAGAATATTTACTGGGGGGGTTATGGAAGAGGAGCTCCAAAGGATGAGAAAGCATTACTGGGGTGAAATCTAACACTGTTAGAAGTGCATAAGTACCATCTATCTAAAACAACATTGGTTCTCCATCCAACATCCATTTCAGAAGTACCTATTACATGCCCTTGAGGAATATAGGAATAGACTTGAGGAATATAGACAGACAGATACATTCCATGGTCCCAAAGATCTTGCTATTTCATTTCCTCTTCAGTTAAACTGGGCAGTTTGTATTTTTGTAAATATTTATCCATTTCATTTAGATTGTCAAATTTATTGGCATACAGTTGGGCAAAATAGTTCCTAATTATTGCTTTAATTTCCACTTCATTAGTGGTGAAATCATCCCTTTAATTTCTGATTCTGGTAATGTGGTTTCTTCTTTCTTTTTTTTAATCAAATTAACCAATATTTTATCTATTTTATTGTTTTTTTCATAAAACCAGCTCTTAGATTTATTGATTAATTCTATAGTTTTCTTGCTTTTGATTTTATTAATTTCTCCTTTGATTTTTAGGATTTCCAATTTAGTATTTAGTTGGGGAATTAAAATTTGTTCTTTTTCTACCTTTTTTAGTTGCACACTCAATTCATTGATCTCCTCTTTCTCTTTTTTTTCACATAAGCATTTAGAGATATAAAATTTCCCCTAAGCACTCTTTTGGTTGCATCCCATAAGTTTTAGTATGTTGTCTCATTATTATCATTCTCATGGATAGAGTTATTGATTGTTTCTATGATTTGTTGTTTGACCCACTCATTCTTTAGAATGAGATCATTTAGTTTCCAATTAATTTTCAGTCTACCTTTCCATGGCTCTTTATTACAAGTAATTTTATTGCATCGCGATCTGAGAAGGATGCATTTACTATTTCTGCCTTTCTACACTTGACTATGAGGTTTTTGTGCCCTAATACATGGTCAATGTTTGAATATGTGCCATGTACTGCTGAGAGAATGGTATATTCCTTTCTATCCCCATTCAATTTTCTCCAGACATCTATTATATCTAACTTTTCTAACATTCTATTCACCTCTTTAACTTCTTTCTTATTTATTTGTGGCTAGATTTATCTAATTCTGAGAGGGGAAGATTCAGATCCCCCACTAGTATAGTTGTGCTATTTCCTCTTGTAGCTCATTTAACTTCTCCTCTAAGAATCTGAATGCTATACCACTTGGCGCATACATGTTTAGTACTAATATTACTTCATTATCTACAGTACCTCTTAGGAAGATGTAGTTTCCTTCCTTACCTCTTTTAATTTAGATCTATTTTTGCCTTTGCTTTGTCTGAGATAAGGATTGCTACCCCTGCTTTTTTTACTTCAAAAGAAAGCATAATATATTCTGCTCCACCCTTTAGAGCTTGCTATTTCAAAGGGATTACCAGAGACCTAGGCACCAGAAGGTTAAAGCTGATGAGCATATCAAGTTTTAGCTAGAATCGTGATGGCCACACAGCTAACTTCCCTATATCATCATTTCACTAGCATATAAATCTTCGCTAGCTCCCCCTTTGAAGAGGAGCACTGTGGATGGCATGCAGGGAACCTGATCTCATGGAGTTTTCTTTTATACCTCTTAGTATAAGTGGCATTTTCTAAGTAATGCAACATATAAGAAAGCCACCAGCTATCAGTGGATATGGGGTATCCTTGGTCTAAGAGGTCTTCAGTAAGAACAAAGGGAAAGAGAAAGGAAGATTTAGAAGTGGCCAGAGGCCAAAGGGTAGGTGTGAAGGCATGGAGAGGGGATGGTCAAAGATCTGCCCTGACACAAGTTACTGAATACTTGACAATACTGACAGCAGAACTCAATCAATTTGAATGGTGATAGCAACATTATAAAGATAACTTCAAAAGACTTTAGAACTCTGATCAATGAAATGATAAACCACCATTCCAGAGGACTGAAGGTGACTCACATTACCTGTCTTCTGCCAGAGAGGTGATGGACTTCAAATGTAACATGAGATATATATTTTTGGACAAGGCCAATCTAGGAATTTGCTTTCCTGGACTATATGCATTCTTGTCATCAGGGTTTTCTTTTTCTTTTTTTAAAAAATGTTCAATATGGAGAAGAGGTAGTGAGATAGAGAATTAATAAATGCTTGTAAAAAAATCTGTCAGTAAATACACATTTATTAAGCACCTACTATATGCTAGACAGTGTGCTAAGTGCTAGGCTTAAAAGAAAGGCAAAAAGGGGGCAGCTAGGTGGTACAGTGGATAAAGCACCGGCCTTGTATTCTAGAGGACCTGAGTTCAAATCCAGCCTCAGACACTTCACACTTAACTAGCTGTGTGACCCTGGGCAAGTCACTTAACCCTCATTGCCTTGCAAAAAAACCCCAAAAAACAAAAGAAAAGAAAAAGTTTCTACCCTCAAGGATCCCACACTCTAATTTGTAAAGAATTTGCCCTTTTATGACAGTATCTGAGATCTATGGAAGGACCACCACGGAGTGAAAATGAAGAAGCCAGGGGTAGGCACATAGAGACTTACTCTTGCAATGGTCGGAGTCCCTATAAAAGGAAAGTGAACATTGCTCCACGCAGACACTGTTCTGAAGCACATAGCCATCCATGCACTGCAGGCAGTCTGTGCTCAGTGGACCCTGGCAGGAATTGCAGCTCCAGTCACATTCTAAAAAGAAGAAACAAATGCAAATAAGATTGGCCACCTTCCTGAACACATGGAAGGTGAGCATTTAATACCCCTTGGAAACCACCTGTGGCTAAAAGCTTCCACTGTAGAAGACAAAGTGAGGGCAATATAAAAGGGTTAAGATAAATAAAGTTTTTTTACAAGAGCATGTCTAACCTGGATTCTTTTCTATAATTAAATGTTTCCTAGTGATGTCTGATGTGGATGGATCAGGGCTGCTACAGATTCTGCTAGGTTTGGAAAGCATGTGTAAACATGAGATAAGCCTCTTCTCTGGTGCTCCAGGCTCCAACGTACCTTTTCCTTATTTTGAGCTTCAATACAAGCATAAACTTATTTATAGCACCCTATCCTCACAGAAACATACAGATTTGTTCTTGCTTTTCCAAAAAATTAACTGGGATGTCAACAACAAGGATCAAAATACAGTTGCTGTCACCATTTAGCACATGTTACTCAAAGACTGGATGTTGGTTACTTTATTGAAGAGAACAAATCTTGTAGAATTTATCACTATTCAGAGAGAAATGTTCAGCACGATATGACAAACCCATCATTTACAGCAGTCAAATTCATCCATTCCAAAATGGTTCCATGAGTACCTGCTATATGCATAACACTGTGCTAGGCACTCTGGGAGATGGAAGGAAGGAAGGAAGGAAGGAAGGCAGAGAAAAAAAGGGGAAAAAAGAACACTGGATTTAGAGCCAGGGTATTTGAACATGAATATGGGTTCTTTTACTTACACTTCCCTGGACCTGTTTCCTTATCAGCAGAATGAAGAGATGACATTAGATGTGTTCTGTCCTAAACCCTCTTCTCTTCTCTTTCTTTATTTGCTCTTGGTAACTTTATCAATTCCCATGGTTTTATGTATCATTTTTATGCAAGTGCATTAGATTTACATATTAATCTCCAGCCTCTCTCTTGAGCTTCAGTTCCATGTAAACAACTGCCTATTGGGCATTTCAAACTGGACACCATGAAGACAATTCAATTGCAACATGTCCAAAACAGAATCCATCTTCCTCTACTCTAAACTCTCCCCCTGATCCAAACTTCCCTGTTTCCATCAAAGGTGCCACAACATTTTTTCAGTCTCCCAGGACCATGACCTTGACATTATCTTTGGTTCCTCACTCTCCCTTACTCCACATATCCAGTTGCCAAATCTTGCTGCTTCCCTCTCCACAAAATCTTTCACATCCAGCTCTTTCTCTCTGCTCACAGGGCCCTCATCTTCTGTACCCTGTGATCCAACTAACCTGGCCTTCGCTCTCTTCTTGGGAGAGCACACAGCACTCCATGCTTCCATTTGCCATTGGATTAGCTGTCCCCCATCCCTAGACTGCACAGTCCCTCCTCACCTCCATTTTAAAGAATCCTCCTCTCCTCCTTCAACAAACATATCATTTCAGATGAAGACATTAAATCTATCTATAGCCTTATGAAAAATGCTCTAAATCACTATTGATTAGAGAAATGCAAATTAAAACAACTCTGAGGTACCACCTCACACCTATCAGATTGGCTAATATGACAGAAAAGGAAAATGATAAATGTTGGAGAAGATGTGGGAAAACTGGAACACTAATGCGTTGTTGGTGGAGTTGTGAACTGATGCAAGTATTCTGGAGAGCAATTTGTAACTATGCCCAAAGGGCTATAAAACTGTGCATAAGCAATACCACTACTAGGTCTATATCCCAAAGAGATCATAAAAAAGGGAAAAGGATGAACATGTACAAAAATATTTATAGCTGCTCTTTTTGTGGTGGCAAAGAATTGGAAATTAAGGAGATGCCCATCAATTGGGGAATGGTTGAACAAGGTGTGGTATATGAATGTGATGGAATATGATTATACTATAAGAAATGATGAGCAAGCAGATTTCAGAAAAACCCGGAAAGACTTACATGAACTGATGATGAGTGAAGTAAGCAGAAGCAGGACAACATTGTATACAGTAACAGCAACATTGTGTGATGATCACTTGTGATAGACTTAGCTTTTCTAAGCAATACAATGATTTGAGACAATTCAAAAGACTCATGGTGAAAAATGCTCTCCATGTTCAGAAAAAGAACTATGCAATCTGAATGCAGATCAAAGTATGCTATTTTCACTTTATTTGTTGTTATTTTTTCTTTCTTCAGGTTTTTCCCTTTTGTTCTGATTCTTCTTTTATAACATGGCTAATATGGAAATATGTATAACATGATTGTATATGTATATATATAAATCTATATCAGATTGGTTGCTGTCTTGTGGAGAGGGGAGGGAAAGAGAAAAATTTGGAACTCAAAATCTTTCAAAAAAATGAATGTTGAAAACAGTCTTTACATGTAATAGGAAAATTTTAAAAATACTATCTTAAAGGAAAAAAGAAAGAAACCTATCAAGCACCATCTTCTACATGAAGCCCTTCCTAATCATCTCAACTGCTAATGCCCTCCCTCCCAAAGTCCTTGTCTTTCATTGTTGTTCAGTTGCTTAGTTGTGTCTGATTCTTTGTGACCCCGTACATACATGGAGTTTTCTTGGCAAAGAACCTGGAATTGTTTGCCATGTCCTTCTCCATTGTCTTTCATTACTTTTCATTTATTTGGTATAAACTTTTACACCAATTTCTCTTCCCCATTCTCAAATAAATTCCTTTAGAGTAGAGATTATTTACATCATGCCTAGTAAAATGTCTGGCACGTAGAAGGTCCTTAATCAATGTTTGTTGATTGATCACTTGAACTCCAAATCCCAGGATCCCATAAGATGTGGCCTCTGGAACCTGGGTTTATCTTTTATAGTAGGTGGTGAGAAGGAAAGACACATCCATAAACCAGCTAGCAAATAATGACAAGGCAACAGATAAGAAAGTGCTTTATCCTCAGAGTACTACTTTCATTAATGCTCTACAACATTCTGCCTTGTCCAGTCCTTGTTCCAAATAGTGGAAATAGCCCATTATCTACCTTTCTTTTTGTCCAGAATCCAATATTTCTAAGTCCCCAAGAAGCTAGTAACCATGGAAGACTGTACTTGTGCTCCAAAGAAGATTTAAAATGTTAATCTCATTCATTTATTTGGCTGATGTAGACCTAGGGGCCATGGCAGGGGAAGGAGAGGGGGGTTTAAACAGTAAAACAGATTCTTGAAGAAGTCTGCCAGCTCAGTTACAAAATTATTTACAAGGGAGAATTGTGACCGTCTTGGCTTTTTACCACAAGCTGGGGAGGGAAGAAATGGAAATGCTGCTCTTGATCAAAGGACAACAAAACTAAGTTGACCATGAAAGTAGACAGGAGGAGAATTAGCACACATTTGTGAACTTTTCGAGTATCCCCAATTTTTCCACCTCCCTAATACCCAAGCTCCAGCTCCTCTCCTAGAAGCAGGGATTGGGGGGGGTAGAAAAGAGGGAATAAAGAAACCATTTAGAGGTACACTCAGGAATAAAATAAGAGTCTCTCATTCCTTATTCCCTTCATTCCTTCTAAAAGGCACCATAAAAATTACAGAATTTGTGGAGATAACTGGGAGAAAAGGATAAAAAAAGAAAACATTCTTTGATGGCAGAAGACCCCCCCCTACCCCTGTACCACCAGTGCTTTCCAAGTACATGGAGGTACAAGAAAATTGCTTTCCCCCTACGGTGGCTTTAACTTTGTAGGACTATTGGTGAAGGACTGTTTACATCACTTACATACAAACACACACTGAAAAAGACCTTTGTCAGTAATGATGAAGCCTGCTCCTTCTCACTGCTTAACAGAGTAATATGTGTGTTTGCAGACACAACCTAGGTGTGAATTTGTTTTGTTTGGATGTACTTATTTATCACAAGGCTGGGCTTTTTTATGAGAGAATTGTTGCAAGAGTGGGGAGTGGAGAGGGAAGAAGGATAATAATAGAGATGCAAAATGGAAAAAAAAAAGAAAAGAGTATCATAGAAACATAAAAATACAAAGGAAAAAGCAGAAGAGAGATCAGAAGGGGACAAAGACAAACAGGGCAGTGTTGGCATCATTATGTTAAATGTACATAATGTTTTTCAAAAGCTCTATGTAATAGATATTCACCACTTCAAACGGAATCTGCTTTTTCTGCTCTTCTCTGTATATGGAAATGTTCATATTTATTCATGTTTGTCAAGTTAACAATTTCAAAAGAGAAAATTGGGGGGGCGGGGAAATGCTATGGTTACCTTTGCACGTCTTGGTAGACAAGTCGAGGTAGTACTGCTGGGCACAGCTCTCATACTGACATTCTCCAAAGAGAAGGACCTTCGCTGGGTCCCGGCAAGAGGTACATCTTGATGGGGAATCACAGCTCCAGCACTGGGCATCGCACGCTGAGCGGACACAGGGGAAGAAATGGCCAGATGATTACAACTAAAAGTATCAAGCACTAGTCTGCTTGGATGAGGAGGTACGGTACTATCCCTAAAGATATGAAAAAGTGTGTTAGAACTTATCTTTGTCATTCTTTTCTTTTTTTTTTTTTTTAAGTGAGGCAATTGGGGTTAAGTGACTTGCCCAGGGTCACACAGCTAGTGTCTCAGGCCGGATTTGAACTCAGGTACTCCTGACTCCAGGGCCAGTGCTCTATCCACTGCGCCACCTAGCTGCCCCCATTATTTTCATTAATAATATGCCCTTAGGAGAGACAAATGAGACATCCCAGAAAGAACACCACAAGTGGAGGCAGCAACCTGGTTATGAGGCCCAGCTGTACCAACTGTAGCAGCTTTGTGACTTTGGGGAGATTTTCATAAGTTTCATTTCCCTCATTTGTAAAATGAGGCTTAAACAATCAGCACTAGGCTCAATGGATAAAAATTCTACATGGAAATTCAGTCCAGGACAGAAGGGAAACTCTCAAAAGAGAAATTCTGAAGACACAAAAGGAAAAAATGGTAAAGAGGAGAAAAACTGGGAGATGTCTGGATAGACCAATGATGATGTACCAGGAACTCAACAATCATTTACATTTTTTTAAAAAAAAACATACATACATACATACATACATACATACATATATATATATATATATATATATATATATATATATATATATATATATATATATATATATGGTACTGAAGCTGAAAGAAAGGCGAGGTAAATAAAGATCAACTTAGGAGTATGGCAGAGGCCTATAAAAATAGTGTCTAGGGTGCTAAAATTCAAAATAAATTGAAGCTGATTATGGAAGCTAAGGACAACAAAAAAGGGTTTGGTTTGGTTTTTAGCTCTACTGGGGAAAAGAAGAGGCTCAAAGACAGTATAGGAACAATGCACAGGGATGATAACTGACAACACTGATAAGATAGGACAATTCTATTTTGTTTCTGTTTTCTTTGCCAACAAGAGTGACTTTCATACTCTAACAAAACAAAAATGGCTGATAGGGAATTGACAGACAAGATAAGTAAGGAAATAGTACAAGAGCACCTAGCTGTCCTTGATGAATTCAAGTGCCCTGGCCCAGATGAACTAGATTCTTGGATACCAAGATGATGGATGTGATTACTGAGCCACTACCAGTAATATCTGACAGACCATGGAAAACAGGAGAGGTACCCAAGACTGTAAAAGGTCAAACATTGTTTCAATGTTCAAAAAAAAAAAAAAGGTAAGAGATGATTGGTGCACATCTAAAGAAGAAATAAGTGACTACAAATATCCAGCATGGCTTCATCCAGACTATTTCAGACCAGACTATTGTTATTTCCTTTTTAACAGAAATACTAGGTAAAGGGAATTCTGAGATTACAGCAAAGCATTGGATAAAGTACCACATTCTTGTGGAAAAGATAGAAGAGAAAAGAGAGAAAAGGGGGGAGGGAGGAAGAGAAAGGGAGACTGAAAAGAGAGGAGAGAGATTGTAAAGAGAGGAGGTAGAGAAGAGAGAAAAGGAGAGAGAGAAGAAGAGACAAAAGAGGAAAGGGAAAAAGATTGAAGAAAGAGGAGAGAAAAGGAGAGAAGATGGAGAGAGGAGAGAAGAGAGAAATGAGAGAGGAGGCAGAGAGAGAGGAGAGAGACTACATGATAAAACAAAAAGATGAATTCAGAATTGATTGAATGGTTGGACTTAAAGGAGTAGTCATTAATGTCTGGATGACAACTTAGCAAGAGGTCTCCTCAGTGGAGCATTCCATGTATCTCCCCTTGCTTCTGAACTAGTTAGTATATTTAGTAGTGACTTGGAGAAATTAATCAGTAGTACCCTCATCAAATTTGCAGAAGACAGAAAGTTTGGAAAGAATAGGAACATTAGATTGCCAGAACCAGGACCCAAAGGGATCTTAATGGAGTTAGAACACTTGACTCAATAAGATGAAATTAAATTGGGATGAATGTAATAGCTTATACTTGAGGTCAAAGCACCAACTTTCAAAGTACAAGATGAAATGGACTGAAAGCTCAATGTGCATGACAGCCAAAAAACCCCCACAAAAACAAAAACCTAATGAGACCCTGAGCTGTATTTAAAAAGGCAAAGTTTTCAAGAATAAGGAGGTGATAATCCCACTGTACTCTGACCTTATCAGTCCACATCTGGAATATTGTAAATAGTTCTTTTTTGTTTGTTTGTTTTTTTGTTTGTTTTTTGGGGGCAATGGGGGTTAAGTGACTTGCCCAGGGTCACACAGCTACTAAGTATCAAGTATTTGAGGCCAGATTTGAACTCAGGTATTCCTGAATCCAGGGCCGGTGCTATATCCACTGCGCCACCTAGCCGTCCCAATATTGTATATAGTTCTTGACCCCATCATTTAGGAAGGAGATTGATAAGCTAGAGAGTATTCAAAGGAGGCAACCACATGGTATAGGGCCTTGAGTCTATTCCCAGAGGATGTTTACAAGTGGAGAAGGGAAGAATTGTGGGAGGGAAAGAATAAGAAAGGAAGGGGCCAAAATAACTTTGTTCAAGTCTTTGAAAAGCTATCACGTGGCTAAAGGTTGGGAGTTATGTCTGATGTCAGAGAGCAGAAACAGAAGCTGTGGGTACAACAGATGGAAAGAGATAAACTTGAGACTGATGGCAGGAGAAACTTTCCACCAATTAGAGCTATCACAAAGTAGACTAGGCTGCCTTGAGAGGTGGTAAGTTCCCCCTCATGGGAGGTCTTCGCATGGAGTCTAGGTGTCCACCTGTTGGGTATGTCATAGTATGGATTCTTTTGGGATATACATTGGAATAGATTTTTCCTAAGACGTCACAGTGGAAGAATTCCGAAAAAAGTGGAATAAAAGATGAAATAATGAAAATACAGTTAGGTACTGAATAGTACGAATAAGGAACTACATGAAGTAGTCACATCATTTGAATTTGCACTGCATATTTCCTTTCTGCTAAGCAGTTACCATATTTTACATCATAATAATTTTGAGTAATGGAAATTTGAATGATACAACTACTCCAGGGGGATTCATTGCTCAAATGAATTGAGACCTGGCTGTATATGATTAAAAAGAAAAAAAGATGGTCTAGTCACAAGGTGAGAGTGTTGAGAAGAAGACAGCCTGAATCTCCCACTGGTACTCTAGTAATGTCAGGAAAAATAAATCCAAGCCTCTAGTATTTTGGGTGGACACCACTGTAGTGAAATAAAGAGAGTGCATGAGTGGGTTGATGCCAACACTGTTGTTCAGTTGTGTCCAACTCTTTGTGACCTTGTCTGGGGTTTTCTTAGCAGAGATACTAGAGTGGTTTGCTATTTCCTTCTCTGTCTCATGTTACAGATGAGGAAACTGAAAACTGAGGCAAGAAGGGTTAAGTGAGTTACCCAGAGTCACACAGCTAGGAGGTATCTGAGTCCAAATTTGAACTCAGGAAGATGAGTCTTTCTGACTCCAGGCCTGGAACTCAATCCACTGTGTGCTACCTAGATGCCCTGATGTCAACATTATTGAAAGGAAATCGAATGAAATCAAGTTTGACTACTGGAGTATATTTGGAGATGTATATTAACAAATAAGTGTCTACATGAATTTGGGCAAGAGAGAGAGCTATGGAAATAGTGTTAGAGGAGGAATGGTCAAAAAATAGAGGATGCTTAGTCTAAGAAAAATAAGGGTAAGGGGGGAAAGGGGCAGCTGTCTTCAAATGTTTAGAAGGATGTCACAGAAGAAAGACAGGACTTGTTCTGTGGGGCTCTTTAGGGCAAATTGTGGAAAAGATGACTTGAAGAAGAATCACCAAGGAGGGGGAGGAGTGCTTCATATGACTGCATGGCTGGAGGTTATAGGATCATAAACCTAGAGAAAGAAGGAATTTCAAGTGTCATTGAGTCCAACCCTGTCATTTTACAGATAAAGAAAATGAGGTCTAGACAGTCAGTGTCCAAAGTTACACAGGGAATAAACATCAAGAACAAGAATTGAACCCAGGTCTTCTGAGTCATAAACTAGTGCTTTTTCCCAATGCATCTTTATGCCTTTAAGCCAAGGCTGGATAACCACCTATCAGGGATGCTTTAGAAAGTATCTTGTACAGGGTGGAAACTTGAGCTAGAAGCCTTCTGGGGCCCAGTGCCCTGAAACAGTCTTAGATTTACTTGTTTCTCAGTTCTCACCACAACTGTAATCAATAATTTTAGAAAGCATCACATTTGTGTTGAATTCCTAAAGAGTTCCATACTGACAGACCAAAGCATTGGGCTACTTTTCTCTAAAAAATCAAAATCAAAAGACTGTCTCAAAGGGAGGCAGCCTCTCAGTTCCCACGTCCTTCTGTAGGGAGGATAGAACTGCCCCTCAGGTAATCAGTGATGAGTGATAACCCTCTAAATGACACTGAATCCGTTTAGTTGGCTCAGACCGCAATGGCCTCTACCTGTCAGAATCACAAACTGGCATCAGAGAATATTAGTATGGCACTCTAATAGAGCCCAATTTCCCAACCCAGGGCCAGACTTTTCTATCCCCTAAGAGGATGACACTTAATTTTTAGCAAAGGACCCAGGATGGAAGATGATCCCATCTATAATTCACAGCCCTACTTATGTGATAGCACTCCAAACACACTTGACTTGTGCAGGGGTCACATTGGACATAAAAAGAAGCTTCCCAGAGGAGAATGACTTTAATACAACGCATTTTTATCATCTAGTCTATAGCAGGGAATCCATTTTTTCATTTCGACTTTTTGTTCCCACAATGCCACAACTGGGAAGACATCCCCGTCACTATTTCTCTACTAGGGCACCTTTGCTTGTGTGTTGAAAACTCATGTACATTCATTTTTATCTTACAAAACCTAAAAGTTCCCCAAGACTACTTGAGATAATCAAATAAGATGTGTTCCCAACCAGATCCTAGCAAATGTCCCAAATGTCAGAGGTCAAGGATGAACAAAAACAGACATCTTCAACTTCTCTGGTTTCCCAAGGGAATATTGGCATCATTCTTGTTGTCATTATTTAATAAATAAAAATGGATAGCTTTAAAAACAAATAAACAGTATCTCGAAAATTGAAATAAGGTAACTGGAAAAGGACTTACTGGGAATGGCTTGCTTGCCTCCTATTCCTACTCTGGTAGAAAATTGCTCACACGTGCTAGAGTGAAATAGATTACACTTCCAGGTTATTGTTCTGATCTTCTATACAATTATATTTTATACAGATTATAGGTACACAAATAAAACGTAAATTTTCATTGGTAAACTTCATAAAATCAGCCCTTCACTGGACACCTCCTCTAGTGTCTTTTTTTTTTTTATCATGAAGGTGGGTGGCCTGGATTCTCAAATTCTATACCAGTGGGGAGTAAATTTCTGGAGGTCCTTCTAATCTGGAAAGTCATCAAGTACAAGTCCAATAATTCAATATGTATGTAGTTGTAAGGGGATCAGCCTAACCTGTTTTGAAAGGGGGTCATTACCAGGACAGCCACAAAAGGATGAATTCTTTGGCCATAGAAACTCTCCAAAAAAAAAAAAAGACATCTCCCAAGTCAGAGGGGATGCAATCAAGAGTGGCATAGGGAGCACTCTCAATGAGAAAGAGCAAAGATTCTTGACTGGAGTAAGAATAAAGCTTTGCGGGGAGGGGAGCACGAGAGAGATGACAATATCAAAGGAAGGTTGGTGATTAAAGAGAAGGAAATATAAATCCTAGAGCCATGATCCCCATACCATGACCCTTGGGGGGAATGTACCAGATGAGAAAGAAAGTAGAGAGCTGATTGGTAGAAAACATACGTTGGCAGGCGTTGCTTTCATCAAGATAGTGCCCTGGGAAACAAGCGCTGGTACACAAGCCACTGTGAGACAAGACAAGGTTGGCATCACATGAGGAGCAGGAAAAGGGGCCATAACCATGGCAGCTTTTGCAGGAGAGGTGGCACCCTGAAAAAAAGAAAATGGGATGTTATCTTTGAGCTCAAACTCTCCAAGGACCAAGCCCTGGGGATCGCTTCATGGATCTGACCCCAAGAGCCCTACACCGTGCTTCCCTCCTCTTCCACCTCATGGCTGGACACAGGAAGGTCCAGAGAGAGTCTCAGACCCCGTAAGATGCCCCAGGCACCTCTGTGGGCATCTCTAGCTCTGGGGTTCAGCGACTACTCACGGTTACAAGCTCCATTCTCTGCATAGTATCCAATGGGACAACTAGAAACACAGTGGTCCCCCAGCAGCAAGTAGCGGGCATTCTGACACTTGAGGCAGATACTGCCAGTGTTGTGGAGGTCAGCTACACATTGTTGGCACAGGGGGTGGCAATCTGTAAAACAAAATAATAATAATAACTATTATGATGATGATGATGAAGATAATGACAATATCCATGTCACACAGAAGTCTCAGATGGTCCTGAAGATGGCCTGGCACAGCACAAAGGGGATGGGATTTGGAGTCAAAGTACCTAGGCTTGAATTCCAGCCCCACTACTCACTGCTTATGTGACCCTGAGCAAGTCAGTTTACCTCTTGGCCTCAGTTTCCCTACCTGTAAAATGAGGGACTGGATGAAAGGGAAGGGGAATCTATATTAAGTGTCTACTATGGGCTAAGCTCTTCACAAATATCATATTTGATCCTCAAAACAACCCTGGGAAGTAGAAGTGACTATGAGTCTCATTTTACAGATGAGGAAATGGAGACAGACAGAGGTTAAGTGACTTGCCCAGGGTCACACAGCTATTGTATGTCTACGGCCAGACTTGAACTCAGGTATTCCTGACTCCAGGCCCAGCACCCTATGCACTATACACCTAAGTGGTTCCTTCCAGATCTAAAAGTATTATGATCTCGTGACCCCTATACTCCCCAAAAAAGGATTTTCTACTGCTAATATTCTTCCCTGGAGAGCAGGCAAGTAGCACAAGTTGTTTTCCTTTACTGCCCACCCATGAGATACCTAGAACTTGCACCAACTCTATGTCTGAAAATTTATCACATAACTGGGCCCCCAGTCCCATGATGGGGTTTTTTCTTGTCGCTAGGCTGGCTGGCCTTTCCCTACAGGAGCAGGTGTGACATGGATCTGCCTGAGAAACAGAAAAGGCATTCACAATACTACCTGGAAAGAAGAAAAGCTATGGCAAAAGGAACTGGGGGTCCTTTTGAGAACCCCAAAAGGCTGGGGTAATTTCAATGACCAAGCCCAGGAAAAGGACATGAGAAAGGGCATGTCCCTTCCTCCTTTGGGGGAAACAGGGGCAATCGTTGCACAACACTACAGATATCATCAGACACGGCTGATGAGGTGATTAGGTTTGCTGAACAGGCATGTTTCCCCCTCTTTCTTTTTTATTCTTTGTAATAAGGACTAGCTCTCGGCATGGTGACAGGAGACATAAAATGAGAAGCAAAGGTGTCATCAGAATAGAAGATACCAATCAAAATGGTAAAAGCAGTAATAGCAGCACCCCAAAGAACTAGAGAGCACCCACTGTCATTCTGTAGGGTGATGCTGAGTTTGCCTCTCCTTAGTAGAGACTCCAAGACTCTACCCTTCCCAAAGGGCTGGGCAGTCCACAGTCTGAAGTCTTCAGATTTAACATGTTTGGTTGGCTTTGGAGAACAAAAAGCTAAAGACTGGATAAAGTGGAGAAAAGGTGAGAAAACACACCTTCCTCCCTTCTTTGCAGAAGCAGAGAGTTAGGGATATGGAAAACTTCATACGGCATCAGATTTAGTCAGTTTTCCTAAAGTGATTTTCTTTTTCTTTTTCTTTGCATTTTCTTTTTCTTTTTTGTTTTTGTTTTCTTTTTGTTTGTTACAAGGGATGAGATGCTGGGTAAAGGAGAGGGAATATATTTGGAAATGAAAGTAATAGAAAACAAGGAGATATCAATATTTTTTTAACCAGAGGCAAAGTCCCATGACAATAAATACCATTTTTCCAAAAAAGCACTGATGTAGAAAAGCTCATTCAACATCCCAGGAGGCATGGTCCCCTGCCCCACCTCAAATAATGTCCTATTGATCTGGTTATAATTAATTCTATGGACAAAGAAAGACCTCTGTACAGCAATGCACCACTCTGTTCCTTGCTCACACAAGAGTCATTTTCTATAATGGAAAAAAATAATTATTGCAGTCTGTTTTTATTGTAGCTGAGGGCTCTCTATACTTCTGTCTTCTCTTAAAGTAGCGATTACCTACCTGCAACTCATCTCAGGCCTTCACATGACAAACACTCCAATCTGGGAACAGAATCCACTTAAACTCAGGAAGCATCCATCCAAACAACACCAGTGAGGTCCAAGTATTAGGAAGAAGGAGTATTCTGGGAATCTCCTTTTTTTTTCTTCTTTCCACTATAGATTCAAAGCACTGATGTGCTAATTCATGTAAAAGAACCTAATCTTTAATTCTATCATCACCTCGTATTCTCGTAGTTTGAAGATGTAATTTCTAACAAGACTCTCATTGTTTTAAAATGCCATTGCAATGAGACATTTCATAAGGCCCTCTGAGATGAATGTAATGGGATTTTCCTTAACCAAACATATATTACCTGCCTTCCTCATTCCTGAGCCACCAAAAATAAATAAGTAAATACAAAATAAAAAAAAAATTCTCTCAATAACTGATCACTTTTTCCCCTGAAAAATTCAAAGTCCTCTCTTTCCCACAGGTGAGAAGTATCCAGATTTTTCCTGCCAATCCAGTCAAGTCTTTAAGAGTATCCATCTTGGAAGCATTAAGACAGACTCATAAACATGTTTTTCAACAGCACAAAAAACTAATGATTCCTGGCCTTCCTCTGAACTTGGAGAGTTCAAGAAGACTTTACAAGTAATCTTTTGTCAGCCTCTAGGAACAATGAAGGATATCCTGTGAATCAAATTAATCCTCATTATAGTAATTCAGCAAATTATAAGGGGAAACAATAAGGAGGCTCCCTTCCATCTGGCTGACTGTCAATTTGAAAATAAAACAAAACAAAATAAATACCTTGCTCTTCTCTGCCTGTTTCCATTTCATCACATCAGAAGTGTGAATTCGAGGTGCTCATACACAAGTCAATTAAACTTGTTTAGATACCAGTTCATGAAATGAAGGGGCCCAGTGTTTCCTTACTCTCTGCCTTTAAATTGTGAGTGAATATGGAGCCCTGGAAAGGCTAAAACCTTTCTATTCGGAGAATTTCAGTTTATTTATTCTGAACTTGCTCTGTCTCCTGGTCCCTAAAGACATGTCCTTCCAGTTAAGAGGTAGATTAGAAGGTAGTAGAGCCTATTATTAGCAAATTATTTTTTTCCATAATACAACCAGGAGAGTTGAAAAACCAATGAAAAATGGGGGAGCTCTCTGGAAAGAAAGAAGGCAACTAGGAAACATCCTGAACTGGGAGCAAACACTCACGGGTTTTCCCAGCCTTGGGATCTCTAGAAATCATCCCCTATTTATGGGGACAATGTCTTACATTAGTGAAAAATAGACTACACCATAGAGATATTATATAACTTTAAACTCGACATGGCCATTTAGTTGAGATATTGGCACAGAGCTGTCCAAAACCAGTGGGATCAGAATTAAGTAGACCAAAAAGAAAAGACCCCATCTCCTAGGATTCTATGATTTCTTATGCATGGCACATGGATCACAGTAAGTAAAGGAACTTTACAGGAGAAACAATTGATATGGGGCACCACAAAAACCCCAAACCACCCCCACAGCAGCTGCTTCAGCAGAACATTTAATCTCCTCATGTAAAAATCCTTCCAGAGACCTTACTCTGCACCTCACTTTCTTATGGAAACTAGTGGTTCATTCTTTGAAATTAGAAAATATACCAATCACCTGGTCCTGAGTACAGTCAAAGAGAAAGGAAAAACGTAGTGGATCACATGCCAACCCATTCATTCAAACCTATGCCTCTCAATATCATAGTATATAAGGAGCTCTCAAGTTAAAAAGGTGGTTAAATAAACTACAAGCCATGCTCTAATGTCTGCTGGTGTCTCTAGAATTAGATCTGTTGTTCCATTGGTGGAGAAGTATCCCATCAACCAGCACAGATCTTGTTTTTCATGATCACAGCTTTTTGTTGAATACGCTTCTGGTGGGGAAGTCAGAGGAGAGGAATAAGCAAAATGGAAAGCAGACGTGGCAAGCAGGGGGGTTACCCACCAAAGGAACTGAGGAAATGAAGGAGAGGGAGAAATTTTCTGGAAGACCCGGACAATCTCTACTTGGTTGGTCTGGTCTGGGGGATGTAGTGCATGACGTTCTAGGGACTCCATACCGGGCTAGTGGGTAAATTTCAGAGTCCTGGATAGTTATGGGAACTATGAGAAGCTGGTTAATTCTCCGACTCAGGTAGGCTTGGGGGAGAATTGTTGGTTCTTGGCTTCAAAGAAAGGGAGTGTGCCCAGATGCAGAGGAGCCTTGGAGTGGGAGGGGGAAAGGGAAGAAGAGCACCAATGAGAAAACTCTGTGGAGGCTTCTTCTATCTTTATCCTAAGGCAGTTAATTGGGTTATGTTTTGCTTCACTAAAAAGAAAAATAGTAAATGGCTAAATCTAGAACAATATCTTTTTCAATAGGGATGGACCCAAAAGTCAAATTCTCTTTATAGGAATGAGTTTCTTGGCACATCTCAAACTGAGTAAGAATGTGAAACACAGCCAGAGCTAGGGTAAAGGCCAGCTGGACTTTGTTCTTGGGCGCCAACATGGGGAGCGGGTCCCCTCCAGCTTCCAGCAGCCGGCTTCCATAGCTGTGACCCCATCTGCTTACAGGTTGCCATGTTCAGAGTTCTGCTGCTATAATAACCCTCTATTGGGGTCTTCTCCCATTGGTGTGCCCCCAATCTTGAACCCAAAGAGAATTCAATTGAGAGTTGAGGGAGGTAAAATAGTGTCCCTGTTAGACGAGTCTCAGTCTCTCTGTATGTATACACACACACACACACACTTAGAGATTATATATGTATGTTTATGTATATGTGTATATGTACATATACACATACACGTACACATACATGTACGTGTATAAGTATATAGACTGACTCTCCTAATCCTAATGTTTGGAGAATCTAAAACCTCCTCATTTCAGTTACTGTCAAAATAATCTTTGTGGAGGAGGGAACCAGACTAACATTTGGGTTATATATCTAAACCCCAAACCCCCAAACTAAATTTTCCCAAGGTGCAAAAAGAATTCCTGGTAACGCCTCTGATGTATATATAAGAACTAATCGTTAAACAGGCGTGATTTCTGAGAAGCCAGCATGTGCCAGGCACTGTGATAAGTGCTTATAATATGGGGGCAAAGAATGAAACAATTCCTGCTCTTGAGAAGCTTCCATTCCAATGGGCTAGATGTTGAATGATTACATATAACATGAATACAGAGTGTGCCCCCAAAGTCTTAGGGCAGTTTTAAGCTTTAGAACCTTGTAATAGCTTAAAACTGCCCTAAGACTTTGGGGACATTATGCATGAAGTTAATTCATATAAAGTAGTTAAATTCAAGGTATTTTGAAGGGGAGGGCACTAGAAGATGGAATGGATCAGGGAAGGTCAAATGCAAAAGATGAGGCTTGAACCATTGTGCCTTAAAGGAAGAAAGGGACCCTGTGAGGCAGATGTAAGGAAAGATTGTCCCCCGAGCATAGGGGACAGTCAGGGCAAGTTCTCAAAGACAAGGGATGGAACACCATATGTTGGGCACAAGCAGAAGTCCAGTTTGGCCAGACTGAAGTGTGGGAGAGAGACTAATGTCCAACAAGGCTGGAAACACAGGTTGCGGCCAGAGTGGATAGGACTTCAAAAGCTCAACAGAGGAATTAATAGATCAATATCCTAGAATAGATATCCTAGAGGCAACAGAAAGACATTAGCATTGACTGAGTAGAGAAGTGCCAAGGTAAGAGAAAAATTACTTAAGAAAAATTACTCTGATAGTAGGACATAGGATGTGTTGGAGTGGGGAGACTAATTAAAAAGCCACTGCGTGGCAGCTAGGTGGCGCAGCAGATAAAGCACCAGCCCTCGATTCAGGAGAACCTGAGTTCAAATTTGACCTCAGACACTTGACACTTACTAGCTGTGTGACCCTGGACAAGTCACTTAACCCTCATTGCCCTGCAAAAAAGAAAAAGAAAGAAAAAGAAAAGAAAAAAAAAGAAGACACTGCAATATTTCAGGTAAGAAGTGACAAGGGCCTGAAGTAAGGCCTTGTGAGTTGGGTGTCAGATGAGAGAAATGTCAATGTAGAAATGGCAAGATTTGGTAACTGGATATTCAGGGTGAGGTGCTATGACTAATACAAAGTTTATGAAGCTGAGAGACTAGGATAATGGTTCCTTCAACAGAAACAATAAAGTGAGGAAGTAGAAAGGCTTTGGGGTGGTGGGGGATGAGTTCAATTCTAAACATATTGAGTTCGAGATACTTCTGGGATGTCCAGTTTGAAATGTCCAACAGGCAATCGCTGATGCAGGACCAAAGCTCATGGGAGACTAACTGAATATATCTCTATCTATAAGTCAATAGCTTTGGCTGTTACAGCTGAAGATAATGAATCTAATAGCATCCTCTATATCTAATCAAATGTTATTTACCCTACTTGACAATAGTTCAGTGATCAGAAAAATCCAGTGGGAATGCAACATCCATTTATGGTTAGGTTGTCATACCAATTGTTTCAATCATCAGCAAAAGCCTAGCTATGGATACCAGGAAACAAACAGAAGAAACGACTGATTTATCTAGAACCATACCCACTCAAATTACAGTCATGTGCTTTACTACAGCCAGGAGGTGACCCTGGCTTCTCGGAAACTTTACCAGAGGGGTTCAAGTTCTAGCAAGCCCTACCATGCTGAAAACTGATTCCAGTTAATTGTATAGAAGTTGACCAAGACTGGTCAGCCCATGATAATATTTTTTGTTCACATATATTCACAAAAATATCAACCAAGGGGTTCTGAACTGTCAGTGAAGGGAGGGATGGAAAAAGAATAAGAAGGGAGGAGAGGGAGGGAGGGAGGAAGGGAGGAAGGGAAGGAAAAAACATGCAACTCTACAAACACCAATCTCAAAAGCTGAGTAAATGACCCTGAGATTTCTGCTTCATTAGGTAGATTCTGGATTTTTTTCTATACTTTGCATTTTGAGTGGTTATATGCATTTGTCCTAACATTTGAGAGGGAAAATAGAAGAGAGGATACGTTTTAACAGATCATAATAGATTACCTTGGAAGGGGAGAAATTTGTAACCATTGGTAACTGTGTCTCCTTCCTAATAGACACTATAAATTAGCACTATGAACAAATAAATGCATAAATAAATGATTGGGGGAATCACGAATTATGTCATAAGATCTAGCTGAGATATACATCTTGCTAGTAAGCAAGCCAAACAATTCTATTTGTTTCCCAAACACACAAAACATGGGCACCAGATAAAAGTTTAAATAGGCTAAAAGAATAATACTTGGGCTTAACAGGAGCGGTACCCAACAATATATAATGCTGTAGCTGGTGAGGGAATAGCATGTGCCCCCACCAACACAATTCCTGCTTTGAGTCACCAAGGTTTTGCTTCAAGGATCAGTGTGCATGGATGGATGAAAGCTTGCTTTGGTCTAGATGCTTTCTTCTGTGCTTCTGACACTGAATCAAGAAATCTCTAAGATATTCATGTAAAGTGTCATGTCACTGAGATGGCCCTGGATGCTAGTTTGTAAGGGCTGATGATGCCTTAGCTGACAAATGATGATCTGCTTAGACAAGCTGAGGTGTGTAGTAACCTATTTTTTGATGGTCTGCTAGTAGATTAGGTTTCTGAAGCAGTCAAACTGGATGTTTTCAAGCTATTAAGAGAACTTACACAGGATACTGGTTCTCATCAAAGCATCCCCTGTCCCACCTGTAGAATGTAAACTCTTTGAGGGGAGGGCCCATTTCATTTTTTGTCTTTGTATGCCCTGGACCGAGCACAGAACAGGCACTTAATAAAAGTTTGCTGATTACTTAATAAAGAAAAGCTTCCTTGCCCAACCTGTCCAAACACAGGGAAATTAAACTGTGTGGTCTGACTAAAAAGACTGTAGTATTGAAAGGGTTATGTCTTTAAAAAAAAAAAAACATTAAATGGGGGCAGCTAGGTGGCACAGTGGATAGAGCACTGTCCCTGGATTCAGGAGTACCTGAGTTCAAATCCAGCCTCAGACACTTACTAGCTGTGTGACCCTGGGCAAGTCACTTAACCCCAATTGCCTCACTAAAAAAAAGGAAAAAAAACAAAACCAAAAAAATAAATTAAATGAATAAAGTCAAAATGCCAGATCCCACATCTCTTTCACAAAAGGTGATCTGATCCTGTCCTTCTTTATGGATTGGGGATGAAAAAAATGAGTACTGATGAGATGTAGGAGGCAGAGGGGAGGGGGCTCTCCCTCTTCAGCTAGGTAGTACAGCAGCTAGATTGCTGGACCTGGAGGCAGGAAGGCCCCAGTACAAATCTGGCCTCAGACACTTCCTAGCTGTGTGACCCTGGGCAAATTACTTAACCTCTGCCTGTCTGCCTCAGTTTCCTCAAATGTAAAATGGGGAGAATGATAGTACCTACCTCCCAGGGCTATTGTGAGGATCAAATGAGATCATTTTGTAAAGTGCTTTTTACAGTGCCCGCCTCATACTAAGCACTTAATAAAGCCTTGCTCCGGGCAGCTAGGTGACGCAGTGGATAAAGCACTGGCCCTGGATTCAGGAGGGCCTGAGTTCAAATCCGGCCTCAGACACTTGACACTTACTAGCTGTGTAACCCCGAGCAAGTCACTTAACCCTCATTGCCACCCCCCCCCCACACACACACACACAAATAAAGCCTTGCTCCTTTCCCCTTTCCTGCTTGACTGGTAGATTTGGGTTCCTGCTTGATAAACCCCCATACTCCCAACTATGCTCTTTTTCAATGGAAGATTTGGGTTGGTACACTCCTCTCCAAAAATATTCTTCTCCCAATTTATACTTTTTTTGCCTTTCTTTGTATATCCATCCCTCAGTACACAGTAGGTGATTAATAAATGCTTGTTGACTGAGTGTCTATATAACATATCATCTGCACTGGGCATCGAGTCAGTGCAGTGATTCCCAGCCAGTCTGGTACTACATACCAATGTGCTGCAGAGATTTTACAGACGATGGCCCTAGGATATGGGCATCATGGGCAGACTGGCGGCACCATAACCATTCTGGCCCATGGATCCTGTTTTCCTCCCCCATATTCTCATAAATCTGGAGCCCGGCTCCAGGTTCACCATGGGCACACACGATCAGCAGGGCCTTCTACTACAGCCAGTTACAGTTGACAAGTATTTATTAAGTGCCTAGCATGGGCCATCACTACTGCAAAAGTCCATGTTTCTCAGTAATTTACTGCATCCTGCAGGTATGCCCCAACACACTGAGAAATCTACATGCATGCCGCAGAAAGGCTGACTTCGAAATCTTGTCATCCTGAGAGCACATTCAGCAGTTTCTTTTTTGCATGAAAATGCTATTAAGAGGCAGCTCGGCTTAGAGTCATAATTTAAGCATAAAAGATTTTAGACCAGGAAGGAACTTTTTGAGATCTTGTCCCACTACTATTTTAGAGATGAGGAAATGGAGAAAGAGAGAGGTCCAGTGACTCCCACGGCCTCCTGGGAAGAAACAGAGCCAAAATTGACAGCCAGGGCCTCTGGCTCCAATCCAGGCCCCAAGTCACCTTCTAGTTATAGGCCCTTGGGCATCTTGATTAAATTCTTTGAAGCTTGGTTGCCTTATCTACAAAATGAGAATGGCAATATTTGTACTGTCTACCCCGGGATTATTTCAAATGCAATTCTTTAGAGATATTAAAGTTAGATATAAATGTGGACTTTGGTATTGTTGTTATTCAGACTTGGGACTTCATCAGTGAAGGGGACTGCTGGTATGGAAACTCCTTCATCAATGTCAGTGGGTACCTGTCTGCAAGGGACTAGATACCAATCAGATCGTGTATTTGGAACTGGGAGGGTCCTCAAGTAGAACCAGGCTGGGCCAGTTCAAACTGGCTGGTGAGAAGCAATTATTCCATTTTCAGTGTGAACATTTACACCTCAGAAATCAGCAAAAGCTATAGACTTTAAGATCTGGGTTTGATTTATTGTTTTATGGACTGTCTAGACTTAGTAAAGTATTAATAATCCCAATTAAACTTAAAAATGTGTGGGTATGGGGGCGGCTAGGTGGCACAGTGGATAGAGCACTGGCCCTGGAGTCAGGAGGACCTGAGTTCAAATCCGGCCTCAGACACTTGACACTTACTAGCTGTGTGACCCTGGGCAAGTCACTTAACCCCCATTGGCCCCCCCCCCAAAAATGTGTGGGTATGCTTGTTCTATAAAAATCAAATACAAGAGAAAAACAAACACCTTTTTAAAAATGCCCTATTTTAAATTAAGGTCACATATTCCATTTATTTAAAAAAAATCAGAAAGAAAGGGATGCTTTGAAACATTCAGGCAGTCTTCAGTGGGAAGAAGGGCTTCTGAAATAAAATATAAACCAGAGGAGCAGAGTTGAGACCATCGGTGAAGGTACCAGATTGAGGAGAGGAATGCAAATCATCCTTCAAATGATCGAAGGGAGTGTAGTAAGCAGAGGAGACAAAAAAAGAGGAAGGGAGGAAAGATTACAATAGAGAGAACAAAAAGGAGGAAAACAGCAGATGGGAGAGAGAAAGAAATATGGAAAGAGAAGAAACAACCTGAGGGAAAGAAGAGAAATTTAAAAGGCAATGGATAATTAAATAGGAAGTAATAGAGAGAAAGAATGCTAATAATAAGAACAGAGTTAAGAGAAAGAAATAACATCATTGTGGCATCATTATTATAGCGTGGTGCAATGGAGAAGGTTGCAAAGGAGATCAAACCCTGGATTCTACTTCTGTCTCTAACCATGACTTAATATATATGAACTTGGGTTAGAGTCCAACACATCTTCATGGCTTAGGCCCCTTCCACCCCCAAATCTAATGCCACTTGGTATCTCTGAACCTTGATCTTGCATCTGCAAAATAGAAATTAGCTCCCCTTACACACACACACACACACACACACACACCCCTTCTGTGATTTATTAAGAAGGGACGCTATTTGTGTTTGGAAAAACACTGTATGAATCACATGTTTACAAAATAACAATAATGTTAATATTATCAATAACAATACACACAAATTATAACTAGAAACTAGACAGATGGCAGACAGACAAATCAATAGAAAGATGAGATAGATGACAGATGGATAAAAAATGACAGGTGGATGGATAGATTGATGAAAGATGGATCAGTAAATAGATGATAGATAAATGATATAGATAGATGATGGATAGACGGATGGAAAGATAGATAGATAGATAAGATGATAGTTTAGAGGGAAAGCTACTTAGTGCAGTTGAGATATGTTAAATTTAAGATATTTCCCGGATAGCCAGTTTGAAATAGCCAATAGGCAGCTGGCAATGCAGAGCTAAAGTTGAGGGGAGATAATGGGACTGGGTAGAGATGGGTGGGAATCATCTACCTAGAGATGATAGTTAAACTTCTGGGAGTGGCTAAGATGGCCAAGACAGAGACTATGGAGGGAGAAGAGGACTCAGGACAGACACTTAAACACATGTATATGTATGTATGTATGTATGTAGTAAAACAAACATGCTTGGTTATTTGGAGTAATGCAAGTGAAATTCCATACCCAATGTGTGGACACAGAATTTATTCACATTACAGAAAATTTTTACCAAATATGTCCTAACTAGAAAGAAGGGGGTTGGCACCTGTGCCCCTTATAAGGTAGGAAGGCAGTAAGAAGCTCAAGGGTTTGTAAATACATGTTCCCTAAAAGTGAGAGATGGTTTCTTTCTCCTCTGCAGATGGTCCCTTAAACATCTGACCACTTTTCATTCAGTATGTACCATATGCCCAGTAGCAGGCTAAGTTACTTAGGGGCATTTTGGGGGAAAGGAAGAAAAAGGGAGAAATATCTAATGGCTAAAAAAGCAGGTTCTGGGGAAGGATTCCCTTGATAGAATTAGACAAAGAAAAGAAGTCTGTAATCTATGACATTCTAGACAAACTGAGGCCTCAGTTACATTAAGAAAATTCTGTGCTCTTCGATTTCATTCATTTTGAAGGTTTTGTGTTTTACGTCCTTTCTAGGAAAGGCTGCGTTGGAAAAACCTCCGTCTCGTCTCCATTGACTAAAGGGAAAAAGGATTTCTCTCTCACATAGGCCAGGACAGCTGGGGGACACAGCATACAGATGTGGTATCAGCAGGTCAGACAGAGGTGATGACTGAGGAAGGCAAGGACTGGGAGAGTTCTATCGTTCCCATCTCAAAACTATTAGCAAGGATACGTAGAAGGAAGCATCAAAGCCACCACACGTTTTGTTTCTCTGGTATTTTTGAGGGGGCAGGGATGGGGCCAAGGAGGGGCACCAGAAGAGCAATGCCCATTCACAGGCCATCCACAGACCCAACTTCACTGATCACAGAACCTCTGACCTGCTCAGTTTCCAATTTTCTTCAGCAGCCTGGTCCCCCATCTTCACTTTGGTGCTGTATTTAGCATGACTACCCAATTGGCTTTAACCCTCCTATAGTTCAGAATTCCCTAGCTCAGCAATATACCAGCCTCAGCCTCCCTAGCAGGAAGAATTATGGGTAGGTACCACCATGCCCAGCCACACATTTTGCTCCAGCATTAATAAATAACAATGAGTTTCAGTCTTCATTCAATAAACATACTTGTCTGATGAGTGCCCACTCTGTAGGGCACTGGGTGAGGAAAGATCTAACTGGACTGTCAGCTCATCCTATTATCTTCAACCTGGTAGACACTTAGTGTGATACCTTCTATTGATCTATTGGATTTCAGTGAATCTTCCAACAAAGGAAGAAAAGATACATGCGTGACAAAATATTTTTTAAATTTTTATAAAAAGTCGTATTACTTTCTGATGTGTTATTTTTATTATCTGGAGCTCTGATCATTAAGAATCCACTGGGGGGCAGCTAGATGGCGCAGTGGATAGAGCCCTGGCCCTGGAGTCAGGAGTACCTGAGCTCAAATCTGGCCTCAGACACTTAACACTTACTAGCTGTGTGACCCTGGGCAAGTCACTTAACCCCAATTGCCTCACTAAAAAAAAAAAAAGAATCCACTGGGCACTCCACATAGGAATCCAGGAAGATTTTTCACAGCCCTGAGCAGGAAGGGAACTGAAAATACAAGAAGGAGTGCTTTTAAGAATGGAAAGAATGTTTTCCAGAAGGGGCAACACTTGGTTCATCAACTAAGGAATTCAAAGCACACTATTCATAGATGAAGTTCTAAAATAAGTCAGGGATCACAGGGTTTAGAGGGGACTTTCGCAATCATCTGTTCCAACCTCTGCCTTTCAGAGATGAGAGAATTGAGGCCCAATGAGGATCTATGATTTGTATAAAGGAAGGTGACTGAGTTGAGATTTCCATGTCTTCTGTCTCTAAAATCAGCATTCCTTTGATAACACCAGGCTGCTTCCAATAATGCAAGGCAATAAATGGTAAGCACCAAGTAAGGGAATGGAAATAATGAATTTTAAAGTTGGAGCCAAATTTTGCCCCTTGACAATTCCAGTAATATCTGCTCCTATGCCTTCCCACTGGAGCAAGGCAGAATAAACCAAATCCTCCCACATTTTTGTCCTTCAAATACTTGAAAGGGTTTCCATATCTCCTCACCGGTGTTCTCTTTTCCAAGGTCATCCTCAATTCCTTCCATGAAAGGGACCTCAGATGTCCTATAATCCAACCTGACTCCCTCTGTTGTTCATCCTTTGTTTTCAGAGGACCAGTGACATCTTGGGGTGAAGTCTTGACTTGTGTGTGTATTGGGTTGAAGTGAGGCAGAGTTACACAAAGTTGTCAGCCTCACTCTCTCTTCCTGAGTCATTGAAGTCCAGTTACCAGAAAAAGAACAAGATGAGTGGTGATGGCCAGGGATACAGTGTTTGACCTTGTCATCCTTGATGTCTGAAGCTTCAGCCACCTTCTTGGCCAGTAGAACAAACTGTTCTCATCTACCCATTCCACCTGGGGGGACATCTTCACATGCTTGAGGTAGACGTCCCTCAAATTCACTGATGGGTTTGAGGGTTTTACTGGGGTGTGGCCACTGTGCATGCTATAGCTTCTTGGAGCCACAAATGAGAGTTGGACATCAAAGGTGGATGAGCAGCCCTGAAAAAGACTCAGCAAGTCCTCACACCAGTCCTGACTCCCTCTACAACACGCCCAGCAAGTGATCATCAGCCTCTTCTTGGAGACTTCCATAGAAGGGGACTCCCAGTCCCCAAAACAGCCCATTACACTTTTAGACACCTCCCTAATCATGAAAAATGTTTTCCTTATATGGAGCCCACATTTGCATTTTACATCAATAATTGCTTCTATGCAGAGGCATTTAGGTGGCACAGAAGATAAAGCACTATGCCTGGAGACAGAAGATTTGAGCTCCTATCTGGACACTTACTACCTCTGTGATCCTGGGCAAGTCATTCACCTCCATGTGCCTCAGATCCCTCAACTGTAAAATGGGGGTCCTAACAGGCCTTACCTCACAGGGTTGTTGTGAGGCTCAAATGAGATAGTATTTTTAAAGTGCACATTTAGTAGGTGCTTAGTAAATGCCTGTCTCCTTTCTTTTTTCTGCCCACTGGGGTCAATGAGCACTGGACAGTCATTCAAACATCTAAAGATACAACTCTCAGGTTCTGCCCTCCCCCGAAGCCTTATCTTCTTCAGTCTAAACATTCCCATGTCCTTCGGTCAATCATCATATAGTACGACGTGATCGGGAGATCCTACACCATCCCAGTTAACCCGGACACTTTGCAGGTCATCAAAGCCCTTCTTAAACTGGCTTTGAATCTAACCTCCCATACTGCATCTCTTCAGAGAAACGGAGCTCACTGTGGTAGGACACAGCAGGCACAGAAGAGGCAGTATTCTAGGATAGGATGGGTCGACTTTCAAAGGGTAGAAAGGAGGCACTGCCCCATCCATAATGGCTACCATCACCATTCTTCGATTTCTCCCCTCATCATCTCAGGCTAGAATCATAAAATTTTATGGCCAACGAGGTCCGAGAAACCTACCAGTCAAACTCCGTCATTTTACAAGTGAGAAAACTAGAGCCTAAGAGGTGAAATGACATTTGCTTGTGCTTCTATCCTGAGTTGGTGACAGAGTCGAGACTAGAATACAGATCTCTTGCCACCCAGTCCAATGCTGACTCGATGACATCATGGCTGGGGATGGTGGTCCAGTCCTACCTGTAAGTCAGTCTTAAAAAAAAAAACACAAGCACACACTAACTTGACTCATAGCTGACCTTGTCTAGAGGCAGAGAAATGCAATTTGGGGTCTCTCCAGGCTCTTTCTAAAATTTAATAAATTCAATAAATATTTATTGGATCCTTACTATGAGTAGGGCATTATGGGAGGCACTGAAGGGGATACAGAGATGAATGAGACAGCCCTCGGCTCCAAGGAGCCGACAATACAATCTTGTTGCAAGGGTAAGACAGACACACAAACAGCAACAATACAAGAAGAATATTATTCATGACTTGGTAGTGCTATAAAAACATGATTAGTTTTACTTTAGTCCCTCATCACCTCTCATGGGGTCTATTTCAAAAGCTTCTTAATAGGTCTCCCTGCTTCCATTCTCTTCCCTTCCTCCACAGAGATGCCAAAAGAATATTCTGAAACCCAGATCTGATCTGCCATGCTCAAAAATTTTCAAGGGCTTGCTTCTGTCTTTAAGATAAAATGCAGGGGGCAGCTAGGTAGACCGGCGGATAGAGCACTAGCCCTGAAATCAGAAGGATCTGAGTTCAAATCTCACCTCAGACACTTACTAGCTGTGTGACCCTGGGAAAGTCACTTAACCCTGATTACCTCCAAGAAAAAAAAAGATAAAATACAGATTTAAAATTTGGGCATGTAAAGTCATTGGCGGATTGGATCCCACCTACCTCTCCTGTCTTGTTTCCACACACTGTATTTCCATCAAACTAGCCTCCTAGCTCTTCCACCAAACACTCATTCCCTTCCCATCTCCAGATCTTTGTACAAGGGTTCTGTTATTCCTGGAAATGTCCTTCTTTTGGTCTCACCTCCACCTTCATTAACTCCCTAGCTTCTTTCAAAGCATAGCTCAGCTGCCACCTCCCACATGAGACCCCCTCTGCTCTCCAGAATTCTCAGCATAGTCTCTCTTCTACAGGCTTTGTGTACACTTTGCACTCGCTCACCAAACAGGCTTTATCTTTCTCAGTAGAATGTAAACTCCCTTCTGGGCAGAGATTGTGGGACTGTTATCACTGTAGCCATAAGCCAAGAACAGTACTTTGTACAAACCAAGTGCTTAATGCATGTTTGTTAATCATTTGTACAATCTGTTTTCTCTACAAATAAAAGTTAGAAAAGTAAGGACAAAAACTAGAGGGAGGAAAGGAGAACCCTTTCCCAATCTCAATCTGATAAACTCCATTGACTGTCTCTAATAAATCTCTCCTGTACCTGAATTTTCCAGGTCTTTTCTCTTTAGAAGCATGGATGACAATGAATTGGAAGAGGAAATCACAGCAAGGTTCTAAAAGGTTTTTAGGGATAAAATACACACGCGTGTGTGTGCACGCACACACACACACACAAGTGCACATGTTGATGTTGTTTGTTGGTGGTGGTGGTCCTTCATTCCTGAAGAGGACTGTGACATCAGGGTGATGTCATGACTCATACTGAATTGGATTTAAGTGAAGGAGGGTTGTGCATAGTCACCAACCTCACTCTCTCCTCCAGAACCATCTGGGTCCAGTGGCAAGATATACATCAGGACAACTGGAGATGGCCCTGGATGTTTTAAAGCAACTGGAGTTAAGTGACTTGCCCAGGGTCACACAGCTAGGAAGTGTCAGATGTGAAAAGCAAACTTGGGTTCTCCTAACTTCAGGGCCAATGCTCTACCCACTGGGCCACCTAACAGCCCCCCCAACATATATACACCCTTATAATGGTAGCGAGTTGGTGTGGGATAGAGCCCTGGCCCTGTAGTCATCAATATCTGAGGTCAAAGCCAAGCTGTATATCCCTGGACAAGTCATTTAACCTCTGTTTTCCTCAGTTTACTTATCTATAAAATGGGGACACTAATAAGCACCAACCTCCCAGAGTTGGTGGGAGGATCAAATGAGATAATATTTCTAAAGCTCTAAGCACAGTGCTTGGTAATCAGTGGGTAATTAATTAACCTTTATTTCCCTTCTCCTTTCATAGCTTGATAATGTGCTGTCCAGACTCTCATCATTCATTCTTCTTCAGCTCACAGCACTTTCTTGCAAAGAAAGAGCATCCTCACTGCCTCCTGATTCAGGAGGAGCCCTGAGCCCTCCTTCTACATGGGAGGTCACAGGAAAGGATACATCATTAGAGGCACAGATCTGGTGAGTCCATTCCTTCTACTCAAAACTTTTCAAGGGTTCCTTCTCACATAAAAGGTAGAGCCTAAATTCCTTTGGCCCGAGCATTCAAAGCCCTCCATAATCAGTACCTCTCCACAATTTTTTTTTCACGTTACTCCACTCCATATTACTCTCTACTAGAACCTTATTAAATGACTCATCACTCGGGGGCAGCTAGGTGGCTCAGTGGATAAAGCACCAGCCCTGGATTCAGGAGTACATGAGTTCAAATCTGGCCTCAGACACTTGACACTTACTAGCTGTGTGACCCTGGGCAAGTCACTTAACCCTCATTGCCACCAAAAAAAAAAAAAAAAAGATGACTCATCACTCCCACAGGTCATGGGTCATGGGTCATCCATCTGTCGCTTACTTTTCCATATGTCCACTCACAATGTCTTCTACAGCTGGGCTGCTACCACCTCTGCCTACACACCTTAATAGCCATATCTGCCAAGTAATGTTTCCTGATACTCCTAGCCAGAAATGACCTTTTCCCCTTCACAAACTACTTGATTTCAACTTCCCAACAACTCTCCAATGGATTATTTTTAATTGAAAGGATTCATACAAGTAGCATATCCTACTACTACTCCCAAGAGAGCAGGGCACCATGTTTTACTTGTAAATTTCAAACTTTATCCAGGAGCTGCCTTGGAGCCCTATACATGGCAGACATTTAACAAATATTTACAGGAGAAATTCCACGTTCAATCACGGACATTTTCCTCCCTTGCCCTTGTCTATGCTTTCTTCTGTAACTTACTCTTTTCTATGAAGAAAGGAAATAATCTTATAGTTGCAAGACCGAAGTAGCAATAACCCAAGGCTTTGAAATATTTTTCTGGTTGCTAAGAGCAAAGAGATAATTTATTTTTACAAAAGCTATAAAGAGAATATTCATATGGAATAGAAAATGAAAACATTTAAATGGCTTCATTTATTATCATGTCTGTTGCATTTTTCCCTCTTTTTGGAACCATTTGTCTTTTGTTGGAATTTTTCAATTGTGGCCTAAGCTTCACAAGGTGCCAATTTTCCTGGATACATCTTGGAATATATCAGAGTGGGAGGAGTTGGGGACTGAGGAGCTGGTGCATCATAGCAAGAGATTATGCGTCCATAGAAAAAATTACAGTGGAGTCACTGGGCTTGCTCCTAAGGATATTGACACTATTTGCAGGATAAATTAAATGTAACATGCCTTTTCAAACAGTTAAAAAAGCAATGAAGAGGGGCGGCTAGGTGGCGTAGTGGATAGAGCACCGGCCCTGGAGTCAGGAGTACCTGAGTTCAGATCCGGCCTCAGACACTTAACACTTACTAGCTGTGTGACCCTGGGCAAGTCACTTAACCCCAACTGCCTCAATTAAAAAAAAAAAAAAGCAATGAAGAGGTCTCTGGAAAAGCCTTTCATACGGCATCCAAGGAGTTAAAGTCCTAGAAATAGTGTTTCCCAGCATACATGCAGCACACAATGAATGAGGGGCATTCTATTCTTCAAGGACCCTACAAGCTCCACAAGGTATGAGTTCAACAAGGAGAGTAGAAGCATATTCTATTAATGGGCCACCAGGAGCTGCGCTAATCTCTGGTCTGTCTCCAACAGAGGCAGCTGGTGGAACAGCAGATAGAGCACTGGGCCTGAAGTCAGGAGGACCTGAGTTCAAATCCAGCCTCAGACACAAGCTATATGATCCTGGGCATTTCACTTAACCTCTCTCTGCTTCAGTTTCCTCAAACTAAAAAATGGGTATACTAACTGTGAACTGGTTTTGGAGAGCAATCTGGAATTACGCCCAAAGAATTATCAAACTGCCTATACAATTTGACCTAGCAATACCACTCCTAGGTCTATTTCCAAATATGATTAGGGGAAAAGGAAAAGGACCTATATATTCTAAAATATTTATAGCATCTCTCTTTGTGGTGGCAAAGAAGTGGAAATTGAGGGGATGTTCATCAACTGGGGAATGGCTGAATACGTTGTGGTATATGATTGTGATGGAATACTACTGTGCTATAACAAATGATGAGCTATTTGATTTTAGAAAAACATGGATTAAACTTGCATGAAATAATGAAAAAAGAAATGATCAGAACCAAGAGAATACTGTACACAGTAACCGCAATACTGTTTTAACAACAACTTTGAGCAACTCAGTCATTTTAATTGTTATAAATGCACAAATTAACTACAAAGGATATATGAATGAAGATGCTATCTGCATCCACAAAAAGAACTGATAAATAGAAGTATGTGTAGAATGATTTTGCGTGTGTGTGTGTGTGTGTGTGTGTGTGTGTATGTGTGTGAGAGAGAGAGAGAGAGACAGACAGACAGACAGACAGACACAATTGGTGTGATACCCCCTGCTGGAGAAACCTGTAGGAAACCTCCGCCATGAAGAGAAGGCTTCTGAGGGCAAGCCATGTGGCTTGGAAGGTCGGTTCCTTGGTGTCAGGCAACGACGTTTGCTCGTGGGTACTGTTGATCAAAGCTACCAGCCAATTAGCTTGGAGCTGTGTGTGTGTGTGTGGATGGGCTGTTTTCCAGTTTTGGCAGGAGGTTTGTGGGATGAAGAAAAGGCAAGACGCGCTCTCTCTCTCTCTCTCTCTCTCTCTCTCTCTCTCTCTCTCTCTCTCTCTCTCTCTCTCTCCCCCCCCCTCCCCCTCTCCCTCTCCCTCTCTCTCTCTCTCTCTTTCGCCAGGACCTCGTAGGGAGTGGAGCTAGAAATGCTGGCTCCCTGACATACATAGATGAAGGAATCTTGGCCTCTTTCTCTCTCCTCACCAAATTCTTATGCTCCTTAACTAATGCTTAAAAGTCTAAACTCTTGCTAAAGCTTCTAATTTATTGGAGACCACTCATTAGATTTTTAGACAGTATACCTAGAATCTTTTTTTTAGTATAGCTAGAATCTTAGCCACCTTAGAGACAGCTATTCAGATGGTGACCATGAAGTATTCATATATATACACACACACACATACATATATATATATACATATACACATATATATACATCTATACATATATATGTAAAATTTGTGACTAAGGGTAGCCATCTCTAGGGTAGAGGAGTAAAAAAAGAAAAAAAAAGAAACTTACATGATAACTATAGTATATATTTAAAAGGAAAAGCAAATTGTACATAATCAATTTGCAGTTTCATATTATACTATGCTATGGAAACGGTTGTTTTATTTAGTAAATCAAAAATAAAATACATTTAAAAAAATTTTAAAAGCACTTTGCACAGGGCCTGGCACATAGTAGGTGCTATATAAATGTTTATTCCTTTACCTATCAGAATGTGGTACTTCTTAGGACACTTATAAACACAAAGATTTAAAAATCCACTTGACTCACCATGAACTTAACTGAGCCAGCATCTCCTATTTTAACAAGAGGTTTCAGAATCCTAGACACCAAGTAAAGTGGACCATTGGAAAAGGACTAACATTTTAAAATTCCTCTACATAAGAAGGAAGTGTAGTACCAAGGACAGAGGCGAGGATGTGGTTAGAGGGGAATTACTTGAATAGGAAAACATACTTGGGTGTCAATGAGTTTCTGGGAAAGGTCAGTAGAAAGAATTACAAGTCAAATCCCACCATAACCAAAAAGATTACAATAATCTCTGTACAAGAAAATTATTTCTGAGCCCTAGGCATTGGGGTCCAAAGTCCAAACCAGTATTGAATACAATAAATCTCCAGAAACACTAGCGTATGTTCAGTTCCTTGGACTGTGATTGGATTTTGACTCGCATAAGCCTGAAGTTTCATTTAATTTAGCCCCACAATTCTCTATATTACTGACCTCCAGCAGCGCTGGAGACTTAATGACTCCTCCAATCACCTAACTGATGGGAAAAGGAACAAATTGCCTGGCATGTTGAAGCACTATATTAATGTTAGCTACTTCTACCATCATCATCATTGATGCTGTTATTTTGAAACTTGACCTTTCTCATTTCTCCTTACATTAAAAAATATTTGCATTGCTTCATGAAAAGTACCTTATGTGCTTCAGTGTAAATCTCTTTTTTTTAAAAAAAAGTATGTATTTACCAAACAGAAGTAATGCATCCAAAATTAGAAGGGAGTCAGAAAGCTGGGAAACAATTTTTATGGCCAGTACTTCTGATAAAGGCCTCATTTCTAAAATATATCAGAAACTAAATCAAATTATCAAAAATCCAAATCATTCCCCAATTGAGAAATGGTCAAAGGATATGAACAGGCAGTTTTCTGATGAAGAAACCAAAGCTATCTATTCCCATATGAAAAAATGCTCTAAATCTCTAATGATTAGAGAGATGCAAATTAAAACAACTCTGAGGTACCACCTGACACCTATCAGATTGGCTAATATGACAAAAAAAGGAAAATAATAAATGTTGGAGAAGCTGTGGAGAAATTGGGACACTAATGTATTGTTGGTGGAGCTGTGAACTGATCCAACCATTCTGGAGAGCAATTTGGAATTATGCTCAAAGGGCTATAAAGCTGTACATACCCTTTAACCCAGCAATACCACTTTCGGGTCTTTTCCCCAAAGAGATCATAAAAAATGTAAAAGGACCCAAATGTACAAAAATATTTATAGCTTCTCTTTTTGTGGTGGCAAGGAATTGGAAGTTATGGGGCTGCTCATCAACTGGGGAATGGCTGAACAAGCTGTGGTATATGAATGTAATGGAATACTATTGTGCTGTAAGAAACGATGAGCAGGAGGAGTTCAGAGAAACCTGGAAGGACTTGCATGAACTGATGACGAGTGAGATGAGCAGAACCAGAACATTGTACATAGTATCATCAACATTATGTATTGATGAACTGTGATAGTCTTGATTTTTCTCACCAATACAACGGTACAAGAAAGTTCCAAAGGACTCATGATGGAAAAGGCTCTTAAAATCCAGGGGAAAAAAAGAACTGTGGAATATGGATGCTTATTGGATCATACTATTTCTTTTGTTTTTGGTGCTTTTGCTCTGATTCTTCTCTTATAACATGACTAATGCAGAAATATGTTTAATGTTATTGTACATATATAACCTATATCAGATTATCTGCTGTCTTCGGGAGGGGGGGAGGGAAAAAATTTGATATTAGAAATCTTATGAAAACAAATGTTGAAAACTATCTCTACATGTAACTGGAAATAATAAAATACTTTTATTATAATAAAAAATAAAGGGTTGACTTCTCAGGGAAAAAAAGTATGTACAATGCAGAATGGATTCCAAATGGAAAATCCACATTTAAAGATGAGGAGAGATAGAACACCACTCTACTTCAGAACTTACTATCCTACTCAACAAACGTCATTTGATGCATTTTAAGTGGTCTTCCACCTCCAATCACCTGCTGTCCCAATGCATCCTCCATACTTCCTTCCAACAGATTAAACTTTCTGAAACACAAAGTTCACTGCACCACTCCCCTGCTCAAAATAATTTAATGTCTACCCACTGCCTGTTAGATAAAGTCCCAAGTCCTTAGCCAGGGGCTCATGGTTCCTACACGATCTGACCCCAGCCTGTTATTCCATTTTAGCCAAGGTGGTCTACTTAAATGCAACATGTGCCTTCCTACCCAATGCCATGACATTACCCACTGAGAATACCTTCCCTCATCTTCCTTGCACATATTTCACTCATTCTTTTAACACATTTATTAAGTAATGATGATGACTAATATTCACATAACACTTTGGGGTTTAAAAAGCACTTTATGAATATCATTTCCTTTTATCCTTACAGCACCTGAAAAGGCAGGTGATTATTATTTTCATTTTACAGATGAGGAAACTGAGACAAAGAAAGGGTTAGTGCCTTGCACTTAATCTTAAGCCATACTTGAATTCAAATCTTCCTGACTCCAGGTCCAGAACTCTATCCACTGTGCTACCTAGGGGCCAAGCACTTGAGGAGATACAAAGATCTGTAAGACACATTTCTTACGTTCAACAAGCTTTACAATATCATACTTAGAAATAAGTCAGACATAAACAAATATAATCCTAATCACTTTAGAACTCTGATCTTGATCACAGAGGGATGATGATGAAGGATGCTGTCCACCTCTTGGCAGAGAGGTGGTGGACTAAATGGAGAATGAAAAACACATTCTTTGGCTGTGGTCAATGAAAATTCATTTTGCTTGACTATAGTTTTTTATTACAAGGATTCTGTATTTCCTTTTTCCCCCTGTGGCAGTAGGAGAAAGAAAAAATTTATTAAAAAATTTTTAAAAATAGATATAATCTTAATCGTATTCATCATTAAAAGCTCCCATTGCCTTATTTTACTAGGCAACTTTTCATCTTAAGGTCTTATTGCCTTACCCAGATGATAAATTCCTTGAGAGAAGGAACTGTTCTTCACTTTCTCCCCCCCCCACCCCATATTATTTATTTTTTTCAGTGCAACAAACATTTATTTTTTTCCAGTTACATGTAAGAGTAGTTTTTAACATTCATTTTCATAAGATTTAGAGTTCCAAATTTTTCTCTCTCCCTCCCTTTCCTCCCCTCTCCAAAAGACATCAACCAATCTGATATAAGTTATATATGAACAAACCACAAGTGCTCTTTTTATCAGTTCTTTCTATGGGTGTGGATAGTATGCTTCATCATTAGTCCCTTGGGATTGTCTTGGATCATTGCATTGCTAAGAATAGTTAAGTCATTGCTCATCCAACAATACTGCTGTCACTATGCACAATGTCCTCCCAGTTCTGCTCACTTCACTATACATCAGTTCATATGAACCTTTCCAGGTTTTTGTGGGATCATCCTGTTTGTCATTTCCTATAGCACAATACCATTCCACTACAATCATATAGCACAGCTTCTTCCATCATTCCTCAATTGATGGACATTCCCTTGATTCCCAATTCTTAGCCACCACAAAGAGTTGCTATAAATATTTTCTGTACAATTTTCACCCTTTTCTCTTTTTCACGATTACTATTGCTAACTGTTTCCCTCCATCCTGTTCCCTTCCCCATGATATTTACTCTCTTATCTATCTTCTTTTACCCTATCCCTCTTCAAAAGGGATTTGCTTCTGTCTGTCCCCTCCCCCAATCTGCCCTCCCTTCTTTTGCCCTTCTCTCTTTATCCCCTTCCTCTCCTATTTTCCTGCAGGGTTAGATAGATTACTCCACCCAAATGAATGTGTATGTTATTCCCTCCTTGAGGAAACTCTGATGATATTAAGGCCTTTGAGCCTATTCTGATGAGTATAAAATTTATTTACTCCCCGGCTCCTCCTCCATCTCTTCCCCCACTCCATAAACCCTTTCCTGTTTCTTTCCTGTGGGATTTCACCCCATGCTACCTCTGCCCTTCCCCCTCCCCCAGTGCATTCCTCTCATCACTCAATTTTATCCTAAAGATGTCATCATGGGGCAGCTAGGTGACACAGTGGACAAAGCATCCACCCTGGACCCAGGGGGATCCCAGCCAAAACCCGGCCTCCAGCACAAGACAGTAACCCACTGCATGACCCCAGGTATGTCCCCCAACTCCAATTTTTTATGGTTCTCTAGGGTCTTGTATTTGAATGTCAAATTTTCCATTCAGTTCAGGTCTTTTCATCATGAGTATCTGAAAGTCTCTTTTTCACTGAAGTCCCATTTTTTCCTCTGAAAGATTATACTAAGTTTTGCTGGATGCATGATTCTTGGTTGTAATCCCAATTCCTTTGCCCTCTGGAATATCATATTCTATGCCCTCCAGTCCTTTAAAGTAGAAGCTGCTAGATCTTGTGCTATCCTGAGTGGGGATCCACAGTACTTGAATTCTTTCTTTTTGGCAACTTGCAATATTTTCTCCTTGACCTGAGAGCTCTGGAATTTGGTTATAATATTCCTGGGAGTTTTCCTTTTGGGATCTCTGTCAGGAGGTGACCGGTGGATTCTTTCAATTTCTATTTTATCTTCTGCTTCTAGAATATCAGGGCAATTTTCCCATACAATTTCTTGGAAGATGATGTCTAAGCTCTTTCCTTGATCATGGTTTTCAGGTAGACCAATAATTTTCAAATTATCTCTCCTTGGCCTATTTTCCAGGTCAGCAATTTTTCTAAGAAGATATTTCACACTGCCCTCTATTTTTTTATTCATTTGGATTTGCTTTATTATGTCTTGGTTTCTCACAAAGTCACTAGCTTCCATTTGTTCAATCCTAATTCTTAGGCAATTATTTTCATCAGAGAGCTTTTGTATCTCTTTTTCCATTTGGCTTTTCAAGCTGTTGACTTTTTTCTCATGTCTTTCCTGCATCACCCTCATTTCTCTTTCCATTTTTTCCTCTACCTCTCAAACTTTATCTTCAAAGTCCTTTTTGAGGGCCTCTATGGCCTGAGACCAATTTATATTTTTCTTGGAAGCTTTAGATATAGGGTCCCTGACATTGACATATTCCTTTGAGGGTGCACCTCAATCTTCCTTGTCACTAAAGAAACTTTCTATGGTCCTCACCTTTCTCTCTGTCTACTCATCTTGCCTTTCTTTAACTTGACTTTTAGCTTCTTAAAGTGGGGCACTATTTCCAGACTGCACTGTGCCAAGCTTCAGGAGGTCCCAGGTGGTATGATTTAAGGAGAATCAGGTTCTTCCCTTGCCCAGCCTGTTCCCTGGTCCATAGATGACACCAGACCAACTTGCTAATCAGCCAGCTTTGTGTGCTGTGGTTGTCAGCTCTAACAAGCCTGTGCCCCTCCCCAACCTGGGCCACTGCTACTGAAGCCTACCTCCTGGTTCTCGGCAGGGGTGAAAAACCCAAGTTCTGCCTCCGCACCAGCATAGACCCCTGTAATCTCCCTCTTGCCAGGGACTCAGCCCTCTCACCAGACTGTGAGCTTAGTTCCAGACACTGGTGCTGCAGCTGATTCAGAGGCTCTGGGGGTGTCTTTCTCTGGTGAGGCCTTCCTGGGACTGGATCTGTGTCAAGGTGACTGTGGGTTTGGGCTCCACTACTGTCTCAGCACAGCAGCTCCCTCCTTCCAACCTTCCAAGATGACCTTGGTTGGAAGGTGATTTCAGCACACTTTTCTGTGGGTTTTGCTGCTCCAGGAATTGTCCTAGGGTATTATTTGGATGTTTTTTGGAGTGATCATGTCATGAGTTCCCCCCCCCATATTATTTAGCACAATGACTTATATGTTGGCACTCAGAAACCCTCTCCTGGTTGAATGAATAGCAGGGAATGTGCATTTATTAAGTACTTACTGTTTGCCAGGTGCTGTGCTATGTACTTAACAAATATCATCTCATTAAATCCTAACAACTGCCCTACAAGGTAGGTGCTATTATTATCCCCAGTTTACAGTTGAGGAAACTGAGATAAACACAGAAGATGATTTGCTTAGGATCACACAGGCAGCAAGTGCCTGTGACAGGATTTCAACTCAGGTCTTCCTGACTCTAAGCCCAGTGATCTATCCATTGTACCACTGGTTAATTTCAGCCCCTACTATCTTCAGAGTACAACACCTCTAAAATCGGAATCAGTAACAGTTAAGGGTAGGTACTCATTTATTTTTCACCTTTGTGTCTCCAGTGCCTGGCATATAATAAGCACACAGTAAGTGTTGTTGAATGATGGAATGATTAGGGAGCTAAGGGGCTGCTCTATGTTTCTAATGAAGATCTGATCACACTTATAGCACTCCTACAGTCTCCAAAGTGAGAGCCTAACATCCCTAAGTTGGCCTTGCATGACCCCAAGGGATAACCTATTAAAGAGTGGAAAAATGGGGCATATCTCATCCTCCCCAAGATAGTCAATCATGGGGCTTGTCTCCAATACAACTTCATCACCACCATTCCTTTAACCTATTATCCCATAAACCTTCCCCCTCCCAGAGGTGGCATCCTTGGCTACATACTCTCATAAACTCTCTAATTCTAGAGATGTGGGCCCCTCGCAGTGGTTAAAACCTCAGTGTTCCAACTTCTCTTACCCACTCCATTTCCACCCCCCACCCACAAGAACTCAAGCAATTTAAAATAAGTTATACATACTTAGATATCCATACTAGCAGGGTGGTAAAGGCAAAATTCCATTCTCATCTCCAGTGTGTCATACCCTACATCCCAGGTCATCTCATACCTGTAGCAGGTAGGTTATGGCTCTTAGATGGGTAGGCTCTGTGCTTCAGAAAAGCTTCTTTTCATTGAGCCACATGGGATAAAAAGGCATAGATGAGTTGCGATCCACATTACAAATCTCATCCTATTATCTTTCCCCACAAACCAAGCCTTTTTCCAAACTTGCGCCCAGGGCACCATCCTTCCATTCCCGTTGGTTCTCAACCTCCATGTCACACTTTACTGAAACTGCTCTCTTCAAAGTTACCAATGATGGGATAGAAATAGCCAGGACCCTGAGTCCAAGATTCTTGGGAAAAGGATTGTCCCCCAAACAAACAGACCTGCTTCCTCCCCAGCCCCTAGAAGCATGAGGGGAGAAATCGGCATGGAGAAGGGACCCACCTTCATCATTACCAGTAACAAGGATCAACCAATTGCCACTAAGAGGCATATGGGCATAGGAGTTCTGGGAGTAGGTGCAGCCCTCAGAGCCCTAGGTCTGTTTCCAGCCAGACCCTCACAGCCATTATCTGGGAAAGCAACTCCAATGCAGAAGGGGCCAACCATCTTAACTGCTCCTCACAGAAAAGGCAAGCTAGCCTCGCTGAAGAAGCGAGCCACTCTGAGGAAGCAGCATGTGCCACACAAGTCAAACCACCACCATCTCCCTTCAGACCCCATCGGGGAAGACTGAGAGCACTAAATCCAAGAGCCCTGGGAATCAATATGCCTTGGGCCCAGAGCCCTAAGCCATCATCCTTAGGGACATGCACCCTAGCAACAGCTCCTACAGGAGCCATAGCCACAGGTACACAAGACCCAAAAAAGAACGTTCTTGTCACCAAAGTCATTGACATTGTCAAATAGTTCAACATCAAAAACTGATGTGATTTTATCAGTGGAAATAAAGAAGAGGCGCTAATGTCTGCAACCCTAAGGACCATGGGACCTTTCTATCTGACATAACTAAAACTTTCCATACGTGTTCTCTTCCCCATTGGAATGTGAGCTCTGGGAGAGCAGGGACTGTCTCACTTTTCTATTTGCACACAGTAGGTGCTCAATCAATGCCTCATTCATCCATTCATCTCAAAAGTGCCAAATTCAAAGGCCTTTTCTCAATCCTCATCCTTTTTGACCTCCATGAAGCATCTGACATCACTGAGAACCGTCTCTTCCTACATACTTGCTCTTCCTGGGCTTGCAAAAAACAATTTAAGAGTGTCATCAGTGCAGACTCTCTTTCAAATCTGTTTAAAATTCTTCCAAATGAAGTCTCAGTGGGTTTTCAACCCATGTGTTTAAAAAATATATGAAAACACAATACCTTCCAATTAGCTGGCAAGAACAACGGATTGACATCAGGTAAAATGGACACTTACAAGCTATATTTCAACAAAAACATTTTGTATATTTGTTGGATCTCCCATCTGAATCTTTAAGAAGCATCTTTTTCAGCTCTGAAAAGCCTTAAAACCCAATATCAAAATAAACCAAACTTAGGGGGCAGCTAGGTGGCGCAGTGGGTAGAGCACCGGCCCTGGATTCAGGAGGACCTGAGTTCAAATCCGGCCTCAGACACTTAACAATTACTAGCTGTGTGACCCTAGGCAAGTCACTTAACCCCAATTGCCTCACCAAAAAAAATAAATAAATAAATAAACCAAACTTAGAACCAGACCCTTGGATAACTCTATCACAAAGTGTTAGACCACGATTTTTAAGAATAATGAAGGGTATTCAATCATCTGTTTACTAAAGTATCATCGGTATTATTGAGTGATATTTTAGTAAGAGTAAAATGTTGCCTAGTAAAAGCAAAATATTATGTTAAATATATTATTTCATTTTTCTCCCATCTGTTTCGACGTCTATTTTTCTGCATGTTTCATAATATTCACAATTATTCATAGAGTAGTATCTGTATAGAACTTAGAAATAAGTAAATATACACATATTGGGGCACATGCTCAAAAACTTGTATTAACAGGAGTAAAAATAGTTCAGAGACCTCTGGCTTTAGGACAAGGAAGAGGGTAAATAACACAATCAATGACAGGACTTTGTCATTATTTGGATTCTCTATATTTCTCCTAGTTTTTTTCTTCCAGAAGTCTGAGTTTAAAGAAGAAAGGGGAAATCCACCAGTTTTATAGCAGCTGATTTACTTTTGGTTCTTTTTTTTTTTGTAGGGTAGTGAGGGTTAAATGACTTGCCTAGGGTCACACAGCTAGTATGTGTCAAGTGTCTGAAGCTGGATTTGAACTCAGGTCCTCCTGAATCCAGGGCCAGTGCTTTATCTACTGTGCCACCTAGCTGCCCCCATCATTATTGTTGTTGTCGTTGTTAAAATGAACACAGACTACCTAATCTTCTCTCAGAAGTATCAGAATGTTGTTGGCAGATGAGTGAGAAAGAACTGATCTCCTGACCTAGGACAGCACTGGACTCACTATGGACAATCGATGGATTCCCGAGACTTCCACAAGACTCTGACTTACCCACACAATAGCCCACAAGGTTCAGGTACTGTTCCTCTTTACAGCTGGTCCTGCAGGTTCCCCTCACTAGACGAGCATGGGGATGGCAACTGATGCAGTCAGAGTCCGTAGGGCCCTGGCACTGTCTGCACGAGGGATGGCACACTTGGAGAAAAGAAAATTCCAGGGTCAAGTTCAGGAAAAAGAAACGCCATTACTAGACAAGTCAAAAACACTCCTCAGAATACTTAACAGTGGTGATGGCAGTGTGTCCTCTGACCACTTAAAGACTGTTGAGGACCCTTGGACAAGCAAGAATCACCTTGGAAGACCTCACCATTCGCTGGACTATTTCTCATGCCCATGAAGCTATTCCCCTCCAGATGGAATATTCAAGCACCACCCCCAACAAGATGGAGATAAGCTGCCCAGCATTCAATCAATCAATCAATCAAAAAGCATTTATTAAGCAACTATATTGCACTTGATGTTGGTATTACAAAAACAATAAATGAAACAATTTCTTCTCCCAGGGGAGCTTACATTTTAACCACAGAGACAATAAAGACATTATAATTAAATATAAAATAAATAATCTATAGTAGTTATGAGGGAACTGAAGGGGGGCGGCACTACCAGTTATGAGGATCTGAAAAGATTTCACATATAATAGGACTCCTTTTGGGGGGGGGGACAACGGGGGTTAAGTGACTTGCCCAGTGTCACACAGCTAGTAAGCTAGTAAGTGTCAAGTGTCTGAGGCCGGATTTGAACTCGGGTACTCCTGAATCCAAGGCTGGTGCTTTATCCACTGCGCCCCCTAGCTGCCCCCTATAATAGGACTTCTTAAACTGAAGTCCTTAAACCACTTGTGGGCCCAACTGTAGACCTCATGAATATGGAAAATGTGGAAACACTGAATGAATGTGGGGAAAAAAATACACCCTTATTGTCACTACCCCCTAACTTAAATGTAGTATTTCCATCAGTTATTTAAAAACGTTATTCTGAGGAGGAATCCACAGGCTTCACCAGATCGACCAATGGGTCCCCTGACACAAAAATAGACTAAGAACCCCTAACGTAGAAGATGGTGGTTGAGCTGCAATTCAGCACTTTCTTGCTCATCCTGTGGATAAGGAAATTTGGCTAGATGTATCTAATGTCAACGCTGTTCTCAAGGTCATAGAGCAGGTGACCAATCTCACATACCACTGTCCCTTCACCACTACTACCGGCACCAGCACCACCACCCTCCCCACAAACCAAATCCTGTAATCTAACCATTCCTGCCTGAGAAAGAGCTGTCAAAAGAGCCAGGACCAAGGATAGACAACAAAGGCAGTCAGTGGCATAAAGGTAGGAACCACACAAGAGACATTCCTAAACATGACTGTTATAACACACATGTTTATTTATTTATTTGTTTATTTACTTGTTTGTTTGTTTATTTACTTGTTTATTTATTTGTTTGTTTATTTATTTTGCAGGGCAATGGGAGTTAAGTGACTTGCCCAGGGTCACACAGCTAGTACGTGTCAAGTGTCTGAGGCCGGATTTGAACTCAGGTCCTCCTGAATCCAGGGCCGGTGCTTTATCCACTGTGCCACCTAGCTGCCCCAACACACATGTTTTTAATGCAAGAAAATTCCACTCTCTGTGACAGGAGAAGAGCAGAAAGGGCAGCAAACTAGGTAATCACCAAGGCCTGACCCACTGTCCTCTTCCTGCCCAGCTTTGAGACTGTCCATTCCATCCACCACCAGCTGCAGCAGTAGAGAAACTGTAGAGAAACTAAAGCCTACACCCCCTTTCCCTTGCCCAGCAACAATACACCTCTGCCATCAATGTTTTTCCCCTATCACCAGCCGCGTAAGAACAAACCATCTCCAAACGCATTCTCTAATCTGCATTCTCCTCAACCCGAGTGCACCCAAGTCCCTTTCCACAGTGTCCTCTGGGAATACCATACCATACCATAACCACAGCATTCCATACTATACCACACGATAATGAACAAACTTCCTTCGATCCTGAGCCTTTTTCTCGCATACATTCCTTCCAACTACTAGGCCTTAATGAGACCAAGCTCTCAATTAAAGGAAGTGGACACTCTCAGTCTGGAGAAAAGAAGAGGAGACTTGGGAGAATGGCATCCCTGTTCAAGTATTGGAGAGGCTATGCTCGGAGGAGGGATTAGAATTTCTCTGTCTGGTCCCAGGAGGCAGAACCAGGTATCAGGGGTTGAAACTATGAAGATGTAAACTTAGGTTGCTATCAGGAGAAACTTTTTAACAATTCAAGCTTTCTAAAAGTGGACAAATGGGCTGCCTCAAAAGGTGATGGGCTGGAGCAGCTAGGGGGCACAGTAGATAGAGCATTGGCCCTGGATTCAGAACAACCTGAGTTCAAATCTGGCCTCAGACACTTAACACTTACTAGCTGTGTGACTCTGGGCAAGTCACTTAACCCCAATTGCCTCACCAAAAAAAAAAAAAAAAAAGAGGTGATGGGCTTCCCTCCTTGGAGGTCTTTAGGCAGAATATACAATTCTTTCCCTGCCCCTACTCCATCCTTTTTTCTTTCTTTCTTTCTTTTTTCTTTTCTTTTTTTTTTTTTTTTGGCCAGTCAATGAGGGTTAAGTGACTTGCCCAAGGTCACACAGCTAGTAAGTGTCAAGTATCTGAGGCTGGATTTGAACTCAGGTTGTCCTGAATCCAGGGCTGGTGCTTTATCCACTGTGCCACCTAGCTGCCCTACTCCATTCTTTTTACTGGTCTTGTTCCTTTTGAATAAGGTATAACCATCCAGAGGCATCACTTTCTTTAACCAAGTCTCAGTGATGCCTTTAAGCCCAAACTTCCCCCCTTGCAAGTCCTCTTGGGTCCTCTTGTTTGATGTTGAAACTTTGGGCATTTGGATATACATGGTCAAATAAGTTAACATAAGTAAAATACCGTGCAGACCTTAAAGTGCTGTTGTTTTTGTTTTTGTTATTACTAACTCCACTCTTGAATTTTATCTCCTGGTTATCTTCTTCATTCAATCTATTCTCTATAGTATCTAACTTTAGGGCATAGAAAGAAGCAGTCTACTCCCTCCTTCCTCCCAATCCTTTTTAGTTTCAAGTCCTATTCTTTAGATTTACAAGATCACTTACTTCCCAAGACCTACCCTATCTCTAGCTAGCCCTATATTGTGATCCAGAAAGCCACCTTCTCAGCCAGGATGGTCTTTATTAGAAGATGACTGAGAAGGCAGAGTGTGGTGGTCACGGCCTCTGGGACTACACCAAGAGAACTATGAGAAGAGATACTCAGAAGCAGGAAGGCACAAATTTCCACAAGATGATGGATCTAAGTCACATGTTCCATAAACAACACAGCCCTTTGTCATCTCAGACTAGGACTTATCTGGAACATATGTTGGAGACTCCCCCTGTGTGAACAGGGAGTGTCTGTGTATAAGAATGATACCACTACTCAATTTTCCCTCTTGGTCTCTATTCTGTCCTGATTCTGGGCTTTCTCAGTTGATCTTAGTTCCTACCTAGGAACATTTGTCGAGTATGTACTAGATGAGTTCTTCAGCTCTGTTTTTAATTTTACTTGCCCCAAATGGATCTTAAGGTAGAACTGAGTTGTTGCCCCCTTCCACTTCGGGAGCACAAATGCCTTACCCTGGCTTTGTCTGATGGAGACTATATGGAGCAAAAAATGTTGCATTTTTTCACATGACTCACATAAAGTAGTACAGTACGGGAGCAGAGTATTACTCCACCCACATCACACCACACCACACTACACTACACTACACGGGCTCCGGAATCTGAAATTCAATTATTTCATCAAAATGATATGAGGTAATTTATCTCTCCCTTCACATGACAGACACCAAGCTGACAAGACAGCTTGTATTTTTTTTTAAGAAGAGTCACCTTAGGATGTGAGTAATAAAGAAAGGAGGGCAGCAATGCCTAAAAAGAGAATACAGCTGCAGTGGTACCTCATGCTGCCAAAGCAGGCAGCAGGCGCTGAGCTCATGGGAGAAAATGGGAAGATCTCTTTGCCAAGGGCAAGGGAGGTCTAAGGGAGTCTGATACTGAGTGGAGTGGGGGGAAGGGAGAGAAGGAATGAGACCCGGGGTGGAATAGAACCTCTTTTCTGGAAGGTGGCTTGTGGAAAGCAAAAGCAGAGATTTCAGGGAAACTCAACGGCTTCTTTCTCCTTCAGGCAAAGAGCCAAGATGAGTTCAGCAAGGCAAGAAAAGCAAGTGGAATGCTGATCAAAAGGCTAGCAACAGCAACAGTCGTCACTCACTCTGCATTCCTGAGAATGGAACTTGGAAGCAGCTAATCTACCAGATTCCAATCTTCCCAGGATGAACCCTACAAGCGTTTCCTCCCCTTTCCCAGCACCCTCCCAGTGACCTGAGGAGACCGCTGATCCATGGTACCATCTGCCAGAATTCGTGTGGGTGGGTAGAAGATGTATAACACAAATGCTTGTGCTAGGAGCACTCTGACTTCGCTTTCAAACAAAATTTAATTACAACACAGGGAAACCAAACAGACTTTCGGGGGAAAATATGCAAAGACTGATAGCTCTGAACAGACATAAAAATTTAGAAAGCAGGGGGACTATATTTTTCCCCTGCTAAGCCTACATAAAGATGAAACAACCCACCTGGAGAATAAACATCTTTTTAAATGCTTTGGTTAAAAAATGTTTTTCAAGGAAAGTTCTGGAGGGAATTAATACTTAGCTTATTTTAAATAGGATAAAGTATCATTTCACAAACCATTGTGGTCCAGGATCACTTTGGGGCATGAAATATATTGGTGTAAGCCATAACTGCTGGTCCAGGGACCCTGGGAGTATGATGGCATTTAATGAGGAAAATGGGAGTTGGGGAAACATTGGAGCAAAAAAGAAGAAAGTATGGTTATTTCCCTGTGGAAACTTTGCTGTATGTAATATTTTCATATCTCATAATGGTGGGAAAATGTCATTAGCATCAATATTTTCTCATAGTATCCATATTCACATCATATGGAACAATAAAGTTCTGAGGAACACACCTCCCCTGCTTTGTGGCATTTACTGATTTCTGAGGATACTTTGAATTACATTGTGAATACTCATGATGAAAATTTAACAATCAGCTCTCATGAGCTGGCTCCAGCACATTCCTTACTCTAAACTATGTCTACTAATTCATTACTTGAAAACCCTCCAGTGAAGCAGATTACAGAATCTCCCAAGGCAGCTATCTTTTGGACAGCTCTTCTGGTTCAGAACTTTTATCTAACCTAAAACCTAGAGTTGCCTCTACAAATTCTACCTAGAATGTCTAGTTCTATACTCTGGAGATAGGAAGGGCAAATGTTAATCTCTCTTCTCTGTGAAAATTCTTCTAGAACTTGAAGACAAACTATCCTGTCACTCCCGAGTCTTCTCTTAATTGCAAGAAACATTGCCAGTTCCTTCAACCCAGTCCCCATGGGACATGAACTCAAAGCCCTTCACCATCTTAATCACCCACTTTTCGAAGGTCTCCTGAAATAAGCTTCTTTCCTGAAATGTGGTCCCAGGAACTGAAATCAATGGTTCTAATCTGGTCTAAACACAAAAAGATACAGCCAGATTGTCCCTCCTTAATTCCTGGCATTGTGACCCTTAATGCCTCCTGAGGTCACACTGTTGCTTTCCAGCCACCATTGCCTTATATTGAACTTGTGGTCCACTAAAACCACCAGGCCCTCTTCAAATTGACAACTGCCTAGCCATACCCACCTTTAACCGAAGAAGGCAGCTTCAAATTTACATTTATTGTATTTCACATTATTTGACATAGCCCAATGGTCCAGCCTGTCAAGATCTCTGGTGTATGTTTATCCCATAGTGCAAAGGGTTGGCTTTGCATCCTCTAAAGATGTGATGTGATTTACCTTTATCCTAGTCATCAATTATGACTGTAGAACCCGGCTTAGCTTCAATGACTCCCTAGTAAGAAAGTGTCCTTCAATCTGCCCTGCATAGGCTGTTCCTATTTCTGGTTCTCCCTGCCTCAGCAGCCACAAGATGTTCCCATTTTTTGTACTCAGGAAGTCATGACGCGTAAACATCTTACACTCCATTTGTGGTATTCTTCTTGTCTATTCTGACCAGGATATAAAAACCCTGGGATGCCGAGGCCCCTGGGGACAGTGTTATAAAGAGACTGTCTCCCCACCAGCCAGCTGTCCAATAAAGGACGCTGAGCAATCTGACCTCTTGCCAGAGAGTGGCTTTGATTTCACGGCAGAGTCAAAGACCAAAGGGCCACGCAGACTTCTGGGGCACCTCAATGCGGACCTCATCCTGGACAAACACCAAGGTCTTAATAACTCAATAGTTAAGTTCCACTTAATTATAACATCATCCAATTCACATCTTTCCCTCTTTTCCACACTCCTCAAGAGGAGGGACTAGGTTTTTTCCCTCTTTGTATCCCCAATACTTAGCAGAGTGCTTGACACATGGCACGTGATTCAAAAATGCATGTTAATGTTTGTATCAGATTTGTTTTTCCTGACTTCTTAATATGGGGGGGGAGGGGATAACATGACCCTGAAAATAAAATAAAACTGAATTTTTTAAGTATCTAAACTGAATTAAGTTGGGAGCCTTTACCAAATTCCTTCCTAAAAATGTAGATAGACTATATCACACATGTCTCAGCTCCACCTGTGTCTACCCTTGTCTACAATGTAATCATGTCACAAAAGGAAGTAAGGTTAGTCTGACATGACTTGTCATTGAGAAAGTCAGCCTCCCTCTTTCTGATCACCTCTGCTGCCTTTTTCTAGAGGCTTACTAGTCATTCCTTTACTATTATTGTCTGTTATATCATACTACCCCCAAATACCTTCTAGTTTATGTAAAATACCAGCCCCAAATACCTCCTGGTATATATAATATACCAGCCCTTAAGACCTTCTGCTATAATATTCTTTTTTTTTCTATTTTTTTTTCTGATAAGAGTATTTTTTTTTCTAGCTACATGTAAAGATAGTTCCTCTTCCAGGAATCCCTCAAGCTCAGGGGCCTGTCGTTTTAAAATCTCTATTCTCTTTCTTTTAAAAATTTGTACCTTTGACCTTCTCACATCCTGTGGCATGGCTGAGGTGGCTAGGTGGTACTGTGGATGGTGCATTGGGCATGGAATCAGCAAGTCCTGTGTCCAAATACAGCCCCAGACACTTACTAGCTACGTGACCCATATCCAGTCACTTAAGCTAAGTCTGCTTCAATTTTCCCATCTGTCAGATGGGGGTGATAATGGCACCCACCTCCCAGGGTGGCTGTGAGGATCAAATGAGATAACATTTGTAAAGGATTGAGTGCAGTGTCTGGCATACAGTTGGCATGTATGTCATTCTCCATAATCTTTTTTTGTGTGAGACAATTGGGGTTAAGTGACTTGCCCAGGGTCACACAGCTAGTAAGTGTCAAGTGTTGAGGCCAAATTTGAACTCAGGTCCTCCTGAATCCAGGGCTGGTGATTTATCCACTGCACCACCTAGCTGTCCCCGTAATCTTCTAAAACAAAGGTATCAAACATGCGGCTCACACACACTCCTGAGCATGGCCTGAACCAGATTAAAATGTAGTTCCTAGGTGATTTTAGTGATTGATGTATTAATTTTTTTTAAATGTTTAAGCATATGTGGTTTTCTAAGTCGATATGTAGCCCACGGGAATCCTTATGTACAGTTTAGAGGCCCCCGTTTTTATTTGAATTTAACACCCCATTTTAAGCAATCCCATTCTCACTACCCCAGAATGATGCCCACTTTTTATCTACCTCCTTACATTTCATGGATATTTTCTCTTCCCTTTTTGTTTTGTCCTTTCCAATTCAAAGATCATTCTCCCTAAAACACCACAAAACAAAAAGAGAAGCAAGATTAAGAGCGAGGGAAGTCTGTTTTCTCTCTGTCCGCTGCCATTGTTTTGTCCTTTCTCTGATCCTCCTCTTCTTCTTAATATAGGTTTTTTTAGACACTCTTTTTGTGATCCTGTCTTCCTTGAAGAGCTTGGCCCATCAGCATTTATAAGTGGGCACCATGACAAACCAAGGAGCTAACCATCCAATGGGGCTTGGGGACAGGGGAGGAGGGAGGACATTGAGCACAAACAACTGTGAAATCAGCAAAAGTATGATAAGGGCCAAAGTGACACTCAGGTAAAGAGTCCTGAGAAATTTAGGGAGAGATCACTTTCAGTAGGGGAAGGAAGAATTCATGGAGGATCTCTTCTTAAAGGGTTATTCTATGCTTTTCTATTCATCCTGTGATTTTCCATTTTATGTATATACCCAGTAAAAATCCAATTAGGCGGTTAAGTGCCCTGTTCCATATCAGTCATAAACCATGACGAAGGCTGAGGACTTTGCCCAGCTCTGCCTCACTTCAATCCAATTCACATGCAAGTCAAGGAATCACCCTCATGATGTCATCGGTCCCCTTTGAGAACAAAGGATGGACAACAATCAGATCTGTCTCTTTATCTAATACTTCCCTTTTCTTCCTCATTGGAGTGGCATAAATGATGTTCTTTGTGTCTTCAGAATTTCATTCTTGGAGTTTCCTATCCCTTCTTGGCCTAATTTCTTATATAGCATTTTAGATCATAGAAGTCTTCCTATACTGGAAATGAGCTCTCTCAAAATCTAGGAGCCATGGCAGACTACTCTCAGTTTTCTTCTCCTCTATCACAAATTCTAAAACAGGGTAGTCACTTCCCCACAAGGTCCCCATCATTTCTATTCCCGTAGTCAATGTCTCCAATTCAACAAAAATCAAACCCAGAAAATAAATGCCCCATGTTACATACTCTAGCTTTTGGCAGATGAAATTATCATTAAGACAACTTTTTCAAAACACTATTATCAGCTCTTCTTTTTTCACACCAGCAGATGTCTGGATCTCTGAAGCCCCATCCCAACCTCATCCCCATCTACCACTATTCTAGGCTTGAGATCTATTTCCCGTAATTCTCGTCTATTTCTTATAATTCTCATCTATTTCTTCTTTTTGTCCAGTCGGTCCGGAATATACTCTCATGAGAATACTGCTAACTAGTGTTTCTGCTCATTGGTCTTCATCCAAAGGCTCTCCAACAAGCTCTCCTCCGATGCTATCCTATTTCTCGTGAACAAATTATACCCTTCAAAAGCCATATTCCTGTCATGGGCTTTCTTTCAACAAGTCTCAGCGGCACCAAATGGGACATATTTGACTGCTTGCATTAAACTGTCTCGTTCATCTTGCTTGCTACCTATACTTTGTTGTTCTTTCATTATTTTATTATTATTTTTAATTGGCAAGTATTTGTTTTTGTTCTCCCTCCCACTCTACTTTGTGCATTTGTGTAGGGATGGCCAAAGCCACAGGTTTAATGATTTAAAATCAAATTTTAAAAACATTTGATCTTGTTCCTTGTGACCTTTAGGGTATCTTTATTGATATTTATAGGATCACAGCATCAGGGATTTAGAGTCAGAAGGAACCTTAGAATCCAATCCTCTTATTTGCAGGTAAGGAAACTGAGGCACGAAGGTTAAGTGACTTGCCCATGGTCACACAGCTAAAGTCCAAGTCAGAATTTGAATCCCAGTCTTCCTGATTCCAAGTCTCACATATTATTCACTTCATCATGTTACCTCTTTTTATTTCATTTTCCTACAATGTAGCTACTCCCTCTCTCTAGGGTATGGTTACACATTGGGAGTTTTATCCCTATCCCTTTCATCTCAGTTTAAAGTGTGTGGATTGTTTGTTTTAAGATTCTAGGTAATCATATTCATACCAGCCCTTGTTATGCACGTTCTTTCCAAGGTTGGGAGACTTTAATTCCTGTATTTTAAGTGACAGATCAGAAATCCAAATCTCATTCTCAAACTCCATCTTCTTAACCACATGTTCACCTTCCAAATTTGTCTTTCTCTTCTGAAGCCTTTGTTTTTGTTAGGCAGGAAAAATTAAAATACGACCTTGTATCCCTCAGACAGCAGTGTGTAGGTAAATGTTTAACAACCAGCTCTCTGGGGAAGAAAATGTGCATTTATACAAGAAATACTTTAAAAAATTTATATCTGAATTATTAACATTTTTTTCTATCACTTCCTTGGGTGTAGACAATCAATCAACAAAACAAGCTATTTTATCGTGATTGCTGATTTCTGAGGTCTAAATGCTCACACACTGAAAATTTAACAATTGCATCCTGAGAGCCAGTTGGAGCTGGCTCCCACACACCCTTGCCTTAAGGTCTTGAGTTTCTTGCCCAGGATTTCACAACTTTTAGCAATGCTTTCTAGGTTCCTTCTGGCAATAACATTCAGGCCCCCATGAATCACCAGAAATAGGTATTAGTCACCTTGTTTGACAAGTCTTGGTAGGTTCTATGGGTAACAGAAGAAATAACTTACCTTACTTACCCTCGGTAGCAATTAAGAATCACTGCTACAAGCCTCTTCTGCCTCTGACTCTTACTGGATGATCTCTTGCTTCAGGGTACCTATCCATGTACCTCATTCCTAAAAGAGCTAGGAGCTAACTCCTCTCACAGAATACAGCTGCAATCTCTTCAGAAAGAGCCTCCTTTTCGTTTCTTCACTACAAACATTCAGTGTTCTTTCTTCTTCCCTTTGTTCTCAGAGTGACCTTCTTCTATCCTCTGACATAACCCACCCCTAGCCTGACATACAGTAGGATTCGCCTTGGCCCATTCAAATCCTTTTTCTTCTTATTTTCAACCTCCTGACACACAGTAGGATTCTTCTTGACTTCTTCAGGTTCCATCTCTTCTTATTTTTCATATGGAATTTTTTCCCTATTGTTAATCATGTTATGGGAATATTACCTCTCCGTGACTCAAACAAGAGGTCGAGTCAGGTGGGAGAGGGAGAAAAGAAACCCAGAAGGGAGGTTCTCACCTCCAGGTTTTGTGTGCCAAGAGGAAAGAGGAAATTTCCCATACCCTTCAACGTTGGGCGCCAGTTATGTTATAGGGAAATAGGATAGGGCATTTAGCATAGGGATAGGGGTTGGGGTCCTTAGTTATTCCTCTTTAAAGAATTACACCCTCTTGCACACAAATCCAATAGAATAAGATAGTAGTTTATTTAGGGGCTGGGGAAGGGAAACCAAGAGAGAAACCCTTGGAGTTCTTCTCATGGGGAGAAAGGCATGGCACAGAGCATGGCTCTGAGATACCAATCTCCTCGAGCAGGAGACAGGCAGGTACTTTTATAGAGGACTGGTGGGGGTGGTCATCTGACTGTAGAAAGCTCCCTTATTGAGGGAGGACCATCCCCCACTGGTGGTGGCTGGGGGAGTTGGGTGAGGGGTGGCTGCGGATCTCTCAAGCCCTCTCTCTCTTCCTCTCACCACAAAGGCAGCAGCCACACCTAATCTTATCTCCCCAGGAGTGGGGGAGACTGGAATGAAGGGTGGTGGTCCCAGAACTAGTTCAGTCCCGATCTGGTGCCACTTGTCTCTTTAGGTGTATCTGTCCTTTGGTTTAGTTTCTCAAGAAGAAACTTCTTTGATGTACCCCAGAAAACTTCTGGGGTGGTCTGGGCCCATAACAATCACTTTAATATTTCATTCTTCCTTATAGGTTCCTTATCTCACAAGCATCACATTATACCTTGACAGTCACACCCAACTTCCTTTTCTTTTTCTTTTTCTTTTTCAATTGACAAGCAAGAGAGCAGAACTCATAATTTTCCCTAAACCAAAGGTCCTTAATATGGGGTATATAAACTTGATTTTTTCAGCTATATTAACTACTATTTCAATATAATTGGTGTCCTTCATAATCTATGTATTTTATTTTATGCATTTAAAAATATTATTCTGAGAAAGGATGAATAATACACACAAAAAGTTAAGAATCCCTTCCCTAAACCCTTAATTTCTCCAAACTTCCCGATTTTTATTTAGGGTACCATCACCTTCCCATCTTTGGGACATTCCTTAATTCTTCCCTCTTCTTCACTCCCAATATCCCATCAGTCGCCAAGTTTTGATGACTCGACTTTCCTTTTCCCTTTTAAAAAAATTTTAATGACTTGCTATAAACAATACTGAACATCAAAAAAACAATTAATTTGCATCACAGTTATTACTAAATGCCCCCTTGTCTTTATTTACACAGGAAGCATTAGGGTCCAGTCATTATCACCTCTCACTTGTACTTTTGTAATTACCTACTCCTAATGGTTGTCCCAGCCTGGAGCCTGTTTTCTAGTTCAAACATCACTCAAAATCATCTTCTTAAAGCACAGGTCTGACTATGAAACTCAAAAACAGTCAATGGTCACCTATTGTATCAAGGAGAAAATACAAACCCTTCAGCCTTGCATTTTAAGACCCTCCAAAATCAGGATCCTACCTTTCCAGTCACATTTGCCATTACTCTCCTTCAAACACTCTATGTTCCAACAAAACTAGACTTTGCTGTTCCCTGAACTTGGTATTATAATTCCTGCCTCCCTGAATTTACACAATTCCCCAGGCCTGGAATGTTCTGTCACACTAAGGCCACTTTCCAGACAGTTTCCTGCAAGGATCTCTTCAGGGACTCCCTCTTTTGTGGGGTCTTTGTTGGCTCCTTTGGCTAGTATTGCTCTCTCCCATCCCAAACGGTTCAATATGGGTATATCTGGAGTATTTGTGCCCAACCAGTGGTAGAGCCTTCCGAGCTTGTGTTGGTCTGGTCAGCCACAGTCAGACACACAGTACCTTGACCCCAACAGAGTGATGTCATTTGTGTCCTTTTCAAGAATGAAGTTCCTTTATACTTTTTTGAACATATTGTATTTCCTTTCTCTACTCCCTAGCAAATATCAGCATCATAAAAGCAGGTCATATTTCCTTGTTTTCTTTATAGCCCCAGCATCTAGCAGAATACCTTATATATAGTAAATGTATAATCAATGCTTGTTGGATTGAATGCTTGTATGTGCACAAGTTATTATTACTGCCAAAACATTTGCTGAGCTCTTTGCAGGATAGGGAGAGGGACCATTAGAGAAGATGTTTCCAAAGTCAATAAACTTTCATACCCTTTCACCCATCTACCTGACTACCACGCAAAGAAGTTAAAGATAAAAAGTATAGACCAAAATATTCACAGCAGCATTTTTTGGAGTAGGAAAGAACTGGAAGCACAAGGAGGTACCCATCATGAGTCACAGTGGAACAAATGGTGGTAAGTGAATGTAATGGAATAATATTACACCACACAAGTGAAACAATGGGAAAAATTCAGAGCAACACTTACTGGAGCAGATACCCTCCTGGCTGAAAAATCCATCTGGGCAGTGGGGGAAGCACCGGCCATCCAAGAGGACATGAGAAGATACACAGGATGTGCAATTGTCTGGGCTCTTCCCCTGACATGCCAAACAGGAATCATGACAAGCTGGAGAAAGACAAAGAAAGAGGTGGAGATTAACAAGGAAAGAAACGTAAAAATATACTCAATGTTTTTATTCTTCTGGAGTGAGATAACTCAAATCAGCTCTTTCCCAAGGCAACTGTGTCTTCCCTACTTCAGCAACTGGGTAGCAAGTCTTGTTGATTTTGTCTCTGCAATTCTCATATATATCCCCTTCTCTCTAATCACATAGCCAAAAGCAAAGATCAGGCTCTCTTCACTTTCACCTGGACTACTGCAACAGCTTCCCAATTGCCTCAAGTCTCTCTCCTCCTCAATCCATCCTTATAGAGATATTAAAATATATTTCAAAATGATTATTTATAGAACATGGGTTGCCTATAGGGTTAAAATGAAAAACAGGGGCTTATAGTTAAGATGGTGATATAAAAGGTCATAGTGTAGCCAAATTCTCCAAAATATACCCTAGCAAGGATATAAAAAGGGTACTGAATCAAATAAGGATCACAAAATGCCAACTACCTAACAGTAATCACCTCCATCCATCCAGACCCTGATTGCACCAAAAGACAAAAAGCTTGAAATGATTAAATGAGAGGGTCCCACCTGGGAAGCCAATGTGAGTACAGGTGAGCAGGCTTAAAACCAGCAAGCAAACCGGCCAGAAATTATTTAGGTGGGGACAGGATGCCTGCCAGCACATTATACCTGAACATGCTATCCAAGAATATGGGAGGAAACAAAGCCCAGTACTAGCACAAAGTTCCAAACTGGGAACTGAGGCTAAAGCCAAGAGTGAGCAAGAAGACAATGTAAAACATACAGAAATCCTATGGGTTAAGAGACACTCAAGAGGTAAAGCCAGAAGAAAAATATAACTCCACAATGACTAGAAGAGCCTGGGGGGGGGGGGGGGCCTGGGGGGCATGAGGACTACAAGAGTACTAGGAAGAAACTAAGCAAAAGAGAAAAGTAAAATTACGAATGCTAGAGGAAGAAAATGGAAGAAAAATAAATAGGTTAGGCCTCATTTCCAAGACATATGAGGAACTGATTCAAATTTATAAGAAAAAGAGCCATTCTCCAATTGAAAAATGGGTTAAGGATAGGAATAGACCATTCTCAAAGGAAGAAATCAAAGCTATTTATATGAAAAAGTGCTTCAAATCACCACTAATTAGAGAAATACAAATCAGAGTAACCTTCAGAGTAGCAAATGTCAAAAAAGGAAAATAATAAATGTTGAAAGGTCTTTAGAAAAAAATGGGCACATTGATGCATTTTTCATGGACCTGTGAAAGAGTACAACCACTTTGGAAAGGAATTTGGAATTATACACAAAAGGTTAACTCTGTGAAAAATAGAATGGAGCAAAAAAAGCATTGAGTAAACCCAGGAGAGATTTAGAAATGTTAAAACGTAAGCAAAAGATTGAAAAAATTTAAGAAATGTAAGGTATCTATTACCAAAAACAAGTCGGAAAACAGGTTAAAGAGAACTGGAAAAAAACACTGCTCATCCTGAAAACCATGACCAAACAACAATAATCATATTTATATAGCACTTCAGGGTTTGCAAAATGCTTTAAAATATTATCTTATTTGATTCTCACAACAATCCTGTGAGGTAAGTGCTGTTATTATCCCATTTTAAGGTGGGGAAACCAAAGCAGACAATAGGATGAAAGAGAGGAAAAGAATTATAGACTAATAGAACTAATGACTATCAAAATAAAAACTGAATAAAATATCGACAACAAAGTTACTATGATGAGGTTAGATTTATATCAGAAATGCAGAATTGTTTCAATGTAAATAAAATTATAAGCATAACAGTAATGACAAATTTTAATTACAAAATTACATCAGTAGAGAAAGGGCTTTTTGACAAAATTCAATATCTACTTACATTAAAAAACACAAAGAAGCAAAGGAATAAATGGATCCTTTATTAATCTGGAATCTAGAATATCTAAGACTAAGATCTAATATAACCTTTAAGGAATAAACAGTAGAGGCTTTTCCAATAAGATCAAATGTGAAGCAAGGATATCCCTTGTCAATATTATTATTTGACTTAATTCTATAGCAATAAGACAAGAAAAAAGAAATTGAGAGAATAAGAATAAATGAAAAGGGAATAAAATTATTCCTTTTTGCATATAGTTTATTTAGAGAACTCTAGAAATTCAGTTAAAATTAATTAAAACAATAACTTTAACAAAGTAATAGGATATAAGTTAAAAAGATCATTTTGTTTGTATATTGTCCACCAAACCCAGAAAGAAAAGGTTAAAAAAAAAAATTCAGGGGCAGCTAAGTGGTACAGTGGATAAAGTACCAGCCCTGGATTCAGGAGGACCTGAGTTCAAATCCAATCTCAGACACTCCCCCTGCCCCAGACACTTGACATTTACTAGCTATGTGACCCTGGGCAAGTCACTTAACCCTCATTGCCCTGCAAAAACAAACAAACAAACAAACAAACAAAAATTCAATTCCAAATAACTATAGTATATATATATACACATATATATAATATTTGAGTCTACCTACCCAAAAATGAATAGGAATTATATGAATACAACTATAAAACCTAGAAATAAAGACAAACAAAAAAAATGGTGATGTATTAATTATTCATGGTTGGGACATGCCAATATAATAAGAATCATAATACTTAATACAGATAATACTTAATTCAGTGCCATACCTGGAAAGACTTGTATGAACTGATATATAGTGAACTGAGCAAAACCAGGAGAATGCTGTGCACAGTGACAACTTCATTGATGAAGAACTGTGAATGACTTAACTAATCTCAGCAATGCAATGATTCAAGACAATTCCAAAAGACGAATGATGAAAGCATACTATCTACTTCCAAAGAAAGAACTGATATTGACTGAATACAGACTGAAGCATGCTGCTTTTCACTTTCTTTCATTTTTTTATTCAAGTTTTCTTATACAAAATGACTAATATGGTAATGTTTTACGTTATTGGAGATGTATAACCTATATCTGATTACTTACTGCTCAGAAAGAAGGGAGAGGAGGGAAGTAAGGAGGGATAAAATTTGTAATTCAAAACTTTAAATAAAAATGTTTATTTCAAAGAATTTAGTGCCATACCAATCAAATACAAAAGGGTTATTTTACAGAAATATGAAAAAAGAAAATTCTCCTGAAGAAAAAAGCAAACAATTTTAAGGGAAATAATGGAGGGGAAAGGAAAAGGATCTATCAATTCCAGATATCAAATTATACTACAAAGCCATAATTATGAAAACAATTTGGTACTAGTTAAAAAGAGGAAAAGCAAATCAGTGTTATAGTTTAAATACACAAAATCCAGAACACCAATTACTGAGATAAAGTCAATAATCAATAAAAATTACTGGGTGGGGAGGGGGAGTAATGAAAAGCAATCTGGTAGAAATTAAGTTTAGACCAAGATCTCATACCATATACCACAATGAGGTCCAAATGGAAACATGATCTAGATATAAAGAGTCATATTATAAACAAATTAGGGGATTAGGAAAAGAGGTAACTTTTACAAGTATCAACAGGAGAAAAGTTTGACAAAACAAGCTTAGAAAAAGATTACAGGAAAGAAAATGGACAATCTTGATTTCATAAAATTAAAGTTTTCACACAAATAAAATCTATCTACATACACATAGAAACAAATGCTCTAAATCACTAGTAATGAGAGGAAAGCAAACTAAAACAACTCTGAGGTTCTTTGCTTAGCAACAAAATGATCCTAATCTGTCCCCTCACATTCTGCCTAGTTACCTAGCTGAAACCTTTTCACTTGTCCCTTCAATACAGGAAAATTTCAACAACTCCACGGAACCCACATAATCATAATCCCTTTGGGGCCATGGCTCCCCATAGCTCCTTTGGTAGTTCAGATGGGGGGGTTTAAAAGCATAGACTTAATCATGGCAAAAAACAATACCTATCCTCAAGGACTTCACAGTCTAATGGTGGAGACAACATGCAAACAACTATGCACAAAACATAAAGCAGAATAAATTGTAGATAATCAATAGAAGGAAGACTGAAATTTCACAAAAGAAAGTGATCCTTCTCCTCCTCCTCCTCCTCCTCCTCAGCTCTAGAACCACCTCATGGCCAATTTGTATTGTCTGTCACAGATATACGTACTCTGTTGGCCAGCATCCAGTCAGACGCATATGGCAATCTAGCCAATAGGATGAACAGGCTAAACACCTAAGAGAATCTGCATTAGCTTAGGGGTCACCTACATGCCGTGATGAAGCATGTAAGGAGGTTGAGTATACAAGTCTTGTCATTGAAAGCACCAGAATATACAAAAGAGTCTGATGTAGTAGCCAAGGGCAGCAGCAGAGGTTACAAAACAGAGAGAGGAGAAGATGAAAGCAAGAATAAAATGGAAGTCAAAGGCTCCCATGTCTAAAGTGACCATTAAGATTGGTAATCTGGAATAAAGATCCCCTCAAAACACTTAGCACAGTATCTGTTACATAGTAAGTATTCCATAGGACTGTGTAACTTTTCATAAAGTCTTCCTATCTTTAATTTTTTGGTTAATTTTTAAAATTTATTACTACCTTTCATTTTTCCATCACCTTCATTTCTAAAATCTATCCCTTTCCCAAGAGATTCTATGATACTACCAGTATATCCATTTATATCTGCCTAATACAAAGACACAAACACTGTAGAGGTTTTCAAAATGTCTGCCACCATTCAGTAAACTCTATTTGTTCTGCTCTCTTAGGGAAGCCAAGATTAAGTAGAAGGGGTGCCCATCAGAGGGGCAGAAACATTCAGGGGAGACTGGCTCCATGAGCATGCAAATAATGAAAGATATTTGAAAGAGTTTCAGCAAGTGACTCCTTCACACATCCTACACTTTCAGAGACTGGCTAGGAAGGAAGTAGATGACTAAATGTAGCTTTGAAAAAGTACCCTTGTATTGCTGGCTCAGGATTTTTACTGACCCTGAGCCCTCTACTGGGATGCAAATGCTTCCTTAGTGAAACCCTTGAATCCCCTAAAGATTCTAATTAAACTATCCATTATTCACTTGTTTCCAACCTCTCTTTGAAATCTTCAATGAGATCCCATAATCTCCTTTTTTTGGTTAGTGATCCTGAAGAAAAAGGTCCAAACCCTTCAATTCAAACCACATCAATGTATATGTTGTGGCTCTCCATCTCAGAACTGATTTTAGTCACTTGCTCATCCCATTTTGGATCGGTGATTTCCTGGCTAGGAGAAATCCCTCCACTCCTACAGATGGAGACCCACCAGTAAAAGGTAAGAGTCTTAGAAAGTATTCTGAGACTCAGAAAAGTTAAGTCGATCCATCAGTCATTAACAGCCAGGCATTACATGGATACAAAGAGAGGTAAAAATAGCACCTATCCTCATAGACCTTATATTAAAATAAAGGAGATAAAATGCAAATAAATGGGTTCATACAAGATACATTTAGAGTAGATGGGAAGGGGGCAGGTAGGTGGCACAGTGGATAAAGCACCGACCCTGGATTCAGGAGGACCCGAGTTCAAATATGGACTTAGACACTTGACACTTACTAACTGTGTGACCCTGGACAAGTGACTTGACCCTCATTGCCCTGAAAAAAAAAAAAAACACCAACAGAGTAAATGGGAAGGGCTCTAGCAGCTAAGATGACCTGGAAAGGAAACCTCCAGAAGGTGGCATTTCAGTTGAGTCTTAAATGAAGTCAGAAGGCAGAAGTGAAGAAGGATAACATTCTAGGGACAGGAGACAGTCAAGTCAGTACAAGGGCATTTGTCCATTGTTATTATATAACTTCTACTTGTTAGAAGCAAGACTTCTTGGGGGAAAGTCCAACACTCTCTCCACTACACCCTAATGCCTCAATTGAAATATTTGGTTTATACTGGGAAAAGTGTAAATATGAGGAGGAATGAAAACGGAAGGCTTATCCCTTTCATCTGACAAAATTCATCAATAGAAGAACCAAAGAGAAACCCACCATGGCAGCAAGGATGTGTTCATAGAGTAAGAGGAAAAATCAAAGGGGTTATGAGAAATCAGGTCAAAAAGATGAAAAAAAGTGAAAAGGAGGTTGCCATTAACCCTCTGGAGGTCATAAAAAGTAATAGGATAGATGAAAAAGAAAAACAGCTGAGAGATGAAAAGTCTCAACAGAAAAGATGAGAAACAGCGGCATTTAAAAGACGCCTATACTGGAGGGAAAAAAGCAATGGGGAAAAAAAGAAAGACAAAGACTGGCGTTTTTTAAAAGTTATTAGTACTTCTTATCCCAAGGCTGTAGAGTTAAAAGTAGTTATTTCTCTTGAAATACAGGTTCTTAACGGTGTGAATTTTATATCTTTTATTTAACATAAAAGTGAGGTATATCAGCCTACCTAGGTGAGTGGCCCCACATTCCCTCAGGGGGCTGGCAGGTTTCCTCTGTTTTCTTTGATTTCTATAATTAAACTCTTTGACCAGAGGCCCTCATTGCGTCCTAGCAACCCTGAAGTAGATCAAAATACCCAGAATTTACTCTGGTCCTTCCCTCTTACCTAAAGCAAATTAATTTATTTACAAAAAACATCTGTTAAATTACACATTTAAAAAAAAAAAAAGAAATGAGGCCAAGCCTGTAGCTACTTTACCCAACCGCGCCCCAACAAAACAAGATTCAGCTTGAGAAGGGAATACTGACTTGAAGGGAGAAGAAGGTGGTTGGATGATTCTTTACAGCTGAAAGTTGGGCAGTGTTTACTTGAACCAAGTTGTATGATAACTTGAAAACATGAGTTTATACAGGGTTGGGAGAGTGGGTCTCTTGTTTTCTTTGCATTTCTCTTTTAAAAGCCAGGACTGAAATGGGAGGTCCATAAAATGGGGTTTTAAAATTTTCTTTAATTTGGGGCTTTAAAAAAAATATGGAGTTTGAAGCTCCTCAAAACTCTGACAATCTGAATTTATCCAGCTCTTGTTTAGAAAGTATAAGCCTAGGGGAAGCTAGGGGTGCAGTGGATAGAGCACTGGCCCTGGATTCGGGAGGACCTGAGTTCAAATCCAACTTCAGACACTTGACACTTACTGGCTGTGTGACCCTGGGCAAGTCACTTAACCCTCATTGCCCTGCCCCCCCCAAAAAAAGACTGTATCAATAAATGGCCACTGAGTGATGCCAATTACATTCTATTAAACAATTCAATGAACATCCATCAACCACCTACCATGTGCCAGGCCCTCTACGAGGCTCTAGAGATACAAAGACAAGAATGAAAATGCCTTCAAAGAGCTCAGAGGCAGCTAGACAGTGCAATGCATAATGCACTACTAGACCTGAAGTCAGGAAAACCCAAGTTCAAATTCAATCACTGTCTCCCTGTTTCCTTATCTGTAAAATGGGGACAATAATAGCACCTACCTCTTAAGAGTTGTAGTGGGGATCTAAATAATTGGAAAGATATCAATTGCTCATGGATAGGCAGAGCTAATATAGTAAAAATGACAATACTGCCTAAACTAATTTACTTATTCAGTGCCATACCAATCAGACTACCTAAAAATGATTTTATACAACTAGAAAAAATAATAACAAAATTCATCTGGAAAAACAAAAAATCAAGAATATCCAGCGAAATAATGAAAAAAATTCACAGGAAGGTGGGTTAGCGGTACCAAACCTGGAGCTTTACTATAAAGCAGCAGTCCATCAAACTATCTGGTACTGGCTAAAAAAATAGAGTGGTAGATCAATGGAATAGGCTAGGCTCAGGAAATGCAGTAGTAAATGACACTAGTAATGTAGTGTTTGATAAACCCAAAGACTCCAGCTTCTGGGATAGGAACTCAGTATTTGACAAAAACTGCTGGGAAAACTGGAAGATAGTATGGCAGAAATTAGGCATAGACCAACATCTTACACCTTATACTAAAATAAGGGTCAAAATGGATACATGATTTTAGACATAAGAGGTGATACCATAGGTAAATTAGGAGAGAAAGGAATAGTGTACCTATCAGATTCTTTGGGAAAGGAAAACAGTTTTTGACCAACAAGAGATAGAGTATATTATAAAATGCAAAATGGATGATTTTGATTATATTAAATTAAAAAATTTTTGTACAAACAGAAGCAATGCATCCAAAATTGGAAGGGAGGCAGAAAGCTGGGAAACAATTTTTGAGGCCAATACTTCTGATAAAGGCCTCATCTCTAAAATATATAGGGAATTAAATCAAATTTATAAGAATCCAAGTCATTCCCCAATTGAGAAATGGTCAAAGGATATGAACAGGCAGTTTTCTGATGAAGAAACCAAAGCTATCTATTCCCATATGAAAAAATGCTCTAAATCTCTAATGATCAGAGAGATGCAAATTAAAACAACTCTGAGGTACCACCTGACACCTATCAGATTGGCTAAAATGACAAAAAAGGAAAATAATAAATGTTGGAGAAGCTGTGGGAAAATTGGAACATTAATGCATTGTTGGTGGAGCTGTGAACTGATCCAACCATTCTGGAGAGCAATTTGGAATTATGCCCAAAGGGCGATAAAGCTGTGCATACCCTTTGACCCAGCAATTCCACTTTTAGGTCTTTGTCCCAAAGAAATCATGGAAGGGGGAAAGGGACCCACATGTACAAAAATATTTATAGCTGCTCTTTATGTGGTAGCAAGGAATTGGAAGTTGAGGGGGTACCCATCAATTGGGGAATGGCTGGACAAGTTGTGGTATATGAATACAATGGAATACTATTGTGCTGTAAGAAATGATGAGCAGAAGGAGTTCAGAGAAACCTGGAGGGTCTTATGTGAGCTGATGATAAGTGAGATGAGCAGAACCAGAAGAACATTGTACACAGTATCATCAACATTGAGTGTTAACCTACTGTGATGAACTATATTCTTCTCACCAATGCAATGGTACAGAAAGTTCCAGAGAACTCATGATAGAAGAGGATCTCCAAATCCAAGGAAAAAAAAAAAAGAACTGTGGAGTATAGATGCTGATTGAACCATACTATTTCTTTGGTTTTGGGTGCTGTTGTGTTTTTTTTCTATTTTGAGGTTTGCATCACTGCTCTGATTTTTTCTCCTTGTAACAGGAGTTAATGCAGAAATACGATTAATGTTATTATGGATATATATATGTGTGTGTATATATAGAGAGATATATATGTTATAGATATATAGATATAACCTATATCAGATTACCTGCTGTCTAGGGGAGGGGGGGAGGGAGGGGAGGGAGGGAGAAAAATCTGAAATTGTAAAGCTTGTATAAACAAAAGTTGAGAACTATCTTTACATGTAACGGAAAAAATAAAATACCTTATATGTAAAAAAAAAAGAGTTGTAGTGGGTATCAAATGAAATAATATTTGTGAAGCACTTAGCAAACCTTGGAGTAACATGTTCACAAATAAGTTTTTTTAAAAAAGCTTTAGTAACTATTAAGGCTTCAAACTGCACTTTGGGAATTTTTGAACTCCAGATACACATTAATTTTGCCCAACCCAAGCTCTTTGACTCATTATCTTCATAATTAGTTCTGAATAAAGCATCCAAACTCTAAGTACTGATCCACATTTCTCATTAGGATGTCCAAAATAATTGGATTGAGTCATGGGAACACAATTGTGATCTCTGTTCATTGTATTTTCTGTATTGGAAAGAAATGTCCCAAACCCAGGAGGGATCTGGTTATTCTTTAATTAAAGACAAATATTCAATAAATCTTGAGAGAATCCTTTTAGTTTTGTTTATTAATTCAACAGTTTTCTTACTTTCAATTTTATTAATCTCTCCTTTGATTTTCAGGATTTCCAACTGGGTATTTAGTTGGGGATTTTAAAAAATAATTGACATGTTTCCATTGGAAATGAACATTTCAATGAAATTTTTTCCAATTTGGAAAAAACTGCAGTGAGGGAGGGAGGGAGGGAGAGAGAGAGAGAGAGAAGAGAGAGAGAGAGAGAGAGAGAGAGAGATAGAGAGAGAGAGAGAGAGAGAGAATATGAGAGTGTGAGGTGAGTGAGTGTGTGTGTGTGTGTGTGTCTGTCGTGTGGTTAATTTCCATCAGGGGTATCAGAGATATAGACAAATTAAGCAACTTGCTTCAGGTCATAAAGTTAACTAGTCAGAAGCAAATCCCAGATGTTTTTGACGTTTGAACTATCATGCTTTTCACATGACAAGGGAGACAGAGACCCAACGCCCCATCACCAACGACCTTAGAGCAGGGGTGTTTAATCAGGTTCATGTCATGGGTCTCTTTAGCGGTATACTAAAATCTAGTAATTCCTCCAAATGTTTTCTAAATACATTACTGAGTTGCAAAGGAAAACAATTACATTGAAATACAGTTAGCAAGAAAATTTTTAAAACAAATTCATCAACCCAAGGTTAAGAATGCCTGCCTCATTGACATTCAGTCCCTGTCCTTCAGACAACATTGACGATAAGACTGATTTAGGTGAATTAGTCATTTGACTATTATAAATAGATCAAATTAACTTCAAAGGATATATGAAGAAAGGATGCTATCTGAATACAGAGAAAGAATTGATAAATAGAAGTAGGTATAGAATAATTTATACACGCACACTTTCATTTAATGGGTAGCCCATCTCTAGGGTGGAGGAGGGAAAAAAAGATATTTACATGATAATTTGAAAGAGAAATAGCAAGTTGTACATAATTAGATTTATCAGTTTCATATGCTATCATCTTTTTTATTATCCTATGGTTGTAGAAATCCTTGTTTTATTCCATAAATTAAAAATAAATAAATGAATGAATAAATACATGAGGCTAATTCCAAAGGGTATAAAAAATAAAAAGGTTAAGAAAAAATGAAACAACCTCATTCCAGAGACATCTCAATCTGTCAGTGCCAACAGACAATAAAACCTCAGAATTGAGCCCGGAGTGAGATGCAAGGCTTAACAGGTGGAGTATGTAGAATTGTTGCCTGCTCCAGCTGGAAGGGGCCTCAAACATCACCTGTACAGCTCCCCAAAGCAGATGTTTCAATAATCAATCAATCAAAATGCATTTTTGAGCACTTACCACACGGGTGGCACTGTGTGAAACACTGGAGATACAAAGAAAGGTCAAAAACCGTTCCTGCTTCAAGGACAGGGGGGTAGAAAGGCAAAGAAAGTAGCGATTATGAAGGCCAGGTATAGCAATCTTATAAAAAAGGGGGTAGGGAGACCAGCTGGTAGCACAGTGGATAAAGCATGGGCCCTGGATTCAGGAGGACCTGAGTTCAAATTTGACCTCAGACACTTGACATTTACTAGCTGTTGACCCTGGGCAAGTCACTTAACCCTCTATTGCCCCATGGTAATCATGGTTAGTATACTTGCCCAGTGTCTCTGCTTATATGCGTCTCTCTCTTTCCATTGTGGCCTAACCTTAGTCCATAACTTTGTTTAGCTTTTGCTACATTCATCTATCTTCCAGATTAATTCTCTGATGTGTAACTTTGCTCAGAGTTGAAAACTGTTCATTTTTTGCATTCTATCACTTATACAGAAGCAGTGATTGAGCTCTTACTATGTCCTACAAAGACAAAAATGAAACCATCTTTGCTCTCAGGAAGCTTACATTCTCTAGAGAAGGGAGACATAGACACATTTAAATACACACAAAATAAGAACACACAAAGTCAATACAAGGTTACCTAAGGAAGGAGAAGAAGGGGGTAACTTGGAAGTGAAGCTGGGATTCTAGGGGCAAAGGTGAAGAGGGGGAACCTTCTTGCTGTAGGGAATAGCCTGGGCAAAAAGCATGGAGATGGGAAATGTCACATGTGAGCAGCAGCAAGATGGCCAGTCTGCTAAAATGAAGGTTGGAAGAAGGGTTGTCAAAGGCTTTGAATGACAGACATGATAGTCTGTATTTCATCCCAAAGGCAAGGAGCACTTGGAATTTATTGAGACCTAAGATAAGCTCAGAATATTACTATGATAGTTGTGTGATGGAGAAGAAAATTATTATATGTCCCCCTCCAATTACCATAAAATTGGCTTCTACACAGAGGGTCCCTGTTTATTATTTCAAAAGGAGAACAATTCTAATCCCTCCATGCTGCCGTAGGAGAAAGAAGTGAGACATTTCCAGAGAAGCATTGCCTGCCTTTTCTTTGCACAATCACTGAGATCAAAGGGGCAAAAAAACTCCCAATGACACGACTTTTTTAGGTTCTGCAAACAGGCAAGGACATGTCGGCTGAATATGGCAGGGCAAAGAGCTATGCTGCAAGCGTAGCTGGGCCTGATTTCCTAGGCATCATCAGCAGTTTAAAACAGTTTCTAAGATTTCTAGAGACATTGAATGAATGACACAAGCCTCATCAGCTGTCACCTCAATATTCAAGGAATATTAAAGACAACAGAATTTTGGAAACCAAGCAGACAAATGGAAGAGCAATTGAATTCCCTGAAGGGCTTAGGCAACTCAATTAGCTGATTTCCCTGGCTTTCACACCACCTATAAATTGATTGCCACAATTGATTCAATTACCTATGGGGAGGTAGGTCAGCAGGAAGGCAGCAGGGGATTTCTAAGAAGGTCATTTTTTAGGGGGCCAAGGACCCCCTAAAGGGGGATTCCACCAGCCAAGAATCACGGGGGTGATAAGGAGAAAAAAAGAGGTCAGCAAAACCACAAATAAGTAATTTTCCATAGGACTTCCTTATCTTTTAGCCTACACACAAGATTCCCAAAATATCCCCCTTTACTTATTCCTGTCAAATATCCCTATACACACTAAATTAAGGGCCTTAAGCTACAGCATAAAAATGCTTAGATCATATGAGCATAGATTTGTGATCGAAGAGATTTATAGGTCACCATAATCCATCAACCCCTTCATGTTACAGATAGAGAAACCAAGGTCCAAAGAGGCAGTAAAGTGGTCTAATGCAAAAACACACAAGTAGCAAGTTTAAAAAACTGAGGATTCGAACCCAGGACCGTCTGACTCCAAATTCTGCCCTCTTCTCCACTGTATCTTATATCTGCTTCATAGATTAGTAGATCAAACAACTATTAAGTAATTCCTATGTACTGTACAAAAGATGGAGAGTGATATTATCTATGTAGCAATATGTAAATACACACACAGGTATACATATATGTATACGTATGATATATATACTTATAACATCAATACACAGACATATATTGTGTATATGTTATGAAAGGGTATATAGGCATGACATAGGACTATCACATACCTCACATGTTTAAGAGAGATATACAGGGTAGGCCAAAAGTCACAATGTTTTAATAACTTTGGAATTATTTTTTCTTTATTTTTTGCATTTATAAGATTTGATTTTTCACATGTAATATAAATTCATTTCCTATATACAACTAGTTTATGTTGCTACGGAAAATTAAAAAACAAAAAAGAAAGGACTTATTAAAACTCCTTCATGACTTATTAGCTCACCCTGTACATGTGTGTATGTATACACATACATAGATGCACATATGTGTATATATACAATGTATATGTACATTTGTGTGCATACACACATGCGTGTGTTGGTTGGTTTTTGCTCATTTGTTGTTTATTTATCATCCTTTTTCTTCTCCAGGCTGAATTATTCCAGCATTACTGATTTATGCTCTTGAACATGATTTCCAAATATTTGGTTCTCTCTTTCATTCTCCTCCGCATCAATCCAAGTTTCACACAATTTCTTAGAAGAGGAGCCCAGAATTCTAAGAATAGTCATGGATAAGATAGAGGGAGATTATATCCTCAATTCCTATGGGCTAAATATATTCTAGCACAAGAAAAATTTGAGTTTGTTTAGCCATAAGGGAGACTTCTCTAACAAAAGTTTTCTACCTGTATTCTCTAAGATTCCATGAGAGCACAGGTTTGTACTTAGGAGTATATACACTCAGGTATAAGTTCCATTAGGTATGCTCTATCACCTAAGGGTAACACAAGGTTTCCACAGACACAGAATGTTGTTTCTTGTGAATGTTGTTGGCTCTTTTTAGCTGTCAGTATATTTCAAAATACTAAAAAGTAAAACAGAAAAATGTCCCTCCTGAAATAAAAGCCTCTTTCAGGAAGGAAGGAGACAAATATTTATTAAGTACCTACTATGTGCCGGGCACTGCGCTAAGCATTTTACATGTTATCTCATTTGATCTTTACAACAGCCCTGGGAGGTTAGGTGCTATTATTTCATTTTACAGTTGAGGAAACTGAGGAAGACAACACTGAAGTGACTTGCCCAGGGCCACACAGCTAGTAAGTGTGTGAGACCAGATTTGACTCCAAGCCCAACATTCTATCTACTGTGCCACTTAGCTGCCTTTTAAAATTAGATTTTGATACATGAAAAGAAACCAAAAAGCAAAGTACCAATAGCCTCAGGGAACTAACTCAAATGTAATATTTGTGTGCTGGTGTGAGTATTTGTATTACTAGAAAAGAGTATCTGCTCTGTGAAGTCAGCAGGATCAGAATCTTTTAATGTAATGATGGTCCCCAGAACAGTTAAACTAGGGCAATCCTGATGAAAAGACCAAAGCTGAGTAGAAACTCTGAAATGCAAATGCAGGAGTCAAGACAAACAATTCTTAAAAAGATAAATATTTGAGCATTTGAAGATGAAGTATTTATATTCTAATAGGAAGAAAAGAAACAAGTGTCCCATTCCACCCAAAAGTCTTCAAGGTCATAGAGGTAAATAAATAAGACCAAGGGCCTGAAAATAATTTTGTTAAGTTTTAATGATTTTAAAAGGGGAGGAAGGGGAAGAAACAGACTAGAGAAGAAAGGGGAAGAAAGTGGTGATAAAACTTACTATTAAATATAATAGGAGGTTGCAAATAGAGGACTATACAAAAGAGGAGGAGAGGGTGTGCATCACTTGAATGCCCCATTCATATAAACTGGTCAAAGGGGAGTCAAAGTAGAATGTACCAAGCATAGATCACTAGTGCTTAGCATACTTCTTTCTCACCACCCTCTCTTCCTTTTTAAAAAATAATGGGAAGAGGGAGAAAAGAGGGGAATTATGAGAATAGGATAGATGGAAATAAACAATTAATGATCATAGGTCTAAGTGTCAAGGGGTTGAATTCAACCATTAAATATAAGAGGACAGAGGAGAATCCAAAAATATATTTACAACAAACACATTTGAAAAATAAAGACTCGCATAGTTAATATATGGGTTTTAACAAAATCTTATGCTATACTTAAACTAAAAAAACCAAAGGTAGCAATCAGGATTTCAGATAGGCAGCAGCAAAAATAAACATGATTGAAAGGGATAAGTGGGCAAAGTGCTTAAAGGCATTACAGACAATGAATTAATATCAATATTTACTATTTTCACCAAATAACATAGTATATAAATATTTAAGGAAAAGTTAAATGAGTTAGAGGAAAAATAGACAGTAAAATGATAATAGTTGGTAACCACAAGGTATCCCTCTCATACCTTGGCAAATATAATGAAAAAAGTAAAAATTAAGGACCTAAAAAAAATGTTTAGAAAACCAATTAGGTTTTTTGATAACTCTCTGGCAATTACTGAACAGGAAAAGAAAGGAATTTATATATAATTACCCATTTATTCTCATCATTACATAGCATTTTTGCAAATTTTGACTATATATTAGGGCATAAAAACTTCATAGACATATTCAGAAAACTTGAAACATTAAACACACCCTTTAATGAGCACAATGGAATAAAAATTGTATTAAAGGGTCATTGAAGAAAGTATTAAATGAATTAGAGACTAAATAAAGAAGAATTGGGATGGGAACAAAGAACAAATCACAAAAGCAACAGAGATAATTACAACAATGAGATAACATGCCAAAATTTGGGGGATGTGGACAGATTCAGTATGTAGTAGAAATTTTCCATCTCTAAATCCTTTTACCAATCAAAGAAAGAAAGAAAACATAAATGAACCCAGAAATACAGTTCCAATGATCTTCCTTCTTTCAAGCTACAGAGGACAGCCACCCAGTATTGGACATATTCCTGAAGACGATCTTGCCCACTGACCATAAGAACCATCTCAACCACAGTTTGACTTTGACATGAGTCCACATTTTGCTTAAAAGCTACCAATGTGTGTTTCTAAAAGGCAATTAGAATCCATGGCAACTGAGTTCGTAGAATAAACTACATGACTTATTCCAGTTGCCAACTCTATGGCTTTCTGGGAGGGGGGGGAATCTATATAGTACTTGACAAGACATTTTTAAGAGGTAACAAGATTTTCTTTTTTCTATTTTTTTTTGGGGGGTGGGCAATGAGTGTTAAGTGACTTGCCCAGGGTCACACAGCTAGTGTCAAGTTTCTGAGACTGGATTTGAACTCAGGTCCTCCTGAATCCAGGGCCGGTGCTTTATCCACTGTGCCACCTAGCTACCTCCCAGTAACAAGATTTTCTGCCTAAAACTATTCCTGTTCTTGATGACTGAGAGAAGAGGTCAGGAACAAAGACTCATAGTCTTCTTGGCCTGAAGCAGAAGGAGGAAAGGGACTGCACTTCTTTTTCATTTTTCACTCCACTAGTTTTCTGTTTTCTTCTTTTATCCTCATACCCTGCTCACTTAACTACCCGGTTTTCTAGGACAATAACAATTTACATAATGCTTTCCAGGACATTTCAACACAACAGTCCAATGATGCACCAAGAAGAAGTATGAATATCACCCTTTTATAGAAGAGTAAACTGAAACTCAGGCCTTAAGTGGCTTTCCCACGGTCTCAAAACTAGTTAAGTAGCAAACCCAGGACCTGGTCCAAGTTCTGAGCTCTTCCTACTACACCACACTGCCTACAAAAGAAGACCTAACCAGAACTTGGGAGCACTCCAGAACATCCCAGAACATTCCAGAATCCCAGCAAAACTGGGCCTACTAGTATACCTAGAACCCCTGCCCTCCACATATTCTTGGATTGCTTACCTTCACAGAGTCCAGTATTCTCCAAGTAAAAATGGGCTTTGCATTGGGCCACACACATGCCAGAGAGGATTTCCCCAGATGCCCGTTCAGCCTGCATCCCTTCTTCTGGTTTCCTGCACTGGGTGCAATTGGAGGGTTCTGGACCAACACAATTCAGGCATGAAGGATGACAAGCTGCAACCAAGAATAACAACATTGTGTAAAAATTAATACAGGGGTGTTTTCTCCTAAGTGAAGGAAAAAATCCCTCACTGAACCAAAACAACTCAAAAAGCCCACTGGATGAATCCACTTACTAATGCAATTTCTCCCAACAGTCTCTTTATCAGTAGTCTCTTGTGATGTTCAAGTTGCCAGGAATTCTAATGAGTTTCTTTCTAATAAGCACAAAAACCCTTTAGCCAAAGCCCACTTTCAAGTTGCTTTTTGCCCAAATGAGCAAATCATTAAAAATTCCACTTGCTTATGAAAGTCATTGACGTTCCTTTCAGGAGAACAAAATGGAAACTAATAATTAATTGAGATGCTTTGTTGGGCAAATGGGGAAAAAAGCAAACAAAAAAAAAAGTTGAGGTGGAGGGAGGGTTTAATAAAGAAAATGTTAATTTCCTAATATTCACATGCGGATGTACAACCTATATATGATTGCTTACCGTCTCAGGGAGGGGAGAGAGGAATGGAATTTGGAATTCAAAACTTTTTAAAAATTTAAAAATTTGTTTAAACATGATTGGGGAGAAAAAATATATTAAATTTTTAAAGTCTTTTTTTTAATGGGGCAATGAGGGTTAAGTGACTTGCCCAGTGTCACACAGCTGGTAAGTGTCAAGTGTCTGAGGTCGGATTTGAACTCAGGTCCTCCTGAATCCAGGAATGGTGCTTTATCCACTGTGCCACCTAGCTGTCCCCCCAAAATATTAAATTTTTTAAAAAAGAAAATATCCATTCCTCTGAACATGGGCAGAAAAATCATGACATGCTGGGGTGGATCTAGAAACAATCACATGTCATCCATGGACAAAACTAAAAACCAGCTACTTTAGCGAAGGCTACAGACAAAAAATGCACACCTCTGTTATTTGTGCTATCACACAAAGCTAGGTAACTAGCTTTGGAAAGAACTATTTGTTTGAATAAGAGTTACACAAAAAAATACTAAAAGCCACAGTAATGACGGCTAACAAATTAAGAGCCATGATTTACAGAGTACTTTGCATCTGTTATCTCTTTCAATCCCTTCATCAATCTTATAAAGTAGGTGCCATTGTAATTCTCATTTACAGATGAAGAAACTGAGGCGAAGAAAAGTACAAGTGGCTTGTCCAAAGTCGCACAATTTGAAAATGTCTGAGGCAAAGTAAACTTCGTGCCTATAAATTCAGTGACCACAAATCCCTCCCCTCAAAACAGAAAATCCCCAGAGAGAAATAATGACATGTGGCAGGACATTATAATTGAAAGTAAGGGTTCTTCTGATACCTTTGCAGATGCCATGGTCAGAGTAAAAGCTCTGTCCACAGTCGGAAAGACACTGGTTTTGGTGCAAAACCCAAGAGTGGGGACAGGCAGTACAGTGGGCAGCCGAGGGGCCTCTGCAGCTGGCACAGGAAACATGACAACCTGAAAAAGACAACAGAAGGGAAATAAATACAAGGAGATGTGAGTCACCTACGAAGAAGGAAAGGTGGCCAGCCACATGGATGCATGGAGCAAAGAGCCACCAATCCCATAGCATTCCCAATGTATCTCCCCCAAGTATGCCTCTCTGTGGATACGAAACCTGACTTCCCTTCACCAATGAACCACTTCCACTGAACCTCTGAATCAACAGACATTTTATAAGGGTCCCACGAATTGTGCTAGGGGTTTAGAATGCAGAGACAAAAATCAGTCAGTTCCTGTCTTCAAGGATCTTAATCACATTGAGGGAGGCAACACGTATACACAAAATAGATACAAGGACAAAGAAGGAGAGGCACTAGCTTTGGGGGGATCGGGAGAAGTCTCAACACATGGGAGGGAAAAGCTTGAGGTGAGCTTTGGAAGAAACAGAATTTTAAGAGAATAGAGTACAAAGAGACTTTTAAAAGTTTTGGGTTTTTTTTTTTCAGCTAACAAAAATGTATTTTCTCTCCCTCCCACCTTCTCCCACCTCACCCCCATAAAAAAAGAAAAAGAGAATCCTTGTAACAATTATGTCTAGTCAAGCAAAACAAATCCCCACATTAACCATATGTCTTGTTTAAGTACAAGGAGACTCTAAGAAGATGACAGGCACTCATGAATATTGGAAGGGCATAGGACCAACACAGAGTAATGTGATGGCATTTTCTTTTAAGAATTACATTTCCTAAAAAAAAAAAAATTTAATTAAAAAAAAAGAATTACATTTCCTAAACACACAGATGGATCCCAACTTAGAAATGGATTATGTTCTAAAAGTCAGCTCACAAGTTAGATGTTTGGAATGAGGAACATATTTTCTAACTGAAATAAAGTTATTTATGGTAGTCACTTTCCTAGGTCTACCCACATAAGCCTATTTGACCTATAATCTACCTGAATATAGGGCAGCTAGGTGGCATGGTAGATAGAGCGCTGGGCCTAAAGTCAAAACGACTCATCTTCATGAGTTTAGGTCTGGCCTCAGATGCCTACTAGCTATATGTCCCTGAGCAAGTCACTTAAGCCTGTTTGCCTCAGTTTCCTTATCTGTAAAATGAGCTGGAGAAGGACATGGCAAACCGGTCCAGTATCCTTGTCCAGAAAACCCCAAATGGGGTCATGAAAAGTTGGACATGACTAAACATCTGCCAGAATACACTCCTATTGCAGCTTTCACTTTGAGATTGGAACCATCCTTCCCTATACCTGTTAGGTACAGGTTTCAGAAATTCTCCCAACCTTAAGTTCCTTGTGGAAGCTCCAGGACCTAGGAAGAGGCTCCATCCATCCAGGGGCTAGAAGTAAAAGAAGCTAGGCTTGGGGTTGGAGAATACTGTTAGAGATTGGCTCACAATCTAATGGAGAAGACAGCAAAGCACCAAATAGGTACACATAACCTCTATACATGATAAAGAGGAAATAAGAGGGAAGGCATTAGAACTAAAGGGAGCTGGGAAATGCTTCCTACAGAAGATGGGATTTTACATGGGAGTTAATAGAAGTCAGGAAAGCCAGTAGGAGATGGGGGAGAAGGGGGATATTCCAGACATGGGAGACAGCTAGAGAAAATGCCCAGAATGCAGAGATGGAGTGTCTTGTTGTAAAGCCAGGGTCAGTGGATCAAAGAGTATGTGGCCAAGAGTAAGGAACAAGAATACCAGTAAGGTAGGAGGACGCTAGGTTATGATGGTCTTTGAATACCAAACAGAGCATTTTGTATTTGATCATGGGGCAATAGGGAGACAGTGGGGTTTATGGGGGCGGGGCTAGCAAGGTCTGATGTGTGCTTTAGGAAAATCCCTTTGGTGGCTGAACAGAGAACTCACTGGAGTAGGGAAAGACTTCAGGCAGGCAGACACACCAGCAAGCTATTGTACTAATCCAGGCATGAGGTGATGAGAGCCTGTACTAAAGTGGTGGCAGTGTCAGAGGAGAGAAGGGGGCATATTCAAGAGATGCTACAAACATGGAATCAACAAGCCTTGGCAACAGCTTAGATATGGGGGGCGGGGGGTGAGAGATACTGAAGAGTTGAGGGTTACTCCTCAGTTATAAGCCTGAGGGACTGGGAGGACAGCGTTATCCTCTATAATGATAAGGAAGTTGGTGAGGGAGGCTCTAGGGGGGAAAAATAATGAGTTCTGTTTCGGACATTCCAAGTGTAAGATGTCTACTGGACATGCAGTTCAAGATGTGTGAAAAGCAGTTGGAGATGGGAGACTGGCGGTCAGCCGAGAGGTCGTGACAGGCTGGATAGATCTGAGAATCATCGGAATGAGATCATGAAGGGCTAAGAGGAGAGTAAGAAGAAATAAAGTGGAGGCTCCCAGCTACGGGACACCAAGGCAAGAGGAAGAATAATTGATGTGAGTCATCAGGTATCAGTGCTAAAAAAGGGGAAGAAAAAGCAATGCGGGTAGAGAAGCAGGATAAATTTTCCTTCCTTTCCCTCCTTGATAGAGCCAATTAATTGCATTTTAAAAGTGTCCTTCTCTGGGGCAGCTAGGTGGTGCAGTGGTTAAAGCACTGGTGCTGGATTCAGGAGGACCTGAGTTCAAATTTGGCCTCAGACACTTGACACTTACTAGCTGTATGAACCTGGGCAAGTCACTTAACCCTCATTGCCCTGCGAAAGAAAGAAAGAAAGAAAGAAAGAAAGAAAGAAAGAAAGAAAGAAAGAAAGGAAGGAAGGAAGGAAGGAAGGAAGGAAGGAAGGAAGGAAGGAAGGAAGGAAGGAAGGAAGGAAGGAAGGAAGGAAGGAAGGAAGGAAGGAAGGAAGGAAGGAAGGAAGGAAGGAAGAAAGAAAGAAAGAAAGAAAGAAAGAAAGAAAGAAAGAAAGAAAGAAAGAAAGAAAGAAAGAAAGAAAGAAAGGAAGGAAGAAAGAAAGAAAGAAAGGAAGAAAGAAAGAAAGAAAGAAAAAGTGTCCTTCTCAAAATGCAATCCATCTACAGAGAAAGAATTGATGGTACCTGAACACAGATGGAAGTATATTTTGTTGTTGCTGTTGTTGTTAGTTCCTTTTTCTAAAGGTTTTTTTTGGTCTGCTATGTTTTACACGACTGCACGTGTATAACTTATGTTGGATTGCTTGAGTTCTTAATGGGGGGAAAGGAAGGAAGGATGAGAATTTGGAACACAAAGTTTTAAGGATCAAGAGAAAAAAAGATGTCCTCCTCTGTCTTTTTCGCATTATCATCCATTTAATCACAATGATCCTGCTCCCAACACACACTGGGATGCTGTGAGAAGCTAGGATGAGGGTGGAGAGGTACGCTGTACAAGGGTCAGAAAAGTGAGGAAAAAAAAAAAAAAAGGAAGGGAGAGAAATCTTTAACTGGGAGGGGGTGGAATTAATTCCTGAGGGCCTTGGTCAGGGCAGCCATTAATTTGTAAGGAAAGTACCTAAGAGAAGTTTCATAAATTAGGCCTCTTCAGTTTTATAAATCTTCAGGCCATGTATAAACTCAGCCTTTTAGTTTTGAAACTTGAATAAACTTTGCTATGTCTATGCCTGCAACCTATTTTTAAATGACACATTAAAGTAGAAATGAAATTTCATCTCAGCTCATAATGATTTAGCTGATAATTTTAGCAACCACAAGTCACAATTTATTCTCAAAAAAAGGCATTGTTTCATTAGTAAAAAGATTGGAAATAAGGCCAAATTGTGATTCATTTTTCAAAGATTTGCTTTGGATTGTTAGTTATTGTAGATATGCCAGAAAGAAAGCTTTTAAGTTTAAATGTGTATGAGGACTTTAGGGAAAACACATCTTCAGTCTTCAGTGAAACAATTTATTACCTGAAATGATATATATTCTTAGAAGCCATTGTTTTAAATCACTCGAACTCCCCTCAGAACCTACAGACAGAATTCCAAATTAAAGAGGGGGAAAGCATCCCCTTTCATTCTTTTATGTCCAAGGATCCCAAAACGGTTAGACCATTCACAGAAGGTCATAGCACGGGGCACCTCCAACAGCCCTCATTAATGCCTTCTCACAGTGATGTTAACGAGGATGACAAGAACGATCCACAAGGCTTACCTGAACATCTGCCAGTGCTGTCAGGATAGTGCCCGGGAGGGCATTCTGGGACGCACCTGCCATCATGCCACACCATCTTCTCGGCACACGTCAGACAGCGAGGACTCTCCGGACCACAGCTCTCACAGGACGGGTCACAAGCTAAAGAGGGAGGAAAATCCATAGAGGAAACTCACTAGCAGAAGGGATTCTTTATGATTGTAATACAGCAATCTCATTCTCTTGGGCCACCCGGCCAGATTCTATTTACTTGATCCAAGCCTCTTAGAGGACTTGGCTGACTCAACTGTCAGGACTGAAGGAGAAGCAGCGACTTACTAACTCAAGAATAACTAAGAATAACAATCGTGTTTCCAATCCAATAAACATTTATTTTTTTGGTGTATTTTTCTTTTGGTGGGGCAATGAGGGTTAAGTGACTTGCCCAGGGTCACACAGCTAGTAAGTGTCAAGTGTCTGAGGCTGGCTTTGAACTCAGGTCCTCCTGAATCCAGGGCCAGTGCTTTATCCACTGCGCCACCTAGCTGCCTCCCCAATAAACATTTATTAAACACCTACTATCTGCCAGGAACTACACTAAGCACTGGGGATACAATTAATAAAAAAGACAGTCCCTGCCCTCAAAGAGCTTACGATCTAATTGGGGGAGACAATACGCAGAGGGAAGCAGATGGGGGGAAGATGGGACACCAGGAGGTATCTGGCACAGGTGGGGTGAGTGGTAGGGGGAGAATCTTGTTCCATGGGGTTGAAACCAGGTAAAGCAGCAGATACAAAGTGGAATGAGATGAGAGTCTAGTTCCTGTCCTCTTTGGAGGAAGGCACTGGGGGAGAGTTTGGTCTTCCGCCTGCCTATGCTCCAATCAGAAGGGAGAGGAGGCCTGAGTTAGCAGTGGTGAGTGTAGGAATGACGAACAGCATCCTGCTCCCTGGAGTTGAAACCAGGCAGGGTGGCAGATGCAATGGAGAACATTTATATAGGTACCTTAAGGTTTATGTAGTACATTTTACAGATAAAGAAACCAAGGCACGGGGGCAGCTAGGTGGTGCGGTGGATAAAGCACCAGCTTTGGATTCAGGAGGACTTGAGTTCAAATCTGGCCTCAGACGTTTGACACTTACTAGCTGTGTGACCGTGGACAAGTCACTTAATCCTCATTGCCCTGCAAAAAGGAAAAAAAAAAAAAAAGAAACCAAGGCAGGGAGGGGCTCAGTGATTTGCCCAGGCTTACACAGCAAGTAAGTATCTGAGGCCAAATTTGAACTCAGGTTTTCCTGAATGCAGGTCTAGGGCTCTGTTCACGGCTAAATGAACACGATGTCCCTTGGAAACAAAACTTGATTTAGACGACATTCACACTGCTGAGTTTCACAAAGTGTTCTGGATCTCAAAAAACCCTTCCATTTACTCTCAGAAAACCACCCTTTCCACAAATGGTTTATTCTGATTTATTTATTGAGCTCCTGCACTGGGTAGGAAGAAAGGCAACACGTTCTAATAGGACCTGGGTTAAGTCTTGCCTTCACTAACCACTTATGTGACCCTAGGCAAGGGGCTTCATCTCTCCCAAACTCCGCGCCCTCCTCTGTAAGATGGGGATGACAATACCTACTGCAGAGTAGGAGCAATGTGTGTATGTTGCAAAGAGACAAATGTTGGCTTCAAGTGGCGGGGGGTAGAATCCCTAATTATTAAAGCTTTGGCTGCTTTGGGATGAAAAGGCTTCTACCTTACCCAAGGGGCTCAAGGTTGGAGGACAGGTCGTCGGGTCAGACAGAAGGGAATTCCCGTCCTGATAAGGGTCAGATGTGTTGGCCTCTGAGGCCTCTTTCAGCTGTGAGACTCTGCAGTTCTAATGCCATGCTATTTTGGAATGCCCCCCACACTTGACTTTGAAATTGCTGCAGATATCAGTTATTCTCCTGTAACCTGTCATCCATTGTATTTCTGTCTCTGAAGTCATTCATCAGAATAGAAGCCATGAGACTATGGCAAGTAATCACTACCAAGAGAGGCAGCCTAGCATGGGGGATAGAGAGAAGGCTCAAATCAGGAAAGCCTGGGTTCAGACCTAGCCTCTGATACTGTTTGTATGGTGCTATACACGAATCACAGTGTTCTAGGCAACTAAAACTATGTCTTTTTTTTTTTTTTTTTTTTTTGGTCGGGGCAATGAGGGTTAACTGACTTGCCCAGAGTCACACAAGCTAGTAAATGTTAAGTGTCTGAGTCTGGATTTGAACTCAGATCCTCCTGAATCCAGAGCTGGTGCTTTATCCACTGCACCACCTAGCTGCCCCCAACTATATGTCTTAATCGAGGGATTTTTTTGTCTAGTGGTGTAAGGAAACTCCTTCTACCAAAGCCGGCCAACAACTGTTCAATATGTTACAATCTCAGAGAGCTGCTTGAGACCCAGGAAGGTTGTGTGGCTTCAGGCTGATATAGCCAAAGACTCTAAGAGAACTGATACTTGAACCAAGATGCTCCAGGTTCTGTGAGAGAAGGCTAGATGGGAGGGCAACCTACAAGAAACAAGGACCTGGAGCAAATATGAAAGAAAAAAAAATCATGTGACTTACTTGCATGAAAATAATTTGGATAGTCCTACTCAATTTAATCAGTGTTTACTCACTTCATTGTGATTTAATGGGTATTGGTGATTGTATTAGTGAGTTAAGTAGAAGAGAGTTAAGTTTTATTTAGTTACATTAGTTAATACTGCAAGAATAAAAGATATGTAGGCTATGATTAATTAACCCACTGTGTATTGATCATATTAATTCTACCTGATATATTAGTTATAGAGCTATACTATATTGGGCCTGATATCGACTTGTGTTAGGAATTTGCTGTATTAGCACTACCCAGCCTCCCCACCCCAACCCCAACTCCTAAATGAAATGTGCTTAAGAAAACCACAGCTTCCTTAGACTCTTTATTCTATAGATGTGAATGTTCAATATAGCCTGTGGAAAGTGCAGAATTCTGCTGACAACCTATTAATGGTTGATGGATATCTACCTTAGCCAATCACAGGAGTTCCCCTACTACTGATATTGACTAATCATGAATTTAACACTCATTTGTGACCTTTACAATTCTATAAAAGGCCCTAAAAGAGGAGCAGAGGGATCCTCGGCCATGAGGAAGGTCTTGGATCCAATTGTTTAGGGAGTACCAGTCTCCTTAATAAACTGATCATGCTCAGAGCTCTGCCTCAGTTTCCTTTTGTTGTGGATTGGATTTTTTTTTTTTGGTAAGGCAATTGGGGTTAAGTGACTTGCCCAGGGACACACAGCTAGTAAGTGTCAAGTGTCTGAGGCTGCATTTGAACTCAGGTCCTCCTGAATCCAGGGCTGGTGTTTTAGTCACTGTGCCACCTAGCTGCCCCAAAAAGATAGGTTTCTTAAACAGGAGACTGATGGAGTATGAACCCAGAGTTGTTGAGATTAAGGAAAGGAAGGCATAGGATTGTCAATTTATTAAGAGGTAGCTATAAAAGTAGCAACCAGAAGAAAAAAAAGTAGTAACCAGATGTTTAGGATTAACCTATAAACAGCAATGGCAGACAAAAAAAAACAACCCAAGGCTGAAAATCTCAACCATTATGAAGGGTAGAAGATATCATGCAGTGCCTTGCACCTAGCATGGACTGTTTCTTTTTCCATCATAGTTAAATGAATATTATCTGTGTTCTATCCTGAGAGATGGATGTACAATTACAATTTTTAAAATCAATTTATGGCTTTTTCTGAAGAGAAGAGTGGGGCCACAAAAGATATAAAGTGCAGTAAACAATAGAAGATGAACATAAAGATGGAATAAACAATAATAACTAATATTTTCATAATAACATATTTAATAAACAATATTCAAACTATAGCAATTACTGGTATTTATATAACTATATAATTGAGATAATAATATATATTTACTAACAACTCATACTGATATAACACTCTAAGATTTACAAAATGCTTCACAAATATAGTCTCCTTTTATCTTCACAACAACCCTGGGAGGCAGGTGCTACTGTTATTGGAAACTGAGGCAAACAGAATTTGCATAGGGTCACACAGCTGCTATGTGTCTGAGGCAGGATTTGAATTCACGTCTTCTTGTTTTCACCACTCCACTCCACACCCCCAACCTGATATACCATAACACCTAGTTGCCCTTAGGAGCGCTTGGTGACTCCCTGTCACCAATTCTGAGAAAGCTATTTGTTGACCTAATAACAATGGAGAGGTCTTTTGTCTTCCTGTCATGTATACTTAAGATATAACAAAGGACCTGCCAGCCATGAAATATCAAAATAGACAACAATTTCTCACTTCTTGTGATTCCCCTGGACACAAATGACACTGGCAGAAGGAACCTAGAAAGCACAGTCAGATGTTACGTCTTCAGTAAGAAACTCAAGACCAAGAGGCATAGGCTGAGTTTTTCTCACATTGCACATCGAATGAAAGGATATAGATGAGAAAAACAAATTTGAAATATGAACAACTGACTCTTTTGAAAATGGGACTTGAATTTCTAGGCCATGGCCTCAAATATCTGGAAGACAGATTTCCAGACAGAGATAAAATGTACCTGACAAGGGGTAGATAGGTCACACCTATCATGGAGCCCAATACACAGTAGGTACTTAATAAATGTTTATCAAGTGAGTGTTTTTTAAAAATCTTTAAACTTAAAAGGCTGGAAGGAACAGAAGGCTACTTTTGCATATCCCCCAAATAAGATACCATGAAGAATAGACAGAAAGATGGAAGAATAAGAGTTGAGACACTCATAAGTTCCACAAAAAAACCAAAAATACAGGAATGAGCTAGTGGTAAAACCCTTGGCTTCAAATACCTATGTGCAAATTTCAAAATTCAGGCAAGAAACAAGAAGATCTAGAAGTTCTGGGAAAGGAAGCAATTAGACATCATAGGCATCCCTGGTATTGATGAGATGAAACTCATGACTGGCCCATGACTCTGAATGGGAATAACTGATTTAAAAAAAACACGCGCACAATTAAAAAGCTGGGGGTGGAGAGAGCTTTGGGTTTCACTATAAGTTTAAGAAGGATTTAGGGGAAGCACAATAGAGAGGATGGAATGTAGGCCAATAGAGCATTTTTTAAAAAGTGAATTTTTATTTGGTGTATACTGAAGACCACTTGATCAGAAAGCAGAAATAGATGAGAAGTTTGGGAAACAGATCACAAACCCCAAGGGCATGATATAGTAATGATGGGGAATTTCACTTAATCAGAAAAGTCCTGAAGTTCTCTTCCTACCAAAGGTAGAACACCCAATAATTTAATTCAGAGAAAAGATAAGAACTCTGGGAGTAAAATGTTTTAGGGAAATCCAACACAGGAAGAATGGGAAATGCAAAAGAATGAAATTCCGATAAGACAGAGGAAAACAACAGGATTTGTCAATGCATAAAACTTCACCATCCACCTCAGATTTTAAAAGAAAAGTTTTAAAGATGTCAGCAATACCAAATAATAAGAGATTAATTCAAGTGCCAAGATACTGTTAAAAAAAATAGTCAGGAATACTAAAAGCTCAGAATGGGCTGAATCTGGAAAGAAAAGGTAAAAGAGGGAAAGTTATTCCTGAGGAAATAAACAAGATCAAAGAAGGGATAGGACCTTTGCTTGGGGTGGTTGAGGAGATAGCTAACCACAAAGATAAGGCAGGTTGCTTAAATTTCTATTGTGCTGCAAAGAATGACCATTACTCAGGAAATGTATACACAGGAAGATAACATAATGTCCGTAGATGTCTAGTGAGATAAGAAAGGAGATTGGAAGAAAGCCACTTCACTGCTCTGGAAAACTTCAATCACCTGACCCAGATGAACTCTATCCTCAGCTTTTTAAAAGGACTGGCTGATGGCCTCTGTCAATAGTGTGTGAAAGGTTCAGGAAAACCAGAGAGATACCACAAGATTGGAGAAGAGCAAGTGTTGTCCCCGTTTTCAAAAAAAAAGAGAGGAGAACTGAGTCTGCAAACCTTACATCAGTGAACTTGACTGTATGTATTGTGAAAACCGAAGAATCATTATTAAGCAGGCAGTTGGGGCAGGTAGATGGTGCAGTGGATAGAACACTAGGCTGGAGTCAGGAAGACTTGAGTTCAAATATGGCTCAGACACTTACTAGCTGTGTGACCCTGGCCAAGTCACTTAACCCTGTTTGCCTTAGTTTCCATCATCTGTAAAAGGAACTGGAGGAGGACATGGCAAACCACCTCCAGTATCCTTGTCAAGAAACCCCAAATGAAAAAAATTAAAAATTTTCAATTTCAATTAAAAAGTTAAAAAGAAAACCCCAAATGGGGTCGTGAAAGAGTCAGACACAACTGGAAATAACTAAACAGCAAAGTTTGGCAAAGATCTAGAAAGGGAAGGGGTGATGACAAAGAATCAATATGACTTCCTCAAAATAATGTCAAACTCACCTCATTTCCTCTATTGCCAGAATTACTAAATGTGGATATAGTTTGCCTAGATCTTGGGAAATCATCAGCTAAAGCAATGGGTAAAACTCCAATAGAAACAAGGGGCTGCTGATCCATGCAGACTGTTTAACTGGCTTAGTTTTCAAATGTAATGTTCTCTGTAATTTGTTTTATTAAATATTTCCAAATTACATTTTAATCTGATTCAGGCCTCACTCAGGAGTGTCTCAGAACACCTCTGTGCTAAATAAAGTAACTCTTGTTCTCATAAGAGAGGACAGAGAGAGGCGGATGAGATGAGAATACAATTATTCTAAGAATTCAGGAGTCATACCTGGCTGTCTGGCTGGACTGGAAGCATGGTTATTAATGGTTCCAAGTCACATTGACAGGATGTCTCCAGGAGAGAGACCCGGGGTCTATATTTATCCCAGTGCTATTGAACATTTTTTACAGAGACTTGGATAAAAACACAGGTGGAATACTCATCAAATTTGCAAAGGACACCAAGCTGGGAGGGAGAGCTAAGAAACTAGATAAGACTGAGATCCATAAGGCTCTGGGGCAGCGAGAGCTCTGGGCCAAACCTAAGAAGATGAAATTCAACGGGGTTAAATCTTATAAGTACAAAAGGTCAAATTCACAAATGCTAGATGGGGGTGGGGGTTAGACAGCAATTATTCTGAAATTGATTCTGGGTATTGGAGTGGATGACAAATTCAATGAATCAGCTGTGCGATATAGAATGAGGGGAATGGCGGTCCCCATATCGTGCCCAAGCCAGATATTAACTTGAGTATCAAATTCCGTTCTTGACACCATGGCTTAAGAAGGTCATTGATGGACCAGAAAATGCCCAGAGTAGGAAAACCAGGACAGGGAAAGACCTTGAGTTCATATAATAAACAGGTTGACAGAACTAGGACTGTTTATCCTGGAGAAAATAAACCTCAGAGGAGATGATCTGACACCTATCCCTTCCCAAGTACATGAAGGGTTAGATGTTGAGGAAGGATTGAATTTTCGTTTGATCCCAGCAGAGGCAAAACCCAGGAACTGGAATTGCAAAAGAGCAAATTTAAAACTTGAAGTAAGGAAAAACTGCCTAAAAAATCGAGCTGTCTCAAAAAAAAAATTTTGAGCTGTCTCAAAAGGTGGTGGGTTGTCCCTTCCAACAAAGTCTTCAAGGAGGGGCTGGATGGCTGTTTGTTAAGCATGGCATGGTGGAAATTTCTCTCGCACATGAGGCAATGTACTGTAACCAAGAGGTGTCAAACACCACGAGCCACATGTGGCCAATAACAATCTCAGGTGTGGTTCCAAACAGATTAAAATGCAATTAGGAAATGATAACAAAATAAACTTTTGTTGTTTAGTCATTTCAGTCATGTCTGCCTCTTTGTGACCCCACCGTGGGTTTTCTTGGCAAAGATACAGGAGTGGTTGGCCACTTCTTTCTCCAGCTCCTTTACAGATGAGAAAACTGAGGCAAATAGGGTTAAGTCACAAAGAGAGTAAGTGTCTGAGGCAATGGAAATGGAAAAGAGGGACGGTGGATGACACAGATACACTGGGCACCACAGTTTCTTAACTTCACAGACTCTGTCCTTGTTGTAAAACCCTGACCACAGCTGCCTTCACAGGAAACCGTCTCTGAGCACTTGAGACCGATCCTGGCAAGACAAGCAGTTCTTCTCAGCTGGTCCCCAGCACGTAGCACAGGATTTGTGGCACCCTTGAAAGCAAAACACACAATCACTGAGCAGCCTACAATATGAAAATCACCATTTTTAAAATGTTTATCTCAAAGGTCTAGAATTATCACTAGGATGCTGAAACCTTTCTTCCTCAGATGTTAAGAAGGGGCAACGTGTAAAAGAAAATGAAGTGCCTCATCTATCCAAAGACCTCTCTCTTACTCCAAGCTTTGCAATTTATTGGTACTATGAGCTTTAAAAAGGGGGCCCTCAGTTTCCTCATCTATAAAATGAGGATTCATTCTTTTTAAATCATAGAATGTCAGAGCTAAGAACCTTGGAACTCTTACTCAAGTCCTTGATTTGGTCCAGAGAAATAAATTACTAGCCCAAGGTCAAACAGTATCAAAGATAGGATTAGAACGCAGGACACCTGATTTCTAAACATTTTCTCTTACTACTCTGGCTCCCACAGCTATTACAAGGAAAGTACTTTGTAAACTGTTAAAGCATGATATAAACTGAATTGTTTATTATTACTTCTATGGAGAGACCCACAAGACAAAAGAGGTACCCGAAATTCCTAAGGTAAGCATTGATTGAAAACAGACATCAAAAAAGTTAACTATTTTTTTAAGTTTACTTCTTTTTAAATTTTTTAAAAAAAATAATAAACTTCTTTGTTAAAGTTTTGAGTTCCAAATTCTATCCCTCTTTGTCTCCCTCCTCTTCCCTCTCCCTGAGGTGGAAAGCGATCAGATAAAGGTTATACATATGCAATTTATGTAAAACATCACCATATCAGTCATTTAGTAAAAGAAAACTTGAATAAAAGAAAAAAATGAAAGAAATAAGGTAAAAATAGCATGTTTCAGTCTGTGTTCAATCAGTATCAGTTCTTTCTTTGGAGATGGATAGTATGCTTCATCAATAGCCCTTTGGGATTATCTTGGATTGGTATCACTGGGAATAGTTAAGTCACAGTTCTTTAGAAAATAAAAGTAAGAGAAATATTACACTTGTGGAATCCCTATATAGGACAACAGGTAGTTATAGAACCAAACACCCCACTTTAATGATGAATTTGACACGTTTGTACCTTCCTTGATGCTGTCTTTTTGTTTTACTGAGATATATTTTATTGGTTAATGAAATATTGATCTATGTGTGTTATTGTTATCTTTGCATATATAGATTTTATATGTGATTTGCATATTTGTTGCCTATTTGATATTATCATGTATATTAGGGATGCTTACTTTTGCTTAGACATTGTTTGGAGTGAGAAAGATTTATGCAGTGTTGATCTAATATAAAATATGTTTGTGATATAAAATATTTGACCTTTTGTAGCTAAATGATGTTGCCTAGCCTTCCTATCTGGAAATTTGACAGCAATTGTTTACCATGGGGATGATATAAGGCACATCATCCCTTTAAAGTCTCTTTTCATTTGGAGCAATTTAATGATGAAGAAGCAAGAAAAAGTATTTGGGGGTAAGGAAGAGATTTATATTAATTGTCAAAGAATAAGATACACTGTCACTATTATAGATGGACATTTGATATCTAATAACAATAGAAAAATAACTGTTTTAATAAAGACTATATGCAAATATATTCATCCGAGTATGAAGAAATAGATGCATATATTACTATGTGTATGAAGAAATAACTTCAGGTGTGATTTGAACAGTTTGGGAAACAATATGAACTGTGAAGTAAACATAAAGACTCAATCTTCTTGTGGGAACACTATGATATTTTTAAGGGGCGAAAAAAAAGATCTTTTATTAATTAAAAAGTGGGGGAAAATAGAAGTGTAAGGAAAACAGTTTCAAGACACTGAATAAACAGAAGACTATTTAACTCTTCACAGTTCCAGAGCATTAATGGAACTTCAGATAATTTGCAAAGTAATTTGCATATATAATCTGACTCAAGAAGATAAAACTAAAAAATGAAAAATCATGAGACATTTGGAGACTAAGGCATGACTTTTTAAAACAATTATCAGTTTGATAGGGGGAAGTTTGGGGAGTAGTGGCATTTTGAATAAAATTTGATCCAATGAGAAAAAGCTGTTATTTAAACAAATGAAATATATTTTTAAAATATGGGAGAGGAACCAAGCATAGATGAATCTCACTTAGAAACCTGAGGACACATCGGTGGAACTGACAAGCTGCTCTTTCTGAACTGTGTGACCTTAAGAAGCATTCAGCTGATAGAAGCCTTTAGCTGTGTGATTCCTGATTGATCAGAGAGAGAAGTGACTTCACCAGTCAAGAACTTCAAGGATAGTCATTACTCTTGGATACACCTAGAAGTCTAGGGAGGTGAGGCTTCACAAAGGCGTCTGTTGCTCTCTGCTGCCACCACTGGCTTGAGAAGGAAAAGCCAACTGGACTTTAAGGCTATGTTGGTGTCCTGATGAGCTTAATTAAAGGCATTCATGCTATTGGTTGGACAATGCAGCTGCTGGGCCCAAAGGGAGTTTGTTTGCTAAGCTTTACAATGCTCTGACTTAAAGAACAACTGTTATTTTACATTAAGAGGTAACACTTTCTAAATGCCCTCTGGGTGACTATAAACAAGAGTTTTGTAAATGCTTTTGTTTGGGTAGAAAGGTGTAGATTCCCCAGCTCAAGGGTAGTGAAGATCAACAATCAAGTTGTTTGTCCTTTGTTTTCAAAGAGGACCCACAACCTCTCAGCTGATGTCTTGACTTGTGGCCTCAGTTGGATTTAAGTGAGGCAGAGTTGCACAGTCATCAGCCTCCTTCTCTCTTCCAGAGTCATTGAAGTCCAGTGGCAAGACAAAAATCAAGGTGACTGGTGAGGGTCCATGATGCAGTGGCTGAGGTTGGCATCTTTGATGTCTGGCCAAGCTCTAAGCATTCCCCAGCACCTGTTTCAGCTGCCTTCATGTCCACTGGAACAAATTGTTCTTATCTGCCATTCTGCCAGGGAAAGTCTTCACATATTGGGGTAGACATTCTCATAACCCACTGATGAGCTAGGCCATCAGTTACTAACAACCTGGTTTAGCTTGTCCGACGAGAAGGTTTACTGGGGTGTGGCCACTGCATATCCTACAGTTTCTTAGAGCCATAGAGAACAGTTGGGAGACAAGTAGACCACCAAAGGAGGATTAGCAGACCTCAGAAAGGCTCAGCAAGCCCTCACACTAGAAGTACTAGTCCTCTTAAACACCCCCATATACCCCCACACTCAGGCAGTGAGTAGACACATTCACTGTTGGTGGAGAGCAATCTGGAATATGGTCAAAGAGTTATTAAACTGCCTATATCCTTTGACCCAGCAATACCACTACTAGGTCTGTTTCTCAATATAATTAGAGAAAAAGGAAAAGAACCTATATATTACAAAATATTTATAGCAGCTCTCTTTGTGGTGGCCAAGAACTAGAAAATTGAGGAATATCCTTCAACTGGAGAATGATCAAACAAGTTGTGGTATATGATTGTGACAGAATATTGCTAAGCTATAAGAAATGGAACTCGATGATCTAAGAAAACATGGATAGATTTGGATGAAATAATGAAGAGCAAAATGAGCAGAACCAAGAGAACACTGTATACAGTAATAACAATATTGTTTTAAGGACAACTTTGAGTCGCTAAATCCTTTTGACTATTATAAATACCCAGATTAACCACTATATATATATAATGTCTAATGGTAGCCATCTCTGGGGTGGTAGGGAAAAAAACAAAGTTACATGATAACTTTGTTGTATATTTAAAGGGAATAGCAAATAGTAACATAATAGATCTGAAGTTTAATGTACAATCTTTTTTTTTCTATTCTACTATGTTATGGAAATGCTTGATCATTCATCAAGCATTGATCATCTTAAGTTCAGAATAAAATAAATAATTTTAATAAAACCCTGCATCCCACCTTTCCTAAACCTTCCCCTTCTCCTCATGTGGTAGAAGACTTGATGCCCTGTGTCAGTTGTAACAGGGCACTGGAAGAAAGGCAGGGGTGGGGTATGCAGGTTAAATCTCTGCAGAAGGAGGGAAATGTCTGAATGGAGCTCAAATACATTGATTGGTTTGTTCATCTGCCAGAACATGGAGGCTAGTAGGGGAGGAGTGTTGAGTGAGCACACTATGAATAATAGTTCTTCACTGCTGTTATTTTGTTGGGCCTCTTGCTTTCTTATTCTGTATATTCAGGTACAATTGATCTATTCCTGGCATCTTACCTCTCTTTGAGGTGGGAGGAGGGTATTGTTTGTTTGAGGGTATTTTTTAAGAATTAATGGTGGGAGCAGCTAGGTGGCGCAGTGGATAAAGCACCGGCCCTAGATTCAGAAGGCACTGAGTTCAAATTTGAACTTAGGCACTTGACACCTTACTAGCTGTGTGACCCTGGGCAAGTCACTTAATCCTCATTGCCCAGCAAAAAAAAAAAAAAAAAAGGTAATGGTGACCAGAAGAAAAATGTATTCTTCCAGTTTGCTAGTCACATGACCCAGAAGTTAACACCATGTACTCTTTTTGTTTTGTTTTTTTTTTTATTTTTTGCTTGTTTGGTTTTTAGTGAGGCAATTGGGGTTAAGTGACTTGCCCAGGGTCACACAGCTAGTACATATCAAGTGTCTGAGGCCGCATTTGAACTCAGGTCCTCCTGAGTCCAGGGCCAGCAGTTTAACCACTGCGCCATCTAGCTGCCCCAACACCATGTACTCTTGAATCTGTGTCTCTCCACCTCCAGCATCCCAATAACTTTGCCAAATGACTCAATTCCACCTGCCTATAAACATGTCCAGATCTCCCCTAGCACTGGGGGAAAAAAAGCCAATTTTCCCTCCTACCCAGCCACCTAGTTACTAAAGCCACTGTCCCTTCTCCCTTGTTCATTCAAAGGGCATTGATTTTTTTCCATGTTCATTTCCGTGGAGTCTATTTGTCAAGGCTGACCCCCCCTTCTTCAGACTCTGCCCCTGCCTTAGCTTGAATAACACTGAATTTTCTTAGCTCCCTGGCAACTTCGCTATCCCCCCTCCTCCCACCATCCTTTTGTTGGAGACATTGCTCAATTAATCAACAAGTATATTAAGCATCTATTACATGCTAGGTAGGTCCTGAGGAATGCATAAATAAAAGTGAAAGTCTCTGACCTCAAGAAGCTCACCTTACTAGAACCCAAGCTTAAACCATATCTGTTTCTATCCCTACATTTCCATTTTCTCTCTCCCTCCCTCCTTCTCTCTCCCTCTCTCTCCTCTCTCTCCCTCCCCTCCCTCCTCTCTCTCTCTCTCTCTCTCTCTCTCTCTCTCTCTCTCTCTCTCTCTCCCCCTCCCTCCCCTCTCTTTTCTCTCTCTGCATTTTCATCTACTCTCATATTATCATCTTCTGAGGGCTACTAATATGAAGTAGATATTTGATTATGGTTCTCTCCATTTTCTGTTACCTACACAACAAGTATCATTCTTCACTATGGATCGCCTTCAAAAAAAATCCTTTATTTCATCAATGTGGGCAGCTAGATGGCACAGTGGATAGAGCAACAGACATAGAGCCCCAAAGACCCGTGATCAAATCCAGCCTCAGGCTCTTGCTAGCTGTAAGACCCTTGGTAAGTTACTTGCCTCAGATTCCCCATCTATAAAACGAGGTTAAATAATGGCACTATATCCCAGGGTTTTGTGAGGACCAAATGAGGTATTTATAAAGTACATAGCAGAGTGCCTGGCACACAGTAGAAGCTAGATAAATGTTAGTCGTCATTATTATTAATGTAGCTACTTATTCCAATGACATAGATGGTGACCAAACCACACCTTAGACTGTTTCATGAATTCCTGTAGCCACAAAAAGGAGCCCAGCTCTCAATGGCCAATATTCAGGTGATAACCATCTCCAAACCCATCTGAGCTGATTTTTTAAAGGCCCAGTCTGAAATCCTTTCCAGGTGAACCGCACCTGTGAAAGCCTGTGCTTGACCAGCGTGGCCTCCCATAAGCCAGGCCTCCCCTCCCCGCTCCAAAAAGAGCCATCAGAGCAGCACTTCAGTTATCTAACTACTCATAGTAATAGCTCATCTTTATACAGACCTTTAAGGTTTACAGAGAGGTATAACAAGCAGAAGAGTGCCAGAAGAATTAACACAATCTCAGCTTCAGTTCTGCCTCTGCAGCATACTGTCTGCCTGACCTAGAGAGTCACTTTTGCTACAGTTGGAGTGGCCCAGACACCTCCCTAAAACAACACTTTGCACACTGTGTAGGTAGGCAGGGGAACCCCCTTACTAGAAGTTCTCTACACCCTACACAAATGCATTAACTCAAAAGGGCAACCACATATACAGGTATGTTAGTATAAATATTATCATCCCAATTTTCATGGAATGCAATTGTACTATAAGAAATAAAGAGTAGGATGTTCCTAGAAAAACCTAGAAAGACTTCTATGAACTGAAGCAAAGTGAAATGAGCAGAGGCAGGAAAACATCTTTCACAGTAACAGCAATATTTTATGATGATCAACTGTGAATAACTTAGTTATTGTCAGTAATACAATGATCCAAGACAATTTTTTTTTGCGGGGCAATGGGGGTTAAGTGACTTGCCCAGGGTCACACAGCAAGTAAGTGTGTTAAGTGTCTGAGCCTGGATTTGAACTCAGGTACTGCTGAATTCAGGGCCATTGCTCTATCCACTGTGCCACCTAGCTGCCCCCGATCCAAGACAATTCTGAAGGGTTTATGATGAAAACTGCTCTCCACCTTCAAAGAAAGAACTGATGGAGTCTGAATGCAAATTAAGCATACTTTTTCTTTATTTTTTGTTGGTTTGTTTTTTTTTTGTCTGTGACTAGCAAGGAAATGTTTTGCAGGAGTGCACATGTATAACCTATCTCAAATTGCTTACCTTCTCAATGGGTGGGAGGGAGAAAATTTAGAACTCAACAGTTTTTTTTAAACTAATGTTAATACTTGTTCTAATGTAATTGGGGGAAATAAAATATTAAATTAAAATTTATATAGATATAGACACATATGTAAGCATATATGCATATATATATAATCATGCCAATTTTCAGATGAGGAAACTGATGCTCATAGAAATTAAGTGACTTGACAGCATCACAAGCTACAGTCTAAGCTAGGAGCCAAACACGGGTCTGTCTAATTTCTGGTCCAATTATTACTTCACTAAAACAACTTCCTCTCAAAATATCCCCCTGAACAATCAATAACCATTTCTTAACAGTGAAATGTGCTACAACAGAACACCCCTTCTGCCAGCTCATGTTGCATATGACAATCATTATATTTGGTTCTTTTTTAAATCTGATTTCTTGACCTTATGCAAGTTTCCCTAGTGGTACATATTAGATCATGAATTATTATAATTTTTAAAACAGACAAATAATAATATCTGCAATTATAAAACACTTTTGAAGTTGGCAGAGTCCTTTACAAATATCTCATCTGATCCTCAAAACAACCCTGGGAGGGGCAGCTAGGTGGCAAAGTGGATGGAGCACCGGCCCTGGAGTCAGGAGGACCTGAGTTCAAATCTGGCCTCAGACATTTAAACACTTACTAGCTGTGTGACCCTGGGCAAGTCACTTAACCCCAATTGCCTCACCAAAAAAAAAAAAAACTAACCCTGGGAGGAAGATGCTATCATTTTCTCCATCTGACAGTTGAGGAAATTGAGGCCAACATAGGTTAAGTGACTTGTCCAAGGTCTTATGTATCTGAAACCAGATTGGATCTCAGGTTTTCCTTACACTAGATCTAGCTGAGCTGTCTAGCTGAGCCACCTAGCTGTCTATAAATCATGGTACTGAATGGGAGTGCGAGGGAAGGAGAACTCATCTTCTTCTACCTATGGGGCAGCTAGGTGGCACAGCAGATAGAGCACTGGGCTTGGAGTCAAGAAGACCTGAGTTCAAATATGACCCAGACACTTCCTAGCTGTGTGACCCTGGGCAAGTCACTTAACCATATCTGCCTCAGTTTCCTCATCTTGTAAAATGAACTGGAGTGAGAAATGGCAAACCACTCCAGTATCTTTGCCAAGAAAACCCCAAATGGGGTCACAAAGAGTCAGACATGAATGAAATGACTGAACAAAAACAACAAACACATCAATACTTTATCTGAAAGGATCCCTATCTGAGAAGCGGTACAGTGGAAAAATCATTAGCTCTGAAGGCAAAGGACTTGGGTTCAAATCCCACCTCTGTTACCTCCTACATGTGTGGCCCCAGGCAAAGCACTGAAATTCTATGGATTTCACTTTCCTCATCTGCAAAATGAAGAGGTTGAATGAAACAGAACGTGTAGTCTCTGGCAGCTCTAGAACTAGAATTTTATGCACTGTCATATAGAACAACTCACTATAACCCTAAAAAGAAAGAGTCACTCTGATCCAAACAATATCAATATATATCTCAAAATAAAAACTGCCTTGAAAAGAAAGATCGGTTATACCTTTATCACCTAAAGCTCTGAAAACATTTGTATCATATGAAGTATAAGCATATTTGGGGACATAAATTGAAGAGACACATAATCTTTGGTATCTGGATTACAAAAATACTAATGAAGCTGTTTACTCAAATATCATGTAATGATTGAAAAATGTTTTTTTTTTCTCAATGTCTGCAAAATAATTACCTCATGTAAAAACGAAATCAAAGGAATATCAAATGAGTGTTGAAGGGAATGGAAAGTATGCAAGGGTAGAGGTCAGAAAAAGTATACAATGGGGAGCAGCCAGGTAGATAAAGTAGATAAAGCACAGGCCCTGGATTCAGGAGGACCTGAGTTCAAATCCAGTCTCAGACACTTGATGCTTACTAGCTGTGTGACCCTGGGCAAGTCATTTAACCCTCACTGCCCCCCCCCCGGGGGGGGGGAAGTATACAATGAACCTGTTCTGAATGTATGATAGTGTGATGCTTGAAGAAAACTAAGTATTTTAAACTTGAAGATGATTATTAAAAGTATACATGATTTTTTAAAATCTTAATTATTGATATTAAATTGAGATTCTTAGTTACTATTTTACTCTGTTTTGAAAAGGCATTTATATTCTTAATTTAATAAGGGTTTTTGTTACTCTTAATTAAATTAGCAGTATTGTACTTTTGGGGGTTTTTCCTTCTATAGATCTTACAGTGACCTTATTAAAGCTCTGAAATCCAATCTATAGAAAAGAAAATAATTTTGGTATTATGTTGCTCAGAAGGGCCCTTTAATAAAAAGTAAAAGAAGAAAAAAAAGAAAAGATGACTGTTTTGTCTTTGTAATTCTAAAAGCAGAGACATCAGACCCAGAATTTCTCTTACAAAAGGATAAAAATGAAATATTTTTCCAGTGAAATTTCTAAAGCTTCTCCCATAGGCAGCATCTGGCTTTCATGACAAATTCTTGTGAACCGGGGGGACAATGGGCTGGTGGTCTTTGTCTTATTCTTCTGTTCAAAGTCCCTCCGCTCAGATAAGAGGCGAAAAGGTTCCGGGGCCTTCTTTCCTGGACCATCTGGCTCTTAAGAAAGGTTTCCCTGCCATTACGGCAGCATTAACACTGTCTTGGCTGTTGCTTTGACATCTTTTCTTTCTTTTTTTTGCAGGGCAATGAGAGTTAAGTGACTTGCCCAGGGTCACACAGTGTTGCTTTGACATCTTAAGAATACTTCCTTAGTTCCGATTTTCAAATGGCCAAAACAGTTTTGTTTGTAAAAATACACCAATAACCCAAATTGCTTAAAACTAGTCATGACCTGCCCCAACCCCTACCATATAACTCTATGATCCAGTGACACTGGCCTCCTGGCTCTTCTTCCAGTACAACATTCCATCTCCAAACTCCTGGGACTGTGGTCTATCAGGCCTGGAACTTCCTTCCTCCTTATCTCCCCCACCTCCTAGACTTCCTGGCTTCCCTCAAGTGTCAGCTAAAACCCCACCTTCTGAAAGAAGCTTTTTCCCAGTCCTCAAGTTTAGTGCCTGAGACTAGCCCCAACTCATCCTGTCTATATCTTGTTTCTACATGATCATTTGCATGGTGTCTCCCCCATTAGACTGCAAGCTCCTTGAAAGCAGGGTCTAACAGCATCAACAACATTGTGTGATGATCAACTGTGACAGACTTATCTCTTCTCAGCAATACAAGGATCCAAGATAATGCCAAAAGACTTAATGGTGGAAAATGCTCTCCACATTCAGAAAAAGAACTATGGAATCTGCGGGGCAGCTAGGTGGCGCAGTGGATAAAGCACCAGCCCTGGATACAGGAGGACCCGAGTTCAAATCCGGCCTTAGACACTTGACACTTACTAGCTGTGTGACCCTGGGCAAGTCACTTAACCCTCATTGCCCTGCAAAAATAAAATAAAATAAAAAAGAAGTATGGAGTCTGAATGCAGATTGAAGCATACTATTTTCACTTTTGTTGTTGCTTTTTTTGTTGCTTATTCTTTCTTGCATTTTTTTTCTTTTGTTCTGATTCTTCTCTGACAACATGACTAATGTGGGGGGGGAGGAAGAAAGCAGGGTCTACTTTTATTGTTGTTGTTTGAGTTTTTTGCCTTTCTTTAAATCCCCCACTTTTAGTACAGTCTTTGGCACATAGTAGTGAGGGAAATGATTAATTTCAACCTCTATTTTATTCCTGACTTATCTCCAATCAGTATTAATCAGCTTAATGTGATTCCATAGGGGTAGTGATTGTTATCAATTATTAGCATTATACTTATCTACTAATATACATTTAATCAGTCTAGTCAACTAACATGAGTATAGGAATTACATATATTAATACATATTTTACATACTTTTGATGTATTAGATAATGTTAAATAGATTCTTTCTTATATTAAATGCCAAACTTTAAACTGCAAGCTATAAGTTTATTGTTCACTAAGCTATTATAAAGTTCACTTGCATAACCACAGGAATGCTGACTAGAAGACCTTTACCCTTTTGGGTGATGACTACATGATGATGCCCAGCATGGGTGGGATATCTTGACATGATATGGACAGTTCCCCAATTCATTTTTGTATCTTGCCCAACACAAGGAAAGGCCCATCTTAGGACCACTGAGTCAGCAGAGATGACCCTTGCCTTGCCCATCCTGTGACCACTCATGATTATGCCTCACTTCTGGTCCTCCTAGGGTCAAAATCAAGGTGTATCAACCAATGAGACTCTGCATTTCATTTTGCCACTTCTATGTGTCTGGGTATTGAGCTCTATAAAAGTAAGGTCCTGGGGAAGGGAGGCATCTCACATCACAAAAAAGATCTGAGATCTCATTTATTGAAGGAGGTCTGGTCCACTGGTTATTGGCTCAGACCTCTCCCTCATTTGGTTTATTGGGCAATCTTGGACCCATAGCTGTTTAGCTTATTGACTTGACTTGATGTGCAACATAACAAGACTCTTTCTCTGTGCTTTGCCCATTTGGTTGTGCCAGCCAGCTTTATTATTTTCTGCTTGCAAATTAAAATAGAGTGCTTGCCAATTAAAAAAAAAATCACATAGCACCAGCTAACTTCCCACTAAATAGCTATTACAGAATAAGACTCAACAAGTAATTCAACTAAGAAGTCCATAAGTAACAGACTTTTTAAAAGATGTATATATTTGTTACAAGAGATGTTTGTACTTAGAAATGAAAGTGACATAAAAACAAAAGTTAGCAATATTAAGGTAATTCTCCCAAAGATCTTTTCCCAACCCATGCTAATCAAATATCTACTGATTTCCCATTTGGTTGCTGAATCTTGTCACTTCTATCTCCATCAAACCTCTTGAATCTAGACCCCTTCCCTCTTGTCACACAACTACCATCTTAGGTCAGGCACTCATCTCTCACCTAAATTCCTGCAAAGGCCTACTACTTGCCTCAAGTCTCTCCCCACTCCACTCCACCCTACATACTGCTGCCAAAGTGATTTTTCTTAAGTAGACATCTGATTGTGTCACTCTCCACTCAACAGACCCCAATGGTTCTTTATTCCTTCTGTTGAGCTTTTAACACCCTTCACAACTGGCTACCACCTATCTTCCCAGCCTCATCAGACATTATTACTCCTCCTGCATGTTGTGATGAGGCCAAATGACTTCTCTCTTGTCCATCTCCAGTCTCTACACTGGCCGTCCCCTACACCTGGGTAGTGAAGTTCTGGCATATGCCAACTTCCTCAGAGAGGATCTCTCCACAATGAGGAGGCTGGGGAGAATTACAATGACATAGTATAGATATGCCTTCAAGAGTCTCAGAGCATTCAGAGACTTCCTGTAACTTGTTCTGGTAGGCTAACCATATGGTGAGGAGAAAGTTTTTTGATTAATTGTGGAAGTATTTAAGAAGGACTCTCAGCCTCCGGCATTTCTTCTTTGTCTCAGCAAAAAGAGCTTGGTGATCACTTTGCTTAAACTTCACTAAAACAAGTGCCTCTCAAAATATCCCTCGGTTTTCATTTTTTTTTTTAAAACAATCAATGACCATTTCTTAACAGTGAGAATGTGCTGCAGCAGAATACCTCCTTCCACCAGTTCATATTGCCTAGGACAACCATTATGTTCCATTATTTTTTAAAATCCAATTTCTTGAACTTCTGTAAGTTTCCCTAGTGGTACAAGTTGGATCATGAATTATTACAATTTGAAAAAAATGCAAATAATGATAACTATCTTCATAAAGGACTTTAAAGTTGGTAAAGTACTTTACAAATATCCCATTTGATCCTCAAAACAACCCTGGGAGGAAGATGCTATTATCATCTCCATTCTACACTTGAGGAAATTGAGGCCAACAGAGGTTAAGTGACTTGTCCAGGGTCACACAGCTAATCAGTTTTGGAGGCCAGATTTGATCTCCCGCCTTCCTTCCTCTGGATCTGACTGAGCCACCAAGCTGCCTGTAAATCATAGTCTTGAATTATGGTGATCAGTGATCAGTGAAGCAAGTGGAGCCTCTGTCTAAAAAGCCTGGAGAGATTCTCAGCCTCCTGGCATCCTAGAGTCCAGTTTGCAGCCAGGACAGCATCAACGCTCCATGGAACGTGGAGTGACCTTCAAGGAATGAGCTTTAGAACTTTAACCCAGTGGTAGGTGAGACAAAGACTCGGTGCTGCTTTTGGAGATGAACTTGGTGGAACTGATGTAATGTAGGAACTAAGTTTTGAGCCCACACCCTTCAGAGACAATGGGGGTGTGGAGAGAACGTGTCCATAAGGTATCAAGAGACATCTTGTACTTTATTCCTCCTATATCTTTGAAGCAAATATCCCTTTGTGAAAACTAATTAATGGTAAATAGAACTGAGTTGCCATCCACTAACAGTGGGGAACGTATCCGTGGAGGCTCAAGCAATAGAAGGAGAAAAGAAACACTCCAAATTCTCCACGTTAGGGCCTGGAACCCTGATGCGGATGGCTATAGCGGCCTGGCCCTGGGAGAGGGAGCCAGAACAAAGTCACTGTGCTCAGAAGGCACGCCCTCCTCACCTCCGCTTCAAAGTAGCCTTCTTTTTATTCAAGATGAAACACAAGTATCACGGGAAGCCTTTCCTCATCTCCTGAGCTGCCAGTGCCCGCCAATCTACTTTGTATTGAACTACTTTGTATTTCTCTGTGTTTATTCTCTTCACATTTATTCTGTAGACTTTTGTGTGTATTTGTGGCCTCTCCTCTTGAGAATCTAAGTTAGTTGTTTCATTCCCTGTATTTGTATTTCCAACACCTAACACCGTGCCAGGCACACAGCTGATTCCTTGCTTGATTTCCAAGTGATACCTGGATTCTATATCTACAGTAACTAAAGACCTAGGGCAGAAAACAGCAGCCCAGACTAAGCTTTAGATGGAAGCGTTCTCAAAGTCATCGGCTCCCTGCAAAACTCAGGGCGGCTCTGGATATCTGAGAGAGAGAGGGGTGAGGAGACAGTGGTACAGAGGGTAGAAATGTAAGACAGACACAGACACAGAGACAGACAGACAGACAGACAGAGATGAGAGAAACAGAGACAGAGAGAATAGAGATTGAAAAAAATCAAAGAGACAGATGGGGAGAAAGAGAAGATCAAGAGCAAGAGACAAAATAAGAATAAGAAGCAGAGCAAAAACTGACAGGCAGAAAGAGAAAGGGAAGGGGAGGTGAGACAGAGACATAGAAACAGAGACAGACAAAAAAGAGAGAGAGAAAAAGAGACAGAGAGGGGGAGACACAGAGAGAGAGAGAATGAGGGAGGGTGGGAGATAAGAACATGCTCTGGACAGCCTTGCTAAAATAAGTGAGGTCCCTACATGCTGGTCTAAATGCCAAAGACCTGTCTATTATCCATTTCTCAGTCATAGCTGAAACATTTTGGCATTCATATTTGCTAGGAATTGGATATGTCTGAAATAAAAATTATTTTTGTGAAGGAGTGTCTATACTGACATATGAATGAATGAATGAATTTATTGAGCACTTAATATGTACCCAGTACCATGCTAAGTCCTGTGAAGCTTTGGTCCCACCGATTTGTCTTCTGGCACATTTATCAAGGCTCTATAAACAGCCCAGACAAATACCTAACCCTGCTAGCTTCCTGCTAAAGCAAAGATGGGCCAAGGCTCCTACCACATCCTTCACGTTTCTTGTCCTCTCTTTATTCTAAACCCAAATGCCAAATACAGCAGGAAATGGGACAAGGTAAATATGGCAACGGGTAATTAAGCTGGTGTGCCCTGGTTAACTTGTCAGTGCCCAGTAAAGTTGGCATGGTGGTACACAGACTTAGTTGTTCTCACAACCAGCTGTTTCTAGCAGATATTGTTTATTTTTTAAAATTTTTAATAGCCTCCCAGTAGCCATTTTGACAGTGTGCAGCCATCTTGAAAGACAGGAGGAAAGATAAAATACAAGGAGAAGGTGAGTGAGACTCTACACTTTGCTGGAGGCTACCTATTATTAATACAAGGAGTACAAGGCCCAAGGACAGTTACATACCACTAGTCTTTCTCCTCCAAGCCATGGCTGATAGCATCAATCAATCAAGAATTGATTACTCAATATCTACTATGTGCTTAGCATTATATTTCGACACTAAACTTTGGGGAATCCATAAGAACTCTAAGGGACCTTTTTGGTTCATACTGAGCTTATAATCTAGTTGGATGGAAAAGATTAAACCCAAAATAATCAAAACATTAAATGCTAAATTGTGTGATGTACTTAATGCCAGAGAAGTTCAGGGGGAACAGAATTAATCAATCAATTGCCGTTTATTAAGCACTTACTATGTTCCAGCACCGTGTAAGAACTAGGGATACATGGATAAAGAAGGAAGCAATTCCTATTCATAATGAGCTGATATTAAAAGGGGAGAGATAACAAGTGTGTGTGTGTGTGTGTGTGTGTGTGTGTATACATATATATATACATATATATATATATGGGATAATATAAAGTTAATAATAAGAACACAGAGATCCAACATATACAAAGTAGTTAAATACAAGGTGGAGGGCTAGTTGAATAAGGTTTCATGGACAAAGGGAGACTTCAGCTGAACCCTGAAGGACAGGTAGACAGAAGGGAAAAGGAGGGTATATGTCAAATAAGGGGAATAGGCTAAGTGAAGGCATAGAATGACAGTAGACATGACATGTTTGGGAAACTGTGAGAAAACTAAACTATGAATATCCCGACTGAAGAAAATGTATCCTAGACTTCCTGACATTTCCAAATGTTGCCTTTTAGGGCAGGATCAATCTTGGACTCAACCCCATACTGGAGTTCAATGCAACATCCCATTAAGACTTCCCTCTGCTAGGGGGCAGCTAGGTGACGCAGTGGATAAAGCGCTGGCCCTGGATTCAGGAGGACCTGAGTTCAGGTCCAGCCTCAGACACTTGACACTTACTAGCTGTGTGACCCTGGGCAAGTCACTTAACCCTCACTGCCCCGCAAAAGGAAAAAGAAAAAAAAAAAGACTTCCCTCTGCTAGATATAGCAGCTGATCGTTACCTCAAATAGTTGGGCTTCTCCCCTCAACCATCAGTGCTAGGGAATAGGTAACTAAGACCTCCTTTGCTAAAAGCATTGTCCCTAAATCTCAATGACATCAGTACCTGGTTGAACATCGTATATGCTTCCAGATGGTAATCTTTCACTTCCAAACATAAGCACCAGCTTGGCCAAGAAAAACATAACTCATTGAATTGCTTCCCTTCTCAAAGAGGGGTGTGGAGGGAGGAAGGGAGAAAATTTGGAGCACAACATTTTTTAAATGGATGTTAAAAATTGTTTTTATAGGTAAATGGGGGAAAATAAAATGCTAAATAACAAAAAAACGAAAAGAAAAACAACTCTAACCACCACCCCCATCATAAAATCTAGCCCACTTAAAAAGGTTGTAAATAAGTTGTGAATAATAAAATAAACCATATTTCAATACATTTACCTAAGTATTAAGTTATAAAAATATGAATCTCTTTAGCATTTATTTTAAATCAGAGATTTAGATACAAAGTATTAAAAACAAAAACTTGTTTCCCCTCATATCAACTGAGAATGCCCACCAAGAAAGGTCATTTTTAAAAGATAATTCTCTTTGACTTAAACCTTTATCAATCCATCACAGTCAATAAACATTTATTAATTAAACACACCTACTGTGTGCAAGTCATTGTGCCAAGCTCTGGGGATGCAATGAAAGGCATAAAATAGCCCTGGCTTTAAGTGAGCTCCCATTCTAATGAGGGAGATACTATGCAAACAGCTATGTACAAACAAGACACAGACAAAATGAAATGGGGACAGGCTCAGTGGGAAGACACTAAGACCAAGGGCTGGGAAAGGCTAATTGCAGAGGGTGAGATTCTAGCTGGGATTTGAAGTAAATGAGAAAAGCCAAGAGGTGAAGTTTGAAGAGAGACTGTATAATAACCAGTGAAATCCCCCATGGTAAGGAGATGAGACAACTGGTGCAAGACACAGCAAGAAAGTTGCTGACTCACAGAATACGTCACCCCCTTCTCTCTCCCCCTCTTCCCCCCCTCTCCGCCCCGGTGGAGGGGAGAGAAGAAAAGTATAAGAAGATCAGAAGAATAAGAAAGGGCCAGGTCATGAAGCTAAACAGGGGGTTTCATATTTGATCTTGGAGGTTATAGGGAGCCACTCATCTTTACAAAATAGAAGGTAGGGGAGTAATATGGTCAGACCCAAATTTTAGGAAGATCAGTTTGAAGTAGGCAGACTTGAGGCGGGACGACCAACCATTGTTATTAAAATACTCTAGGCATAGGGCAGGGAGGTAGAGCAGTGGATAAGGCACTAACCCTGGAGTCAGGAAGACCTGCGTTCAAATCTGGATTCAGACACTAGCTGTGTGATCCTGGGCAAGTCACTTAACCCCAATTTCCTCTAAAGAAAAAAAAATACTCCAGGCATGGGGTCATAAGGCCTGCAGAGAAGAGGGCATATACAAGAGATAATATGAAGGTAAAATTGGCAGGCCTTAATATCAGATTCAATATGACAGACCAGAAACAGTGAAGAATCATGTGGCTTGTGAGCCTGGGTGGCTATGAGGATGACAGTACCCTGGACAGTAATGGGGAAGTTACAAAACATTTATTATGCACCTACTATGTGCCAAGCATCACACTGCATGCTGGGCATACAAATGCAAAGAATGAAACAACTGCAATTCACAAATGTTGACTTCCTAAATGAAAGTCTCATTAGACACCAGCAATCTTGTGACACCTGGGGTCACCATTCTCAGAATATTTTCAATGCAGAAAACAAAATACATAGGATTGCAAAACAAATCAATGAAATACAGTTGGCAATTTTTTTTAAATTCGCAGATCTCAGGTTAAGGACTCCAGTCTTGGATCCAAATTTTTTTTGATCCAAAATTTGAGAGCCTGCAACACGTATGACCGAGAACCATTCCTTGGACTGTTATGTTTTTGTAAAAGAAGGTGAAAGCCTTATCTAATGCACCAAAATGCAAGGAGGGAGGAATCCTGGGCTCTTGGCCCAGCTTCACTACTAAATAGCAAGGAATTCTGGGCACAGCTCCTCCTCTCTCACTACAAAGCCCACTCACTATCTAGAGGAGGGGGGAGGAAAGAAACACAGAGAGGCCTGGGTGGAAGAAGTGGTAATAGGGTGACTTGTCAAGCAACCTCATTCCCTCCTGACAAAGGATGAATATAAAAATATTGATTTAGAAAAGGTTAAAGGTAGGTCTATGGGGCAGCTGTGTGGCGCAGTGGATAGAGCATCGGCCCTGGAGTCAGGAGGACCTGAGTTCAAATCCGGCCTCAGATACCTGACACTTACTAGCTGTGTGACCTTGGGCAAGTCACTTAACCCCAACTGCCACACAGGGGAAAAAAAGTTACCAAAAAAAAAAAAAAAGGTAGGTCTACACCTTCGATGGAACCCCCACCAGCTATAAGGGCTTCCTATTTGGAACTCATAATAATGCGGTTCAATCCCACAAATATGTATTAAGGACCTACTCTGTGCCAGTCCTGTGCCTTGACTTTGTTTCTCCTTGTGGCCTGCAGAATGTGGCATAATCTCAACATTCTTTAATTTTACGAAGGACATTAATATTAAAAATGTTGATTAAACTAACAGTAAAAAAATAAATAAATAACTTAAACTGAAGCCAGATTTCTGATTTCATCAGATTTCATCTTGATGTGAAAATCACTCCATCGATGTAGAACAGTAACTCATCAACAACTTTTAGTCCCAGAGAGTTGCCTGGGGGGGGGGGGGGTCATTGGCAAGCCAAGTGACTTAGTCACACAACATGTGGAAGAAGCAAGACGTCATATGATCGAAGGTATGGAGCTGGATGGGACCTCGGAGGCCTTGAGTCCACTCCCATCATTTTACAGATGAGGAAACAGGTAGATAAGGAAGTGTACCCAAGGTCAGACTGGTGGTAACCATGAGAGGTAAGATTTGAACCCACAGCCTCTGCCCTAGAATCAGTGAACTTTCCACCATGCTATATTCGTAAGCTTCTTGATGCCAAAGCTAGTCCTCTCTGCACCATGCTATGCTGAGTCTCCACTAAAAGAAATCCATCCAAGAACATTGTTTATTTATCTTAATAAGATAAACTTTTTTAAAGTTGAAAATACACTGGACAGATTCCCAATGTCTCATTATGAAAAATCACAAGGAAGATCAGGGTCTTCAAATGCTTTTCAGTTAAGTTTTTTCTAGCTAATAGAGGTAGCCAGAACTGCTAAGTTTGAAAAAGGGGACAATCTATGAAAAATGATTATGGGTTTATTTTCGAAGCTCTCTTTCTCTCCCCTCCTGGTCTTATTTTATAGAGGGAAAAAAATGCAGCCAAGCTGAACTGAAGCAAATTGGTTTAATTCCCTTGAGGAAACAAGAACAAATTTTCCCAGCAACTTTCTACTTCAGGCACGCACACGTGAGCTCTTGGATGGAATGTACAAGCAATTAACCACCTCCGTCTGAAATCAAACAAAACACTAGCCTTATGAGAGTATAACACCACCAGGCAAAAGCCTGGGCATGAATTGAAAGAACGTGGCAAAGCAAAATGAATGAGAGGGGGAACCAAAGTCTGGAAAAATTAATGACCCTTTGAAGGTAAAATGGCTCCCAGGGGTGCTCAAAGGGTATCTATTGGAAGAGAAGGGATGGGGCAGCAAAGAGCAATTTAAGTAACTTTACCAAATTGGAATTTGGGCTGTTTACTAGAATTACCCAAACCTTAGACGCTTATCAAGAAAAACACATGTATCTACTTAAAAGAAGCAGGTGTATGACTCATTTTGCTGAGAATGTCTACTTGAATATCATTGCAACAAAGGTTCCAAAGCTAAAAATCCAAGACAAAGGCATATATTTCATACAAATGTTGCAGGTATTTAACAACCTTGAATTCTCACATCTCACTAACATGAACACTACCATAATTGTCATTTATCAACATCGTTCCCAGAAAGCTATTAAACATAACCAGAAATATCTGTGGTCTCTGAAACTGCAAATATCTACTAAATCGACTTAAATGAATTAGTATGCTACCCTTTTACATAAGCCTTTCATATAGTCAGAAATGAGATTAGGCCTGTAATATTCACTAATACCACTCTCTTCCCCCAAGTCACCCACAATATTGTCCCATTGTTCCTCCATGCCATTCGATTGAGAGAAGAATGGCAAATATATTCACTGTCTCATTCAACTACAAATACTCTCCTAACACTAAAAAAAATTTCCCACAAAAAAAAAATCTCCCACCAAAAAAAAAACTCAGAAAAAGGGGGATAAGGAAAAAAACATCAGTTTGCAGAAGAACCAACAAGAAAAAAATATATAACCTGGATTTGCATCAAACTAAGAAGGAAGAAATGGTAGCTGTGGTGAAAAGAGAAGTGACGCCTCCCTTCAAGAATTTGTAACAGAGATGGAGGAGAAAGCCAAGCATAGTCTATATGCCCGCTCCCTAGATTTAGGGAAAAGCAAATTTCAAAAGGGTTCAGAGCAAAGACAGTTAAACTAAACACTCTGGGCAAGTCAGCCCAGGAGGGATAAGAGGTGTTCAAGAATAAAATTCTGAAGAAGCAAACAAGAACAATTCCAATATGGAAGAAAAAAAAATAGTTCTCTAAAGAGGTCTATGTGGATGCATAGGGAACTCACCAACCAACTTAGATTAAAAAACACAAGATTCAAGCAAGGTCAGGCAACAGAAAGACGAATATAATAAAAATAGAATGAAGACTGCAAAAGCTCACAATGCACTACAGCTGGCAAGGGAAGGAAAGGTCTTTTTGATTTGTTTGTTTTGTTTTGCTTTAGTTATATTGGGGAAAAGAAGACTCCATATAGAGACAAAATCTTTGCTTGGGGTAGATGGAACTACAATAACTTACAAAAGAGAGAAGTAAAGGTACTTGAATTTTATGTTGTTTGTTTTCTCTGCTGCAGAGAACGTCTGGAAAGGGCAGAAGCAAAATTATTACAGTGAGCTGAAACCAAAGATAAATAAGGGAAGTGAGAGAAGGAAATAGGCATTTATATGATGCCTACTGCGTTCCAGGTACTATGCAAAGTGCTTTACAAATGTTACCTTATTTGATCTTTACAACAGTTCTGGGAGGTAGGTTCTATTTAATATTGCTACTCTAGTTTTACAAATGAGGAGCAGATTAGAGGTTGGGGTTTTTTTGACTAATTGTCTGAGATTGGATTTGAACTCACATCTTCCTGGATTCAGGACCAGCACTCTATCCACTCTGCAACTTAACTATCCAAATAAATAAGGCAAGAATAAGAAAGTGCAGAGCTGCCCTTGATGAATTCAAGTCACCTGGCCCAAATGAAATAAGCTATTAAGTCCTGAAAGAATTCACAGATGTCCCCTGCCAATGATATTTGAAAACAGAAGAGGTACCACGAGATTGGAGAAAGGCAAATGTTCTAATTTTCAGAAATGGGGAGAGAACAGTTTGTGAATTCCAGCCCAGTGAGTTTGACTTTGATTCCTGAAAAGATTTAAGAACATGAGTCAGTTGAAGTAAGTATATCTAGAAAAGGAAGTAATTTATTACGTCAAGTCAGCATGTTTTCAATGAGAATAGTCCATGCCTGGGGCATCTAGGTGGCTCAGTGGATAAAGCATTGGCCCTGAATTCAAATCCAACCTCAGACACTTGACACGTACTAGCTGTGTGACCCTGGGTAAGTCACTTAACCCTCATTGCCCCATTAAGAAAAAAAAAAAAAGAGAGAACAGTCCATGCCAGATTAACCTGTGCATGGATGAAGTTTACCTAGATCTTAGCAAAGCTTTTAAGAAAGAATCTCATACTATTCTTGTGCCTTGCCTCTGAGACTACCCCCAAGTTCTTCACATGCTTTGGGGTGGACATTCCCCTAACTCACCAACTGATTTGAGGCTTGTTGGTTTCACTCAGTCTGGTTTAGCCTGTCTGCCGAGATAATTTACCAAGGTGTCTCCAATGCACATGCTACAGCTTCTTGGACCCACAGGTGAGAGTTGGGTGAGAGAGATGGACACCAAAGACGGTGGAGCAGCCCTGAAAAGGGCTCAGAAAGCCTTACTTCCAGCATGTGAAAACTCTTGGCAGAATGGCAGGATGAGAACAATTTGTTCCAACAGCTATAAAGGCAACGTGGAGTGCTTAGAGCTTGCTCAGACATCGCAGACGCTTGGGTCATCCATTGCATCCTGGGCACTCTTGATGTTTTAATTCTCCCGCTAGACTTCAATGACTTTGTACAAGTCTGCCTCACTTAAATTCAAGTCAAGACATCACCAGCGATATCACTGGTCCTTTGAAAACAAAGGACGAACAACAACCCCCAATTTACCCTATCTGTAGCTTGTCTGTACTTAGCTGTTCACATATTATCTCCCTCAGACTGTGAGCTTCTTAAGAATAGGGACTGTTTCTTCTTGTGGAGAAAAAGGAGAGCTATAGAGTGGACAATAAAACATTCAAATGAGCCTAGACAGCCGGGCTCAAAGAGCAGTTGCTAATGGTTCAATATCAATTTGGCAGAAAGTCTCTTCTGGAGTACCCCAGAAATCTATTCTAAGCCCTGGGGTGTTTAACATGTTCATCAATGACTCGGAAAAAAGGAACAGAAGGGAAAAGGCTCATCAAATTTTCAGGTGACACACAGCTGAGAAGGATAGCTAACACACAGGTCAATACAGTCAGGATTCAAAAGAATCTTAACAGGCTGGAGCAGATGTCAGCAAACTACTGCCCATGGGCCAAATCCAGCCCACCACCTATTTTTGCATAGCCTGCAAGCTAAGAATGATGTTCACCTTTTATAAATGGAGTTTGCCACCCCCTAAGCTAAATGTAATAGATGAAGTTCATTAGACATGAAGACAAAGTCCCGCACCTTGGCACAAAGCACCAACTTCACAAGAATAAAGGGGAAAGCCACGGATCGACAGAAGTCGTTCTGAAAAAGATCTGGGCTTTTTAGCAGACAACAAGATCAATACAAGTCATCAACATGGCGGCCAAAAAAGCTAATACAATCTTGGATTGCCTTACAAGGGGCATAGTTACAGAAAATGGGAGGTACCAGTTGCCCTGGACTCTACAGTCAGACCTCCTAAAGTGCTGTATTCATTTCTGGGCACCAATGCTTATGGACAGTGATAAACTGGACACTGTCCAGAGGAAATCAACCCGCATGGTGAAGGGCTTTGAGTCTATGTCATACGGAGAATGGGTGAAGGCCCTGGACATGTTTAGCCTGGAGAATAAGGGTCAAAAGGATCAGGAGTGTTGTTCAGCCATTTTAGACCCTTCGTGACCCCATTTGGGGTTTTCTTGGCAAAGATACTGAAGCGGTCTGTCCTTCTCAGGCCCAATTTACAGATGAGGGAACCAAGGCAAACAGGGTTTAAATGACTTCCCTGGGGTCGTGCGCCCAGTAAGTGTCTGAGGATGGATTTGAATTCAGGAAGAAGAGTCTTCCTCATTTTGGGCCCCACGCTCTATGCACTGCACCACCTGGCTACCGAGGGTCAGGCTGTCTTCACATATGTGACGGGCTGTCACATGGAGGAGGGATTACACTTGTTCTATCGGGTTCCAGAGGGCAGAACCAGGAATAAAGAAGCAAGAGAGATCGGCCAATGAAAAGGCCTTCGGGACTCGGCTAAAGTCCCACCTTCTGCTAGAAGTCCTTCCCAATCCTCCTGAATCATTGTGCCTTCCCTCCCTCCCTTCTTTCCTTAGTGCCCCCTCTCAATTTACCCGGCGATATCTCAGCATAAGTGTTCACATGCTGCCTCCCTCATTGGATTCTGAGTTTCTTAAGAGAAGGGACGATTTATTTTTATTTTTTGCCTTTCTTTCTCTCCCCAGTGCTAAGCAGTGACTGGAACATCATAGTTGCTTTAAAAAATTATAGTTGTTGGGGGCAGGTAGGTGGTGCAGTGGATAAAGCACCAGCCTTGGATTCAGGAGGACCTGAGTTCAAATCCCACCTCAGACACTTGACACTAGCTGTGTGACCCTGGGCAAGTCACTTAACCCTCATTGCCCCACCAAAAAAAAAAAAATTATAGTTGCTTGGCCCTTCCAAGTCCCTTCCAAGAGCCCTGTGGCCTGGGTGAAGGTCGCTTGAGCCGATGCTTATGATTAAGATCGGCTGGTATCAGAAAGGCAGTGAAGTAAACTAGGAAGGAAGACCACCGCAGGCAGAAAACCAGAGTTTAGAAGATCTGATTGTTGAGGCCCAGTTTCAACACACACTATTTCTATAACCTTGAGCAAACCACTTAATGCAGGATGGAGATGATGCCCTAGGATTTGAAGAAACCTCAGAGATTAGCTAGTCAAAATTGCTCCTTTGACAAGAGAAGGAGAACGTGAGGCCTAGGAGATCTCAGGGACTTGACAAATATCATGAACCAAGGCACCAATCCAAGCAAGGGGATCCAGTGTCATGACATGCATAGAAAGGGCTTCCTTCCCGGCTCAGCGGGACCTGTCAGAGCTTGCTCAACTGGCACAGCTTGTCAGGAATCCAGCGTCATGTCACAGCACAATAGGGCATGAGGGACAGGGGCAAAGGAAAAACAACTCCCATGTGGACAACAGTCTACCAAACACAACGCTCTTCCCTCACACACCAAGCTAAGGAAAAGACGTGTCCTTTTGTGGGTGGCAATGATCAGTGTCAATCCTTTAGTCGGCTTCCCTGGACTCTTTGACTCCATAGTTCTTGCTTTGCCATACACATATCTGATAAAAATGATTTTTGCTCCCAATATTCTTTTGTTATTTAAACACCATGTACTTACATCACTCTGGAATGTGACTAACAACCAAATGACAAGTTTGGACCAAGAATATGCTTAATTAAATAGTGTTCAAATGCCCTGAGGCATGTACAGAATGACTTATACAAATATTACAGGCACATTTCATTGCATTAATATTCTTTAATCTATAAAACAATAAAAAATATCCTACAGTGAGCATACCTCTCCCCTCCCCCCAATACTTCTATTCTTTCATCTTTTGGAAATCCATTTGCATCTTTTCTTATTAATCTCAAAAGAAACTAGAAAAAGGAGCTGGCACAAACCACATTAGCAGAACGGATGTTTGCTACCACAGACAACCCTTCTTCCTTGCCAGTTATTACCTAAACAGTAGTGGTGATCCTGGTAGAATCCTTTGCCACAGGCAGCCACACATTGCCTTCCTTTCATCAGCAGGGACGGCTGGCACGAGGAGCATTCAAACCCATTGGTACAAGTGGCACACTCCCGTTGGCAGGCTGCTCAGCCCACGTCCAGGAAAAAAAGGAAGAAACATCCAATTAGCTCAAAGACTTCATCTCAATGACTAGCCATGTATGACCCAGGGCCCTGCTTCATATCCCACCAAGATACCATGCCCCATCCGACACAGGTGCCATCTGCTCAGCTTTCATTAATATCCATCCCTGCACTTTCCATTCCACAATTTGTTCTTGCTTCAGAAACAATAATCAAGTCAATAATAGTATTGGAACTGAAAAGGAAATGACAATTTACCACTTTATGGCTCTATTCACCATCCCTTTTACTCCCTAGACCAAAGCTTCCCTTGCTGGCCACCATTCCCCTACATCTGTTGTATTCTCCTATTAGAACGCAAGCATCTTGGGGCAGCTAGATGGCGCAGTGGATAAAGCACCGGCATTGGATTCAGGAGAACCTGAGTTCAAATCCGGCCGCAGATCCTTGACACTTAGTAGCTGTGTGAACCTGGGCAAGTCACTTACCCTCAGTGCCCCGAAGAAAAAAAATAGAATGCAAGCACCTTGACAACAGGGACTCAGTTTCCCTTTTGTACTTCTGGCATAGTACCCGCTATGCAGTTGGAGCTTAATATATGCTTGTTGATTCACCGATTGATTGGGCCACTCCCTGATTATCTGTGATCATGGAGGGATAAGAAAAACCAGGCTTAAAAAAAAACATTCGAGAGAACTTAAAAAAAAAACAACTCAGCTGACAATTTCAAATTTCTTTCGGCCATATTTTATTCGATAGACGGTAACAGAATGGACTAGCTTAAGGTTTTCCTCCTTTTTCCTTCAGCTCTGGAAGGAGTACTAATCGCCATAAGAAAGGAGGGGGGAAATCTTAAAGGTGATACATGTTCAAGGAATAAAGGGAGGAAGAAAGGAATAAACATTTCTTAAGTGGCAGGTACTATGCTAAACACTTCATAAACATTATTTCATTTTATCACCCCAATAGTCCTGGGAAAAGACTGAGGGAGAGAGCAGTTAAGTGGATCTCCTACAGTCACAGAACCAGTAACGGTGTAAAACCAAATTTGAACTCAGGTCTCAATTCCAAGCCCAACAATCCAGCCTCTGAAGAAGAGAAGAATCTGGACAATATACAAACTGGATAATAAACCATGGGGCAAGGACAAGGGCAGAGAATCAAACACCAATTTGAGTATTCCCTTCATTGATGCAGATAACAACTCATCCATTCCTCCTCTTCCTTTGTGATTCTTCTCCATATCTTCCCATAGATTTTTTTTAAAAAACGGGGCAATGAGGGTTAAGTGACTTGCCCAGGGTCACACAGCTAGCAAATGTCAAGTGTCTGAAGTCAGATTTGAACTCAGGTCCTCCTAAATCCAGGGCCGGTGCTCTAGCCACTGCACCACCTAGTTGCCCCTCCCATAGATCTTTTAAAGAAAATGTACCCATTGGGCTAATGGACTTATTTTTACATCTGCTGGAAATCTCTATGGAATTCTGGCTGTCATCCACTGCTATCAAGCCTTGGACAACCCACCCTCTTTCATTGCCATCCATTTCCTCAAGTATTTTCCTTACTGTGGGTTATTGTCTGAGATACATTGCCAGCTACTCACACTTTCCACACACCTCTCCACTGCCCTTTGGGGAATTCATAACTGATTCCTCAGAGACCATTGTGTTCCATGGTATCACACCAAGGGAATATTCATGTTAAAAAAGGTGAGCCTTTGTGCCAATGAACAGCTTTGGAACATGAAAAGCCAGGCACAACTTCCCAAATACGCCCACTTCGTTTTACTTATTCCACTCTGGGTCCAACTCACTGACTACTGAATTTGTCCCAAAGATAGACAGACAGAGAGCAGACAGAGAAGACAAATAGATACACTAGATAGACAGACAGATGGACGGATATATGGATGGATGGAGAAATGGATATGGTAGATAGATTGGTACATAGACAGGATGGAAGGAAGGGAGGGAGGAAGGAAGGAAGGAAGGAAAGAAGGAAGGAAGGAAGGAAGGAAGGAAGGAAGGAAGGAAGGAAGGAAGGAAGGAAGGAAGGAAGGAAGGAAGGAAGGAAGGAAGGAAGGAAGGAAGGAAGGAAGGAAGGAAGGAAGGAAGGAAGGATATGGCAGACTGGGAGAGAGAAAGAGATAGAGTGATTGATAGATAGATAGATAGATAGACAGACAGACAGACAGACAGACAGACACAGGCAGGCAGGCAGGGAGGGAGATAGATAGATTGGTAGGTAGGTAGATAGGTAAATGATAGATAGATAGATAGATAGATAGATAGATAGATAGATAGATAGATAGATAGATAGATGGATAGATGGATGGATGGATGGATAGACAGACAGACAGACAGACACAGGCAGGCAAGGAGGGAGATAGATAGATTGGTAGGTAGGTAGATAGGTAAATGATAGATAGATAGATAGATAGATAGATAGATAGATAGATAGATAGATAGATAGATAGATGGATGGATAGATCGATGGATCGATGGATCGATGGATCGATGGATCGATGGATCGATGGATCGATGGATCGATGGATCGATGGATGGAGGGATGGAGGGATGGAGGGATGGAGGGATGGAGGGATGGAGGGATGGAGGGATAGATTAGATAGATAGATAGATAGATAGATAGATAGATAGATAGATAGATAGATAGATAGATAGATAGATAGATAGATAGATAGATAGATAGATGGATGGATAGATGGATAGATGGATAGATGGATAGATGGATAGATGGATAGATGGATAGATATAGATAGATAATAGATTGATTCATTCATTGGATTGTCTATCTAGGGGGAAGCTAGATGGCGCAGTGGATAAAACACCAGCCCTGGATTCAGGAGAACTTGAGTTCAAATCCAATCTCAGACACTTGACACTTACTAGCTGTGTGACCCTGGGCAAGTCACTTAACCCTCATTGCCCCATCCAAAAAAAAAATGTAATTGGGACTGTCTAATTGCATGTCACAGTCTGGACGAGGGGCTGTCTTTACCCTTTGCTTTCTTCCCATTTGGATTATTAGGTCACTTTCTTATAATCACAGATTGCATTTAGGAAGTCACTTCATGCTCTGAGGCCCAATACAAACAGCAAAATTTCATTCTATTTGGAAGACCTCACTGTCTATAGGGAATCTCTCTTCTACTTGAACTCTGCAGGGAACTCATTCTGTAACCACCTTCCACATACATTCATCTCCCTGTTTTATGCCTCATTTGATGTTAATAGTCAGAGGGTCATTGAACAAAGTTATCTCTCTGGTTGTATTTACAAAGGAGTCTTGCCTGATCTTTTTTTTTTTTTTTTTTTAGTGAGGCGATTGGGGTTAAGCGACTTGCCCAGGGTCACACAGCTAGCTATTAAGTGTCTGAGGCCGGATTTGAACTCAGGTACTCCTGAATCTAGGGCCGGTGCTCTATCCACTGCGCCATCTAGCTGCCCCTTGCCTGATCTTAATATACTCAAGAAAGACTCTTTGTTGGAGAAGATAAGTCTCCATTTCACCATGTCCAAATTTTTTTTTCAGTTTCCTAAGTTTTATTGCAATATTGTGAGTGACCACAGGGAGAGAACCAGAAAAGTGGAAAGGTATCTATCTCTCCAGTGGAAAGGTATCTCTCCTGCTATGTCCAAATTAAGGGGAGAAGGGACTTGGGGTATAAACAAACAATAAATATAGTGAAATTCTGTTTTCTCTGTTCTGTGACTGTAAAGATGTGGTCCACTGTAGGGAATTGTTTGTGAAAGCCTGCTTATTCCCTTCATATGGATTCATCAAGGATACATTACAAGAATAAATGATCCTAAGCAGCAGCTGGGTGGCACAGTGGATAAAGCACCAGCCCTGGATTTAGGAGGACCTGAGTTCAAATCTGACCTCAGACACTTGACACTTACTGGCTGTGTGACCCTGGGCAAGTCACTTAACCCTCATTGCCCTGCAAAAATAAATAAATAAATAATGAAAATAAATAAATGATCCTTATAAAGATTTTTATAAGAAAACAGCCATTTATTGAAGTCCTTTCAAATGCCTTTTTAAATGGGTATTAATGTTATTGATGATGCTTTAGGGGGCTTTCCCTCTTTTTTAGGACATCCTATGAAATGATTTCTCAATGCTATCAGTGATCTTGTATGGATGTCTTTGGTGTGTGCTTGTGATAGTCCTTTGGCTCCTGCCAACCTTGTTGATTGGCCCAGAGAGGCTTGCCCAACGTCACAACCAGCAGAACTGGCATTTGATTCCAGATCTTCTTCCTCCAAATTCAGCAATCTTGCAACGTCATGATGCTGTCAATCACATCCTGTTTCCTGAGATACAGTCAGTTTCATTTGAGGGGATGATATATAGTGCTCTCCATGGCTGATGTCTTGAAAATAAATTCTACTATGTAGACATGAAGGTTCTGTGTAGTCTACAAGCCTTGAACTTCTTTACTTATTCTCCAAAGGACTTTTCACCATCCTTCCCTGTGCTCACATTTGCAATGAGTTTTCTTGCCAACTAGCACAGTATATGTTGACTTAGAGAATCTCATTGAGCTCTCCAGAGATTTTCTCTACGTCTTCATCTTCCATTGATGCATAAGCTGCAATGACCTTTCCAGGGATCCCCTTGCTTTTCCCTCATTTAAAATGCTTTATTGCACTATTAGCCCTTCAAGATGAGATGACCATGTGTCACATGAATGATTTCTTACTGCCTTTGGCGCATGATGAAGCCAATTCTGCTGTATCTTTTGTTGTTGTTTTGAAAACCTGTGAGCCCTCATTCTATTTACCTACAAATTCTTTGGCTGTTTTATGTTGTTGTTGGGTTAGTGGGTTTTTTTGGAGAGGATGTCAATATTAATGTGGTCCAATTCTTCCAATAATACATTTTATGATGTGACTACAATTGGGTCAGTTCTTACCAGGTAGGTTATATATAAGGCAGGTGAAGGAATCTGGCAAGCCCCTGACCTCCTTCCACTTACAAGCTGTGGGACATTTTGACAAGTTACTTAAAACCTCTCGGGTTCAATTTCATCAACTATAACTGGCCTAGTAAATCTCTAAGAGCCCTTCCAACTCTAAAAATTATGTTGAAAAGCCTACATCTTAGAGTAGTGGTTTAATATATAAGATCCAATACCCTGAAAGAGTTAATTTATCAATTGTTGTTATTGCAGATGTTTTCAATCATGTCTGACTTGGTGACCCCTTTTGAGGTTTTCTTGGCAGAGATACCAGAGTGGTTGGCCATTTCCTTCTCCAGCTCATTTTACAGATGAGGACACTGAGGCAAACAAGGCACAGTGACTTGCCCAGGGTGACACAGCTACTAAGTGTCTGAAGCCAAATTTGAACGCAGGAAGCCGAGTCCTGACTTCAGGCCTAGTTCTCTATGCCCTAGGGCGCCACCTAGCTGCTAATACACAGTTGCAATCTTCCTATTGTCAGATAGGGATAGGGATAGGTATGGGAACCTATGGTTGTACTGGTACAAGGAAGTCCAGGATGAGGAAACTCAGTCTACCAATGCAGTTCAACCTTTTCTCTGCATACCACAGCCTGAGAGAGTGGCCTAGAGCACTGAGATGTGGAGTGACTTGCCCATGATCTCAAACCTAGTATATGGCATACGTAGGATTTGCACCCACGTCTTCCCAGCAATCAGGCCAGCTCTGACCACTAGGTCATGCTGCCTCTCATCATCAAAAGTAATAATCAGGGACAGCTAGGTGGCGCAGTGGATAGAGCACCAGCCCTGGATTCAAGAGGATCTGAGTTCAAATATGACCTCAGACACTTGACACTTACTAGCTGTGTGACCCTGGGCAAGTCACTTAACCCCAATTGCCTCACCAAAAAACAAAACAAAACAACAACAAAAAAAAAAAACCCAACCAAACAAAAAAAAAAAAAACAACCAAAAGTGATAATCAATTAGAGAATCTAGAAGATCCCCTTTGACACTAATGTTCTCAGTCTTTGTCTAAATGTTGGAAGGAAAGGGATGATTAGGGATGGGAGCCATCAGTTTACCACTTTCTTACATCCACCAGGAGTAGTGGCTACGAGAAGAAGTAAAAGCTCTCCTCTTCACTGGTCCCAATGCAAAAGCGCATCTCAGGGCGCGCCTCATCAAGGCGAGCTCCAGTCAGGCTTCCCTTTGTCCCCTGGTCAGTTTACCATCTGCTCTGCCACACTTGATGGATCCTTCCCCCCTGCCTGCCTCTAAACTACAGAACCACAATCAAATCAATCTGGCCACTGCTCCGGGAAAGGGTGCATCAGTCTACTCGTTATACCTGTGGCTGTCTGAAACAAAACACCCCTCCTCACAGACCACTTGAGAGGAATTAATATTATACTATCATATTGAAAGCTAATTTTTCATTGTGATCCACCCTTTTTCTATTTTCTGCAAAGGCCCAACTCGTGTTAGGGTCAATCAGTCTCTGAAGGGCATGGCTGACTAATGAGATTGCTCCTAGCTCATCAATTTTGGGCATGAGGACACCTAATTGCTGTTTAGAATATAAAGAGAATCCAGTTGGGGTGAGCTCTTACACTGAGGGAAGGAACCTCCGTCCTTGATCCCCTCCATCAGAGTTTAGAGTGACCCAGATCATGAAGGAGAGAGGTGCAGATGGAAATGGCTTCCCCTGCCCGGATTGCTGGAAGCGGATGGATCTCATGACCAAGCCCTATTCTCAGCAGGAGGGACTTAAGACTTTTAGCCCAACTCCTCATTAAATGTCCACCAATCCAGGTTGATTTTCACTTGTAAGGGGAGTCCCCTTTCAGAAGAAATTTAAGGCCTTTCAGCATCTCCCTTGGTATCTTTAGTTACCAAGAGAAACCACTGACCATCAATTTATTGATTGCCAGCTAGCCTAACTAATATATTGATTATTAATTACCCAGAAATTCTGTATCTCAGGGTTTTCATACATCTCACACTCCACTATATGTGTGGTATTTCCCCTTTGTAAGCCCCTTGAAGGCAGGAACTGTCTTGCTTTTGTTTTTATATTCTTAGGACTTAGCCCAGAGTCATCTTTTTTTTTTTTTTTTTTTGCAGGGCAATGGGGGTTAAGTGCCTTGCCCAGGGTCACCCAGCTAGTAAGTGTCAAGTGTCTGAGGCTACATTTGAACTCAGGACCTCCTGAATGCAGGGCCAGTGCTTTATCCACTGCGCCACCTAGCTGCCCCCCAGAGTAATCTTTTAATAAACGCTCATTGATGTCATTTATTTATCCATCCACTCAGCCTTAATAATGTCCCAGGTGCACTAATGCCCAAATGTGAAAAGTACTAGCCATACTACTGGAATTCAATTATACCTAAACAAAGGCCCCCACTCCGGTAGAATCCTGGGTCACAGCTATGCACACAGCGGCCACTCTGCAGATGCTTCCTGGGGTCCCGGCAGAGGTCACAGTGGTCTGGGGACTGAGAACAAGCCAGGCAGTCTGGGTGACAGGGGACTGGAATCAAAGACAGGGAAAAGGAAGCAGTAAGTAGAAGGCATGCAACCTAGCTCTCCAGGCAGGAGACAACGTGAAGAAGAGCAAAAGTGACAAAGATCTGTTGCTACAGAAAAACTGCAACATGCTCTCTCTCTTGTCTCAGATCCCCTAATGCCCTCTAAGAGCATTAGGATCATCCAGATACAGAAGACAACACTAAACACATACTGCTTTGTCTGACTGATATGCTAGAAACTACAAATGACCAGCCTCTGAACAGATAGGATTTTAAAGTCATTTAGAAAGTAATTTTTTGTTTGTTTGTTTAGATGTTCTTAAGCTTTGGGCTTAAAAGTAACATGTGTTTTTAATATCTAAACCCACTTTATGCATTTTGCAACTTATTGATCTTGTGTCACTATCTACACGGGGGTTTCTTTGGATTTGGAAATCGGCAAGTACTTGGTTGTCAATATAGGAGAATGGGGATGTGAGGATGATGATGGGGGGGTGATGAGAATGCTGGGGATGAACAGAATAAAGGAGGAAGGAAGGAATGAAAAGGGGAGGAGGAAGGATAATAGCTGGTATTGTATAGCAGTTTCAAGTTGACAAAGCATATTTACTATATTATATCTCTTTTGAGCCTTACAACAACTCTGTAAGGTGAATGCTATAGGTATTATCACACCCACTTTGAAAAGGAAGATATTAAGGCTGAGAGAGGTTAAATGACTTGCCCAAAGGCAGACAGCTAGTAAACATCTCAGGCAGGATTAGAACCCAGCCCTTATTAACTTTAAATCCAGTGCTCTGGGCACCTTGGAAGACTGCCTCTCTGAAATAATTGTATGCTAAACACACAAGTGTGTGTGTTTTTACTGGTAAGCCCACTAGAGGCATTTTTGAGAACGCAACCTAATTAAACCATAAAATTACTTTCCTTTTTCCACGCTATATTGACACACTACAATTAGCCACAATAAGTTAAACACAACAAGAACAGATGCCAATAAAAAAAAATAGTACCTACAGATGAAAACTATTAACTGTGAAAGGCAAATTGAAAATGCCACCTATCCATACATGAGCAAAATGCTGTTGCGGAGAAAGCAATTCTAAAAATTGCTAGCAATCATTTGTGATATAATGACAAATTATCCTGGCGAGAACATAAACAAGCCTCCCAAAAGATTTGTTGGGCTTTGTTTTGTTTTGTTTTGTTGCATCATGTGGTCTATACCTGTTATTTCAGTAGCATGGGGAACTCCTAGTGTGTTAATTATCATGAACTAATTAAGCGATTCAGCTCCTGGTGAATTGAAAGCAGAGGTGGAGAACAAATAGATACATTATTTTGGGAGAAATAAACTTTTACATTTTAAAAGATCTATAAGTCTCATAACCTTATAAAAGTTATTATAAGGGTTCCCTAAATAAATTGCCTTTGTTTAATAGCTCATCTTAAAAGAGCAGCTAAAAGACTTTGAGCAGTCATTTCTGCATCTTCAAAAGAAAGAAAAGCCCTTTGTTATGCCAACTTAATTTAATTACACAAAGACTGTTAGCAACTCAAGAGAAAAAAATGAGGAGAAATAAACTGGTAGAACAAAACTCTAAGGAAACAAGGACAGGCAAATAGCCCAGAGGACTCTGTCTGGATGTTGTTGGCATGCCCATCACTCTGGGGAAATAGCTTCCAAATTGTACCCACCTGATTTGCAAGCTGGGCAGCACTGTCCCGAGACTTCCACTGCCAATGTACCCACTGGGCACGGGAGGCAGGAGGGTTGATAACAGATTACTTGGGCATCTCGGCACTCACACACTTTGCATGGACCATCATCCCACCTTTCTCCCTCCTATATGAGAAGAAAGGAATGAACAATGTTACCAGAAGACCTTCAATGCCTGCTTCATTTGCCCAGGAATTTAGGTACAGACTGAGAGCACCTATAAGTATCCACGAATAAACCATAAAAAAATACCAAATATCATCCCCTAGAGGTAGGGTTTCTAAGCTGGGATCTGTAAACCTGTGAGAGACAGAGAAAGGGAAAGAGGGAAGGAAGGAAGGAAGGAAGGAAGGAAGGAAGGAAGGAAGGAAGGAAGGAAGGAAGGAAGGAAGGAAGGAAGGAAGGAAGGAAGGAAGGAAGGAAGGAAGGAAGGAAGGAAGGAAGGAAGGAAGGAAGGAAGGAAGGGAGGAAGGGAGGAAGGGAGGAAGGGAGGGAGGGAGGGAGGGAGGGAGGGAGGGAGGGAGGGAGGGAGGAAGGAAGGAAAGAGAAGGGGTGAAAGGGAGGGAAGGAGGAAAAAGAAGAGAGGAAGGCAGATGGGCAGAAACAGAGAAGACTACATTTCAATATGAGTGGCTTCCTTGTATGCATTTTATTTTATGCACTTAAAAGCAGGATTCTGAGAAGGAGTACAGAGGTTTGGCCAGATTGCCAATAGTTTCTATGGCACAAAAGCAGCCAAGAAGCCCTGGTCCAGAGCCATCGTAGATGCCTCTTCATAAGCAAAAACCACTTGAACGTGACTCTCAGCCTGTCCAACTGGAGAGCATGTTAAGCGCACTCTCCAGTAATAATTGAGGGGAATTTCATAGGGGAATTTCCCTGGCTCTGCCGGGACCTTAAGCCTCTGTGCTCTTAAAGCAAATGCTTTTATAGGCTTGGTTTGAAATGTACGCCGCATGTGCCGTGTGCCAAAAGCCTTCCAACCTTGACATGTTCTGTGTGCTCAAGCAGATGATGGTCATGCAAGTGAGTGTTCTGCCCTAGGATCCTGAGCACTTTTCAAAGATGATTTCATTTATCCTCACAACACCCCTGTGAGAATGGGAGGGGCAGAGGTTGGGAGCAGGATGCGGGAAGCAAAGAGAAAGAGAGAAGTGGAAAGAATGAGGAAGTGCTTTTAAATGAAATGGTTTTAAATTCTCCACTGAACCAACCAATCTGACATACAATAGTTGGATACCATTATCTTGGTCTGTCAGATGAAAAATAAAAACCACCCTTCAAAGAGAAACTTTTTCTTAAAAAAATCAATTTCCAGGTGAAATGGAAGGATGTATCAACAGTCTCCATGCTTTCATTTCCCAACTATTTCACAGGTATGTACTTTAGTGGGCTCAACATACAACACACAATATGCACATATACACAGAACACACAACGCACACAGTACACACAAACACACAAAACACACATACACACACACACACACACACACACGCCCTTTTGTATCTGCTCAGGCAAGCTAGAACCTGCCAAGATAGGATAAAGATGCAAATAAATCTCCATCATATAGGGAATAGGAGAAATAAGGAGTTTCAGTTTCAGTAGCATGAGGGATTTTGCTGAGAACAAAATACACTGAATAAAGGGAAGAGTCAATGTCTAATGGAACCAGTCTTTTTTTTGGGGGGGGGGGGAGCAATTAGGGTTAAGTGACTTGCCCAGGGTCACACAGCTAGTGTCAAGTGTCTGAAGCCAAATTTGAACTCAGGTCATCCTGAATACAGGGCTGGTGCTTTATCCACTGCACCACCTAGCTGCCCCAACCTGAGCCAATCTTAATTATCCTGTTTCTCCCTCATCCCCTCTCATATTTTCAGCAAAACTGATCTCATACTGAAACTTCTGGTTGTCCTAAGATGTCCTGTGCTATTAAATAATTTCATAGGTTTATATGTTTAAATATAACATGTTCTGAAATCTATTTAGTGTCATTCACATTTGATAAAGAGCTCAATATACAGAGAAGAAAACACTAAATCATTTCTACAGCAAATAAAACAAAGATAGGAATTTGGGTCATTTTTACTCAAATAAACTAAGAGTGCCTGTGACAAACATACAAATCAAGAAAAGCACATCACATTTCAAGGAAAATGTTGGCAGGAGAAACCTGAATTGTAATTCCTGCTGTGAAATCTACTTCTTCCTCCTGTGAAGTGTAGGTAAAGCCAAAGGATCTAAAATCACATGCCAAAAATGGGATGCTAAGGAGTGGTAAGATTCGTGTTTGTTTACAATATTTCTACAGACAATCTTAGCATTCTTATCTTATGATGGGAAGGACTGAGGAGCCTATGGCTATTCCACAATTCAGCATTTAAAGAATTATGGATCTCCAAAACTTCTTTAAAAATAGAAGTCACTAACCCCCTATAATAGGACTGGGAGACAGGAAAGGGAATTAGAGGATCCACCCCAAATCTGAAAGTAAAGTTGTTTTAAAAAAAAAAAAACAGAAAAAAAAAACCAACTTGGGCTAGAAATCAGACTCTTTCATCCTAACTTTCTAGTCAACAGAGGTATCACCTTATCAGCCCTGGAGCAAGAGAGAGTGAGTCCATATCAGAACACGTCACAGCCTCAGTTTTGCCATGTGTTTATTAGCTATGTGATGAAGTGGGCTACCCTGAGCCAGTTTCAGTGTGGTGTAGACAAAAGAACAGCGGATTAGGAGATGACCTGAATTCAAATCCAAGTTTGGCTCTTGTGTGTTCTCAATTTCTCTAGGCCTCACTTTCCTTATCTACAAAATGGGGGTGTTGAATTAAATGATTTCCCTGGTCCCTTCCAGCTATAAAACCTATAATTCTAGTAATAATACTTTACGACTGTAACTTTACAAGGCTGTGAAGAAAGAGCTTCATAAACACTAGAATGCTATAAAAATATGCTCTACCATGACTATTTTTTTTTAAAAAGCAAAGCATTTTTTTCATGCTTGCTAAGTCTTAACTAATAAATCTCACTTAATTTATCAAGCGTGCCATGAAAACCCACCTTACTAAGAGAAAGTTGATAAAATGGAAATGAGAAATATTTGGAGAGGCTAAAATCTCTTTTCATTTTTTTCCCCTCTGTGTAATGAACTAAAACATGGTAAATAATGGTGGAAAAAATAAAATTTAAGTGGCAGTTTCCCACTGTTCTATAATAATCACTGTCATGTTCTAAATTAAATTATTTCAGTAAATATTGGGAAGAAAATCAGTTCTGTTTTGTTCTCATACTCACGTCTTTTATATGTTCTTCATAAATACAGCGCTGACGTCTTGGAACACATTCAGGACAGCATTTCCCATCCAGGTGAATTAATTCTTCATCCTATAGAGAAAGGGAGGATGGAGTACTCATTAAATTAATAGTTCAGTGGCAAAAAGAGAAGCAAATCGGTTACCTGATTGGGACAAATTACTCAATATCTGAATTATCCCCCCATGGTCCATTTGACTGGATTCTGGCCACCCTTCCTATTTAAGAGTGCTCCAGTTGGCAGAGTCAGGCCATGGTTTATAGTGTGAGGTGTTACTGCTACTGAGAATGGGATCTGCACTTATAAATTCAAGTCTTTCCTCAGTCTCCATTCTTTTTTTTTTTTTTCAGGGCAATGAGGGTTAAGTGACTTGCCCAGGGTTACACAGCTAGTTAAGTGTCAAGTGTCTGAGGCCGCATTTGAACTCAGGTCCTCCTGAATCCAGGGCCGGTGCTTTATCCACTGCACTACCTAGCTGCCCCAAACATCTTTCCCTGACCAGGAATCAGTCTCCATTCTAACAAAAACCCTACACGCATTCATTTGTTCATTCGAAAAGCTTTTACTAAATGTCTGTGATAGACAAGACAGTGTTAGGCTCTGCGAGTACACAGACAAAAACGAAACAGCCTTTACCCTCAATGACTTCACAGGAGGTGCAAGGATAATTAAATACAAAGGATGTTCAAAGTAATTTCTACAGGTACATGCAAGTGCTAACAACTGTGGGGATCAGGAACGGTGTCATGTAGAAGGCGGCAGCCGAGCTGAGACTCGAAGGGAATTAGGGATGCAAAAGGGACGGCATTCCGAGCATGGGAGGTAGTCTGTGCAGAGACAGAGGTGCGCGCTGGAATGTTGACATCTGGGAAGCTCTCGAAGGACAGTTTAGCTGGAAAGGAGAGCATGTGATTCCATATTCCAAATCACTTAAGCATGTTCCTCTGCCCCAATTCCAGATGTTGAAAAGGTTCTTCTCACCAACATCATGATACTGCCCTCTCCCGTGTTTTCAGACAGCACTTCCCTTCGATAACCCATAACTCCCTACTTCTGAAGCAGACTTTATCTACTGGTCCGCTTCTTCTGCCTGCAAACACATCTCTCAGATCTCCACAATGCTTAAAAAACTCTTTACCTGACTCAAAGATCCCTCCTCCTTTTCACACCATTAAGCTCCTAGAAAAAGCTGTCTCCTCTTGTCTGTACCTTCCTTATCTCCTCTCTCTATTCCTTCGAGGTTCCTGCTATCGAACTGTATCATTTAATTCAGGTCCTAAGAGCCATTATCTACTAAACCCCAATGCAGTCTCCTTCTTCCCTCAGTGAGTTCACGGTCTTCCTCTCTTCCACAACTCTCACCCACAAACTAGGAGCCTCCACTATATGTACTTCTATTAGATTTAGCAATGAAGAGATCATGGGTCACTTTGGATAAGGAAGTTTTGGCTGAGCAATGAGATACGAGGCCAGACTCCTGAAGGTTGACAAGTAAGAGGTTAGGAAGCAGCTGCATCTAATGTAGACAGCATTCTGAAGGAGTGGACAAAAGGAGTCTTCTGTCTCAACACTCTCCCCATTCCAATCCATCTTCTACTTAGCTGCTCAAATGAGCTTCCTCAGGGGGCAGCTAAATGGTACAGTGGATAAAGCACTGGCTCTGGACTCAGGAAGACCTGAGTTCAAATCCGGCCTCAGACACTTGACACTTACTAGCTGTGTAACCCTGGGCAAGTCACTTAACCCCCACTGCCTCGCCCCCCCCAAAAAAAAGTAATTTCAAATGAGCTTCCTCAAGCTTGTGTGTCCCCACATCAACCTCAGTAAACTCCAGTGGTTCCGTATTTTCCCCAAGACGAAATAAAAAATGTTCTGTTTGGTGTTTCAAGCCCTCCATTACCTAACCTTCCTATCTTCCACTCTCCTTCACACACCCCCTAGGTCCAGCTACAATGGCCTAACTGCTATTCTTCAAGCACTGCTCTGTCTCCTGATTCCATGCATTTTTCACTGGTTTGAAGGGTTTTAAATGCTAATCTTCTAAATAGGAACCCATGGAAGATTCTTGAGGAAAAGAACCTTGGCAATTGATTTGACACTTGAGTGAAACATGGTATGAGGGGGTGTTTGAGGACAAGCATCTCTATTGTGAGCCTTTTTCAGGGCTGCTTTCTACCTTAGGAGTGACCTTTCACCCAACTCTCACCTGCAACAAGTCACAGCATGTACAGTGGCCACACCTCAGTAAAAACCATCTTGTCAGATGGGCTAAACCAGGTTGAGGGTATCCAAAAGGCCTCAAACCTGTCAGTGACTAAGGGGGATGTCTACCCCAAGCATGTGGAGACTTTTCTACTGTATTCTGAGTCAAGGTACATTCACATTTTTTGCGATCATTATTATCCTCAATTTTTAAATCCATATGAGACTTGGATTATGGGAAATTATCATTTAAGACATTAATCGCCTTCATTTTGAGTTATCAGATGCCAGTTGGCCAAGATGCCATCTGATCACAAGAGGAATACATGCAAGAGCAAACACTGAACTGTCACATGAGGGGAGACATGGATGAAGTCAAGGTACGGCCAAGGGAATAGCTTTGACAAATATTGAGGTTGGTTTCTCTTGGTTTAATTTTCCCCCACAATATCTTACAGATGGCTGGGAGTTTTCATCCTATTCTCCTCATTCTACACCTGGCTTCTATGCCCCCACCTATATGCCTGATGCCATGGACGTCTCAATCCCATGCATTTGATTAAGTCTGACTCAGTTTCTTCCAATATGTTCGGTGGCATGGACGTATATTACATCCACCTATTTTAAGCCTGGCATACTGCATGAGCAGTATATATTGCTCAAGTGTGGGAATGCTTATATCCCATCATTTCTCTGTTCTTTTATGGTAACTCCCATAATTATTTCAGGTGTCATGATAAATACAGTGTTGAATTTGGCCTTGACATCTGTTACCACTTATATTAGATTTTTTAATTTCTCATAATGGCATAAGGATAATTAGGCAGATGATTCAAAAAGTGATGAAACAAAGATAAAAATTATTTTTTAATTAATATCCCAGCAATTGTCTTCTCAATTTACCCTCCACAAGGGGGGACTAGAGTAATATTAAGTTTTAGAGAATATTTCAATTTTTGTTTTATTATATGTTTCATGTGTAACAACTAAGATTCTGAATTCCCTTAGACATGTTTTTAAGAACTCTCATTGTTTGATTTGATTATTGACAAAGCTATTTTAAAGTTGTGTTAAGCTCAATTTTGTAGGAAATTTTCCTGTCTGATTACCAGCGTCCACACATCAACCCCTGAAAAGACTTCCATTCCACAACCACACCCAGAGGACATCCCAAGAATCATCTGAGAAAAGACTTTCAAAGATTTTAAATGAACAGTTTTGTTTTGTTGTTTTTCTTTTTCCCCTCTGTTATTATATACACCATTTGTAACATGTATTCTCTGCAGAGGCCCTCCCTTTGCAAGACCAATGTCAAAGCACTGGTTCATGAGGGACTGCCCCTCTGGACAAAATTTTCCCTTTCTCCCTTTTCTGTATTGTTATTGACATATTGTTTGTTAGCATAGGGTAGTATATTCTGTTGTTTTTTACTGTTTTGTTAAGGAAACACTACAGTGTTCCTAGAAGAAACAAAGGGGGGACTGTAATGATTGTAATGACACCACCTGCTGGAGAGTTATTGTAGGAAAGCTCCGCCATGAGGAAAAGGCATCTGAGGGCAAGCCATGTGGTCAAGGTCCTTGGTGTAAGGAAGTAACGTTTGCTCATGGGTGCTGTCTATCAAAGCTGCCAGCCAATTAGCTTGGAGTTATGTGTGCGAGTGATGGGGATGTTCCCGGTTTCACAGGAGGCTTCTGGGAGGAAGGAGGAAGTGTTTGTCCTTTTTTGTTCCTGACCTCATCGTGGTGGGTTGGATGATGGGGTCTCTTAGAAATAGTTAGATTTTTACCTTTCTCTCTGATCCTAATGTTCTTTAATAAATACTTAAACACTTAAATACTCTTGCTAAAGCTTATAATTTATTGGCAACCACTCATTATATTTTAGACAGTACAGCTAGAATTTTAGCCCTTACAGAAGGTTGTGTGGGCAGATGAGAACAATTTGTTCCAACAACCGTAAAGGCAACTAAAACAGGCACTGTGTAACACTTAGAGCTTGGTCAGACATCAAAGATGCTGAGGCCATCCCAGGCCATCACCAGTCATCTTAACTTTTGTCCTGCCACTGGACTTCGATGACTCAGGAAGACAGTGAGGCTGACAACTTTGTGCAACTCTGCCTCCGTTAAATCCAATTCATGTACAAATCAAGACATCACTGTGATGTCATTGGTCCTCTTCAAAAATGAAGGACAGAGGGCAGCTAAATGGTACAGTGGATAGATAAAGCACTGGTCCTGGATTCAGGAGGACCTGAGTTCAAATCTCGCCTCAGACCTTGACACTTACTAGCTGTGTGACCCTGGGCAAGTCACTTAACCCTCATTGTCCTGCCCCCCAAAAAATGTAAACAAAAATGAAGGACAAATAACAACAATGGAGCTAAAGGGAAAGGACTGGGTATAACAGCAAGGTGGCAAACTTAGGTGACTGGAAGTGTGGTTCTACAGTTAAGAGAAATAGGGAAATGAGAGAGAAAGATAATGAATTTCTGTGTGGGAGATATTGAGTCTAGCAAGCCAATGGGACATCAAAGCAGAGAGGCTGAGCAAGCAGATGATGATATGTGACTAGAATTCAAGAGAAAAATGAGGACAGACATGTAGATTTTGGAGTTGTTTGATTATAGATGATCCTTAAACACATGGTAGCTGATTGGCTCACCAAGAAAATTTAGAAAAAGAAGACATGGCCCAGGACAGAGCTCTGGGGTACATCCACACACTAGGAGTGGGACAGGGATGATGATCCAGGGAAGGGGCATGGAAAAGGAATAGTCAGGCAGGTAAAAAGAGAAGAATCCAGAAAGCAGTGTCAGGAACACGGAGAATGGGGGGGGGGGGGGAGAGAATAACTGGAAAAAATGGATGGCCATGAATGACAAAAGCCCTGCAAACCCATTAAGAGACAAGTATCCTTTTATCTTCATCTGGGAGACAAATGAAATGAATGATCACAATCACCAGTGCAGTCTGCAGCCTTGGAACAGGGCAGAATTCATAGAACTGCACAGGAATCAAATTCATGCTCTTATTCCCATTACTACAGGGCTCTGACTAGACTGAGTTACCTCCCATGACTTTCCCTTAAATATTTCAAATGCATCCAGGCACTTGGGATGATAATCGGGGCCTAATATTAGATCAGGTATTATCGTTATATATCTTTGGATACATAATTTTATCCTGTGTAACACAAAGACCAACAGATTCCTATTTGTTTTAAGAAAATTAGCCATGGGGCAGCTAGGAGGCACAGTGGATAAAGCACTGGCCCTGGATTCAGGAGAACCTGAGTTCAAATCCAGCCTCAGACACTTGACACTTACTAGCCGTGTGACCCGCAAAAAGAAGGAAAGGAGGAGAGGGGAGGGAAGGGGGAAAATTAGCCACAATATTGTTGGTACCATATACAATGTTCTGCTCATTTCGTTCTTCCTTATTTTGTGCAAAACTATCCCATGGTTTTCTAAGATCATGAACCTCATCTTTCCTCATAGCACAGTATTCCATCACAATCCTGTGCCACAACTTGTTCAGCTCTTCAACCACTTCAAAGGGCACAGAAGCAGGTAGGGGTCCAGAAAGGTATTTGTCTATTTTCCAGTCTGCAATAAATTTAATTTCCTAGTGCTGCTAGCCATCTGCACTAATCTGAGGATTCATCTAAGTCAAAATATGTGTATTTTGTAAACAAAGACCTAATTTTGTTTCTTTGTGACCCTGGCACTTTATTCATTTCAAAGGGCATGAGTGAAACATCTGTTTACTGGGGTCTTGAAAAGCAATTGTAGAGGGGAAAAAAGAAAGTATTTTCCTTATTCTCCATTATAATGAATGTTGACCCGAAGTCATCAGAGAGTCTTCTACAATGGGAGACATATATAAAATGTCTCATTGAAAAAGTGTGCACCATATCTGAAAGCTATTCAGATGTTTGGAACAGAGCATCAACAAGGACGAATAGGCATGCATCCAAAATCTCTCTTTTTTTTTTTTTTGGTGGGGCGATAAGGGTTAAGTGACTTGCCCAGGGTCATACAGCTAGTAAGTGTCAAATGTTTGAGACTGGATTTGAACTCAGGCCCCCCTGAATCCAGGGCCGGTGCTTTATCCACTGCGCCACCTGGTTGTCCCCAAAATCTCTTTAAAAATAAAAAAGGAGGGGGCAGCTAGGTGGCGCAGTGGATAAAGCACCGGCCCTGGATTCAGGAGTACCTGAGTTCAAATCCAGCCTCAAACACTTGATACTTACTAGATGTGTGACCCTGGGCAAGTCACAACCCTCATTACCCTGCAAAAAAAAAATAATAATAATAATAATAATAAAATAAAATAAAATAAAAAAGGAGATTTGTAAGTCAACTGTGCCTCAACAGCAAAAACCAACAAGGTTCTTCTCATCCCTCAAAAATCTACTTGGACACAACAGTCCCTGCTCCTATAGAACACTGCCAACTCAGGCCTGGTGAGAGAGGAAACCTTAAATAGGAAAGCTATTTATAGTCAAAAGGCCTGAATGCCCCAGACTACTGCGTCAGGACCCTGCCGGATAGAGAGTGTGGCTCCGATTACAAGAAGCCTCTTACAAGAACTTGCTCTGTGAAACAAAATTAAATCTCTCTGCTATAAGAGGACATCTGCTGAAGAGCCCAGAATGGTCCCCCTGACCCTTTGCCACCATTTTCCACCCCTTAGCCACTTCACACCAAGCCTTCTGTCCTTCAGAAGCTCCCAGGGGGAAATCAACGGCCATGCTCTGAGGGAAATTCCCTCTCTCAACTCATGCCCCTCCCCCCCATCAAATCCAATTTGGTTTTGATTCAAGTGTCACTCATAGTCTCTCTGAAAAGGCATAATCAATTCAATAATTCATTCAATAAGTTTTAACTAGGCACTTACAAGGGTCAGGCTCTGTTCTAAGCACAAGGGATGCAAAGAAATCTTGCGATATAAATATATTCATTATATTTATTATTTTTTAATTTTATTTTTGCTTAGTCTATTTATTTGGCCGTAATGATACCAAGTATTCATCTAGCACTTAAAGGTTTACAAAGTATTTTACAAGTATTATCTCCTTTTGTCCTTCACAAGAACCCTGAGGTAGGTATTATTATTATTATTACTCCAATTTTACAGATGAGTAAACTGAGGCAGGTAGCAGTGAAGTGACTTATCCAGGGTCACATGAGCAGGAAGTATCTGAATCTGGATTTGAATTCAGGTCTTTCTGACTCCAGGGTCAGTGCTCTGTTCACTGTAACACCGAGCTGCCTCACCTGAGGCAATGGAACTATATTAAAAATAATAAAATATATTAATGTAAATACACTACCTCAAGCAAGGTGTGAGGAAATAATGGGTTTTGCCAACACCCAAAGACCCCAGCTCGAGGGGATCGATTTGGATTGACTGACTGCTGATTGACTCACTTAAAGTTAATTCAACTAAGGGGACAGCTAGGTGGTGCAGTGGATAGAGCACCAGCCCTGGATTCAGGAGGAACTGAGTTAAAATCTGACCTCAGACACTTAACACTTACTAGATGTGTGACCCTGGGCAAGTCACATAACCTCAATTGCCTCATTAAAAAAAGGAAAGTTAATTCAATTAAAATCACACCTGCCTGGCTCTCAAGAGGGTGTGTTCTCAGAGTCTATGGACTCGGACTTCAACACGGGACCACCCTCAAGTCCAGTGAACCAATGGATTTGGGTGATGCTAGCCAATTAGCTTGAAGCAGTGTGTATGGACCATCTCTCCTCCAAACTCAGAGGAGGCTGCGATGGTCAGTTCATCTCTTGAACAAGCTGGTAGTGGAGGCCTTGAGGAAAACCCAAGAGAGGTTGGAACTCTAGGCTAGATAGGCCTTTTCTTAACTTTCTGACCCAGGTGTTCTCTTTTTACTATACTTTAATAAATGATTAATGCCCAAAACTGGTGGTAAAGCTTCTGATTTATAAGTAACCCTAGCTAATTTTCCCTATACTTGGGACAGGAATACAGCGATCACACATTAAATTTTAAATGTCACAGAGGCAAAATTAGTAAAATACTTTATGACCTTAAAGCACTATAGAAATGCTAGCTATAGTATTAAATACATACAAAATATACAAGATACTACTGAGGGGGAGGCATATCATATCAGCTGGAGGCAATTAAAAGAGGCCTCACAGGAGGAGGTAGCAGGTAAACTGAGCTGTATATCAGGGCTTCTTAAACTTTTTCCACTCATTATCCCTTTTTACCCCAGAAATGTTTATGTTACCCCACGTATATAAAATAGGTACCTTTTACTGTTGCCAAATTTTGCATGACCCCCACATTCTGTTACACAACCCCATGAGGTCATGACCCACAGTTTAAGAAACTTTGCTCTAAATAATGTACCATTCGATAATACAAGTATGAATACTAGTCTTTTTTTTTTTAGTTAATGTGGTCTCCCCCCTCCCTTAGAATTTATTTTAAAAGTCAATTTTGGGGCAGCTAGGTGGTGCGGTGGATAAAGCACCGGCACTGGAGTCACAAGGACCTGAGTTCAAATCCAGCCTCAGACACTTGACACTTACTAACTGTGTGACCCTGGGTAAGTCACTTAACCCCAACTGCCTCACCCCCCCAAAAAAAAAGTCAATTTTGAGAACAAAAATAAAATAAAAACCATCATGTTGTGATATAGATATAGGTTAGTTGTGCTTATATGATTAATGTAATGATTGGAATGGGAGGAAAGGACAATCCATTCTCCTCCCCAGAGTAACAAACCCCATGTGACTCTTAAGGTTGAGGACACATATTATGATCACTTATTAAAAGCCCAAAGAGTGGCAGAATTAACTAAGAAGCAGCTAAGGGCCATTCTGGGAGTACCTGGGTATTGCAGGCAATGGATACCCTGTTTTGGTGAAATCAGGGAAATATAAAAAATTGACGGTGTACATGTGGTGGAGAAGGGAGCTTAGAAATGCGCTCTCCCTTTAATAGACAGATGAATCTAGGCCTTTCTCTTTCTCTTCACCAAATTCTTATTTTCCTTAATAAATGCTTAAAAGTCTAACTCTTGCTAAAGCTTATAATTTATTGGCAACCATTCATTAGATATTTTAGACAGACTAGCTAGAATTATAACCCCTTACACTAAAAAGGACGAGGAATATTCAAAGTTTGGTAAGAACCCAAGAACTTTGGAAAAAATTTTGCTTTAAAAAAAAAAAACAGTGGGGAGAAAAAATGCTGAGTTACTACTGACATTCCAAGGGCACAGACACCTTATTGTTGGGAATCTTGTCATAGTTCTTTCCACGGTGATATAAAACAGGCTGGCCTGTTGAGACCTGCTGGGGTCTGCCTTACCACCAGGAAAGACATAATTTTCTTACACTCTTTCACGTTCTCTCATCTAGTAGTCTGTCCATGGACAGTCTGGATGAATGAAACACAAGGGAGAATACAAGAGAGGCACTAGTTCCACTGTGTTCTGCCCTTTTTGGTCCAGGTTTCCCATCTAACCAAATTCTCTACAAACTCATCGCAATCCTGGGCCTATGTCAGCCTGGTCTGAACATGTAATGAACAGTCTGAGATTGATTCTTTGGACTAGACGGGACCCAGAAGGCTCAACAAAACCACCCCCCTGCCTCCGGATGAACAATACTCAACCCATCCCAGATAAATATCTACCTTTACTACATGTAAAGGTCATTTATACTGCTAAAGGAAAATACCTTAGTTTCTCACCTGGGTACACTTCACACCGGCACATTCTCCAACATGGCAAGCAACCTGACCTCGATCACATGTACAGAAGTCACACGTTGAGCCCTTCCACATTTCACCATCATACCTAAGAATCCCATCATACAAGCAATTTCCCGTAGATGACATGCATTTGTCACAGCACTCACTGGGATGGTGTACTTTGTTCTGACCCTAGGGTAGAAAAAAAGGAACAAAGCTAAGAATCACTGGTCAAGAACTGGGGATTGGGGAGAAAGTCAAAATCCTGAGTATAACAAAATCATGTATATTACAGGAATCAATCATATCATAATGCTACAAGCTACCAGAATTCTAGGCCACTCATTTCCTGTTTTCAGTTCAAATGACACAAGCAACCTTTTCCTCATCTCTGGGCAGATACATCAGCATCGAGTTGATGAGAAAGGATATGCTTGATTCCTCTGTAAACTACATTGGCTAGGTACTCGCGACTCTTAAATTAATAACATGATTCAGGGTGAAGCTATTCTCCCCCAAATACCTTTTCACAGGTGAGTAGAGGACACACATGCTTATGGCATCTGGTCTCTCCCCTGTCACATACACATGTAGTACAAGCGTCTTCAGTCCACTGCTCACCATGCTGTATGAAAGAGAAAAAAGAAAAGTATCAGCTAAATATCAAAATGGGGGTGGGGGAGGGGAACCCAAGAAAACGGTGGGCTGGCTGGTAGAGAGGAAGGTTATCTCCTTGAGGGACAAAACTTGTTCTGAAAGATGAAATGTCCTTTACCTAAACATATATAATTTGGGGCAGCTAGATGGCACAATGGGTAAAGCACTGGCCCTGGATTCAGGAGGACCTGAGTTCAAATCTGGCCTCAGACACTTGACACGTACTAGTTGTGTGACCCTGGGCAAGTCATTTGACCCTTATTGCCCTGAAGAAAAAAGAGCTATATAGGTAGGTAAGTAGACGGAAAGATGATAGATAGATAGATAGATAGATAGATAGATAGATAGATAGATAGATAGATAGATAGATAGATAGATAGATAGATAAATAGATAAATAGACAGACAGACAGATATAGATAGATGGATAGATGATATAGATAAGAGATAGATAGACAGATAGATGATAGATATAGATAGATGGATGATAGAAAGGAAGGAAGGAAGAAAAAAGAAAGAGAGTCAAATGATGAAGATTCTCAAGAAAATGTCAGTATGCCTCTTCTTCTCTCATATCCCTAAAGAGACAAAACTCAGCAAAAATTCCTTCCAAAAATCCAAAGCATTTCTAAGGTGACATAGCACCTGCAGCCCATCTCTCCAGATCACTGACCACATTTTGACTGGAGAAAGGTGACTATAAAATGAGCTGCTTGCATAAGAACAGACTGCCCTACATGGAAGAATTACAGGAATGAAGCTCTTCCTAAGTGCTGAAGAAAATCCCACTCAAAACCCCTTGGCAAAGACACACAAGGACTTGTTGGAAATGTTAAATGGCAAAGAGTAACACTGGAGGTATGATATCACAAACTGATCATTTGGGGATAAGAATTTTACTTTATTTCACTCATGTGGAGGGTAAGTGAGAGGGAGCTGTTACCACATTGGAATAGGGAACTCTCTATACCAATGGACATCAGCAACTTCTCTGAAACTTAAAAGTCTCAGAGAGTTACCTAGGGCAATGAGAGGTAAAGTGACTGTGTGAAGGTCACACAGTCAGGATGTATGAGAGGTAAGGTCTTCCCAGCCCCAAGACCAACTCATTATACCATGGTTGCCTCAAATATATTTGCTTAATAAAATTTTAATGAACCCACTCCTGGACAACAGTTAGCATCCAGGTAAAATCAACTTCCAGAATGACAATAAACAAATGTTCAAAGGGAATTTTAAGTCTCAACTGAAGACATTAATCTACCAGTCATTTTCTTTTTTTTTTTTTTTTTTTTTTTTTGGTGAGGCAATTGGGGTTAAGTGACTTGTCCAGGGCCACACAGCTAGTAAGTGTTAAGTGTCTGAGGCTGGATTTGAACTCAGTTCCTCCTGAATCCAGGGCCAGTGCTCTATCCACTGCACCACCTAGCTGCCCCTTACCAGTCATTTTCAAAAAAACTTTACCTCCTTCCAAAGCAAAGATATTTCTGAAAGTACCTCCCTTGAAAAAATAATTCCCAATAGGCTTCATTGGTCCAGCTCTTAGTCTGTTGCCTTGAGAGTCGGAGGCAGCCAAAAGGAAACTGATGGCTCATTAATTAATTTGAATCACCTCCCAGTCTGCTAGACACTCAAGGGAAATAATTTGACTTCATTAATTCAATTCATTCAACCAAAATTTTATGAATGCCTACTATGTAAAAGGCACTTGGGATTGATAGAAAAAATACTACCTTCACTTCTCTACTTACTTTGATGGTGCAACAGGGCCTCTATGTACTGCTAATGCATATATAGAAAGATATGTGTCTCTGTATACATATTTATCTTCATATTTTGTTGTTCAGTCATTATCGGTTGTGTCTGATTCTCCGTGACCCTATTTGGGGTTTTCTTGGCAAAGAAACAGGAGAGGTTTGCCATTTCCTTCTCTAGCTCATTTTACAGTGAGGAAACTGAGGCAAACAAGGTTAAGTGACTTGCCCAGAGTCACACAGCTAGTAAGTGTCTGAGGTCAGATTCCAACTTAAGAAGACAAGCCTTCCTGATTCCAAGCCTGGAGCTCCACTGTGCCTCCCAGCTGCCCCTTTATCTTCATATATCTATGTAAGTATATTATTTATTTAAATACATAGATTATCCTCATCTAGCTACATAAATATATGTGTATAGATAGATATATACACATATATATCTAGCCCAAGTCCCAGGAGATTTGAGAAAAGCAGTTCATATAAGGTGGCTATCACCAGTAATATTTTATTTCCTGATTCAAAATGTGTGAGCAATAAATATCTCATCCACTAGCACATGGTGCTAGGGGTCACATGCCAGAACATTCCTTTACATTTCTAATCCCCTGCAACTTTTTCCCCCATAAAATGATTCTGTGAAGGGGGGGAAGGGGGGAAGCTTCTTCTCTAGGAGTTATTTATTCCAGCAAAAAAGTCAGCCAGGAGGCCTGTGAGAGGGTGAGAGAAGGTTCACATGGAGGGTGTCAGAACACATGTCAAGCCACCTTGGTGGGTACACCAGAGACTGATTGATTACCTGGTGCACTTTTCCAGCTGAAGAGCAAGATCTGGGAAGACACTGCGGGCAACATTTCCCAGGGAGGCGAGCCACTTCTTCATCCTAAATACCCAAGATATGGGGAAAACAGCAAAGGAGAAGTTAGAAATTAACAAAGTCCTCAGTCAGATCAACACGTATTTATTAATTTATCTACTATGTACTTGTATTGTGCAATGGGGTGGGGATGGCCTTACAAGGAAAGGGTGGAAAATCATCTTTTCTTTCATTTAATTCACAATCAGCCTGATCATATATACTTAAGCATTCTTTTTTTTAAAAAATTATTCTCAGTATCCATCTATCCATTTGTTGTTCAGTCATTTCAGTTGTGTTTAATTCTTTGCGACCCCATTTGGGGTTTTTTGGTGTGATGGGACAGATACTGTAGTGGTTTGCCATTTCCTTCTCTACCTCATTTTACAGATGAGGAAACTGAGGCAAACAGGGGCAAGTGACTTGTCCAGCATCACACAGCTAGTAAGTATCTGAGGTTGGATTTGAACTCAGGAAGATGGGTCTTCCTGACTCCAGGTGCCAAGCTTTATCCATTGCTCCACCTAGCTGCCCCATGACCCTAAGTGTTTATAGAAACAAGCACTATCAAAGTTATGGGATCTCAGGATTCTATGAGCTTTAAGGAAATTTGGAGGTCACTGGTCCACTCCTTTCATTTTATTTGGTTTTTTGTTTGGTTTGGTTTTGGTTTTGCGAGGCAATGAGGGTTAAGTGACATGCCCAGGGTCACACAGCTAAGTAAGTGTCAAGTGTCTGAGGCCGGATTTGAAATCAGGTCCTCCTGACTCCAGGGCTGGTGCTTTATCCACTGCACCACCTAGCTGCCCCTACTCCTTTCATTTTAAAGATAAGGAAACTGGAAAAAAAAATTAATTAAATTTTAAATTTTTTTTAAAAGAAAAAATTAAAAATTAAAAAACGATGAGGAAACTGTATCAAGGGCCAATTCCATTATAAAAGTGGTACAAAGACCCTCCACTCGAGTCCGATGTCCTTCTCTTTGCCAAGTTCAGAACAACACCAGCTCTCATGAGATTTGCTGGTAAACCCAGGAGTGGGACTATAGCTCTTTAATTAAGTTACTCCAGTTTTCCCTGGCCTTTTTCTCTAAGTGTACATATCCACATATGACTTTGGGGGTGGCCCTTCAGGCATTTATAAATCAACCATAAAAGTAAACCCTGGATATGAGCAGGGGGGAGGCGGGTAGAAATCAAGTCAAAAGACTACTTCTAAATCCCTTTAAATCTCAGGAATACACGCACTTTAAGAAATAAGTTCTCAGGAACTATATGCTAATACAGTTGCCAGGAGAAACCACAGAGAAACAAAAAAACAATGCTATACCTAAAGTCAAGTAACATTCAGTAGGGTTGCTAATTAGTCAAGCTCAATCAATGAACATTTGTTACATGCCAGGTACTGTGCTAGGTGGAGGTTTCTGGTTTGTTGTATTTTTAGAGGAAGAGGTGAGGGCATAACATCTATTTTTTTGAGAGTGCAAAGGATGTGGCAAAGAATTGGAAATCAAGGGAATGCCCATCAATTGGGGAATGGCTGAACAAGTTGTGGTATATGGAATGTAATGCAGTAAGAAATGATGAGTAGGCAGATTTCAGAAAAACCTGGAAAGACTTAAGTGAAATGATGCTGAGTGAAGTGAACAGAACCAGGAGAACATTGTACAAAGTAACAGCAACATTGTATGATGATCAACTGTGATAGACTTGACTCTTCTCAACAACGCAAGGATCCAAGACAGTTCCAAAGAACTCATGATAGAAAATGTTCTCCACATACAGAAAAAAGAATTGTGTATTCTGAATGCAGATTAAACCATCCTGTTTCTACTTTTTGGCTGTTTTTTTTTCTTTTCTGAGGTTTTTCCCTTGTGTTATGATTCTTCTTTCACAGTATGACTAATGCAGGAATATGTTTAATGTGATTATACATATATAAACTATATCAGATTGTTTTCTGTCTTGAGGAGAGGGGAGGGAAAGGAGGGAGGGAGAAAAATTGGAACTAAAAATTTTATGAAAATAAATGTTGAAAATTAACTTTACATATAACTGGAAATAATAAAATACTTTTATGATAAAAAATAGTACAAAGGATGCGTCCCTTTTCTGACTGGAAGGGGTCATGTGGTTTCATACCATCTTTGTGCTCTTCTATAATTTCCACAGTGATATAACCTCCTCGCTTAATTTCTGTTACCTCTACAAGAGGAAAGCCAGGAGCAACAAGCTAAAAGTCCTTTCTCTACACCCCTTTTTCAGCCTCAACACAACTCTTCCCTAAATAGAAACAGACACATGATGATAGCAGACTTAGCTAATATATCTCCTGCCTGCCTCTCATCACCCCCAATCATCCTATCTGCCACCATCTTTCTACAAGTAGGGACAGTGCCCCAAAACAAGGCAGGAAGGGACCTTGACCCTGACAGTTAATCAGAGGAAGCATTCCTAGAAATCTCAAGATAAATATTTAGAAACAAAAGGAGAGAAGAGAAAAGGGAAAGGCTTTATGGTCATGAAGACACAAGGACGCCCATCTGTAAAGAAAGCTATCGTCAGATAATAATAATAATAATAACAACAACAATAATAATAATAATAAACATTTTGAATTTAAAAATAAAATTAAAAAGCATGTCAGAAGAGAAGTTGTCTGGGTGGAAATGTAGTGGCAAGACAGCAATATTTCTTTGCCTTTACATGGGCTGTCTTCCTTACATAGAATGCACTCTCTTACTTACAATCAATCACCAAGTATTTATTAAACTCTTGCTCAGTGCCAGGCAGTGTTCTGGGCCCTGAGGATACAAGTATAAGAAAACTAAGGAATCTTTAGTCACAGAGAGCAGACATTCTATTGGGGGAGATAATAAGTACCTCTAAAAATATCTACATCATAAACATAAAGTGAATAAATACAAATATATAGTAGTTAAATACAAGGTAGTCTGGGAGAGAGGGTGGTAGTAGTTGGGGAGAAAGGATCACGAAATAAAGGCTTCATGCAGAAGATGGTTCTGCACTGCATCTTAAAGGAACAGTGGATAATCACAGAGACAGGAACTGAAGTTTTTTTTGACTAACAGACAGAAGGCTGATTCCCAGAGTTTGGGAGGGAGGAGGAACAATATCCAATGAGGCTAGAATGGCCAATTAGGACAAGGTTGTGAAAATGTTTAAAAGGTAATCAAAGGGGACGGAGCCAAGATGGCGGAGAGGAAGCAGAAAGCTGCCGACCTGGAAAATAGATCCAAGAGAGATAATTTGAAAATTATTGGTCTATCTGAAAACCATGATCAAGGAAAGAGCTTAGACACTATCTTCCAAGATATTCTCAGGGAAAATTGGCCTGAAATTCTAGAAGAAGAAGCTAAAATAGAAATTGAAAGAATCCACCGATCACCTCCAGAAAGAGATCCCAAAAAGAAAACTCCTAGGAATATTATAGCCAAATTCCAGAGCTCTCAGGTCAAGGAGAAAATATTGCAAGCTGCCAAAAAGAAAGAATTCAAGTACTGTGGAGCCCCAGTCAGGATAGCACAAGATCTAGCAGCTTCTACATTAAAGGACCGGAGGGCATGGAATATTATATTCCAAAGGGCAAAGGAAATGGGATTACAACCAAGAATCACCTACCCAGCAAAACTCAGCATTATCTTTCAGAGGAAAAAATGGGACTTAAATGAAAAAGAAGACTTTCAGATATTTGTGATGAAAAGACCTGAACTGAATGGCAAATTTGACTTTCAAATACAAGACCCTAGAGAACCATAAAAAGAAAAAAATTGGAGCTGGGGGACATACCTGGGGTCATACAGTGGGCGACTGTCTTGTGTCTGAGGCCAGGTTTTGGCTGGGATCCCCCTGGGTCCAGGGGTGATGATTTGTCCACTGTGTCACTTAGCTAGATGATAACATCTTTAGGGTTAAATTGAGGGGTGAAGGGAATTCACTGGGGGAGAGGGAAGGGCAAAAGCGAAATCCTACATGAAAGTAACAGGAAAAGGCTTATGGAGCGGGGGAAGAGATGGGAGAGGAGCAGAGTAGTAAATGACTTTTACACTCATCAGAAAAGGCTCAAAGATCTTAAACTCATCAGAGCTGCCTCAAGGAGGGACTAATAGACACACCCAACTGGGTGGAGTAATCTATTTAATCTGGGCACTAAATGAGCCTAATACTCATTAAAATTGGCTCAAAGACCTCAATCTCATTAGAATTGGCTCAAGGAGGGACTAATGTACACACTCAATTGGGTAGAGTAATCTCTATAACCCTGCAGGAAAATAGGAGGGGAAGGGGATAAAGAGAGAGGGGCAAAAGAAGGAAGGGCAGAGTCGGGGAGGGGACAGACAGAAGCAAATCCCTTTTGAAGAGTGATGGGATGAAAGAAGATGGATAATGGAATAAATATCATGGGGAAGGGAATAGGATGGAAGGGAAACAGTTAACAATAGTAATCATGAAAAAGAGAAAAGGGGAAAAGTTGTACAAAAAATATTTATAGCAACTCTTGGTGGAAGCTAAGAATTGAGAATCAAGGGAATGTCCATCAATTGAGGAATGATGGAAAAAGCTTTGTTATATGATTGTAGTGGAATGGACTTGTGCTACAGGAAATGACAAACAGGATGATCCCCGAAAAACCTGGAAAGACTAATGAACATCGATGTATGAAGTGAGCAGAGCTGAGAGGACATTGTGTGTAGTGACAGCAGTATTGTTCAATGAGTAATTGTGAATGACTTAGCTACTCTCAGCAGTACAATGATCCAGGACAATGCCAAGGAACTAATGAGGAAGCTTACTATGCATCCCCATAGAAAGAACTGATAAAAAGAAGACTTGTGGATTGTACATATATAACCTGGTTGATGTCTTGTGGAGGGGGGAGGAAAGGGAGGGAGGGAGGGAGAAAAATTTGGAACTCTAAATCTTATGAAAATGAATGTTGAAAACTACCCTTACAGGTAACTGGAAAATAAATGTTTGTTGAGAAAAAAAATGTCATAGGGTGCAGAGCACCCCAGAATTTCTCTGGGGCACATTGAGGAATCTTCTCCTTGAGAAACTAAACCAGAGGACAGATAACGCCTAGAGAGATAAGTGGAACCAAATCGGACTGAGCTAGCTTCAGATTCCCATCCTTCATTCTGGTCTCCCTTACCCTGGGGAGATGAGTTTGGGTGTGGCTGCAGCCTTTGTGTTCTGAAGAGGGATCCTTAGCCACCCCTCACCCAATTCCTCTAGTCACTACCAGCGGGGGATGGTCCTCTACTCCTCACCCAATTCCCCCAGCTACCACCAGTAGGGGAGGGTCCTCCCTCACTAAAGGAACTTTCCACAGTCAAATGGTCACCCCTCCCCCCATCAGTCTTCTATAAAAGTACCTTCCATTCTCCTTTTCGAGGAGATTTGGTACCTCTGAGCCATGTGCTTTGTGCCTATCTCCCCATGAGAAGTCCAGGGATTTCTGTCATGGTTTCCCTTCCCCCCACCCTTCCCTTCCCTTGGCCCTAAATAAACTACCACCTTATTCTAACTACTTTTGTGTGCAAGAGGGTGTAATTCTTTAAAGAGGAATTCCCAAGAACCCCAACCCCTAGCCCAACCCGTACCTCATTTTCCCCCATTACAAAAAGAACATTAAATCAAGCCTCTGGACAGATTCCGAAACTACAGAACCTGCAAAGAGTCAGAGAGACACAGTCTTCCAACCAGAGATAATTTAGAAGACCTCAGGAAAAGGTTGGTCTGACTCGGGCAAAAGGGAGGCCCAGCGCAGGGCAGCAGCCCAGCACCGAGGGGGTCAAGGCAAGTCAGCAGGAGCTGCAGACCACAGCCAAACAACTGAGGCCCCTGGAACCTGGCTCAAAAATCTGGTGGCCAAGAAGGACAGTGGAAAAACCTACCTGCATTGGCCAGGAGGGCAGGTTGACAGCTGTAGGGCTATGAATGGGAAAGGCAGGATCAGGCGCCTGGCCAAGCACACTCAGACAGGAAGTGCAGGGGGGTGAACTGCACACAATATAAAGGCCTCAGAGTAAAAAGCCAGTCAAAAAGCACTTATACCCCTGCACAAGAAGCCCAAAACAGGGACCCTGGTGCCCACAGAGCAGACCTCAACTTAAAAAATAAATAAACCAGTGGATAAGCACCGGCCCTGGATTCAGGAGTACCTGAGTTCAAATCTGGCCTCAGACACTTGACACTTACTAGCTGTGTGACCCTGGGCAAGTCATTTAACCACCATTGCCCCGCAAAAAAAATAAATAAATAAATAAACAAGCTGTAATAATGAGTAAGAAGCAAAAAAGAGCCCTCTCCATTGAGAGCTTCTGTATCAATAGGGAAGAAGCCAACGCAAACTCAGATGAGGACAATACCCTCAAATTGCCTACATGTGAAGCCTCACGAGGGAAGGTGAATTTGTCTCAAGTACAAAAAACCTTCCTGGAAGAGCTCAAAAAGGATTTCAAAAATCAATTGAGAGAGGTAGAAGAAAAAATGGGGAGAGAAATGAAAGCAAAACAAGAAAACCATGAAAAAAGAATCAGCAGTTTGGAAAAGGAAGCACAAAGATTGACTGGCCAAATGGGAAAAAAAAGTGCATAATTTCACCGAAGAAAACAATGCCTTAAAAAATTCATTTGGCCAAATGGAAAAAAGGTGCATAATCTCACTGAAGAAAACAATGCCTTAAAAATTAAAATTGAACAGTTGGAAGATAAGGAATCCATGAGACACCAGGAATCAGTCAAGCAAAATCAAAAGAATGAAAAAATAGAAGAAAATGTGAAATACCTCATTGGAAAGACAACTGATCTGGAAAACAGATCCAGGAGAAACAATTTGAGAATCATTGGACTGCCTGAAAGTCATGACCAGAAAAAGAATCTAGACACCATACTCCAGGAAATTATTAAGGAGAACTGCCCTGATATCATAGAATCAGAGGATAAAATCATCATTGAAAGAATCCACTGATCACCTCTTGAAAAAGACCCCAAAAGGAAAACTCCAAGGAATATTGTAGCCAATTCCAGAATTATCAGGTGAAGGAGAAAATACTCCAAGCAGCCAGAAAGAAGCAATTTAAATATCATGGAGCCACAGTCAGGATTGCTCAGGACCTGGCAGCTTCAACATTAAAGGACCACAAGGCTTGGAATATGATATTCCAGAAGGCAAAGGAGCTTGGATTGCAGCCAAGAATCTACTACCCAGCAAAAATGTGCATTCTCTTTCAGGGGAAAAGATGGACATTTAATGACATTGGGGACTTTCAATCTTTCCTGATGAAAAGACCAGAACTGAACAGAAAATTTGATCTTAACATACAAGACTCAAGAGAAATTTAAAAAGGTAAACAGAGGGGAAAAAAAAGGTTACTCAATTAGGTTAAACTGTTTATATCCCTACATGGGAAGATAATACTCATAACCCTTGAGAACTGTAAATGTATTTGGGCAGAGAGAAGGACTTTACGCAGAGTGTATAAATATAAATTGTCTTTGATGTGATGATACAAAAAAAAATTAAGGGGTTAAAAAGGGAGTCTATGGGGAGTAGAGAAAAGGGGAGGTGGAATGGGGTGAATTATATCATATGAAGAGGTGAAAAAAAAACTATTACAATAGAGGGAAAGAAAGGAGGGGTGAACATTGTTTCAACCCTACTCTCATTAGATTTGATTCAAAGAGGGAATAACATATATGTTCATTGGGATAAAGAAACTTAGCTCATTCTTTAGGGAAGCAAAAGGGGAAGGGAAAGGGGGGGACTGATAGAAGGGAGGACAAAAGCAAGGGAGAAAAGGGTAAAGAAAAGAGAGGGAAGGTGATAAAAAGGGAGGGCAGACTGGGGGAGGCAGGGGTAAGAAGCAAAACATTGGTGAGGAGGAATAGGGTGAAAGAAGGGGGGAGAAGTACAAAGGGGGTAAATAGAATGGAGGGGAAGAGACAGTCAGTAAAAATAACTGTGAATGTGAATGGGATGAACTCTGGTATAAAACAGAAGCGAATTGCAGAGTGGATTAAAAACCAGAATCCTACAATATGCTGTTTACAAAAAACACATTTGAAGCAGAGAGATACACACAGAGTAAAGGTAAAAGGCTGGAGCAGAATATATTATGCTTCAGCTAAAGTAAAAAAAGCAGGGGTAGCATCCTTATCTCAGACAAAGCACAGGCAAAAATAGATCTCATTAAAAGAGATAAGGAAGGAAATTACATCTTGCTAAAAGGTACTATAGATAATGAAGTAATATCACTATTAAATATGTATGCACCAAGTGGTATAGCATCCAAATTCTTAGAGGAGAAGTTAAATGAGTTACAAGAGAAATTAGACACTAATACTATACTAGTGGGGGATCTGAATAGCCCCCTCTCAGAATTAGATAAATCTAGCCAAAAAATAAATAAGAAAGAAGTGAAAGAGGTGAATAGATTACTAGAAAAGTTAGACATGATAGATGTCTGGAGAAAATTGAATGGGGATAGAAAGGAATATACCTTTTTCTCAGCAGTACATGGCACATTTTCAAAAACTGACCATGTATTAGGGCACAAAACCATCATAGTCAAATGTAGAAAGGCAGAAATAGTAAATGCATCCTTCTCAGATCATGATGCAATAAAAATTACATGTAAGAAAGAGCCAGGGAAAAGTAGAATGAAAATCAATTGGAAACTAAATAATATCATTCTAAAGAATGAATAGGCCAAACAACAAATCATAGAAACAATCAATAACTATATCCGAGAGAATGACAATAATGAGACAACATACCAAAATCTATGGGATGCAGCCAAAGTAGTGCTCAGGGGAAAATTTATAGCTCTAAATGCTTACATGAATAAAAAAGAGAAAGAGGAGATTAATGAATTGGGCATGCAACTTAAAAAGCTAGAAAAAGAACAAATTAGAAATCCCCAATTAGATACTAAACTAGAGATCCTAAAAATTAAAGGAGAAATTAATAAGATTGAAAGCAAAAAACCTATAGAATTAATCAATAAAACTAAGAGCTGGTTTTATGAAAAAAACAATAAAATAGATAAAATATTGGTTAATTTGATTTAAAAAAGAAAGAAGAAAACCAAATTACCAGTATCAAAAATGAAAAGGATAATGTTACCACCAATGCATTGGAAATTAAATCAATAATTAGGAATTATTTTGCCCAACTGTATGCCAATAAATTTGACAATCTAAATGAAATGGATGAATATTTACAAAAATACAAACTGCCCGGGTTAACTGAAGAGGAAATAAAATCCTTAAATAAACCCATATTAGAAAAAGAAATTGAACAAGGCATTAATGAACTCCCTAAGAAAAAATCCCCAGGGCCATATGGGTTTATGGGTGAATTTTACCAAACATTTAAAGAACAATTAATTCCAATATTATACAAATTATTTGGGAAAATAGGTGAAGAAGGAGTTCTACCAAATTCATTTTATGACACAAAATATGGTGGTGATACCAAAACCAGGCAAAGCAAAAACAGAGAAAGAAAATTATAGACCAATTTCCCTAATGAATATTGATGCTAAAATCTTAAATGAGATATTAGCAAGGAGGTTACAGCAAGTGATCACCAGGATAATACACTATGACCAGGTGGATTCATACCAGGAATGCAGGGCTGGTTCAACATTAGGAAAACTATTAACATAATCAACCACATCAATAAGAAAACCAACCAAAATCATATGATTATCTCAATAGATGCTGAGAAAGCTTTTGACAAAATACAGCACCCATTCCTAATAAAAACACTAGAGAGTTTAGGAATAGGTGGAGCTTTCCTTAAAATAATAAACAGTATCTACCTAAAACCATCAGCAAGTATTATATACAATGGAGATAAATTAGAGGCCTTCCCAATAAGATCAGGGGTGAAACAGGGATGTCCATTATTACCCCTATTATGTAATACTGTACTAGAAATGTTAGCTTTAGCAATCAGAGAAGAGAAAGGAATTAAAGGAATTAGAATAGGCAAGGAGGAAACAAAACTATCACTCTTTGCAGATGATATGATGGTATACTTAAAGAATCCTAGAGAATCAACTCAAAAATTACTTGAAACAATTAACAACTTTAGCAAAGTAGCAGGATATAAAATAAATCCACATAAATCATCAGCATTTCTATACATGCCCAACAAAGTCCAGCAGCAAGAGATAGAAAGAGAAATTCCATTTATAGTAACGGTAGATAATATAAAATACTTGGGAGTCTACTTGCCAAGACAAACCCAGGAACTCTATGAACACAACTACCAAACACTCTTCACACAAATCAAATCTCATCTAAATAATTGGAAAGATATCAATTGCTCATGGATAGGCAGAGCTAATATAGTAAAAATGACAATACTGCCTAAATTAATTTATTTATTCAGTGCCATACCAATCAGACTACCTAAAAATTATTTTATAGAGCTAGAAAAAATAATAACAAAATTCATCTGGAAAAACAAAAAATCAAGAATATCCAGGGAAATAATGAAAAAAAAATTCACAGGAAGGTGGGTTAGCGCTACCAAACCTGGAGCTTTACTATAAAGCAGCAGTCATCAAAACTATCTGGTACTGGCTAAGAAATAGAGTGGAGAATCAATGGAATAGGCTAGGCACAGGAAAAGCAGTAGTAAATGACACTAGTAATGTAGTGTTTGATAAACCCAAAGACTCCAGCTTCTGGGATAGGAACTCAGTATTTGACAAAAACTGCTGGGAAAACTGGAAGATAGTATGGCAGAAATTAGGCACAGACCAACATCTTACACCTTATACTAAAATAAGGTCAAAATGGATACATGATTTAGACAAAAGAAGTGATACCATAGGTAAATTAGGAGAGAAAGGAATAGTCTACCTATCAGATCTTTGGAAAAGAAAACAGCTTATGACCAAACAAGAGATAGAGTATATTATAAAATGTAAAATGGATGATTTTGATTACGTTAAATTAAAAAAATTTTGTACAAACAGAAACAATGCATCCAAAATTAGAAGGGAGGCAGAAAGCTGGGAAACAATTTTTGTGGCCAGTACTTCTGATAAAGGGCTCATCTCTAAAATATATAGGGAACTAAATCAAATTTATAAGAATCCAAGTCATTCCCCAATTGAGAAATGGTCAAAGGATATGAACAGGCAGTTTTCTGATGAAGAAACCAAAGCTATCTATTCCCATATGAAAAAATGATCTAAATCTCTAATGATTAGAGAGATGCAAATTAAAACAACTCTGAGGTACCACCTGACACCTATCAGATTGGCTAAAATGACAAAAAAGGAAAATAATAAATGTTGGAGAAGCTGTGGGAAAATTGGAACAGTAATTCATTGTTGGTGGAGCTGTGAACTGATCCAACCATTCTGTAGAGCAATTTGGAATTATGCCCAAAGGGCGATAAAGCTGTGCATACCCTTTGACCCAGCAATACCACTTTTGGGTCTTTTTCCCAAAGAAATCATGGAAAGGGGAAAGGGACCCACATGTATAAAAATATTTATAGCTGCTCTTTATGTGGTGGCAAGGAATTGGAAGTTGAGGGGGTGCCCATCAATTGGGGAATGGCTGGACAAATTGTGGTATATGAATACAATGGAATACTATTGTGCTGTAAGAAACGATGAGCAGGAGGAGTTCAGAGAAACCTGGAGGTTCTGGCATGGGCTGATGATGAGTGAGATGATCAGAACCAGAAGAACATTGTACAAAGTATCATTAACATTGAGTGTTGATCTACTGTGATGGACTATATTCTTCTCACCAATGCAATGGTACAGAAGAGTTCCAGGGAACTCATGATAGAAGAGGATCTCCAAATCCAGGAAAAAAAAAAAGAACTGTGGAGTATAGATGTGGAATGAACCATACGATTTCTCTTGTTTTTGGTGCTGATGTTTTTCTATTTTAAGGTTTTTCGTCATTGCTCTGATTTTTCTCTTATAACATGACTAATGCAGAAATATGTTTAATGTTATTATGTATATATATATGTATATATGTGTATATGTGTATATATGTATATGTATGTATGTGTGTGTGTGTGTATACATATAACCTATATCAGATTACCTGCTGTCTAGGGGAGGGGGAGGGAAGGGAGGGAGGGAGAAAAATCTGAAATTGGAAAGCCTGTATAAACAAAAGTTGAGAACTATCTTTATATGTAACGAGAAAAAATAAAATACTTTATTAATTTTAAAAAATAAATAAATAAAAATAAAAAAATTTTAAAAGGTAATCAAAGGAGTTTTATATTTTATCTTAAAGGCAATAGGAATCCACTGGAATTGGTTGGGTAGGAGAGTTGCATTGTCAGATCTGTGCTTAAGGAAAATTATTTTGGCAGTAATCCGTGTATAGTAGAGTATGGAGAGACTCAAGCCAAAAAGACCAATTCAGAACCCATTGTGATAATCTAGGTGACAGGTAACGAGGGGCTGAATTTAAGAGGTGGCTGTGTGAGTGGCGAGGAATTCAATGGAAAAGATGTGAAGGCAGAGAAAGCAAGATTTGGCGATCGATTGTGTACTTAGTGAGGGAGAGTAAGACAACAGAGTTAATGCCGAGATTGCAAACCTGAGACATTTAGAAGAATAATTGTTACTTTGACAGAAATAGGGAAGTTTGGAAAAGAGGAGGGCTTAGGGGGGAAAAAACAGAGTTTGGTTTTAGGCATGATGAGCTTGAGGTGTCTCCCTGACATACAAAATTTGAACTGTATCCCAAAACTCAGGGGCAAAAATGGAGCTGGAGAGGTTAATCTGGGAGTCATGTAATCTGGGAGCTCAGCTCGGCCACCACACCCTGAGTCCTTTCCTGATTCCCAAGCAGCTAGTACCCCCTCCCTAAAATATCACATAGTTGTTGTGTGTCTATTTGGGGCACCCGTGTTGAGTTTTATTGAAGAGCATGCATTGGGTCATGAAGGAAAATATGGATTTCAACCTGTAGACGACTGGAGGAAGGTGGGGAGGAAATTTCATTTGAATCATGGAAATTGGAGCAGGATGAAGAAAGAATAGTGAATAATGCCCTTCGGTTGGATCGTAATGGGATGACAAATTCACTGATCCTGAAAGAAATGTCTATTACTCAGCCTCTCCTTAACGTTCCTTTAGATTTGGCTTCCCTAGGTTGAGGGCGGGGAAGACTCTTAACCTAGAAAAACGATGAGTAAGAGAAAGAGGCAGACATAGCGAGGAGCAGGGTAATAATGTTAGTAAACTACAGATGAATTCTAAACCAGTTTTCAAGACAAGACCAAGGTTTCTGCACATAAATTGTTTTCGTAATCTTTTTGCCAAGCAAGGATAAATGAGCCTTCTTTGTCCAAAGCCACTCCAACCTAGGCTAATGGCAACCCTCCTGTTTTACCTCCTTAGTGATCTAGGAGAGGCAGCTTCATCTCGAAGGCAAGACTGCACTAAGCTCCCTGTTTCATTTAGAGTAATCTTTACAAATCACTTGGCACAAGTCCACAGGAGAGCAAGCAGGCATACAAATGCCAGGGAATAAACCAAGGCCAAGAGGTAGGTGTTATCTGTCAATACCCAAGCCTGCCCAGTTCCTCCCCACCCTGGCATCTAATCATTTGTCTCTTTGGTCCCAAGGGGAGTTTCTCAGACAAAAATTGGCAGATCAGAGAGACCAGTTCCCACCTTTCCTTGCCCTTGGCTTTTCTGAAGCTACAGGAAGACACACAATACTTTAAAACGGGGGTAGGGAAGGAGAATAACATAAATGACACGGAAGCTTAGACACAGGAGGAAAGGGCTTCCTTTCTCATCTCAAAAGAAGGGGGTCTCTTCATATATCATAGCAGGCACTTTTAACACTATTTCAACACAGAAGTTCCCTAATTTTGAAAACAGGACTCTGACCCAAAACCTAGCTGGATGAATTACTTATTATCCAGCTACAATGGACTTCAGAAGTCTGAGTCACAGCAGCTAAGACTGTTTCCTGCCTTTGGGACAATTCGCTTGGTTTCTCAATGTCTATCTGCAAAATGGGGTCAAATTGCCCTTCTAAAAGCCTTGAAGGTTTTGAGCTAGTACACTGTACAGTGTGTTAGAGGTAAGGATGACAACGTCTGTCTCCGGGTTGTATTTCAACTGATTAAAATAAAAGGTATACCATAGATATATCCAGTCTGTGCTTTTCACTGTAGCCACAGAATAAATATTATTATCATCGTAGGATGAAGAAGGAGGAGGAGGAGGAAGAAGAGGAAGAGGAAGAGAAAGAAGCAGCAGTATTTATAAAGTGCCAACTACATGCCAGGAACCATGCTAAGTGTTTAAAAAAAACACCAATACTATCTCACTTGATTCTCACAATAAGCCATGGATGAATTCTAAACCAGTTTTAAAGATAAGGCCAAGGTTTTTGCACATAAATTGTTTTCCTAATCTATTTGCCATGACCTAGCACAATGCCTGGAGTAGGCACTCTATAAATGGTTTGGTTGGTTGGTTGGTTGGTTGATTTCAATCTGGATCTATGATTTCATTGGCGATGGGAGCTCCTATCCATGCAGTTAGGCAAGAGTTCTGCAAAGTACAGTCTTAGAGACTTACCTAAGAGGTCAAGTGACTTTCCCAGGGTCACACAGTCAATAAGTGTCAGCAGCAGGACCTGACTCTATGTAGTATACCAGGCTGCCTTGCACACAAAAGACTTTTTAAATTTTTATTTTTATTATGAATTTAATCATTAAAAAAACGTAGACACTTTAATATAAAAAGAACAAAAAAGATTTTATAGAAAACCATCAGCTTCTCTTGGAATTTGCCTTTTTTTTCCTTAAGTGTAATTAAAAATAACAAGGTAGGAATAAAATCACCTCATTTATTTGAGTCCCATTCTGAACTTGTTTTGTTTTCTTCTGCATAATTTTTTGTGTTTTATTAATTATCTTTTCTGTCTTCTGCATCTCTATCACTCCCCAGTAACTCATCCCATGCACTCACTTTAACAGATAAGTATAATCTAAACAAATCAACACAATGGCCATATCCTAAAACGTACAACTCCTGTACTTCTGGGTTATCCTCTCTGAGCTAAGAGATAGGAGGAGGCGTGTCTTGTCCTTAGTCTAATGAAGTCATGACTGGTCACTGAACTGATCAGAATTCACAAATCCTAACAGACTCTTAATATTTGTTGAATTGGGAAAGGGGCCTGTAGTCCCTGCTACTGGGGAAGCTGAGGCTGGTGGACTGTTTGAGTATGGGAGTTCTAAACTGTAGTCAGGCAAAAATCAGCCAGGTATTGGCACCAAGCCTGACACTAGCATGATAAGCTCCAAGGAAGAGAGACATCAGGCTGTCTAAGGAGGGCAAACCTGGCCAGATTAGAAATAGAGTAGCTCAAACTTCCATGTTGATCATCTGGGGGGAAGGGGGAGCTGGACCCATGGGTGGCCACTGTACTTCCAGAATGGGTGAAATAGGAAACCCACTTTCAGAAAAATAAAAAGATAGAAGGATGGATGGATGGATGGATGGATGGATGGATGGATGGATGGATGGATGGATGGATGGATGGATGGATGGATGGATGGACAAAGGCAAATAGATAAGTAGATGTATAGCAATATATTCAAAAGAGAGAGAGACAGATTAGATAGATGATAGATAGATAGATAGATAGACAGATCAATATATAGATGATAGGTAGGTAGACAGACAAACAGATAGATAGATGGATGGATGATAGGTAGGTAGGTACATAGGTAGGTAGGTACATAAATATGCAAGTACGTAGATAGATAAATTAATGAAATTAATAACATACTGTTGCTCTCAGCTGTCTCAACACTGGGTGTCCTTATGGGCACTCAGCTAAGTGTTACAAAACCCAAAGTAAAAGGTTGGCATCAGGGATTCATGTACATATACTCACACACACACGCACACACACACACACACACACACACTATAGTGGTAACTTGCTTAATTATCCCTCATACATCAAACAGTTTGAAACCTTGGGCTTAAGTCTGGAATGTGTTTAATCAGCATAAATGGGGAATAACTTGCCCAAAGAAATGAAGGCCTATGATAAAGGACAATGAGCACCCCCACCAAGTGACTCATCTATTACTTTGCAGCTGGGTCCACTCTGTAAGAAATAAGGAAATGTTGCACATACACCAGCTGGCAGGGTGTAAACATCACCATTCAGGCACTCCAATAGATCCATCTCCCCTGCCATTTGGCATTTAGCATCTCATTTAAGTGCCTTGTGTCTGTCTGTGAAAATATTGCCTAATTGTCACTCTGTAAAACACAAATTGATTTTGTTGTATCTGACAAAGAAAGGGGCTTTGTATCAGCTGAAATGTCGGCTTTGAGCTCTTTCTTTAGAGTACAGCTACATATGCTGAGGCATTAGACATGTTGCTGGGCTGGCTCTCTCTTGACTATAAAGACTAGAGAGTTTTGTTTGGGGGGGTTCTAGGAGTGAGGAGCATTTGGAGGGATTGTTTTTGTCATTTAATCAATCATTCATATCCAACTCTTTGCGGCTCCATTTGGGGTTTTCTTGGCAAAGATTCTAGAGTGGTTTGTCATTTCCTTCTCCATCTCATTTTACACATGAGGAAACTGAGGCACATGGGGCTAAGTCACTTGCCCAGGGTCATACAGCTGGGGGGGAGCAGGATATGGTGGGGAATACCAACTGTGAAATACAAGCTATTTTTCACTCTATTGGGATTACTTCATTCCTTGTATCTTCAATATGTACCTCAGTGCCTGGCATATAGTAGGTTATATAGCAGGTGTATAATAAATGCTTTGAGGATGACTGATTGATCTCCTTATAAGTTGTGTGAAAATCAAATTTGGGAGTGGAGAGAACACTGGGTTTGAACTAGCAGGATCCAGGTTCAAATTACCTAAATTCTCTACACTCTATATGACTTTCAGAAAAGTACCAGGGGCAGCCAGGTGGCACAGTGGATAAAGCATCAGCCCTGGGTTCAAGAGGACCCGAGTTCAAATCCAGCCTCAGATACTTGACACTTGCTAGCTATGTGACCCTGGCCAAGTCACTCAACCCTCATTGCCCTGCCCAAAAAAGAAAAGAAAAGAAAAGTCACCATCTCCCTGGGACTCAATTTTCTCACCCACAGAGTGAAAGTGTCAGACCACATGACTGCTCACTCTAAATGAATGATCCTATGAATCAGGAAATAACATATTTCAAGCAATAAAGGATCTCATAGCTTCAAAGGCAATGGACAGAGGTCTGGGCCTAAAGTCAGGAAGACCTAAATTCAAATCCAGCCTCAGAGATCAATTAGCTGTGTGATCCTGGACAAGTCACTGAACCTCCATATGAGTTAGGTTTCACAACTATAAAATAAAGATAATAATAGCATCTTACCTCGTAGGGTTGTTGTGAGGATTAAATGAGATAATTTTTGTTTAAAAAAAAGTTTGGCCCATTGCCTATCATACAGCAGGCATTAAATAAATGCTTATCCCCTTCCTTTCCCTTCAATGTTTAAAATGATATAAATAATCACCTACAAAATTACCTATTTTACAAGTGTTTCCATATCTTTAATTTTATTTATTTATTTGTTTTGGGTGAGACAATTGGGGTTAAGTGACTTGCCTAGGGTCACAGAATTAGTAAGTGTCAAGTGTCTGAGGCCAGATTTGAATTCAGGTCCTCCTGACTCCAGAGCCCATGCTCTATCCACTGCGCCACCTAGCTGCCCCCTCCATATCTTTAAACAAAAATATTAAAGTATCTTAATGCCAAACAATGAGAGTTACAGTGAAGCAAGACTGACTAGAAGACAACGTCCCCAACATTCTGAGACTATCTTTGTGAGTTCCTGCATCTCACCAACTTGTTGGTTGTTTCTGTATCCACTCAAACAAGGCAAGCATTGTATGGGAGACAAAAGCCCCTGGATTGTAGAAAGAAGACTTGGCTCCATCAAAAATTAACGGTGTGACCTATGGTAAGTCACTTTTCCCTCTATTTTCCTCATCTGTAAAATGAGGGGATTGCATGAGATCATTTCTAATGTCTCTTCTTGCTCTCAAATCCCATGATTCCTAAGACCCAGTTTCACAATGCAATTAGTACAAGACCTATTTTTTAAAGTTATTAAGGGTAAAAGAAATGTCCCAGATAAAAGGCTTTTGTTTTTGCCAAGAGTATAGATTTCTTTTAAAAGAACAATCTTTTAAAAAAAATCTTTATATCTTTTTTTCTAGTCATTCCATGGCCCACAAACATTCTAAAATGAGACTCCTCCTTCAAAATATCAGTTTCCTTCCATGGCTCCCACTTACCTGGCCACAGAGCAGTGGCTGACATTGAGCCGTGAAGCACTGGGGAGTCCCGTTTCTGCACACACATTTAGAACATTGGCTCAGCTGCCCTTCTTCACCATCCAGAAGCAAACGACCATCAAAGGAACAGGGCTCTAAAGGACACAATGACCATGATTTATGGGTATGATCAGGCCATATTCCCTCCCCCATATTCCCCTCCTTCATGCAATCCTTCTTTGCAATTTCTTTCTTTCTTTCTTTCTTTTTTTGGTGAGGCAATTGGGGTTAAGTGACTTGCCCAGGGTCACACAGCTAGTAAGTGTTAAGTGTCTGAGGCCGGATTTGAACTCAGGTCCTCCTGAATCCAGGGCTGGTGCTCTATCCACTGTGCCACCTAGCTGCCCCCTTCTCTGAAATTTCTGCAGCTCAAATAATGTCACTGTGAAACAATGTCCTACCTACCTACTCCCTCCCCTTCATGTTTCCAAAACATCAATCTCTCTTCTGTGGCCAACGGAAAAGTATCTAAAGCATTAAGAATTTGGAGGAGAAAAAAAAAAACTAAGGGGGAGCTGGTGCAGTGGATAAAGCACTGGGCCCTGGATTCAGGAGGACCTGAGCTCAAATCCAGCCTCAGACACATGACATTTACTAGCTGTGTGACCCTGGGTAAGTCACTTAACCCTCATTGCCCTACCCCATCCCCAAAAAACCCCACAAACACAAACACAAAAACAAAAAACCTAAGACAAAATTCAAAATTCTCCATTGTTTCCAGAAGCATCATTCCTCTCAGAGTTCTTCCACCTCAGCCAATTGACAATCATTTTATGTAAATGCTAATATCTGAACACTGTACTTCTACCACTTTCTGAGTATCTTCCTAAGTTCATGGGAGGGGGTTGAAAGGCTGAATATTCTTCTAAGGAGCTAGAAAACTGAAACCTGGAATGGTAAAGGAAATGGGTGTGGATTTTTAAAAATCAGAACTGAGTGGTTACAGTGTCTATGAGGCATGAAGGTGGAAAATATCCCAGAAATTTCATCGGAGAGGGAAACAAAGAGATAATGGGAGGACAGAAGGCAAACCTGAATCCTACATCAGGCTCTGCCCATTACATTGCTGGTTACCTCATTTTGGTGGGGTAGCTAGGTGATGCAGTGGATAGAGCACTGGCCCTGAAGTTGGAAGGACCTAAATTCAAATCTAACCTCAGACACTACCTATGTGACCCTGGGCAAGTCACTTAACCCCAATTGCCTTAAATATCCAGGATCATCTCCAGGTATCCTGATGTATATCTTGCCACTGGACCCATATGGCTACAGAGGAGAGAGTGAGGCTGGTGACTCTGGACAGCCCTCCCTCACTTAAAATCCAACTCACTGCAAGTCATGACATCACCTCCCCCATGTGATGGTCCTCTGTAAGAATGAAGAGCACCGGCTCTGGAGTCAGGAGGACCTGAGTTCAAATGCGGCTTCAGACACTTAACACTTACTAGCTGTGTGACCCTGGGCAAGTCACTTAACCCTCACTGCCCCACAAAAAAAAAAAAAAACAAGCAAACAAACGAACAAAAAGAATGAAGGACAAACAACCACCTCATTTTTGCAGGGTTACAAACAAATGAGGCAGCAAAGTGTAAAGAATTAATTGTTATTTGAGGTTTTTATGCTTTGGCATACACTGGCCTGGGGCTCCACAAACCACTGGTACCTCATGTCATCACCACTCACTGACACGTACATGGGCCTGGCAAATTATAATGATTGGAAGCCTAGTGAGGGCAGTCGTGTGACTGTCAGAGTGGCCAGCCAATTGGGTGGGGGCTGTGTGGGTTGTGCTGGGAGGAAGGAAGTGTGTGTCCGGTCTCCCCCCCCCCCACATTCTTGCTGGAAGACGCTGCGGTGTATTCTCAGCTGATTCCTGGGTGGTGGTGTTTTTTCAGGTTCTATAATTTCCCTTTCCCCATTTTATTTCCTTTCTCTTCATCCTACTGATCCTGTTTGTGTTTTATTTGTTTTTTTTTTTAAGTTCATTCTTGTTAAAATAAATCCTGTTCTGTTTTGAGGGAGGCTGCCAGTCTCCTTCCTTGCCCCAATATTGCAGCGAGCCGCTTAGCTAACACTCCCCAATTAAAAATTGGTCCCCACAAAAGGTAAATGAGAGACACCAATCCCATGTCACATTTGTATTGCAGAAAGAAGTTGAGTCATTGAGGCACTAATGACCAGTGTAAAAAGTCAGCTGTACAGAGAACAGATTCATTTCTCAAAGTGTATCTACAGTTCAGGTGTGTGACAAAAAATTCCCAGAGCTAGTATCTTGCCAAGGATGAGAAGGTTAGGAGATCCATATTCTGAACTGTCCTCATGATGTAGCTGGGGCCAACCACGGCTCCCAGTGCCTTATCAGAAGATCTGCCTTTTGGCCCACCTTATCTATGAAAGGAGAATATTCAGGAAGCCAGTACAATGGAAGAGAATTACTTGAGGAAATGTTTATCTGCACATTGGTTCCAGTGATGAGCTGGGAAGTCAGGAAAATTCATCATAAGGCTAGACAATAAAGGAAGAGAAAAACTCTCTAATCCCACCTTAATAACATTCCCCAAAGAGATACTCACTGCCCCGGCCCACACATTTGGGACAGCAGGCGTTTTCAGGGATGGATTCCAGCTCATGGGGCCCACATGAAAGATGTGGGCATGGCCTCTGGTTGCACCTGACTTGTCCATGACTACAAGAGCAAATGGTGCATTGAGAGGTTGTCCACTCTGTCCCATGCTGCATGAAAAGAAGAAAGAACGAACATTTAGCCCAAGATCATAGATTTTTCAGTCAACCAACCAGAGCCCCTCCCTTCATTAATTAATGGCTCAATGTAAATTTCTTCCTTTGCAAAAGTGTAAACTAAGCATGCCCACTGGAACTAGAGGACTCCATAGTCTGCTTCAGAAATCAAAGAGAAGGCGGGGTAGCCAGGTGGTGCAGTGGATAGAGCACTGGCCTTGGAGTCAGGAGAACCTGAGTTCAAATCCAGTCTCAGACACTTGACACTTACTAGCTGTGTAACCCTAGGCAAGTCACTTAACCCTCATTGCCCCACCAAAACGAAACCAACACAAAATAAACAAAATCAAAGAGAAGACTTCCAAAAACAGATATTAAAATTAATTCACTTCCTCTCTATACTGAGTAATGTGTTTATGTATGGCTTTCATTTTTGCTTTTCTTAATTTTTATTCAATACTATTCATTTCAACATTTAAGAAGCATGTGCTGAGTGCAAGGCACTGTGGTTTTTCTGGAATGCTAAATCCTCCTGACATAAAGCTATGTATCTGCTTTAAAGCAGCCTTTCCCTCTAGAGGAACCTAGGTGACATAGTTGGCAAGTGCCCTGGACTTAGAATCAACACCTGAGTTCAAATCCTGCCTCAGACATTCCCTAAAAGTATGAGTCTGGGCAAGTCATATAACCTCTCTCAAACTCAATTCCTGTATCTAAAATGGGAATAATCCCCACTTTACAGGGTTGTGGTAAGGAGCAAATGAACAAAATATATAAAGCACTTTCTAAATCCTAAAACGCTATATAAATGTTAGTTACATAGTGTGAGTAGAAGTATCATTGGGCAGCTAGGTGCAGTGGATAGAGTGCCTAGCCTGGAGTCTCAAATACTTAGTAGCTGTCTGACTCTGGGACCACAGTGCCTTGCACTCAAGCACATGCTTCTTTTTTTTTTTTTAAGTTTTTTTTTTTTTTTTTAGTGAGGCAATTGGGGTTAAGTGACTTGCCCAGGGTCACACAGCTAGTAAGTGTTAAGCGTCTGAGGCCGGATTTGAACTCAGGTACTCCTGACTCCAGGGCAGGTGCTCTATCCACTGCACCACCTAGCTGCCCCCACAGCACATGCTTCTTAAGCTCAACAGAGCTAGATGATGAATGGTACCATCATTTAATTACCTAGTGACCAAGTCAGGGTCATTCAGAAATAGCAGTGAAGATTAGAAGCTAAAGCACCCTTTAAGACAAAAACGGCATTTATACTACAGCATGAAACCTGAGGAGTCTACTACATGGGCCACCTGTTCTTTTTATTTTTAACAAAAAATTTAAAAATGTTTCGCAACATACAATTAGCAGGCCATTGGGGAGTCATTACCTACCCACTACCACCATGGGCCAACTAGGTGGTACAGTGGATAGAGTACTGGCCATGGAGTCAAGAAGACCTGAGTTCAAATCTCACTTCAGACACTTACTAGCTGTGTGACCCTGGGTAAGTCACTTAAACATCCAGGGCAATCTCCAGTCGTCCTGATCTATATCTTGCCACTGGACCCAGATGGCTCTGGGGGAGAGAGTGAGGCTGGTGATTTTGCACAGCCTTGTCTCACTTAAATTCAATTGAGTGCAAGTCATGAATCAGCCCAATGTCATGGTCCTTTTTGAGACTGAAGGACAAACAACAACAGCAACTACCACCACAAGCTGACAGTCACCATGTGTCACATCCTGGCTCCCTCACTCCCCTCCCCCTAAAGGCTTTCACTCACTGGCTCCAGGTCATATGCACAGGGTTAATAGAGGTGGAATGAACCAAGCGTTGACACATCAAATGCTTTTCCTTAGAACTTCCTCTGCCATTGTTGCCTTCTTATCCACTCAGATTTCTGTTTATTTCTGTACACGTCCTAGCACTTCTATTCAATTGGGAATCCCTCCTGGGCAGAGGTGATGCTGAGATGTATTGTATTTCCCCTACCTCTGTGCAACACAGCACACAGGGCAATGAGTACTTAACAAATACTTGTTAAATTAATATATGGCAACTTGACTTCATTATCTTTCTACATACTCATATCCTAACTTTTATTAGAATTATTGCAGTTATATTTTTTAATTCTATAATTTTTAATTCTAAATGGAAATTATCTTTCCATTCAACTCAGCGAGCATAATTCAAACTGAGTAAATTAAGTTCTTACCATGAGTGTGTTCATGCCTCTTAATAGACTCTCCAGGCTGCATTCCTGACTCTATAGACTTTCTCTATCATGCCAAATAAATGTCTTCACCAAGGGAAAATACCCTCCATCCCTAGAGTCTCTTCCTCTGATCAGCTGTCTCCTCCCCTAATCTCCAGTTTAAAGGAGACACCCAGGCTAGCCATGTCTTCATTCCTCTCTAGGCTGGTCTCCTGACTCTTCAGTCTTTCTCTACCATGCTCCATCATAGGTGCCCCCCTTTTCCTTTCCCTCTTCTTTCTACCTCCTTCCCCATTCCCCATTCTCCCAACCTTTTTCCAAGTTTCTTCTTTCCTCCACCCATTAGAGGGCAGGGGTATCTTTCTTCTTACCTCTGTATTCCAGTGCCTGGCACATAGTGAGTGCTTAATAAATACCAGACCAAATCCCATCCTTCTTGGGATGGGATGTGTCCTTTTCTTTTTTTAACATATGGGCTCTCTCATTTCTCTTTTTTATTATGATTTAATTTTTTTAAAAAACATAAAATGAGCTTTTTCATACATATAGAACAAGAAGACTGTACATGAAACTACAACTCTATCGTGTATAGCTTGTTCTTTTTGATTCTATAATAATTTAGCTAACTACAAGTCAACAAGACTAGACATAGGTTCCAATGGTAATCTATCCTAGCATAATGATTTCTATTATAAATAAACTTTAAAGTGAATAGAGCACTGATCCTGGAGTCAGGAGGACCTGAGTTCAAATCTGGCCTCAGACACTTGACACTTACTAGCTGTGTGACCCTGGGCAAGTCACTTAACTCCAATTGCCTCAAAAAAAATAATAAATAAATGGATAGATGGATGGATAAACAAATGAACAAATAAATAAATTTTTAAAACTTTAAAATTTGCAAAATGACTAAAAGGGAAATTTCATAAGGGATAGTTTTAATGAAAGACATTCCCCAGAGAATGGCATTTTCTGGTCATATACAGATACAGACAAAATTCTTGGATTTTAAATGGCATTTTGGAAATCTAACAACAAGGCACAGTTCTTAATATAAATCCAAATCTGAAAACTCCCCCTAACAAAATAACCTGCAGCGTATGGCAGGGACAACCCCATAAGTTGGCCCTAATCAGCATTTGGCAATAACAGCTTTATTACATTATAACAACACCCCATCTTTAAGTCAGGGGCATTCAACTGTAAAAGCAATCAGGATGTCACTTGGTAAAAAGTGATAAATTCAACCAATCAGAAAATGCTTGCTGGGTAAATCTAAAGTAATGTCAGCAAAGCAGTATGGATGCCCTGTGATTGGTGGACAGTGGCATGCCTAGTCAATCAGAAAATGATTGCCAGAATGGACAGGGACCAGTGATTACCATTAGATCATAAGACATTACATCCATATCACTGGGACATATAGGCCATCAGTCAGTAACCCTACACATGTCCTGTTCTTTTCTTTTTTTATTGTATGGGTTTTCTCTTTTTTATTTAATTAAAATTTAATTTAATTATCTAATTAATTTAATTTTAATAAAATTTAATTTAAATTAATTTTTAAAACAAATAAAATGTGCTTTTCCATATACATTATAGAATAAAAGATTACAAATTTTGAACATTTTAAAGTTTATTCAAAAGTTGTCCTTTGTTTTCTGTTATTATTTCTAGGCTTCTTTATCTTCTCATGTTTTGGGGGGCAAACTATAATCCTACTTGCCCCTTCCTCTTCTTTCCCCTCTTCAAGTCCTTTCTCAGTCATATAAGTCTCTGATACCATCTTTTATAATCAAATTTCTGTGTAATTATTATTTGATAATATGCTAAATCCCACTTATACCCATTTTGTTTCTCTTTGGTGCCCCATGGGGGATCAGCAATGTGGATTTTTCCAAGACTATAGAATTCCATGATTTGCAGCCACATGGCATCACCACAAACATATCATCAGGCAGTCAACTAGCATTTATGAAGAGCCAGGCACTATGCTAAAAACTGGGGATACAAAAAAAGGCAAAAAAAAGCAGTCTTTGCTGGTAAGGATCTCACAGTCTAATGGGGTAGACAGCAAGTAAACAATTATGCACGTAACAAGGTATAGAAAGGATAAATTGGAGGTAGTCTCAAAATGAAGGCATTTAAAATTAAGGACCAGGGAAAGCTTGCAGAAGGTGGGATTTTAACTGACTTGAAGAAAGTATGGAGGAGGAAGAGAAAAGGAGCAGGAAGAGAAGGAAGAAAAGAGAAGAAAAGGAAGAGGAGGAGGAGGAAGAGAAGAGGAGAAAGAGGAGGAGGAAGAGAAGGAAGAGAAGAGGAGGAAAAAGAGAAAAGGAGGAAGAAGAGAAAGGGAGGAGGAAGAGAAGGAGGAGAAAGAGGGAAAGAGTTCTAGGAACATGGGACAACCCAAGAAAATGCTTCAAGTCTGGAGTTGGAATGCCATGTTCAACAACAAGAAAGTCAGTGTCCCTGGATTGAAGAAAATGTGGAGGGAAGTAAGGCATAAAAAGACTAGGAAGGCAGGAAGAGACCAATAGGAGTTTGAAGCTCACAGTCATTAACACTGCCCATACCATAATGCCTCTTGTCTGCAAACTGTATTATAACTGCCTTGTAAGAATGAAGGTGAGATTTCACATGGGAATTTATATTCTAAACTGCTGTTGCCCTTGGCTACCATCTATCTCCCCACTTGGCAAGAAGACCAAGTGTCTGTTGGCTTCTGTGCTTTTTCTATGCTTTTTTGGCTTCATCATAGTGGTAATTGATTTATACTAGTTGAACTGTCTTAGAAACAGTAACTCAATTCCATTCAGTAAGTATTGTTTTAAGAGGCTGCTAAACACAATACACTGTGTTAAACACTAGGGATTCAAAGACAAAACAAAAACAAAACCTCTGCCTATAAGGGGAAGTAGGGGTAAAACATTTTAAGGGGATGGGAAGTATGTGGGAGGGAGTGTTAAAATATTTTAAGGGATAAATACAACACAACTTGGAATCAGTGAAAGTAATAACAATACCTGGACAGAGGAAGGAGGGAGGAAGGGGGCATTTGTGAACCTCTGTCATCATCCCTTCCTTTGTCCATGATCCATTTTTCTGTGTTCATAGGGATAGGGTTAGGAACTAGACCTTTCATTACACTGATAGAGGGAAACTTAGGGTGAGGAAATTCTTTCTACCAATATAAGATGGCACCTTCTTCACAACTTAGAGCTTTAGACAGTTGAGTAGAGCACAGAGAGTATAAGGAAGTGAACTGTCCCGGGTCACTGAGCCATTGTGTGTCATATTAGTTTTTTGTTTTGTTTTGTTTTGTTTTTTGTTTTTTGCAGGGCAATGAGGGTTAAGTGACTTGCCCAGAGTCACACAGCTAGTAAGTGCCAAGTGTCTGAGGTCGGATTTGAACTCAGGTCCTCCTGAATCCAGGGCCGGTGCTTTATCCACTGCACCACCTAGCTGCCCCGTCATATTAGTTTTTATAGCATTAACTGGCCTCAAGTTGTGTTTTTCTACAACCAATTAATGACCTCAGGTAAGATATGATTGTATATTAATTCTCTAAAACTTAGGACTACTGTTTCCAAATGTTTGGACATTTCACTTCATTAAAGTAAGGGCTAAGTTTTTCTTGTAAGAAGTAATTATAGTCATTTGTAAACCGTTTGTAATTCATACCAACTTTCATCCAAAGAGATCATAAAAATTAATTACAATGGCAAATCGTTGGCAATTAACTGTCAATCACAAGGAGACTCAAGAGACATAAGTCTAAACAGTGTGCTCCCTACACGATAAGCCTCAGAATTATGGAAAATGAGTGCATTCCACAGAGGAGAGGGACTGTTTAATGTCAGAACTACAGCAAAGATGGTGCTTGGAAGCCTGCACAGAGAAGGTAACTAAGACTGGATCCCCTACAGGCACTGATATTAACCATGCATGTGACCTTGAGGTAAAGAGTATAACTCCTGCCCTCCACTACAATTCTAGGGGCACAATATACATATGGTGTTATTTTTAATTTTTTGGCATTTCATAAGAAATTTTCATAAGAACTTCCTAAGAAAAAAAGGTCTCATCCTTTATGAAGTTAGGACAGAAGAGGGAGATCTCAGGGGCAGCTAGGTGGCACAGTGGATAGAGCACCGGCCCTGCATTCAGGAGTACCTGAGTTCAAATCCCACCTCAGACACGTAACACTTACTAGCTGTGTGACCTTGGGCAAGTCACTTAACCCCAATTGCCTCACCAAGAAGAAGAAGAAGAAAGGAGAAGAAAGAAGAAGGAAGGAAGAAGAAAGAAGAAAGAAGAAGAAAGAAAGAAAGAAAGAAAGAAAGAAAGAAAGAAAGAAAGAAAGAAAGAAAGAAAGAAAGAAAGAAAGAAAGAAAGAAAGAAAGAAAGAAAGAAAGAAAGAAAGAAAGAAAGAAAGAAAGGAGATCTGGGCAGAGGGTGGAGGGGGAATTAGCAAATAATAGAGCAACGATTCTAAGAACACAAGATATTTTGGGTGCCATCTTGGATCCACTCACACTACCAAAAAACAAAAAAACAAAAAAGGAGCTTTCACTGGATAAAAGTAACTGTGGCTAAACAATATTCATCTCTGTAGAGAGCACACGAGCCAAGTTGGCTCTCAACATACATCTAAAGGAAAGATAAAAGTATTTGTCCTGCTTACTGATGTTAGGAAAAACAACCTTTCTTTGTATAATTCCCTTCAGTTATTAAGTTATAGGTCAAGAATACTAATGAGGAACTAAGAATTCCGGGTACATATTAAAGCTTCCACTTTAAGACCAAGCCTACAGAATTCACATTAGTTTCTTCCCTCACCCACCTAAATCCAGTTGCCTTTTAACCTCCCAGGCAGGCAGAGGGAACAGGCCACACCCAAATTCCTATATTCCAACAGATGAGGCTATCACCACCTGTCATTTTTTCTTTTGGCAAAACTTTCAGAGCTATCTTCCCAGACGAGATATTATCTGGTGCTAGGATTAAATTAGCACTGAGAAAAAGAGGATTAATGGCCCCTGTGGCCTTGCCTTCCACAAGAATACGTGTGCACACGGAGCAGGGAAAAGCCTGCCAAGGTTCTTTAAACAAACACTCTGGGGCTTGTCTCCATCACCTGCTTGGCAGTGGTGCACCATTTCCCCCCTATCTCACGTTGGGCACCTGTCCAAAAGTTGGGGGTCAGTCAAGTATGAAACAATCCCCCAATCAAGAACATCAGAGAATCTCAAGTGGCCCTGCGGAGCCAGCCAAGTGTTTCAAGTGTCCCCCTGACTTGTAGAAGGTGCTCATGCAAGGAAGGACTTGTCTTGACTTGACAATGCCTATTCTGGGAGCAACTGTGGTCCTCATACAAAATTTAGGTGAAATTTTCCATGGAGAATGGCAACATTTTCTCTTTTTTTCCAATTAAATAGTATTTCTTTTCTCCCTCCTTCCTATCCCCCAATTTAAAAGTAAAAGAAACCCCTTAAAACAAACATGCGTAGTAGAACAAAACCATTTCCCAAATTGGCCATGTCCAAAAGTGCATGTCTTATTTTGCACCTTGAGTCCACTGCCTATCTGCTGGGAGGTCAGATGACTCATCAGCAGTCTTCCAGAATCATGGTGGATTCCTGCATTGATCAAAGGGCTTATATCTTTCAAAATTTTACTGTCTAAACAAACAGTAAGCATTGCCTTTGTATAAATTGTTCACCTAGTTCTATTCACTTCACTGTTCATCACTTCATATAAAGTTTCTCTGAACCCGTTTCTTTTGTCATTACTTGTAGCCAAATAGCATTCTATCACATTCATATACCATAACTTATTCCCAATCAATGGGCATCGCTTTAATTTCTAGTTTTTCGCCCATTTCACTCTTCACTGTTTCATGCAAGTCTATCCATGTTTTCCTACAATCAATGAGCTCATAATTTCTTATAGCACAGTAGTATTCCATCACCATAACAGAGCACTTTTTGCCACCACAAAAAAGGGGATGCAGTGGATAGAGCACCCAGGGCTGGAGTAAGGGAGCCCTGAATTCAAATCCAACCTCAGAAAATGCTTCCTCAGACTTGTTCCCCTTGATGATTAACTCACTCTCTCTCTTAGGAAGGAAGTTCTCTTAATCCTTTCTTTGTGCCTCACACACTCTTATCTTTCTCCAGAATAAGTTAAATTAAAACTCCCCTAGAAACCCTTCTTCCTATCAGTACCTATAGTCCCCGTGGAAAGGGCATTTAAGTTTACACATGTAAGACTCAAGTTCCTGCCCTTTCAGGGCAGTAGAAGACATTCTACAATGGCCTGTGGTGTGGTTGGGAATAGCTTTGTTCCATTAGCTGTGTGGCTGCATCTTGAGCAGCATCTGACTGAGCATCATTGGGATTTTTTGCTACATTCCCATTGGAGGATGAAGGACTTCTTCATTCACACCCTTTGGTAATTTCACCACTAGTAGCACTGAGGCCAGGTGGCCCCAAGAAATGAACCTGGGGTCTTGACCTTTTCCATTACAGGTGCAGGGGGTAGAGCCTTCAATCCGGCCCAAGAGCAAGACCTGAGATACAAGAGCAGCAAAAATCCTCTGTGGAGCTCAGTCAGGCTGGCCTAAAAACCCAGATAATAGCTACGCAGTCAATGGAAAACAAAATCAAGCTATACCCAACCACATTTTGCATGGTAGACCAACACAAATAATCAATCTCCAGTCTCCCAAAAGAAGGTCCCAGCATCATCTAAAGGAGTGACACCATCTTCAGTGGTCTGGGAATACACCAAAACCCCCATTACACTTGACCCCTTATTCCAATCACCATCAAATAGTAACATTCTTCCCATGTGTTATTTTTCCCATTCTTTTCACATCATGCACGTCCACGGTGTTGCAAATCTATACTACTGCATGTAACACACAGACTACAAGCTGAATCGAATACAGTATCATGGTGGTCCCAAATTCCCAGAAAACAAACTCTAGTGAGGTCTTCTCTAGCAGTACCCTCTATAGGCATGGAAAACTGGTGCCTAGAAAAATTATAAAACGGCAGCTCTAATCAAAACACCAAGGCTTCAACTAAGTCCCTTGGGTAAATGGATAATATGACTCAGGTAATAATAAGTCTCAGGTTAAAGAGTAGCCTGGGGCAGACAGAGCAAATTAACTAGTCTATGCCCTCACCTTTATCATAATCAGAAACTAAGGCATTTTTTTAAGTAAGGCATTAACTCAAAAAGTCTTTCTGTGCCATACTGAATTTCAATTCGTGGCCTACTATAGCTGCTTTTAGATGTAGGTAATGTCAAAGTTTGCAAGAAAAACGATGACCCCATATTACTTCCTTTATTAATTTGAATGGATAGTTCTTATTTTTACATCCCCTTTATTTCAAAACATATCCCTGCCCACTCCCACACCCAGAAAGGCATCCCTCATAACAGAAAATAAAAAATAGAGGGGAAAAAAGAAATTTGGCAAAATTAACCAACACATCAAGCAATTCTGACAACATTTGCAATGGTCCATGCTCTCCGGGCATGGAGTCAGGAAGATCCAAATTCAAATACAGTCTCAGATATTTGCTAGCTATATCACCCTGGGTAAGTTACTTAACCTCTGTTTACCTCATTTGTAAAATGAGGACACACTGGAGAAGGAAATGTATATACCACTCCAGTATCTTTGTCAAGTATAATATATGTGACAATCTATATCAGATTGCTTTCTGTCTTGGGGAGGAGAGAGGGAAAGGAGGGTAGGAGGAAAAAAAAATGGAACTAAAAATTCTGTGAAAACAAATGTTGAAGACTATCCCTATATGTAACTGGAAAATAATAAAATACTTTTAAAAAAGTATAATATATGTGTGTATATGTATATACACGACTCCATTTTATATATATATATATATATATATATATATATATATACACACACACCTATACCTATATTCACACACACACAAACATATACACCACGTCAGTATCTTTGTCAAGAAAACTCCATAGACAAGGTCCATAGGGTCAGGTAGAGTTGGACATGACTGAACAATTCAACAACCACCACCACACCCATAGGCTCCTAACTCTTCAAAGACAGGAGTGAGGGGGGACAACCCTATTTCATTAGCTAGAAAATGCATTTATTAAATGTTTACTATGTTTCAGGCACTGTAGAAATATAAATACAAGCAAGCAATACAGTCCCTGCCATCAAGGAATTTAATTTAATTGGTTAACACATGATGAAGAACTGAAAATGGGTGGGGAGTGAAGATACACTCACATGTCCCAACATGGTTTGGAGATGGCCAAAAGTAAGGTGAATGCTTGAATCCAGGTAAGATAAGGCAAAAGTTGGGCAGCTAGGTGGCACAGTGGATAAAGCACTGGCCCTGGATTTAGGAGGATCTGGGTTCAAATCCAGCCTCAGACACTTGACACTTACTAGTTGTGTGACCCTGGGCAAGTCACTTAACCCTCATTGCCCTGTCCCCCAAAATTAATAATAAATAAATAAATAAATGAATGAATGAATGAATAAGTGAATGAGTAGATGAATGAATGAGAAAAAAGATATGGCAAAAGCTTACCCAACAGAATCCAAAATGGTGCCCAAGTTGGGGGAGAGGGAAAGGGGAGAGAACAATGGACAGAGGTTGGGAATCATGGTTTGGAAATAGAGGGGAAGTTTTGGTTTTGTTTTTTTAACCCATTTGTACTGTTGTAGTCACTATTTTCCTGGGTCTGTTTAATTCATTCTTCATTAGCTCATATAAGTACCTTCCCATATGTCTCTGAATTTCTCATATTCACAATATCTTACAGTTCAATAATATTCCATTATATTCAGGATCACTATTTAGCCGTTTCACACCTGATGAGCATCTACTTTTTCTATTTTTTACAACTATAAAAAGTGCTAATATGAATACTTTGAAAGGACTTTCTGTTTCTGACCTCCTGGGGGTATATACCCATTTATTTGTGATTTTTATTGTAAACTCTTAGAAAGGCTCTTCTTTCATTTTTCACATTTCTAAAATTGCATCCAAAAGGGCCCACCAATTTAAGAATAAAAGATAAAAAAAAAAACCTGGGACAACATCTAGGCAATCTCAAACATCACAGTCATTCTCTGTTAATAGTCCCAGACCACCTGCTAGCCAAAAAGACAACTCAACGTGGAGGCACTGCTGGAGGACACCAACAGAATAAACAAAAATTATAATTCTGAAGACTTTATTCAAGAAACCTGAGAGCCAGGGGCAGCTAGGTGGCGCTGCAGTGGATAAAGCACCAGCCCTGGATTCAGGAGGACCTGAGTTCAAATCTGCCCTCAGACACTTGACACGTACTAGCTGTGTGATCCTGGGCAAGTCACTTAACCCTCATTGCCCTGCAAAAAAAAAGAAAGAAAGAAAGAAAAAGAAAAAAAGAAACCTAAGAGCCCAGCCTAGAAATGCAAGTTCTTCACAGGTACTCCATAACATAGACAAGGAAGAAAGCTACCCTCATCAACCTAATAACTATTCACATTTATATAATGCCTTAAGGTTTGCAAAGTGCTTTCTGCCCAATGTTAGGAGGCAAGCACAATTATTATTATTCCCCCATTCCACGGGGGAGAAAACTAAGTTTCAGAGAAGTTCATAGATTTGGCCATGGTCGCCCAGTTCATAAGTAACTGAAATAGGATTTGAACCTAAATCCCCTCCAAACAAGCCTAACATTTCTTGACCTACACTATGGCACCTTAATGAACTTCCATATAAATATCTGTTTCCCTTTGCCATGCAGAACAACAAAATCAGAAAACAATTCAAATGCTAGAAAGCACTTACCCCATGGGCCTTCCCTTCGTGGTGGCACAGTCCTTTGGTCCTCAAGACACACTCCGGGCAGCACTGGTTGGCAGCTATTTGAAGCACTTCTCCCTAAGTATTTTTAAAAACAGTTCATTAATTTTTTTAAATTTAAAAGTAAGGAGGCAGAATATATCATTGAACCATGTGTCAGGAAGTACACACTTAATCTTGTAAGAACTTTCACCAAGTAATGAAACAGGTCTTTCCTTCTTAAGGTGAGTTACCCTTACAGAAAAAAAATACACTGCTTCATTAGCTTCTTCCCTTAAAAACACATAAACTCTAATGACAATATTGCTGGTCTATTGCATTTCATATTAACCTGCCCTTACAGTTGTCAGGTGTAGGCATCCGTTCTGCTGCTTATAGGACATAAAGGGCAAAGAAAACAAATCTGTCTTTTAAGATTAAATGGCTTGCCTCATATTCATTTATTTGCCTGGACAAAAGGTGAGACAGGAAGCAGGAAAAACCAATGTTACCATAAGGCCATGCCTGAACCAGGAGTTTCTCATGTGCCTGCATGGCAAGGGCCAAAATAGAAAGTGACAGGAGTATAAATTAAACTTTTTAAATCATTTTGCTTTGCTTTTAAAATCATGTTCTCTTTCTTTGAAAATGCTGTACTCATTCCTAATGGAATAACAGCATCCATTACATTCATATACCATATAGTTTGGATGAATTCAGAGAAAGGTGGGAAGGCTTATATGAACAGATGCAGAGTGAGATGAGCAGGACCAGGAGAATGGTGCCTACAATAACAGCAACACTGTAAAGACAATTTTTGAAGATTGAAGGATTCTGATCAGGGAACTGACCTAAGATAATTCCAGATGACTAAGGATGAAATATGTTACAGACAGTGGTGTATTTCAGGTTCAGAGTGAGCCACACATTTTTAGATATGGACACTGTGGGAGTGTGTTTTGTGTGACACATACATATATGTGTGTGTGTGTGTGTGTGTGTGTGTGTGTGTGTGTGTGTGTGTGCTAAAAGGTTTTACATTATTTTTACATGAGAAAGGGAGAGAGAAAAAATAAATGCTTATAGATTAAAAAGTACAATTTTAAAAAGAAATAGTAACTGTTCTTAAAAAACAGTGTTACACTTACAGGAGACTTCTATGAGTTGATGATTATGTGCATTACCTCACCAAAAAGTAAGTACAAGGAGTTAATGAACTAAAAGTTTGCCAAAATTATTTCACTAGGTACACGATATACAGATCATCAAGAGAGAACTAGATTTAGGTTTATTAGCTTGATGAAGGAATAGAAGAATTAATCCTTTTAAAACAAAAAAATCTACCAAAAAGTATTTTCCCAATGAAAAAACTCTAGATGGGATTAGAAGTGAAGTTCTCTCCTTTCTTGGTTATTACCATGCCTGTCTGAGTCTCCTTTGCTTGATCATCATTCATATCATACCCTCTAACAGTTATAACAACCAAGGCTCTGTCCAGAGTTCTTTTCTATTCTATCTCTACATCTTTTCTTTGTGACCTCACTAGCTCCTCAGAGTTTAATTATCATCTCTTTGCTGATGACTCTCAAATCTCAAATCCATCCCCAGTCTCTCATAAGCTCCAACACCCTAACGCGAAGTATTACTGACCATATTAAACTATATGTCCCATAGACAGCTCAACCTCAACAAGTTCAAAGCTGGACTTATCATTCCTGGCTCCTCAAAAAAAATATTCACCCCCTACTCTGAACTACCTTTTTCTATTAAGAATACCACCATCCTTTCATTCACCCAAGATTGCTACATTAGTGTCATTCTCAACTTTTAACTCTCACTCAGCCAACATAGTCATCAATGGACAAATCTAGCTCTCTAACAATTCCAGTGGGTAGCAAACATGACTTTAGGCATAGTAACAGCTAAAGTAGATTTGATTTAAAAGAAATAAATGGTAAAACTATATCATGTTTAAAGGCATAATAGATTAATACTAATATTTAATACATATGCATCTAATCGCATAGTATCTAAATATTTAAAGGAAAAATTAATTTACATGAAGAAATTGGCACTAAAACAGTTGGAGATATCATTGTACCCTTCTCAAACTTAAACAAATCTAACCAAAAGATAAACAAGAGAGGATAAGAACCTGAAGAGAGTTATAGAAAAGTTGGATGTACTAGATCTCTGGTGATTAATGAATGGAAACAGAAAGGAATATGCATAGTTCACAGTTATGCATAGCAGCTTTACAAAAATTGACCAAGTATGAGGGTTGAATGTATTGCATACTTTTGTTGCTTATTATCTGATTGTGCCAAAGTGAATAGTGACTACTGTATAATAGCCTATAAATGTGCAAGGGGAATGACATTATTGTTACAACTAATTATTTTTGTGTTATTGTTGAAAATCTGCTGAGAATTGATATATTACTGACACTTGCTACTGCTAATATTGCTAATGATTCTCACTAGATATTTCATCAATAGGAGTTTAGCTATTGTATTTAGTCAGTACTGAACTACTCTTTGAAGACTGATTAGATAATGGCAATGTCTCTCAACTGTGGAAAAAAGAGTGTGGTATTTGCAAAATACTGTGACTTCAGAAATGTTAACATTCTCAAGGAATTAATGATGACTGGAATAGATTCTGCTTGTGGAACGGGAGATATTATACAAGTCTTGAAATGCACAGCTGAAGAGTCTGGATAAAATAGTACCTATTAAAATGAGGTTAAGAGAATCCACTAAAGATGTGCTCTATAAATTACCAAACTCTATTAAATACTTAAAAATAACTAACAAAATTAAGACAATGAACAGTACTTGAAAGTTTGTTCATAATCATCCCTCAAAGAAAAATAAAGTTGTAGATATGCCACAATATTAATGATTAAAGAGGACTGACTCAATATAGCAGTTGAGGAGCAAGCTTCAACTTCCACCTACATAGAAAATTAAATTTTGCCATCACAATCAAAATATTCATTTCTGGGTGATTCTGACTGCATTTTTTCTGTTCCCAAGAGGAGATGTGTACCTAGAGAGATGGCCAGCTTACCTATATAAGAAAAAAAGTAAGACACCTGAGAAAAGACCTAAAGTTGGTTCCACTATACTACAAAGAGATTACTCACTAGTATATTAAACAATGGCTAGGTTCCCTGAGTTGCACAGAGAATCACCACCTGGGATCTGGTAAAGAACAAGATGCTATAGCATACACAGCAAAAAGAAGATCAAATATAAACTTTATCACCAGAGTTTCTCCCTCCTGGGGAAAAGTCTACAATGATCAGAACCAGGAAAGCAATAGAACAGTTAAAGGGCTGGCAAGCATCAGAAAGGGAAAAAGATGGATTATTTCATGCAAAGTAACAAAGAAATTGTGCTTGAATATCGGTGAAACCTAAGGTACAGAAACCCAGGAGTCACCTATCTAAAATGCTTCAAAGATTTTGAGATATTCTGTGGCTCTGAAGTATTGATGTAGATGGTGTTTTCAGAATTTGGCAGTTTCATTCAACACCAAAGGGAGTTACCGTCCCATTTTTGGCATGGATGTACAGACGATGTGCAGTGAAACTATTAAAGAAAGGAATGGCTCCTCTTTTTTAAAAAAGAAAAGAGTGGAGGACTAAAAGCCTAGAGTCATTTTAGTATATCTTTAAGTGATTCTATACCCAACAGTAGGATCCTGTAACCCTAGAAGAGAAAGAAATTAGACATGAACTACCTGTAAATGTTGGCATACCTTAAAGACATCATTATCTCTGAAGAGACGCTGGAAAAACAAGAGCAAATAATCATGCAAGTATTGAATAAGCTTAAAGGATAGTGGGGGACAGCTAGGTGGCGCAGTGGATAAAGCACCGGCCCTGGAGTCAGGAGGACCTGAGTTCAAATCCGGCCTCAGACACTTGACACTTACTAGCTGTGTGACCCTGGGCAAGTCACTTAACCCCCATTGCCCTACAAAAAATAAAAAAATAAAAGGATAGTGACCTAAAGCTTCCAATTGACCAGTGCCTCTTATGGAGAGTCTCTGACAAATACATTGTACCATAGGATCTCAAGGAAGTGGGAGTACTAACCATATGTTCTTTAAGATTTAAGGACTTTTCTAGGATTTAGAGATTATTATTGAAAATTTGTCAGGAATTATACTACCAGTGCCAAGCCATTGAATGACCGCATTCAAATATGAGTAACCAAAAGGAATCAGAAGCTGAAAGGGCAGGAAATGTAAAGTTGTCTTTGGAGACAAGGAGAGAGAGAGAGAAGTAAACATATTTTCAAAAACTTGGCTATTTGCCTCACACATGCACCTGTGTTGGTCCATAAAGATCAAAACAAACTCTTTGTCCTGCATACAAACAAATGTCAGCTTGGAGGGCTTGGGAGTACTCTTGTACCAAGAGAATGATGTTTGTCAGAAAGCACGTGCCCGAGAGGTCTGATCACCAGTGAGACTCATTACCCCATATATACACTGATATTCTTCATTTTTTTGTGTTGTTTTTTTTTTTTTCAGGGCAATTGGGGATAAGTGACTTGCCCGGGGTCACACAGCTAGTAAGTGTTAAGTGTCTGAGGCCGGATTTGAACTCAGGTCCTCCTGACTCCAGGGCGTCACCTAGCTGCTCCAATATTCTTCGTTTTGATATGGATAGTCACTGAGAAATTAAAAGGCAAAGTGTACGCAGTGAGGTTGCAAGTATGGGCCAACAACAATCCACCGAGATAGCCTGACCAATACCCAGGCTTGCAACAGCCAGTTAGTAACACTAGCTAACTAAGAATTCCAGCACATGTGCACCAGGAAGACTTATATGGATTCAAACGAGTGTTCTGAAGGCCGCCATGATAGTAAAGCTATTGTGGTAATTAAAAAGGAATAAAAGCCATACATAACACCCGAGGAGGTGGATTATAAGCAGATGCTAGTACAGCTGAGAGTCTGAAACTTCTACTTAACTACATGCCTGCAGCAGACATAAATTATACTTCACAGAACGAACCTCAGTTGTCTGTAGGTGACTACATAGAGAGCTGATAAAGTCCTGCAGGAAGTAATGTAAATGAAGAAGTGAGGGGGAGATGACAAAAGATGCCAGTCCCTTGAAGATACTTTCATGTTGAGAAAATGTCAAAAGTTAAAGTTATGAAATGGGGTATTGTATCATACTATCACTAATCCCACACATGGTACCAAGAAGCAACTGGTACTATCCAGTGTATGCTGTTCTGTGGCCATGGAATCTCTATAGTCTGGTGTCTTGGGGCATTCCCAGCTCCGTGCTCACACTTTGCCTGCTTCACTGGGCAGTAACTTACCAGGAGGATCTCAGGGTGCAGCCAAGCTTCTGGCCCTTGGAATAGCCCCACCAGAGCTGACACAGGATTGAGACTAATCTCCTGGGGCATCTCCAGTATTCCCTCCCACTGCCTCATCATCAGTTCTTTGCATCATCTTCCAAAAGAGACCTTGAGCCCTATAGCAATCCCCATCTTAGGTCCCGCCTAGTGGTGCCATTTTTTTAGGAAGTAGAGAAACTTAGTAGCATATCTGCTTGACTTTGGAATTTAATTTTGCATCTTTCCTCATCATTAATAGGTGTGCAACACTGAAGCTACAAATGCCTCGAATATTCCATACTGCTGTATTAACTGGGAGTCTCTTTAAAGGTATTATTAAAAAATTTAAACTACATTATAGGAAAGAACCATATTGCTGGGGGAAAGGGAAGCATTTTTTAAAAATCAAGGAGCTGGGGCAGCTAGGTGGCACAGTGGATAAAGCACCAACCCTGGATTCAGGCGGACCTGAGTTCAAATCCGGCCTCAGACACTTGACACTTACTAGCTGCGTGACCCTGGGCAAATCACTTAACCCTCACTGCCCTGCAAAAAAACAAAAACAAAAATCAAGGAGCTGGGGCAGCTAGGTGGTGCAGTGGATAAAGCACCGGCCCTGGATTCAGGCGGACCTGAGTTCAAATCCGGCCTCAAACACTTGACATTTACTAGCTGTGTGACTCTGGGCAAGTCACTTAACCCTCACTGCCCTGCAAAAAACAAACAAACAAACAAAAAAAAAAAACCAAGGAGCTTCAGATATTCAAAATCAGATGTGTAACATAGCTTTACTTTAAAAATAAAAGGGTTGTTATCAATTATTCCCTCAATATTGATATTTAGGAGATGAGCATGGAAACATGGGTTATAGTAATTTGCATAAAATTGAAACAAATAGATTTCTGCAAACAGATAAAGTTATTGCCATATTTCCACTCAGCCTGACAATATCAAAGCAATATTGGTATTGCTCAAACTGATATGCTACCTAAAGGTCTTTAGAAAGTCAATCCTCATTTTTAGTCCAGTAGAGACCTGAAAAAAAATCTCACACCTAAGAGAGATACATCTTATCTGGTACTTCATCGCAATTCTAGTTGAAGAGAATTATGTGGAATCTCAGCAGAATAAGCATAAGAGGAATAAGTCTTTAAGAGATGAGCAAGGTGAGATGCAATTTGTCTTCCAACTTAGTTGATGTAATCACAGGATTAAGTTTTAATGCAGTGACAAGATGTTAAGGCTAACTATAAATTTTTGGTCATTCCTCAATAAAGTGTGAACATCTTTCTTTTATGGAATTAAGGGGACTACTTTAGTAGGCCTTTACAAGGCTTTAAAAAGCTAAGGCCCAGAAAGAGTTCCAGGCTATCAGTTCCAGGAGCAGAACCATTTTGTAGAAGGAAACCCTTCATGGTTTTTAGAGGTAATTTCTCTGTACCCCCTCTTCCCAACTGGCCGTCATATTTAGTACTTACTTGCCGAAAGGGATGCACCTCATTCAAAACTCTGGGAGTTCAAGACCCATTTGAGGGAATAGAGACACATAGACCAAACAGACACAGACACAGAAAGACAAATATTCCATGGAGAAAGCAAATTTCAGCACCAAGACTACTTGGCAACACAGAAGACAGGAGACTCTAAAGAAGAGCAGAACCTTTGAACCCAATTGTGCGACCTGTCCAGCTGAGACGCTGTACCCACTTGAGTTTTCTGAGGACTCTACAGAAAATGAAAGAACTTCCAGTACCAGGAATTTAGAGTTACTTTTACTATCTATGTATTCTACACATCCGTCATTGACTACTGTACACTTTTTTTCTTTTTTTTTCCTACTGTACTCTTAAGTTTGAGTCTACTCTTCCTACAGATGTTGTATGTATCTCAAAGAGAAAGCACCTCAGGTTTAAGGGAGGAATATTTTAAAGCTACTGCTTGCTACTATTCCACGACAGTAAATTTCAATGCTGCAAACTAATCGTGGCTATTGTATGACTCTTTTTTTATTGTGTAGGTATTGTTTTATTTTTATTATTTTAAGTAATAAACATTTTTATTTATAGTTTTCAGTTCCAATTTTTATTCCTTCTTCTGTCTCTCCCCTCATCCTTCCCTGAGGCGGTAAGCAATCAGATATGGGTTATAAATGTATGATTATGTAAAACATTACCACATTAGTCATTTTGTACGAGAAAACTTGAATAAAAGAAAAAAAGAAAGAAAGTGAAAAATAGCATGTTTCAGTCTGTGTTCCATCAATATCAGTTCTTTCTTTACAGGTAAATAGTATGTTTCATCACTAGTCCTTTGGGATTGTCTTGGATCATTGCATTGCTAAGAACAGTTAAGTCATACACAGTTCTTCATCAAACAATATTGCTGTCACTGTGCACAACGTTCTCTTGGTTCTGCTCACTTCACTATACATCAGTTCATACTAGTCTTTCCAGGCCTTTCTGAGATCATTCTGCTGTCATTTCTTATAGCACAATAATATTCCATCACCATAATAGACCACAGCTTTTTTAGTCACTCCCCAATGGATGGGAATTCCCTCAATTTCCAATTCTTAGCCACCACAAAAAGAGCTGCTATAAATATTTTTTGTACAAATCACTCTTTTTCTCTTTTTTGGAGATGTCTTTGGGATATAAACCTAGCAATGGTGTTGTTGGATCAAAGGGTATGCACAATTTGATAGTTCCAAATCACTCTACAGAATGATTGAATTTTTTTATTGGCTGACTCTTTTTTTTTCTCTTTTTTTTTTTTGGAGGGGCAATGAGGGTTAAGTGACTTGCCCAGGGTCACACAGCTAGTAAGTGTCAAGTGTCTGAGTCTGGATTTGAACTCAGTTCCTCCTGAATCCAAGGCCAGTGCTTTATCCACTGTGCCACCTAGCTGCCCCCATTGGCTGACTCTTAATGAGAAGCACTTTGGTGAGGGTTCATGGACCAGTAACAACCCAGAAAGTTACACCCCTAAAAGCTACCAGCACCACCACTCAATCTGCAAACCTGCAAGTGAGAGGTGAAGAGTAATCCTGAGGAGATATTACAAAGACAGAAACAAAAAGTGAACATGTAAATCTTGAGAATCCAGCTGACTGATATCTAACGCTTCAAAATAGTATTTCAAAGAATAGAAATACTTTAGATGGTAATCATCTTTAACTGTTTACCAAAGTCTGGTAATATTTCAAGTATCTCTTCATTTTTTTTTAATTTTTGTGGAGCAATGAGGGTTAAGTGACTTGCCCAAGGTCACACAGTTAGTGTCAAGTGTCTGAGGCTGGATTTGAACTCAGGTCCTCCTGAATCCAAGGCCAGTGCTTTATCCACTGAGCCACCTAGCTGCCCCTATCTGTTCAGTTTTAACATGGTCTCATTCTCATCATCAGGAAAGATACTCTTTTGGTTCTTAATATAATAACAATGGACAAGGACAATTGCTTATTGCTGCAAAAGCCACTGTGGGTTCTACCTTGAAAATCATTAAATCACATAATGACAGGAATGCAAAACATAAAAAAAAAAATAAACACTAACATCATTCCACAACATCCCTACACAAAGTAGTCAGAAATTGACTAGGGCCTTAAAAGACTCCCAAAACCCCAGAAAGATCAAATCGGAAACTGGTGATTCAGACAGTCTTTGATATATAAGGTGGATATCATACCTTCTCAAAGTCACACTGAGGGTTTTTGCAAACAACAGGCCGGCAGACAACAATGTCACCATGGCAACGACAATCCTGGCATGAATCAGGCTTCCAAACGGTGTCATCCTGCAAAGAAACATAAGTTCTGAATTAAAAACCAATCATTCAGAGTATGGGTGCAGCAGGAGCCACAGGAGGGGCTGACTAAATTAAAAGGCAAAAAATAATAATAATAAATCACAAGCACTTATATTATTTGTTTGGCAGTGATTAAAGTCAATTAAATCAGTAATCCATCTCGGGAAAGTTGGGTCTTACAGAAGAGAAAAAAGTCAGCAAAACTGATCGATACATCGATAAGAGTCTAAAAATATGGGCAACATAGTACACCATGCACTTCCCATCTCTACAAAAGAAACTAGGTAGGAGGTGTGTGACTTTTAAGTAAGAAAGAGATAGGAGTGATTCTAAAAAACAAAATTATTCTTATTCCTTTCAAATGTCACAGAATTGGAATATGATCAATGATATGCACAGGCACCAATTTTTTGCATTATCAAAACAACAGTGTCCATGAATCACTAAAAAAAACTCAAGTGAAGGAAATATATTGTCCTGAAAATTGGTTTTGTACATACGACACACTTTCTCCTTGCTTCTCTCTGTGTGTGGCATGTATGCCTGCATCAGAGGCTCTTAACCTGAGATCTATGAACTCATTTGTTAAAATATTTTTAGAATTTTCAGTATAACTGGTTTCCTCTATAACTCTATGCCCTTAAAAACATTGTTAATTGGATGTGATGGCAATTGCTTACAACTCCTACTACCACTAAGGATGAGGCTGGTAGATTACTTGAGCTTGGAAAGCTAAGCTTCGGTAAGATTCAAGCTGATCAAGGGCATCTAGGTGGCGCAGTGAATAGAGCACCGGCCCTGGATTCAGAAGGACCTGAGTTCAAATCCGACCTCAGACACTTAACAATTACTAGCTGTGTGACCCTGGGCAAGTCACTTAACCCCCAACTGCCTCACCAAAAAAAAAAAAAAAGATTCAAGCTGATCAGATAGGTGTCCACAGTGAGCCTGGCACCAATAGACGAGCCCCCAAGAGCAGGTTCCACCAGTCTGCCTAAGGAGGCACAAGCTTCTCCACATCCCTGGGATAGGGCCCATATGTGGCTGCTTCACTTCCAACCTGGGTCAGATAGGAAGACACAGTCTAAAAAAAAATCTGGGACGGGTTCCAAAGATTTTACCAGACTGTCAAAGGCACCCATGGAACCTTTGCCCTATATAGTTCTGATTTATCAGTTTCTTCAGGCTTGTGTTGTATCTTTGCAAATCAGAATTTTGGATTTAGAGTCACTAAGTCCTCAGTTCAAATCCAGCCACAGACAATTACTAGCTGAGTGACCTTGGGAAAGCTACTTAATCTCTCTGTGCCCCAATTTCCTCATCCGTAAAAGTAGGTTATTAATAGTATATATGGGGGGGGCAGCTAGATGGCGCAGTGGATAGAGCACCAGGCCTGGATTCAGGAGTACCTGAGTTCAAATCTGGCCTCAGACACTTAACACTAACTAGCTGTGTGACCCTGGGCAAGTCACTTAACCCCAATTGCCCCGCAAAAAAAAAAAAAATAGTATATATGGGGACAACTAGGTGGCACAGTGGATAAAGCACCAGCCCTGGATTCAGGAAGACCTGAGTTCAAATCCGGCCTCAGATGTTTGACATATTTCCTAGCTGTGTGACCCTGGGCAAGTCATTTAACCCTCACTGCCCCACCAAAAAAAAAAAAAAAAAAAGGTATCTATCTCCCAGAGTTGTTGTGAGGTTTGTCAAGATAATGAAATGTGATAGATGAGATTTAGCAGATACTCAGGAGCCCACCTGGAGGTTAATTTAAACTGATTGAATTGGATATGGTGGCTGGCTTGACTGGACTACTGGCTGAATTCTAGTTAACTAGATTCTAAGCACATCTGGCTGGTACTTAAGAGTACTTAAGAAAGTAATTGTTCTCGGAAGCTAGCAACTTTGAACTTTGACCACCTTCGGGCCCAGACAACCAATCAGCTTGAAGAACCTCCCATTTAGGGGCAGCTAGGTGGCTCAGTGGATAGAGCACTGGCCCTGGAGTCAGAAGGACCTGAGTTCAAATCCCGCCTCAGACACTTAACACTTACAAGCTGTGTGACCCTGGGCAAGTCACTCAACCCCAATTGCCTCATTAAAAACAAAACAAAAACAAAAGAAGAACCTCCCATTTCTGGGAGGAGAACAGGAAGAAGGAAGCGAAGGCTGCACAGAGAGCTCGCTCTCTTTGGACTGTGAGACATCAAGGTGGTGACAGAGGACTTTACAGGGGAGTTAGGAGTGCCAGGTTATAGGAAATCTGTTCTCAATCTTTCTCTTTCTTTTACTATCTTTCAATAAACCCTTAAAAACCTAAACTTGTTTATCAGTGATTTTTGTCAGTTTCCCCCCAAAACTGGGGGGGACAGATTAGAACCTACATTTAAAAAATTTAATTACGCAGAGGATAAAAATGAGATATTTGTAAAGTGCTTTTAAAGCATTATAGAGATGCTGTTATTGATGTTGTTATTGTTACATCAGTGTGATGAAAAAGGTGATTACTAGGTTTAACCCTTTAAGCATTGTACCAAGTCTACCTTGAAACAGAACATTTCCTGTTAATTTAGTTCTAGCCAAACTCCAGGTCTCGAGAAAGATCCCACCAAAGATGAAAGTACCAGAGGAAGGAAATTTTGTCTGTAGAGGGAACATATGAGAAAGCCTGGAAGTCCTTCAGTGTCCAAAGGACTGAAGGCCACTAGCCATCCCAACACATGTGTACAGATCGCTCCTGCTCCTCTCAGGCCAGGTAGACTATCTCTTTATAATTAGTTCTGCTTCTCCCACCTTCCATGGAGAGAAAAACCATCACCCATTCCTAAGTATTGTACTCTGCTTTCTCACTCTCAAATAGCAATCCTTTAAAAATAGGAGCAGCAGGTCCCAGGACAAGGCAACAGCAGCACCTGAGGCAGACAGTCAGATAGTATTGAAGCCATGGCACAGGGCTGGGGGGAGGAATGGGGATCAGTTTGCCACGGCAACACTCTACCCAACACAAGAGATACATCATTAGACCCAGATACAGGTCTGAGGGGGGAGTTATATACAAAGGATTGGCTCAATATAAAGAAACTTTAAAATTCTTAGAGATCATATTTAATAGCAAAAAAAAATGTAAACCAAATGATTTTATATATCTATGTGTGTCAAAAAAAGCTTTTGACAAAATCTAACACCCATTATCATTAAAAAAAACACTAGAGGGGCAGCTAGATGGCGCAGTGGATAAAGCACCGGCCCTGGATTCAGGAGGACCTGAGCTCAAATCTGGCCTCAGACACTTAACACTTACTAGCTGTGTGACCCTGGGCAAGTCACTTAACCCCAATTGCCTCACTAAAAAAAAAAAAATACTAGGAAACAGAAATAGGCCTTTACTTAATATGGTTATTAGTATCTATATAAAATCAAAAGCCTACATTATGCACAATGTAGAAATGTTAAAGTCCAAACAAATTCAGCAAGGATTTACATTATCATTGGTATTTAACATCATGGTAGAAAATCTTAGCTGAAGCACTAAAACAAGAAAAAGAAATCAAGGGAATAAACATAAGCAAAGAAAGAACAAAACTGTCACTTAAAGATGAAGGTCTGATGACTATTTAGAGAACCTGAAAAAGTCAAATAAAAAATTAAATGAAAAGTGAATAAATTTAGTAAAGCTGCAGGATGAAGATAAATGTAGATTGTAAAGAATTAATTGTTATTTGAGGTTTTTATGCCTTGGCGCGCACTGGCCTGGGGCTCCGCAAACCGCACAGTGCTCCACCCACTGGTTATAGCCTTTGCCAGGGCTCTGGCACCTCCCACCATCACCACTCGCCACCTACATGGGCCTGACAAAATTATAATGATTGGTAGCCTAATGAGGGCAGTCATGTGACTGTCAGAGCGGCCATCCCATTGGCTGGGGCTGTATGGGGTGTTTCTAGGTTTGGGGGAGGAGAATTGCGCATTCTAGGTGGAAGCAGGCATTCTGCTGTGTATTTTCAGCTGATTCCTGAGTGGTGGTATCTTTTCAGGTTGTATATTTTCCCTTTCCCCATTTTATTTCCTTTCCCTTGATCCTACTGATCCTGTTTGTGGTTGTTTTTTTTTTAAGTTCATTCTTGTTAAAATAAATCTTGTTCTGTTTTGAGGGAGGCTGCCAGTCTCCTTCTTGCCCCAATATTGCAGTGAGCAGCTTAGCTAACACTCCCCAATTAAAAATTGGTCCCCACAAGATAAATGATTGATTTTTTTACATATTACCAATAAAACCCAGCAAAATGAGTAAAAAAGAGGAATTCTATTCAAAACAATCATAGAATGTATTTGGGAGTCTATCTACTAAGACACAGGAACTACCTGAATACAAAGAACTCTTTAGAGAAATAAAGACAGACCTTAGATAAATGGAGAAATGTTAATTGTTCATGAGTAGGTCTAGACAATATAGTAAAAATGACAATACTACCTAAATTAATTTACTCATAATAAAAAATTCATCCAGAGGAACAAAAAGGTTCGGAGTCTCAAAGGAAATAATGGGGGGGGGGGGGGTTGGGGAGAGACAGAAGGGTGAACAGTAGCTGCATCAGATCTCAAACCATATTATAAAACAATAATCATCAAAATTATCTGGTACTAGACAAAAAAAAATTGTTAAAAAGAAAGAATGATTAGTGTAACATACTAGGTTCACCAAATAAGAAACATATTAACAAAGTAGATGCGTGTTTTAATAATCCTACAGGCCTCAGATATCCTTATTTGATAAATACTATTGGGGAAAAATAGAAAGCAATTTGGTAGAAATTATGTTCACACCAACAACTCTCACCATTTACCAAGATAAACTCCAAATGGACACATGATTTAGATATAAAAGGTCATATCATAAACCTATAAGAGAAATAAAGAAGAAAATACCTTTCAGGTATATGAATAGGAGAAGATATATGGATAGGGATAGGGAAATCACAGAAGACTGAAAGGACAATTTTTATTACAGAAAAAGTGTTCGAATAAACCAAAGCAGCTGAAACAAGAAGGGAAACAGGTAACTAGGAAAAATCTTTGCAGTGAGTTTCAATAAAAGTCTATATACAGGGGGGCAGCTAGGTGGCGCAGTGGATAGAACACCGGCCCTGGAGTCAGGAGGACCTGAGTTCAAATCTGGCCTCAGACACTTAACACTTACTGGCTGTGTGACCCTGGGCAAGTCACTTAACCCTCATTGCCTCACCAAAAAAAAAAAAAAAAACACGTCTATATACAGAAAAAAAAAGAAGTAGTCTATATATAAGATGTATGAACAAGAGCCATTTCCCAATTGATAAATGGCTAAAGGAAAATGCTTCAAATCACTAACAACGAGAGAAATGCAAATTGAAACAAGATTGGAGTTCTGCCTTATTCTTATCAGATTGGCAAAGTTGACCCAAAAAAAGGAAATTACAAATGTTCGAGGCCTATGAGAAGATAGACTCATTGATGCACTGTGAATTATGAATTAAATGGTCTAGCCATTCTGGAAAGCATCCCCAAAAGTAGCTAACCTGGGCATACCAGCTGACCCACATAGACCAGTAACCTAATGACACTCCAAAGAAATCAAAGGAAAATAAAAATGACCCAAATATATTTATAGCAGCTCTTTTTGTAGTGTCAAAGAACTGGAAACTAAGGGGGTGCCCATGAACTGAAGAATGAAATGATGGAACAGTTTATGGTATGTGAAAGTAATATAATTCTAATATGCTATTTAAAAGAATGAAATAGATGGTTTTAAAGAATCCTTGGGGAAAATTGTATAAACTGATACAGGAAAAAGTGAGCAAACCCAGGAGATATATACTATAACAAGATTATTATAAAAATGAAAAATTTTGAAAGTCTTAAGAGCTCTGATCATTTCAGTGATCAATCATGATTCCAAAGGACTGATGATGAAGAACGTTAACAGAGGTGAGGAACTAAATATATATCCAGAATTAAATATAAAGCCAATATGGGAATTTGTTTTGTTTGACTGTGTATTTATCAAGAGTTTCATTTTTCTTTTCTTTTTCCCCCAATGAGAAAGGAAAGAGAAAAAAATGCTTAACAACTAAAAAAAAGATTTAATTGTAAAAGAAAAGAAAAATGCTCCAAATCACTAATTATTAGAGAAATACAAATTAAAGCAATTCTGAAGTTCCATCTCATACCCAACAGACTTTCAAACATGACAAGAAAAATAACAATTGTTGGAAATATTTGGGGGAAATTGGCACATAAATGCAACTGTTAGTGGAGCTATCAATTGGTCCAGCCATTCTGGAGAGTAATTTGCAACTGTCCCCCCAAAGTCATTAAATTTCACATACCCTTTAACCTAATGATAGCACAACCAAATAAGATCTTACAATGAGATCAAAGTAAGAGATCTTAGACAGAGATCAAAGAAAGAGATCTTAGAAAGAGATCAAAGAAAGATCTTATAAATAAGGTCAAAGAATGAAAAAAGAAGACTTGTAACTACAAAAATATTTATAATTCTTTTTGTAGTATCAAAAAACTGTAAATTAAGGGGGTTCATTCACACGACTGAACAAATTATGGTATGTAAATGTAATGGAATATTATTGCACCATGATGGGAAAAAAGGATGGTTTCAGAGAAACCAGGCAAGACTTTGTGAACTTACATGGAGTTAAGTGAGGAAAACCAGGAAAATAATTTATATAAAACAACAATATGGCAAAGACTTCAATGCAAAACCCAACTATAATTCCACAGGACACCTATAATTTCACAGGATGGAGCATGCTACTCACCTCTTGACAGAAAGGTGATGGACACAAATTTCAGAATAAGACATAAATTTTCAAATGTAGACAATGTAGGGATAAGGAAATCACAGAAGACTGAAAGGACAATTTTTATTACAGAAAAAGTGTTCGAATAAACCAAAGCAGCTGAAACAAGAAGGGAAACAGGTAACTAGGAAAAATCTTTGCAGTGAGTTTCAATAAAAGTCTATATACAGAAAAGAAGAAGAAGTCTATATATAAGATGTCTTGCTCGACTATGAATGTAATAGAGATTTATGATTTCATGTACCATTCTCTCTGGTACATAGAAGTGACCATTTTACTTGGCATTTGTTAAATTCAGAATTTTAAAAAGAGAGAATAGGCACACAAAAGAAAAGACGAGACACAGCAATGCGGGGAAATACACTTTGAAAAACTATATAATAGAAGTTCACACTTTATATAAAATCATTTTTCTATTCTTTATATCATCAAATGTTGATCTTTGTTCAGTTAATTTAAAAAAATTTAAATTAAAAAACAAAGATCAATTTTAGCATAATATCAAAATAACACGTGTACAAAAGTATGTTCATCTTTTTCTCATATTTCACAAGTACATAATAATTCACCTAAACAACATTCTGGTTAATCTATACAATCTAGTCTATTTGGGGCAGTGGGTTTGGGAGAAGAGAAATGATGCCTTTGAATGATCCACACTGTACATATGAATTCTTTAGAGTATAATGGGGGTAACCAAGGGAGTCGTCCTGACCTACTATAACAAGCCAGCTTCTCATGAACTAAGCATAAATTCTCAGCACCCAAAGGAAGAGATGTGTTCTCATTATGTGTTTAAGGACTTGTCCTTTGGAATAATGAAGTAATCCTTTTATTGCTACCCATGGACCCTGTCACTGCAAGTTGGGTTGAAGACAATTAGTAAATGAGCAGAAAGAACTACCCACTTAGTAGGGTGAAAAGGAGAAACTTCTGCTCTCCATTTCTTCCTCTCCTTTCAGCATGTCACTTAGTTCTCTCCCCAACAGCAACATACACATGGCATCGACAATGTAATTACGCAGGTGAGCTTCAGATGTAACCTCAAGTCCCCGCTGCCTCTTCTTTGTGTGTCCATCTTCTCAGCAAAGATAACCCAACACCAACCCTAAGATGGATGTTGACAGCCCTGGCAACATGAGCTCACAAGGTCGAGAGTCAGTGAGAGGTGGTAACAAGAGGTGCTTACTACATCCCCCATTGATAAATGGTCAAAGAATATGAAGAGGCAGTTTTTAGACAACGAAATCAAAGCTATCTATAATCATATGAAAAAATGTTCCAGATCACTATTTTTTTTCTTTCTTTCTTTTTCATTTACTATTTTTTTTAAATGTATGAGGTATTTTATTTTTTCCGTTACATGTAAAGATAGTTCTCAACTTTTGTTTATACATGCTTTACAATTTCAGATTTTTCTCCCTCCCTCCCCTCCCTCCCCCCTCCCCTAGACAGCAGGTAATCTGATATAGGTTATATCTATATATCTCTATACATATACATATAGATATAGATATAGATATATACACACACATATATATATACACATAATAACATTAATCCTATTTCTGCATTAATCCTGTTACAAGAGAAAGAATCAGAGCAGTGATGCAAAACCTCAAAATAGAAAAAAAAAAAAACAACAGCACCCAAAACAAAAGAAATAATATGGTTCAATCAGCATCTATACTCCACAGTTCTTTCTTTCTTTTTTTTCTTGGATTTGGAGATCCTCTTCTATCATGAGTTCCCTGGAACTCTTTTGTACCATTGCATTGGTGAGAAGAATATAGTCCATCACAGTAGGTCAACACTCAATGTTGATGATACTGTGTACAATGTTCTTCTGGTTCTGCTCATCTCACTCATCATCAGCTCACGTAAGACCCTCCAGGTTTCTCTGAACTCTTCCTGCTCATCATTTCTTACAGCACAATAGTATTCCATTGTATTCATATACCACAACTTGTCCAGCCATTCCCCAATTGATGGGCACCCCCTCAACTTCCAATTCCTTGCTACCACGTAAAGAGCAGCTATAAATATTTTTTTACATGTGGGTCCCTTTCCCCCTTCCATGATTTCTTTGGGCAAAAGACCTAAAAGTGGGATTGCTGGGTCAAAGTGTATGCACAGCTTTATTGCCCTTTGGGCATAATTCCAAATTCCAACCAAGAATGGTTGGATCAGCTCCACCAACAATGCATTAGTGTTCCAATTTTCCCACAGCCTCTCCAACATTTATTATCTTCCTTTTTTGTCATTTTAGACAATCTGATAGGTGTCAGGTGGTACCTCAGAGTTGTTTTAATTTGCATCTCTCTAATCATTAGAGATTTAGAGCATTTTTTCATATGGGAATAGATAGCTTTGGTTTCTTCATTAGAAAACTGCCTGTTCATATCCTTTGACCATTTCTCAATTGGGGAATGACTTGGATTCTTATAAATTTGATTTAATTCCCTATATATTTTAGAGATGAGGCCCTTATCAGAAGCACTGGCCTCAAAAATTGTTTCCCAGCTTTCTGCCTCCCTTCCAATTTTGGATGCATTGCTTCTGTTTGTACAAAAATTTTTTAATTTAATACCAGATCACTATTAATAAGAGAAATGCAAACTAAAACAACTCTGAGGAGTCACCTCATACCTATCAGAGTGGCAAATATAACAAAAAAGGAAAATATTGGATATTAGAGGGGATGTGGGAAAGTTGGGACACTAATTCACTCAGTGGAGTTGTGAAAAGATCCAACCATTTTGGACAGCAGTTTGGAACTATGCCCAAAGGGCTACAGAAATGTGAATACCCTTTGACCCAGCAATACCACCACTAGGTTATATTCCAAAGACATCCCCCAAAAGAGAAAAAGATCTATTTGTACAAAAATATTGGGGCAGATAGGTGGCGCAGTGGAGAGAGCATCGAACCTGGAATCAGGAGGACCCGAGTGAGTTCAAATCTGACCTCAGACACTTGACATATTTAACCCCAACTGCCTCACCAAAAATAAATAAATAGATAGATAGATAAATTGATAAATAAAATACACACACACACATATATGCAGCTCTTTTTGTGGTGGCTAAGAATTGGAAATTAAAGGAATGCTTATCCATTGGGAAATGGCTAAACAAGTTGTGGTATATGATGGTGATGGAATATTATTGTGCTTTAAGAAATGACAAGCAGGATGATTTCAGAAAGGCCTGGAAAGACTTGTATGAACAGATGTATAGTGAAGTGAGCAGAACCAAGGGAACGTTGTACACAGAGACAGCAATATTGTTTGATGAAGAACTGTGAATGACTTAACCATTCTCAGCAATGCAATGATCTAAGACAATCCCAAAGAACTAATGATGAAGCAGACTATCTACCTCCAAAGAAAGAAGTGATATTGATTGAACACAGACTGAAGCATGCTATTTTTCACTTTTTCAGTTTTCTTCCTTTTATTCAAGTTTTCCAGTACAAAATGACTAAAATGGTCATATTTTACATAATTGCACATGTATAAGACACATCTGATTGCTTAGCACCTTAGGCAAGGGGAAGGGGAGGGAAGTAAAGAGGGATTAAAATTTGTAACTCAAAACTATAAATAAAAATGTTCATTTTTTTTCAAAGAGGCACTTACTACAGCTCTGCAGGAATATTTATATTGATATCTGATGAGCCATGTCTGCCTGGATGGTCAAAAGATACACACCATGAGTGAGTCTCTCAGATAGTACAAATCTGAGGTGAAAGTAAAATGCTTACTCAACAAGAGCACGATCCCCTGGGATTCTTTCTTATATCCAAAGAAATGATAGTAGGATTAATGGGTATGTCATGTTTTTAGTATTTGTCAAAGTGCACTTAAGGGTGTTTTGTGTTTACAGTATTCCTTCTGTGATAGAGAAAATAAATAGCTGTCCTATACCTGACATCTGCTACTTTATACATTAAATAACTTTTCTAGAACAGACTTTGCTCACCTTTTTTTTTTTTTTTTGATGAGGCAATTGGGGTTAAGTGACTTGCCCAGGGTCACACAGCTAGTAAGTGTCAAGTGTCTGAAGCCGGATTTGAACTCAGGTCCTCCTGACTCCAGGGCCAGTGCTCTATCCACTGCGCCACCTAGCTGCCCCAAAATTTTGTGGGGATTTTTTTTCCTGGTGGGGCAATGAGGGTTAAGTGACTTGCTCAAGGTCACATAGCTAGTAAGTGTCAAGTATGTAAAGCTGAATTTGAACTCAGGTCATCCTGACTCCAGGGCCAGTGCTTTATCCACTGCATCACCTAGCTGCCCGTTTGCTCATCTTTTTATGAGCAATCCTAGACAGGAACCATACTTAAGCTTTGTTTAAGGGATTTTCCCTATAGTTCTTTCTACTCTGGATTGTAGACGTAAAGAGCTAGAGAGTATGTGAACAGATGGAACCCTTCACTTTGGGGATCAGATTTACCAAGGATACAAATCCATTCCAACCAAACCCAGAACTGGAGCCTCCAGGTGGGAAGAGGGTAACTATTTGTGTTCTGACTGACAACAGATACTTGAATAATATTCCATATATTCTACTCGTTCTCATTTTACTGACATAATTTCAAATACCTGTGCTCCTTTCAAAGGGTATCTATCTGTTGTACATCTCTTATTAAATGTCAAATTCCCATTTTGATTGTATTTACAATCATATTTCATTGTTCAAATAAATACCATTTGAAGAAAAATTTTCTGGTCACTGACTATGGCTAAAGCATTCTTCAACTTACTGTCACCTTACAGGTTAATTGTCTGATGTTAACGTTAAAGAAATCGAGTCACTTTTCTGCTGAATGAACTGCCAAATAATTTCTAAGACAGTATGGAAATTTTACAGGTCTTTTTCTAGCTTCATAATAGTGCTTCATAATAGACACAGAGACTGAATTGCCTCAACAGGCAAAGCTTGAGGGAAAAGTTATATTTTACATGTCATTAGTACAGTTCTGCCACTTCATCCTATCTCCAAAACCAAAACATTTTAGTAAATTCATCTTGCTAAGAAAGTCTTCAAATGAAGCACAAATTGAGGGACTGAATAGAAAAAAACATGATAAATAATGAGAATGTGATCTATATCAAATTTCTCTTTAAGAAAAATAAACAAATTCTACTTAAGCGCTACATGTTCCCATCTGCCAACACCTTCCCGCTCCCCCCCCCCAAAAAAAACTGCTGAGTGAGGTAGAGTATAGACCGCTACATTTAGGAATCAAAAGAAACCTGGTTCAAATTCCACCTATGACTAGATGTGTGACCATGGCGGGTCACTGAAAAGAGAACACATTGGTCTCAGCTCCCTCATCTACAAAATGGGAATGGCCTTTTTTGTAATTGTCAAATGACATCATCCATGTAAAATGCCTTCACAACTTTCAAGCATTATATTCATGTCAGTTATTTTGAAACCAGCTAAAAACCTTTCAATTTGCCTTCCCAGGCTAAGTGCTCACTGTAACACTTAATTAGTTCTATGTAGTAAATAATTTATGAATCTTTCCCTCAGGAAGGATTTTTGGGGGAAATAAAGCATCATTTTCAAAGTCGGTGTATTAACTGTCGCTACATATTATTTCAACTGAACAGTGTAGTAACTGTACTTTAAATATTGATTAAATGTATAATTTTAGCTCTCAGGGCTTCTCAGCCTGCAAATGAGAAAGGTACACTCTTTAAAAACTTCTGGGACTTCTTTCTCTCCATAACTTTGGTTAGCAATCACATTTTCTCCAAAAGAAGAGGAGCTGAACTTAGGGAACTCAACTATGTTCCAAGCAAAAAATAAAACTGAGCCTAATGGTGAAAAGGAATCCACAAACACAGTCTGGCAATGAGCACATTTAAGTGCCTATTATATGCAAGGGACATAAAAAAATAAAAGACACAAAGAGTAAAATGCAACTAAAAAAATGACAGCAGGGACAGCTAGGTGGCACAGTGGATAGAGCACCGGCCTTGGATTCAGGAGGACCTGAATTCAAAACTGGCCTCAGACACTTGACACTTATTAGCTATGTGACCCTGGGCAAGTCACTTAACCCCAATTGCCTCACAAAAAAAAATGATAACAAAAAATAACAGAAAAGACAGTCCCTGCCTTGAAGACACTCACAATCTAATGGGGAAATAACCACCAAACGATATATGAGCAAGATCTACACAGGATAAAGTGGAAATAATTAACAGAGGGAAGGAACTAGAATTAAGTGGTATCAGAAAAGGCTTCCCATTGAAGGTAGGATTTTAGCTGGGACTAGGAAGAAGCCAGGGAAACCTTGAGACATAGATGAGGAGAGGGAGAATTTTAGGCAGGGGGGATAGCTAGGGAAAATGCCTGGAGTCAGGAGATGGTGTGTGTTGTTCAAGGAACAACACGGAGCCCACTGCACTGAACCTTGGAGGAATTAGTGGTGGGTAAGCTCCACACCCCAACCATCAAAATGTTTTCAACAAGCAATTACGTTCCAGATTTTATTTAAGTGTAATGAAATTTTCATGTTTTTCAACTGGAGATATATACACTATTTCTGGAGATTCAGTTTTCCTTTAAATGTTATTATAATTTACTGTGTGGTATCTACATAAAATTTAGGGACTAATTGTTTAATTCTTCATCTTTATTTTAAATTACAGGCAGTGGTGTAATAGAGGACTCACCTTCAACCTGGATTCGAGGTCCTGCCTTGACATATAATAGGTGTCCGACCACAAAAAAGTTGTCAAACCTCAGTGCCTCTGAGCACACGTTCTCTCTCACTCTCACTCTACTCCCGCTCTCTCTCTCTCTCTCTCTCTCTCTCTGAGTTGTCACTCTCTAAGTTACAAACAAGTTGCCAAAAGGAGAAGGAACAACTTTGAGCAAAATAATGAATCACAGGGGCAGTTAGATGGTGCAGTTGATAGAGCGCCAGGCCTGAAGTCAGGAATACTCCTCTTCTTGAGTTCAAATCTGGCCTCAGACATTTACTAGCTAAGTGAACCTGGGCAAGTCACCACACCCTCTTTGCCTCATTTTCCTCATCTGTAAAATGAACTAGCAAAGGAAATGGCAAAACACTCCAGTAGCTTTGTCAAGAAAACCTCAAATAAAGTCAAGAAGAGTTGGACAAGACTGAAAAACAACTAAAACAAACGAATCACAGATCAGATCTTTAAAAAGGAAAAAAAAAAAGATGGATAGCTATTGACTGCATAAATTCTCTCCTTTTAAGGGTATCACCCACATGTTAAATGCCAACTAAAAGGGAAGAAGGCAAATCATATATTTGAGACGTGATCTAGCCACTTCCCTATACCACATAATTGTCTTCATTGAGTTTCTTGCCTTTTGACCCACCAAACCACCTAAGTGATTGTCAGGAATGAAATCCTCCCCCAACTCTCTAAAATGAACCTGGGGCAGCCAGATTATCATCTTTGGAAATGGAGCCAGCAGGAGTTACAATCAGACAGCTGCTGCATATAACTCAAAGCAGCTTTGCTTTGTTGACTGACAAGGAGCCCTGGAAAATGGATAAAATTCATCAGTGTCGTGGTCTAAGTGAGAGTGTGTGCATGTGCAGACAGGTACACTGAGGCACGTGCATCACAGAGGGTGAGACAAGAGGAAGGAAGATCCAAACGGAACCTCCGACGCGCTAAGGACACTCCACAAATTCAGGGTGTGCTCAAACTGTTATCTTCCTGTGTCAACAACTCAGAAAAGGAGGTGGCTTAGGTATTTCATCCTCGTTTCAACAGATGTGATTGAGACTTGGAAAGAGGTTAAAGCACTCAGATAAAAGTGTTTATTACTGAAACTAACTGATGTGAGGGGGGAATTTTGGGTTGTTGGTTTTGTATTCTTTTGTTTTGAAGGAAGGGAATCAGTTGCTATCCATTTATTTTCTTGATTTGGGGCATCTGACACTCAAGGACTGTTCTACTCAGCCCCAGAAGGCAGAGCTAGGAACAATGGACAGAAGTTGCCTGGGAAGATTCTGCTTTGATGGGAGGGCGGTATTTCCTAACACTTAGAGGGGTCCAAATGTGAAATAACGGCTTCAGGAGATAGAGTTTCTGAGTGAGAGGGGTCTTCAAGGACAAGTGAAGCTAGCAGACACAGTGGATAGAGCACTGGACCTGGAACCAAGGAGACCCAAGTTCAAATCCAGCCTCAGACACCTAGTAGTAGCTGTGTGACCCTGAACAAGTCACTGTACCTCTGGCTGTCCCAGTTTCCTTAACTGTAAAATTGGTCAAATAATATCACTTTTACCAAAGTGATGACCAAATGAAATAACATATTAAAGCACTATATGAACTTTAAGATGTCATGTTATCATTATGGACTGACTGAGTAACCTTCAGTGGGTCCTTTTTTTCTGTAGATAAAACACACACATACAAGCCTGACTTTTCAGGCCTTTCTAACATGGCTCCAACCTACCATTGCAACCTCCTTTTGAATCACTCCCATAGCTCGACTCCTGGCCCCAGCCAAAATGGGCTAGCCACATATTCCCCAAAGTGTTTATCCTGGGGGCAGCTAGGTGGTGCAGTGGATAAATCACTGGCCTTGGATTCAGGAGGACCTGAATTCAAATCCAGCCTCAGACACTTTACACTTAACTAGCTGTGTGACCCTGGGCAAGTCATTTAATAAATAAATAAACGAATAAATGAATGAATGAATAAAAAATAATTAACAAAGTGTATATTCCTCTCTTACCTTCTGGAATTAAGGCAGACCAGTCCCCATGCCTGAAATGCTCTCCCTCCAGATTCTCCCAGCCATCAATGCCCATCCCTTCCTCCTAGCTCTTGCCTTGCGTCTAATAACTTTGAATATATTTGTATTTCTTAACTTTCTATTTCTGCTGCATATAGTTTGATGTGTTCTTGTTCTCTCTCCCATTAGAAGATCAGCTTCTTGTGAGTAGGGGCTTTTCATTCTTTATACTTGGATGCCCAGCATGTAGCACATATCGTAAATACCCGTGGAATGAGTCAAACTCCATGAAGCTTATCCTAAGCCCCTCCCCAATACTCCTCAAATTGCCTTGTATTCTGGGGGGCAGCTAGATGGCGCAGTGGATAAAGCACTGGTCCTGGATTCAGGAGTACCTGAGTTCAAATCCAGCCTCAGACACTTGACACTTACTAGCTGTGACCGTGGGCAAGTCACTTAACCCCCACTGCCCCACAAAAAAAAAAAAAAAAATTGCCTTGTATTCTCCCCAAGAAGGCCAGGAGTCGTATTTTTGTCTTTGTGGTCTCAACACCTAAAACAGTGCCTTGCTTAAGCAATATATGATCAATAAATTTTTGTTGATTTGGAGATTAGACATGAGATTATTTTTTCTTTTTTATGTGGTCAGAAATTTGTTTGACTGGACTACCCACATTTGTAAGAAGGATTTTGATTTGTTTGGGGGGGGGTTGCATTTTCACTGCGGGGAAGAGAAGGGATTTTTGCTCACTGAAAAAAAATTTAAATTAATTTTTTTTTTTTTAGTGAGGCAATTGGGGTTAAGTGACTTGCCCAGGATCACACAGCTAGTAAGTGTTAAGTGTCTGAGGCTGGATTTGAACTCAGGTACTCCTGACTCCAGGGCCGGTGCTCTATCCACTACACCATCTAGCTGCCCCCTAAATTAATTTTTAAAAAATACTAGACATGAAGTAACAGTTCCTCTCAAGGGCCAGACAGATTGCCTCTCTTGACTGAAATGATGGTAGGTGTCTGGAAATCTCAAGAGACTGTGATAGTCTCTGTCTATAAAAAGTGTCTGCTTGGCAATTTCCCAGTCCACTTTGTTTCATGAATTGCATAACTCATGTGGAAGCCTATTGATTATAAACCTATCAACCATCATGGTCTATAACGATGTCCCCTATGGTGGACATAGGCTGTTGCCAGGACCATTCCTGAAGTCCTTCTAATATTATCAAAATAACCAGAACTTGTGCTCCTCAGTTCTATTATTTCAGTACCTAGAATCTAGTGTCCAAGAAAGGGCAACTAGGTGGCACAGTAGATAGAGTTCTGGGACTGGACTCAGGAAAATTCATCTTTCTGAGTTCAAACCCAGTCTCAGACACTTCTTTTTTTCCTGGGTGATATAATCATTTTATTAAATTATTAGTAAAAAAAAGATAGTCATTTGGTCATTTCTCTTAAGCCAAAGACCCCTAATGGTGATGGGGTCATAGTTTATATGTCTTTTTTTATTTGTTTAGAATTTTATTTTCCAAATTACATGTAAAAACAAATTTTGACATTAATTTTTTAAAACTTTGTGTTCCAACTTCTCTTCCTCTCTCTCTTCCCACCCCCCACCCCCAAGAACTCAAGCAATTCAATATAAGTTATACATGAGTAGCCATGGAAAACATCTCCACATTAGCCAGGTTATAAGAGAAAACAGATAAAAACAAAACCCGACTTCAGATTTAGGAACTATCAAAAAACTGGGGGCAGCTAGGTGGCGCAGTGGATAGAGCACCGGCCCTGAAGCCAGGAGGACCTGAGTTCAAATCCGGCCTCAGACCCTTTACATTTACTAGCTGTGTGACCCTGGGCAAGTCACTTAACCCCAATTGTCTCACCAAAAAAGAAAAAGAAAAAAGAAAAAAAAATTATGCTTCAATCTGTTTTCAGATACCATCAGTTCTTTCTCTGTAGATGAATTTCAATTTTCGTAAGTCCTTCAGAGTTATATTGGATCAATGCATTGCTGAAAATAACCACGTCCTTCCCAGTAGATCATTTTACACTATTGCTGTTCTATTCAGTTCAGGTCTTTTCATCACAAATGCCTAAAAGTCCTCTTTTTCATTGAAGTGCTATTTTTTCCTCTGAAAGGTTATACACAGTTTTCTGGGTAAGTGATTCTTGGCTGTAGTCCCAGTTCCTATGCCCTCTGGAATATTATATTCCATGCCCTCTGGTCCTTTAATGTAGATGCTGCTAGATCTTGTGTTGTCCTTACTGTAGCTCCACGGTATTTTTACTCCTTTTTTCTAGCTTCTTGCAATATTTTCTACTTGACCTGGGAGCTCTGGAATTTGGCTATAATATTCCTGGAGGTTTTCCTTTTGAGATCTCTGTCAGGAGGTGATTGGTGGATTCTTTCAATTTTGATTTTACCTTCTGTTTCTAGAATATCCGGGCAATTTTCCCTGACAATTTCTTGGAAGATGATGTCTAAGCTTTTATTTTGGTCACGGTTTTCAGGTAGTCCAATGATTTTCAAATTCTCTCTCCATATCTATTTTCTAGGTCGGCTCTTTTTCCAAGGAGATATTTCATATTGCCCTCTATTTTTTTATTCATTTGGATTTGCTTTACTGTGTCTTTGTTTCTCATAAAGTCACTAGCTTCCATTTGTTCAATCCTAATTCTTAAGCAATTATTTTCTTCTGAGAGCTTTTGTATCTCCTTTTCCATTTGGCTTTTCAAGCTGTTGACTTTTTTCTCATGACTCTCCTACACTGCTCTCATTTCTCTTTCCATTCTTTTCTCCACCTCTCTCAACCTTCTATCTCTCCTACTTTCTCTTCAAAGTCCTTTTTGAGCACTTCCATGGTCTGAGACAAATTCATATTTTTCTTGAAAGCTTTGGATGTACGGTCCCTGAGGTTACCAACTTGCTAATTAACCATCGAGCAGAACTTTGTGTGCTGTGGTGGTTCTTAGTTTCTACGAGCCTGCACCAGTCCCCCACCTGGGCCTCCTGCCACTCAAGATTTCTTCCTGGTTCCCAGCTGGGGTGGGATAGCTGAATTCCTCCTTAGGTCCCATAGACACACCTGTATTTTCCACCATCACCACCACCACCACCACCACCACCACCACCACCCCTGGCCACCTATTCAGCCTTCTCACCTGACCATAAGCTTAGTTCCAGAAGATGCTGGTGCTTCAGCTGATTTGAAGGCTCAGGGATAAGTTTCTCTGGCATAGCATGCCTGGGGTCTATGTGGGCATGATTGTGGGGTTGGACTCTTCTTGCAGCCCAGCACAGCCCTCTCTGTCTTTGGCTGGAGAATAATCTCAGCCTGTCTTTTTATGGGTTTTGCTGCTCCAGGGGTTGTTTCATTGTTGTTTGGGGGGTAATTGTGTCAGGAGCTCTGTGTATTTAATGTCTTTCCCCTGCCATCTTGGCTCCACCACCCCCCAGCCTCAGAAACTTCTGAGATAGTGGGCAAGTAACTTAACCCTGTTAGACTCAGTTTCTTCATCTGTAAAATGAGCTGGAGAAGGAAATGGCCAACCACTGCAGTATCTCTGCCATGAAAACCTCAAACGGGGTCACGGAGAATCAGACATGACTGAAGATGACTCAACAAAAACAACCTAGAATCACTTCTATGTCAAGAAGATGGATAGCAATAGTACTTTCTTTTTTTTTTTTTTTTTTTTGGTGAGGCAATTGGGGTTAAGTGACTTGCCCAGGGTCACATAGTCAGTAAGTGTTAAGTGTCTGAGGCCGGATTTGAACTCAGGTACTCCTGACTCCAGGGCCGGTGCTCTATCCACTGCGCCATCTAGCTGCCCCAGCAATAGTACTTTCAAAGAAACATATTATGGATTACAAAATGCCTGTTTTTCTGTACCTCCCTTTCCATTACTTCTAACATAATTGTGTTTCCTCAGACCAAGAATTCTCCAAAACAAACAGAAAAAAAGATATCCATAACTTTTCAGAAATGTAACTAAAGAAAATATGACAGAGCAAATGATCTGCCTCATATTTCTGCCTTAAACCATTCAAATATTGGGAAAGCTCCAAGTAGACAAATTTTCAGTTATTTTTTTTCTTCCATCAATTTACAAATGGTCTTTAAAATGTGTGATTCTTAACATCCTCTGCTTACTTTTCCATCATTTTGTCACCATCAGGCCACACAGGACTTGGTGCAATTATGCATTTTTCCTTGTTTCATAGGTTACCATGGCCAAAAAAGTCCATCACCAAATGACCAGCCTATTGGTGCTGAGCTTCCCTGTTCTGAGCTATTCTGGTCCTTGGAAAGTACCCAAGCTTCTGCTGGAATCAAACTCCAATCCTCTCCAGCAAACTATCTACCAAGAAACCAGGTTGTATCCAGCATGGGCACTTCACCATCTGCCTTGGACCTTTCCACTCTTCTCCCTGCCAGAAATATTGACCTCCTGACCAGAGTCTTCAAAGAAGAAACATCGATACATGTGTGTCACACCCAACCTGGAGGAGCACTCTTCCTGGGTCTGATTTATGCTGATTTGTGGGTAAGTAAAAACTCACTATATGTAACTAGCCCTAGATCGTACTTCATGTCTGCCTTAAGAAAAAGAAAAAAAATCCTTAGAGAGTGGTCCCAGAGACCCCTCCCCACAATTCACTTGGCCCCATGGGTGTCCTTCCCTTTTTGTTGTTGTTAAGTCAGTTTTCAGTGATGCCCAACTCTTTGAGACCCCATTTGGGGTTTTCTTGGCAAAGATACTACAGTGCTTTGCCTTTTCCCTTTCCAGCTCATTTTACAGAGGAAGAAACTGAGGCAAATGGGGTTAAATGATTTGCTCAGGATCATACAGCTAGCAAGTATCTGAGGCCAGATTTGAACTCAGGAAGATGAGTCTTCCTGACTCCAGCCCTGGAGCCCTATCTACTACATCACCTAGCTTAGAAATGGCCAGACCGAAAATCATTACCCTAACACTATCTGAGTCATGACGAGGTTAAACAAAAGTTCCAACCCTCAAAATAATACAGGCTTCCCTTAATGCCAGGCATGAGACCTGATCCAGGTCCATGAACCCCACCCACCCACCTAATACAAAGAGAGGTTCCCTGGAACCATGTGCCACCAGACCAACCCATCTGACTATATCAAGAACCACAATCCAGATCCTCTTGACAATCCTTCCTTCTCCTCCACTTCCCCACACCTCTGATGGATAAGCCACCTGTTTTCAATCATATCACTCCTCCAACCTCTCCAATGAGCTATATTCAATGAGGAGCTACAATTATTAAAAAACAAACCAAAAAAAAATCCCACTGTATTGGTTTCTCACGCTGGAAAAAAATCCCAAGCCAAAAACTAAACAAACAAAAAACCCACCCTATCCAGCCATCCTTCAGCATACCAGGCGTTTTGTTATTTTCCTTATTAACATAGCACTTTTCTGTATCCATTCTGAGAAGAATAATCACAGCCAATGGAATCAGGGCTAATGGAAAAGGGTCTGACAACTAGCTGTCCTATGGCTTCCTTCAATCCCGGTGATTCCTCAGACAAAAACTCCTCCACGTTCTATAGCCCCAATTTGAACATAAGCTCCTTGAAGGTAGGAACTGTCTCATTTTTGGATTTGTCTTCTCAGCACCTAGCGCAGCTCCTGGGCACAATAGGTATTTAATAAATGACTATTCCCCAATTCATTTATTTGTTTATTTCTTCCAGCAAGGCGGAGCTTGCCAGAACTTGTGTCCCACTGGCTGAGACCTCAAGAATCTAGAGTCAATTCCATGCCACCTTGAGACATCAGAGGACTGCAGCTGCCAGTCATCTTATTTCACTTCTCTAAAGCAAGGAAGATAAACACAACTCAAAATTTCCACCAACTAAAATTATCTATTACCCTTGACATTTAGGCAATTTATGTCCTTTGTTTGGAAGGTAAAGAGATGGCTATGGAGTCGATTGTCTTGTCAGGATGCCTTTGGTGTACAATTACTGTGGCTATTTTCGGAACCTTGACCTGGTTGTCATTGTGTCTCTTAAAATTTATGTCCCATCCATGACCTTGGCTGCAAGAAGCTACCCTATCCCTGACTAAATGCTAAGCTGTCCAGTCTGATTCAGTCGTTAGCAGAGTTATCGATCAATCAACAAGTATTTATTAAGCACTTACTGTATGAAAGGAAACTGAAAGAGGAAGGGTAGTCCAAGAAGAGGTAAACATGAGCAATGGCAAAGAGGCAGAAAGGAGTATTTGTAGAGAGTCGGTGAGGAAGCCAGCCGGCTATGTGCTATATGGCTAGCTTGCCTACATCAGGAATCCAATTCAGTGATGGCCTCGAGTCTGAACCATGGAAGAAAACCCATATGTGAGTTTTGAAGATAACACCAGAGCATTAGTGCTATTCTTCATGCTCTCAAAAATGGCAGGTTTCTGGGATGTCTTCAGCTTAAAAGAAAGCCAACTTTTACAGTGGGATATCTTCAAAGGTGATTGGCTTTTTTTCCCCCAAGGATGAAATTTAAAGAAGGCATTGAACAATCATAAACCTAAACAGAAACACAGCATCTCTCTCAAAGAACCCTTGCCTCCTGTGACCCGCTGATCTCAAAGGATTATCTATTTACACAGCCCCTTTTCAGCATAATTGTCTTCTTAGCAATGAGTAGAAACATGTCAAAGTGGACAGATGCCCTTGGAATCAGGAAGCCCCGAATTCAAATCCTTCTTTGTTGGCAAACATTACTGACCGAAGCCCACCTGAGAAAGCAGAGTTTATTTCAAAATACAGTCTTCTTTGAATATCTAAGCCACCTGAGTACTGATATCTGGTATATTGGATTTGGAGTCAGGAAGACATGAATCAGGTATTGCTTCAGATCCTTTCTCTGACTCAATTTTTCTCATCTGTAAAATGGAGTTAACAAAAGCATTTGTTGAGATAGCAGATGTCAAGTGCTTTGCAAACCTTAAAGCACGATATGACATTATTATTATCTTATATCCATTCTACAAATGAGGAAACTGAAGAGTTCTGATTCCAGAACCAATGAGGACACACTGCTCCTAAAAACTCTTCCACGTAGTAGCTTCTTTTCCCCCATTCATAAATATTCCACCAAAAGGGCTCCTGTATTTCATCATTTCTTGTTCCTAAGAATGCCATGAACCTGAGTCACAAGTGACATGTGGCATCTGCACCCCGGTGAATGCAGGTCCCACTCCATTTCAAACCAAGAGAAAATTAGATGCCAGTTCTGACGAGAATAGCATGTCAACTAAGTCTTTTGAGCGCCCCCCTCCCCAAATCCACTCTCCAGCTAAGCAAAATACACAGTTTCAGTATTTCCTAACAACACAAGCATTTTGATTGGCCAGGCTTCTAGCAAAACTGCCAGGAAGACGCTGAAGAAAAGCAGCAATTGAGGATCTCAGAGGAAGACCACAACCAGGCCTCTTTGTTAAATTCCAAGTCTGAACTCCAAGCAATTACACTTCTGGTACAATTACTGGCATCACCCACTCCCTGCCAAGCGAGGAGACTTGGCAGCTGAAGAATACAGCTTTCATCTTATATTTCCAGTCCAATTAGCTGACAGTACCAGTCAATTGGCAGAAAGAAAAAAAAATCGGGCCAAACTGAAGGGTTTCTGGGTGGTTTGCAGAGCTGGGCCTTTGTGCAAACAATAATGAGATGAAAGAGACTAAGAGGAGAATTAAGAAAACCTCCTACCTCAAAAGAGCCACAGATTGAATTTAGAATCTAAACTGTGCACAAGATATACTGAAGGCTAAAAAAAAAAAAAAAAGATTCATCTTACCCTCCAGGTTTGTTTTATTGACAGTAGGGGAACACTATCAGCACAGTCTAGACAGGTTTCATGAACACTTATGTACTATATGGAGATGATAGAAAATGGTTTGTGAAAGCATCTAACCCAGTCACTGTTCTGTCCAACAATCAATGACATTTACTGAGCAGCCTTGGGGATTATAGCACTAACTTTGATACTATAATAGGGACATTGGGGAAATGTTAAAAATAGATGGATGGGTAGATAAATAGCAAAAATAAAAGCATAGAAATTGTATTCAATAATTTGACAACAATAGCAGAAATAAATTAATAGCAATATTATTTAATAATGTGATAATAATAGCATAAATAAAGAGCAACTGGCTACTTGGGAAATGAAGATGACTTCATACAACAAAATTAGCCTAGTCAAATACAGAGGGCAGGGCAGGGCAGGGCAGGGCAGGGCAGGGCAGCACAGGGAAGCAACCCTCACCCCTTTCCCTTCTCCCTCTCCAAATTAGAATCACTAGGAAGCAAAGATAAGAAAAGAATCAGTTCCTAAATGGCTCCACTACTGGTCCCAGTGGGTTTCTACACACATAAAAAAATCACCTTTTCTGACCATTTCTCCCCTTTATGTATTGTCTTCCTGTATCAGCATGTAAGCTCCTTGAAGGCAAGAACTGCCAGACTTTTAAAATTTGTATCCCATGTGCCTAGCACATTCTATTCACTTAATAAATGATTCTTCATTTGTACTGTGGCCTGTGGCCTGAATCCCAGAGTGGCACCACAAGCAAGCAAGCAAGCGAATGTATTTACAAAGCACTTGCTACAGCCTAGGCACAGTGCTATGCACTAGGGAAACAAAAATAAAGCAGTCCTTGCCCTCAAGGAATTGGTATTATTCTTATTATCTTATTATCATTAGTAATAATTTAATTATTATAATTAGTTATTAATTATTGAATGTTTAATTCATTATTGAGTATCATTGTGATATTAATTAATAATAATAGGTAATGTCTATATCACACTTGCTGTGCATCAGATACTGTATTAAACACTTTACAATTATTATCTCATTTGATCCTCAAAACAATCCTGGGAGGTAAGTGGTATCATTCCCCATTTTACAGATCAGGATACTGAGGCAAACAGAGGTTAAGTGACTTACTCAGGATCACACAGCAAGGAAGTGTCTGAGGACAGGTTGAAACTCAGATCTCCCTGACTCCAGCCGCAGCTCTCCATCCACCATGCCAAGTAGCTGCCCCAGGGACAGATTATGTTGCTCCAAATATAAATTTATCCCTAATGTAGATGTAGCTACACTAACCAAATACAAAATTTAGGGTCAGTGAGGGTATAAGAGTTGTAATGAAAAGAAGAGAAAGAGATAAAATCTAACATATTCAGAGCAGACACAGAAATGGTCACTATGTGCCGCAAGGGAATGGAAATTATTAGGGCTCCAGATCATAGTTTATAGAGAAATAAGCAAATGAGTCTCTTCTATGAAACATGGAAGCTCTGTGCCAATGTGGCTAGCAACTTCATCTTTATGTTAATAGGTCCAGAAACAACTCAAACAAGATTTCTTCTTCTTCCCACACCCCACACCCTACAAGTACACTTAAATTGCTTTTCCCACTATTTTGTCTAATTTTTTTTAAGTTTTACTGATGACTTGTGTTCTTACATCATGTTTATTTTTTAATGTTCCTTGCTTCGCTCCCCCACTAATACTTCCCTCACAACAAAGAATTTTTAAAATCAGACATACATCTGATAAATTAAACCAACACAATCATATCTGAGAGTATATGCAAGGTTCCACAACCATATTCCCCACCACTACCACCACCACTCCAACAAAATAAGGGTGCTTCATTTTATCATCGGTTCACAGAGACCAGACTGGTTATGATAATCCTATAACAATCCTCTTTATTTTATTGTTCTTTAAATTTTCATTTTCTATCATCTACCAATTCACTGAATGGGAGACAAGATCTCGGTTCTTTCAAATGGCATTCCTCTTCCCATTAGATATGGGAAACAATCTTTTATATGATACTTTTTAGAAGCAAATATTTTGCAAAGGTTATAAGCAATATACCCTCTTGAAGACCCTATAAGATGAGCTATTTTTACATGCTAAATCATAAGCAAAGACGGAATGCAAGCAACCCAAATAATTTTGTAATATATATATAGGAAAGCAATTACATTTATTATTATTATTATTATTACTATTACTGCTACTAAAACAACTACTACTACACCTACTACTATAACTACATCTACTACTACTACTACTACTACTACTACTACTACTACTACTACTACTACTACTACTACTACTACTACATCAACTATTACATATTCCTTGAAACCAATCCTTGAAGTTGCACATCATCACAATTTCTCTATATGCATCTTTACTGGATAAGGATACAAACTAGATTATTCAACACAGGGAACTTCCACCAGCAGAAATTCTCTCTACCAACACAGATCAGTACCTTCTCTGCAACTTGAGAATCTTAAGAGAACTGCTCTGGGAGGATGATGATTTGGCTTGATTCAGACAGCCAACATATATTAGAGGCACTCAAATTCAGGTCCTCTCGGCTCCAAGCTCAGCTCTCTAATGACTAAGGCAGGTTGCCACAAGAAATAAAACTGTTTCCAGAAAGAATAACCGGGTCATAAGACAGACAAAAAAAGAAGTTGACAAGTGGAGAAACTTTTGAATAGAAAAAAATTTCTGTATACAAAGTTACCCTTTTTCTCCTTAGGATGAGTGTTAGTCCCCTTAGGAAATATTTTCCTTTTTATTTGAAATTGTAGCAGAATGAATTCATGAGTAAGCCATGAAGATCTGAGATTTTCACCCAAATCAAATAGAATGCGCATCAAAAAGCAGGTGGGGATGTAGAATTCTAAAATAATGAGTCTTAAAATAAGCCACCAGTAGAGCAATCCAATGAATTTGGCTTTGTCGATCTATTATTGCTTTAGTTCTGATGTTCTATTGCCTTGGCCACTTTATAAATGTGGCTAGAACACATGGCCTAATGAAAATGCAACAAAAACTTGCTCTGCTCGCGATTCTTTTCCATGGTACCAAAATATCCTCAACTCCAGACAGAAAGTATTAGAACAGAGAACATTTTGGAGGGCCTGTCAAGACCTGACATGACTTTTTTAAAAATAGAGAGGCAGAGAGGAATGTTAAAAGACATTCGGGGCAGCGGAGTACATTAGGTAGGTACTTTGTGGACAAGGATCACATAGGATTAAAAAACCATGAATAGGTTGTGATCCAGGCAACCTCAGAACCACTACTATATAAAGCAAATAAAAGACCCAAGACCTTTCCTGCTAAGGTTGGGGGCCTTCAAGGGAGTAAATGTCTGACAAGTACAAAGACAAGGATCTTTAACATTTTTTTGAATCATGGACACCTTTGGCAGCCTGGTGAAGCCCATAGACCCCTTTTTAGAATACATTCCCTTTGTTTTCTCTCTAGAAATGTAGTGTTAAAAAAATAAAACAAAATGCATAGGATTATCAAGGAAACCAATTACAACGAAATAAAGTTATCAAAATATTTTTAAGTTGACTTGCCCCATGTTAAGAACTGTAGCCTATTATAACTACTACAATAATACATTATGTATTATTATTATTATGTATTATTAGCCCGGTTACTTATAAGGCAATATGAGTGAGTGGTTGTAAACATTTATTAAGTATCTAATATGTTCCAGGAGGCAGCTAGATGGCTCAGTGGATAAAGCACTGGACATGGAGTCAGGAATACCTGGGTTCAAATCTGGTCTCAGATACTTACTAGCTGTGTGACCCTGGGTACGTCATTTAATCTCTGTTTTCCCTAGTTCACTAGAGAGGAAAAGGTCAAACCATTCCAGTATCTTTGCCAAGAAAACTTCACAGACAGTACTGGCAGACTGTGGTCCACGGGGTCACAAAGAGCTGGAAACTACTGAACAACAATAACAATGTGCCAAGCACTGGACAAAGTCCTGATGATACAAAAAGAGGAAAAGTTACTACTCGTCTTCAAGGAGTTTACAGTGTGATGGGGAAGACAACATCCAAATACATACACACAATGCAGAGAGAGACAGACGGAGGGAGGGAGAAAGAGACAGAGAGAGACAGAGACAGAGAGACAGAGAGAGACAGAGACAGAGAACTCCATATACAAGATAAATAGAAAAATAATTTTAAAAGAGAAAGCAAGGGGGCAGCTAGGTGGTGCAGTGGATAGAGCATTGGCCCTGGATTCAAGTGGACCTGAGTTCAAATCTGGCCTCAGACACTTGACACTTACTAGCTGTATGACCCTGGGCAAGTCACTTAACCCTCATTGCCCCACAAAAAAAAATAGAAAGCACTGGAATGAAGAGGGATCAGGGAAGGCTTCCTACAGAAGGTATGATTTTAGTTGAGACTTAAAGGAAGCCAGCATTCCAAAATCTGAGCATCAATAACAGCCATGGTCTTGGCTCCTAACACTTGGGATGTTTCTATCTCTGTGCCTGGAGTCTTCTCACCCTGAAGACCCCAGCAGCCCCCCCCCCATCCCTACAGACTTCTCTACCAATTCCTTGCTGGGGCTACTATTTCAGGAAGTGCCCAGGCTATCCAAGTTCTCTTCACTCCACTCCTGACCTCCAGAATTCCCCACCATTTTAGTAAATTATCAACAGCATCCCCTCCAACACCCATCATTTCTGCCTACTCATCTATGAACCTGAAGATAAAATTCTAGCCACCGCTCCTTGTCCTTGAGCTGTGCTAGAAGTTAAGAAACGTAAAAGGTTGTCATCCAACCTGTCAGTGAGAAGGATGGGTCTCATTACCTGATCCTAGTATGGAAAGGAAAGGAGCCAAGTTTGGATTCCTGCCTATCAGTGAAATTGAGAAAGAATAAATCTCAGGAGAGAAAAACAATGGCAATTAATTGTTGCCAATGTAAGGATCTTCGACAGATATCCAAGATGTGGCAAAACAAGCCCAACCAGGGGCAGCTAGGTGGCTCAGTGGATAAAGCACCAGCCCTGGATTCAGGAGGACCTGAGTTCAAATCCGAGCTCAGAAACTTGACAATTACTAGCTGTGTGACCCTGGGCAAGTCACTTAACCTTCACTGCCCTGCCAAAAAAAAAGAACCAAAAGAACCTAAGCCCAACCAAATAGAATCTCCAAATAAAATGATGGAGCTAAAAGCAATCACTTGTTGTGGCAAATCCAACAGACTTTGGAAAAAGCTGGAGAACTTTAACCCTTTCAGCAAAGTTTACTACAGTCACAGGAAGATAAGGAAAAGGGGTTGGGTTTTTTTGCAAGTTCAATTCAACAGGAAGTTATGGAATGTCTAGTATATTTGAGGCCCTGTCTAAATATGTTCTTTCTAATGTAGTTTAGTTAATAGGCTACCCAATTTCTGATCTTTCAAATTCTACTTTTCAAAAGAAAAAGAATGTTATTCTCACAGTATGAAAAATATATTGCCTGTAAGTTAAGTAATGCAAGTATTCTCATCCTCCTTGTTTCTTTGTTTTGTTTTAACAAATAAGCAAATTGGAGCTCAGGAAGGTCAAATTATTTCCCTCGAGTAGCATAGCTAGCAAGAATTAGCATCTTGACATAAATTCAAGTCTTTTAGATATCCTGTATCCAGGTGCATCATTGTTTCCACAAAACCATATTTCTTCAAGACACAGTAATGAGCCTTTTGTTTTTCTAGATGTTGTTGACTGTCCATTATTAAAGTTCATTTGCTGACAATATTCACAATCTATATGTGATGTTCTTTACACAGACTCTCAGGGAAATCTTTTTATATTATTCTGATTCATTGGGAACAACTCTCATCCTTTCTAAATGAAAGTTCCTTGATATTCAGTGGAAGGTCACCACAGTACACAAAGATGTTGTATGTGCATGGGGATTACTCAGTATTAAGTGTCATGGACAACACAATGTTAGCATCCTTATCCATATTCCCACAAGTACTGGAGAAGGTTAAATTCAGTTTAGTAAACTGATGATATCATGGCAAATATCTGCAAAAATGAGGCAATCAGGATGAGGTAGCCAGAAATCATATTCTGAAGAAGGGTTCTTCAATAAATCAATCCTATGAACACTGCAATAAAGCCTGAGGAAATGACTTATAAAAATTGCCTTAATCTGGAATACAAACAGCCACTAAATTCCAGGAAGAAGAGACATAGGGTAGGAACAACATCTACTCCACATACACTGGCTGGTTTTTCTTTAAAAGGCAATGAAGGGTATTCCCATATGAAAAAATGCTCTAAATCTCTAATGATTAGAGAGATGCAAATTAAAACAACTCTGAGGTACCACCTGACACCTATCAGATTGGCTAAAATGACAAAAAAGGAAGATAATAAATGTTGGAGAGGCTGTGGGAAAATTGGAACACTAATGCATTGTTGGTGGAGCTGTGAGCTGATCCAACCATTCTGGAGAGCAATTTGGAATTATGCCCAAAGGGCATTAAAGCTGTGCATACCCTTTGACCCAGCAATCCCACTTTTAGGTCTTTTGCCCAAAGAAATCATGGAAGGGGGAAAGGGACCCACATGTAAAAAAATATTTATAGCTGCTCTTTACGTGGTAGCAAGGAATTGGAAGTTGAGGGGGTGCCCATCAATTGGGGAATGGCTGGACAAGTTGTGGTATATGAATACAATGGAATACTATTGTGCTGTAAGAAATGATGAGCAGGAAGAGTTCAGAGAAACCTGGAGGGTCTTTCGTGGGCTGATGATGAGTGAGATGAGCAGAGCCAGAAGAACATTGTACACAGTATCATCAACATTGAGTGTTGACCTACTGTGATGGACTATATTCTTCCCACCAATGCAATGGTACAAAAGAGTTCCAGGGAACTCATGATAGAAGAGGATCTCCAAATCCAAGAAAAAAAAGAAAGAAAGAACTGTGGAGTATAGATGCTGATTGAACCATATTATTTCTTTTGTTTTGGGTGCTGTTGTTTTTTTTTCTATTTTGAGGTTTCACATCACTGCTCTGATTTTTTCTCTTATAACAGGATTAATGCAGAAATAGGATTAATATTATTATGTATATATATATGTGTGTGTGTATATATCTATATCTATATGTATAGAGATATATAGACATAACCTATATCAGATTACCTGCTGTCTAGGGGAGGGGGGAGGGAGGGAAGGGAGGGAGAAAAATCTGAAATTGTAAAGCTTGTATAAACAAAAGTTGAGAACTATCTTTACATGTAACGGAAAAAATAAAATACCTTATACATTAAAAAAAAAAGGCAATGAAGGGGGGAAAAAAGGCAATGAAGGGGCAGCTAGGTGGCACAATGGATAGAGCACCGGCCCTGGATTCAGGAGGACCTGAGTTCAAATCCAGCCTCAGACACTTGACACTTACTAGCTGTGTGACCCTGGGCAAGTCACTTAACCCCGATTGACTAACCAAAAAAAACCACAAAACAAACTAAACGTCAATGAAACTTAAAAAAAAAAAGCAACTAACTAAAAAAATATTTTTTAAAGGCAATGAGGGGTGGCTAGGTGGCACAGTGGATAAAGCACCAGCCCTGGATTCAGGAGTACCTGAGTTCAAATCCAGCCTCAGACACTTGACACTTACTAGCTGTGTGACCCTGGGCAAGTCACTTAACCCCCATTGCCCCACCCCAAAAAAAGGCAATGAAACTATCCATGGTTTATGTGGTCAAAGGGCCTATGGAATAAACTGCTGAAAGAAGTTCCTGTGACCACAACACAAGAAGAGTCAGGAATCCTCAGGCTGGACATAGACCAGACAGACCACTATAGCAAATACAAAGGCAAGGGAATCATACTCATCTAAATTGATGCCGTATCCTCGCTGGATATCTTTCCTATGTCAAGTAAACTTCTTGCTAAACAATGAAAGGTCTATGAGTGTCTCCTTACATTCCAATCCAAAAACTGAATGACTGGACTGGCCTGATTCTGTCCTTGTCCAGAACAAAGAGACAGGATGAACATAAAGACAGGCTGCATTGGGAAGACAAAGCTGCTCTTTCTTACAACCCATCACCTTTGACTCTCCTTTTGTGTTCAATCTAAGTGAGGGCAGAGTATAAACCTGAAATGTCACTCCCACTTCTACCAATTCACAATCTACTGTCCCAACTTGAAAGAAGCTGGGAGTTGCAGATTCATAACCAGGGACTTTTTTAGAGTGATGTGAAGGCCAAATGAACCAAGATTTTCATTTCATGTCCCATGGGGGGAAAAAAGTAGGAAGAAATTGTCAAGGAGCTTTCAAAGAGGCAGCTGGGTGGACGAATAAAGAAAGTGTGGGACTTGGAGTCAAGAAGACCTGAGTTTGAATTCTATCAGCTGTGTGACCCTGGACAAGTCAGTCCTCCACTCTGGGCCTCCTCTGTAGAATTACAGGGTTGAGTTTGATAGTCTAGGATCCTATGATTCCTCAGAAAAGGCCATTCACTTTAATAACTCCAATAGGAGAATGTGTACACTCAGAACAATCAGGTTCCACCCGGTCCTTCCCAGGGCAGAACTCAGCATTGTTAGGCCATAGTAATAAATGTATATTGAATGTTACTTAATGACTTGTATCACCCCGAAAGTTGGAATGTGTGAAAGAGACTTCTAAGAATGATGTAAAGGGGCCAGGAATTCACAACCATCTTATAAAAAGATCTGTTTTTATTGCCCATAAGCTTGAAAACCAAAAACTGGTAGGAGAGGTACTAAGGTGAAGACCTTTCTTCTTGTTGTTGTTTGTCCTTCATTCTCAAAGAAGACTGTGATGTCAGGGTGATGTCATGACTTGCAGTGAATTGGATTTAAGTGAGGCAGGGCTGGGCAAGGTCACCAACCTCACTCTCTCCTCCAGAGCCATCTGGGTTCAGTGGCAAGCTATCAGGATGAGTGGAGATGAACCTGGATGTTTAAGGCAATAGGGATTAAGTGACTTGCCCAGAGTCACATAGCTAGTAAGTGTCTGAGGTGAGATTTGAACTCAGGTCCTCTTGACTCCAGAACCACTGCTCTACCCCCTGCCATGCCTTCAATGCACTCTCTTCTCACCTCCAACTCTTGGAGTCCCTATTTCCCTTTGGAGCTCAATTCAAGCTCTACCTTATACATTGGCCACATTTGAAAACCCACGTCTCTTCCCGAATCAAAAAATTAAAAAGTAAGGACACAGTCTCCTTGTACCCTTTTGGCAAACCCCAGTCCTCTGTACTTATCTCAACTTCCAAGAAGCAGGTTTACAAATGGATTCTCCATTTTTATTAAAGAAAAGGAAAGAAAAGTCTCTTCTGCCACAGTCATTATCTTGATGCAAAGAGATTTTGTTACTGAACCACAATAGCTGGGAGGAAGGTGTCCAGTTCTGGGACTCTGCCTCCTTGTCCCCTGATTCACTCAGAATTGTAAAAATGCAATCAGGCTACAATGCTATTTGTGGTCAAATGAATGGAAATCAGTGATGGACAAAAGGTAAGCTAGGTTTCTGCCCTTCTCCTACATACAGTCCCTCACGGATTTCAGCTGTTCAAAATGCAAAACATGATTGGCCAGTCCAAAAAAGCTACTGACTTTAAACAGAACAAATATAAAACATTCTCATGGGCCACTCTTCAAGGACAGCTAACTTTTCGATATGTTGATGTTTTTATCAAAATGTGAATAGGATGAGACAAGTTAATGGCAGTATCTATCAAAAAAAAAGTCACAGAGAGTACAGTTAGGTGGTTCAGTGGATAAAGCACCGGCCCTGGATTCAGGAAGACCTGAGTTCAAATCCGGAATCGGACACTTGACACTTACTAGCTGTGTGTCCCTGGGCAAGTCACTTAACCCTCATTGCAGGAAGGAAGGAAGGAAGGAAGGAAAGAAGGAAGGAAGGAAGGAAGGAAGGAAGGAAGGAAGGAAGGAAGGAAGGAAGGAAGGAAGGAAGGAAGGAAGGAAGGAAGGAAGGAAGGAAGGAAGGAATGAAGGAAGGAAAGAAAGAAAGAAAGAAAGAAAGAAAGAAAGAAAGAAAGAAAGAAAGAAAGAAAGAAAGAAAGAAAGAAAGAAAGAAAGAAAGAAAGAAAGAAAGAAAGAAAGAAAGAAAGAAAGAAAGTCAAATAAGGGGTATTACTTAATGGTGATAAAGTTGCCATCTTTCATGGTGGCTAAGCCCAAATGACTACTGAAGAATGCACACGTTTGACTAAAGTAACTACTACAAGAGATATGTCCCAAAGAGGTCAGTCAAGGAAAGAAGGAAATGTTTCATATGTTCAAAATTATTTAGAATGACGCTTTTTCTCATAACAACAAACTGGAAACAAAATGAGTATCCATCACCTGGAGAATATCTGAACAAATGGTGTTCTATGGAAATGATGGAATATTACTGTGCCCAAAGAAATGAAAAATAAGAAGGATTCAGAAAAACAAGAAAAGACTTGTAGCAACCGATGCAGGGCAAAATGAGCAGAAGCAGAAGAATAAATTACAGTGGGTCTCTTACTTCCAGGATCAAAGTCCTTCATAACCCAGCCTCTTCTTCCCTTTCTCGTCTTCTCACACTTCTGTTTGTTGTTGAGCCATTTTCAGTTATGTCTAACTCTTCATGACCCCATTTGGGGTTTTCTTGGCAAAGATACTGGACTGGTTTGCCTTTTCCTTCTCTGGCCCATTTTACAGATGAGGAAACTGAGGCAAACAGGGTAAAATGACTTGTCCAGGGTCACACAACTACCAAGTGTCAAAGGCCAGATTTGAACTCAAGAAAATTAGTCTTCCTGACTCTAGGCTCAGCACTCCATGCACTATGGCACCAGATAGCTACCTTCTCACACCTTACTCCCCCTCCATATACTACTCAGTCCAGTGAAACTGGCCTCCTTTCTATTCCTCAAACAAGACATTGCACTCCAGACTCTGACTGGCCCCCATGTCTGGAACACTCTCCCTCCTCATCTCTGTATCCTGGCCTCCCTCAAGTCTTGGCTCAAGTCCCACCTTCTGTAAGAACTTTTTCCAGGTCTTCCGTAATCTTAGTGCCTTCCCTCTGAAATCATCTCCACTTTATCTGTACGCTGCTTGTTTGTACATAGGTCTTATGTTTCTCCCCCATTGGACTATGAGCATAGATTGGTTTGTTTGTTTGTGTTTTTGTGTTTTTTGTTTTGTTTTGTTTTGTTTTTGCCTTTCTTTGTATCCCTAATACTTGGTACAGTTCCTAACAGAGTAGACATTTAATAGATACCAGCAGACTGGCAGTGCCCACAATCACATAAAACAACTATAAAAGTCTTCAGAATGCAGATCTCTGCATCATCTACTCATGATTTTAGAAGACTCGTGATGAGAGGCCATGCACTAGAGAGACAGGAATAGATGTGGGTTTTCAAACATGGCCAATATGTTGACTTATGGTGCTTGACTATTTGATGGAGAAGAAATGGAGGAGAGAAGTAGGGGAGGTGAGCTAGTGGGTGGTGACTGAGAGGCAAAAAAGGAAAAGAAGAAAGAATACGTAATTAAATGTTTAACAAAACACAGAATAAGGGACAGCTAGGTGGCGCAGTAGATAGAGCATTGGCCCTGGAGTCAGGAGGACCTGAGTTCAAATCCACCCTCAGACACTTGCCAATTTACTAGCTGTGTGACCCTGGGCAAGTCACTTAACCCCAATTGCCTCACCAAAAACAAACAATACACAGAATAAAACAACAGTTCAGAAGAGGAAACCAAAAGGGCAATTTTGTTACTGCCTTTTCAGATTTTCTTTTTCTAAAAAAAAAAGCCTGTCTGTAACAGGATCCAGTTAATATACAATACTATTTTTGTTCTTCTTTGAACATCTAAACATACAGGTTTGTTGATGATGCCAAAATTCATAATAAATAAGAATATTTTTAAGCAAGAATGTATGTGTGGATTTGGGGTTTAGACAAATATAGCATTTGTCTAAAAGAAGGGGTAGGGTTTTAAGAAACAAAGACTGAAGAGGACGAAAAGGGATAGAAGAAATGACTTAAAGGAAAGAGAGGCAAAGGAACAGTGAGTTTCCTTTGGCTTCCTTAAGGCGAATGCCATCGAAAATTAGCACTAGAAAGGACCTAAGCATTCCTGAGTCCAATTTCTTCATTATGAGAATGAGGAAACTTTGGCCCAGAAAAATCAAGTGGCTGGATTAGTGCTAACTTAGGCCACCTGCCTCAATCCCCTTTACTTCAGCCCAGGGCCCTGATTCCTGTCCTATTTCCTCCACCCATTGGCCTTCTCTGGTGCTCTGGACCCAGGCCAGACCCACCTTGAAATATCAACTCCTGCCTCCCATCCAGACACACTCAGGCCACACCCTTTACCTGAGGCAGGAAGCCCCTTCTTAGGACACAACATTTCCCGTTTACCAAGTCTTACAGTTGGTGACACAGCAGATGGATAAAACACTGGGCCTGGAATCAGCTAACCCGAGTTCAAATGTGTACCTCAGACATGTGCTAGCTGGAAAGGCAGTAAGCTCCCGAACTCATGACACGATTGCTCCAAAAAACATCCAAATAATGCCATACAAAAATGCCCGGAGCAGCAAAACTCACAGAAGAATGTGCTGAAATCATCTTCGGACATGTGCTAGCTGTGTGACCCTGGAGAAGTCACTTAACCTCTCTCAGTTTTCTCTACTATAAAGTAGGAATAACAACAGCACCTACCTCCCAGGGTTGTTGTGAGGTTCAAATGAGATGATAGCACAGTGTTTGGCATACAGTCGGTGCCTAATAAATGCTCGTTTCCTTCCTTCTTATTGTTTCTACCTTCATAACACCTCTTACATACATCCCCTTCTTTCTCCTCATACAGCTGCCACTCTGGCAATAGCCTTGGGTTGGTCTCTTTCCCTTATTCCTCTCTCCCCTACAATTCCACCTCCACTCAGAAGCCAAAATACTTTTCGTAAAGCACAGGTTTAAATACGCCGCTCCCTCTACTCAATAACCTCCAGTGGCTCCTTATTACTTCCAGTATCAAATATATGATGCTCAGGGCACCTAGGTGGCACAGTGGCTAAAGCACTGGCCCTGGATTCAGGAGGATCTGAGTTCAAATCCTGCCTCAGACACTTGACACTTACTAGCTGTGTGACCCTGGGCAAGTCACTTAACCCTCACTGCCCTGCCCCCCAAAATGTATATGTATATATACACACACACATACATATGTACACACACATATACACACACACATATGTGTGTGTGTATATATATATATGTGTGTATATACACATACATGTACACAATGCTCTCTGTTTAGCATTTAAAGCCTTCTTGAGCTGACCTTTTCCTACCTTTCCAGCCTCTTTCTACTTTATTCCCTTCTACAAGCTCTATGTTCCAACAACACAGAACCTTCTTACTGTTCCTAGAACATCCCTCAGTTCCGTGCACAATTTTACAGACACTATATCCCCTATGCCTGTAAGGTTCTCTCTGTTCACCTGCACCTCCTGGCTCCCCTGGACTTGGCCGAAATCCTGCTTTCTGGGTCCCTCTCCCCAGTGCCTTCCCTCCGAGAAAACTTTACATATGTATGTGTATGTGTGTGTGTGTGTGTGTGTGTGTATAGATATGTATGTGTGTGTATGTGCATATATTTATACGTATATACATATATACATACATTTCTATTTCTATGTGTACACACACACACACACACAGAGTTATTTGCATGTTGTCTCCTTCCATTAGAATGTGAGCTTCTTGGGTGGAGGGACTATGGTTTTCCTTTTCTTGACGTCCTCGGTGTTTAGCACACTACTTGGCCCATTTTTGTTGTTCAGTCATTTCAGTCACATCTGACTCCTCACGACCCCTTTTGGGGGGTTTTCTTGGCAAAGATACTGGAATGGTTTTTGCCATTTCCTTCTCCAACTCATTTTACAGATGAGGAAACTGAGGCAAACAGGGTGAAGAGACTTGCCCAGGGTCATGCAGCTAGGAAGGATGTGAGGCCAGATTTGGACTAGGGTCTTCCTGACTCCGGGCCCTGCATTCTACCTACTGCACCACCCAGCTGCCCTTGGTGCACAGAAGCACTTAATAAATTATTGCTGGTTATTGGTTGGTAATACATTTTTATTGACTGTCCAATAAGGCAGGGGCAGAGCCAATACAAGAGAAAGGTCTCCTCACTCCCAGGCCATCACTCTTTCCATGAAAGCAGAATAATAGGAGACTTTAAACGAAAGGTCAAGGAATTTGGACTTTGTTCTACAGGCAATGCTGTGAAAGAGAAACACAAATAAAGAACTCTAAGTAATGAACCTGAAACAGTATTAAAATCATTCATGCATGTCTGATCTCTAACAATGATGTTCACGAATGTTTCCAACTTCGAAAGTTCCCCTGAGTTTATGGACAATTAACTTTTAACCTTGGAAAGCCACAGAGTGGGGCTGGGAGAGGGAAATGAATTAGAGAGAGAGAGAAAGGGACTCATGTTCACAAAGGAAGAATGCATTAATAGGTAGCTCTTGGCAGTGGTCTAACCATTCCCTACTTTCTGCAGTCCTTATATTAAATTGAATGCTGCTGTCGAAAATCATCTAACCCTTAGAAAAACATGTTCTTGCAACCAATCTTATCTGTTTGAAAAGAAATGGTGGGTGTAACTGCCAAATATTAGCTATTAGGATTATTAAAAAGATAGTGAAGAGCCAGAAGACCTTCATCAAGAATGGGTTATGTCAGATTTTGCTTGCTCCAAAATCACCAATGATCCTTTCTCTACCTTCATTTTTTTATCCTTTTCCAAAAATTGAGTTTTATTGCTACCTTTTGCTTATATACCACCAAGAGTTTCCCTTGTGGTCCTCCCCACCCCCTCCCAAAGAGTCACATTTTATAACAAAGAATTTTTTTATAAAAGAAAAATAATTCAGGAAAACCAATCAATATATCAAAAACAAAAAACCTGACTGTGGACTCTCTACCTCTGCAAATGGGGATGGGGAGTTCTCATAGTTTTTCTTTGAAAACAAACTTATTCTTTTTTTTCCTTTTTTTTTGGCAGGGCAATGGGGGTTAAGTGACTTGCTCAGGGTCACACACCTAGTAAGTGTCAAGTGTCTGAGGCCAGATTTGAACTCAGGTCATCCTGAAGCCAGGGTCAGTGCTTTTATCCACTGTGCCACCAACTGCCTCACCAAGCTTATTCTTTATAATTTTGCAACATTCACTTTCAATTGTTTTAAGATGGATCTTTCTGGGGGGCGGCTAGGTGGCGCAGTGGATAAAGCACCGGCCCTGGATTCAGGAGGACCTGAGTTCAAATCCGGCCTCAGACACTTGACACTTACTAGCTGTGTGACCCTGGGCAAGTCACTTAACCCCCATTGCCCTGCAAAAAAAAAAGAAAAGAAAAGAAAGACACATTAATATGGCAGAGAATGCCCAGAGATGGGCACCAAGATGATGAAGAGTCATGAGTCCAAATCTTATAAGGATTACTTAAAGATACTGGCCGTGTCTGATAACATCTCTGGGGCTAAAGAGGTTCTCACACAGACCAAAACTAATCCTGTTCCCAGACTACCCAGTTTTCGCTTGCTATCCTAATACGAAATCCTCCTTCCCTACCCCCCTGGACAGTCTTATCTCAGTTAAGCCAATCCAATGATTCAGGCTCCGGACTGAGATGCAATGAAATATGGATGAACTCCAAAATTCAATAAAAATAAGTGTAATTACATCGAGAGATTTAAAAGTGTACAAGTACTAATTAAAGTAGTTGTTCCTCCTCTCAGATTCAGGAATATCAACAAAACTGGGTCAGAAGGATATTGAAAATTCTACCAAATGTCAGAAACACTAACTCCCCACAGGCTGGGCATATGGTTTAAGGAATAGGTTTAGACCAACTCGAAGGTTTAATCCTTAGTCTTCTGGTCCAGTTAGATCCTCAGAATAGACTCATTGCCTCCTTAAAGAGAAAACTGTCCCATCTAAGGTAAGCCACATAGTGTCCCTAGCCCGGCCACCCAGTGCACAAGACTTCCCCACGGACACACAGAATGCAAGGACTTACAGGGGAGGCCACTCTGCAATAACAGCTTCCCCCCAAAGCCACACTTTTTTCCCATACAAAGACCTCATTTAGTTCCCTCTCCCTCTTTCAAAGAAAATAAAACTGTTTTTTAGGCTGAATGTGTTTGAAATCATTTCAAGCCTTCTTCCTATAACCTGAAATAAAACCATCAAACTCTGAATTTGTCCATGACAACCAACTCAATCCCTTTGTTGTGCTGCTGACTTACTTCTGACATTCTTCCCACATTCCATTTCAAAGACCAGGAAAGATCATTTACTGATTAATAGCAAAATGAGCCTGCCTGGGCATTAGAAGCACAGCAGCTGGAATGAAGCTTTTAAGAATCAGATAAAATCATACTCCTTTTTTTTTTTTTCTTTTAAGAAAGCTCGTCTACTGGCTGGTTAGTTAGTTCCCTGATTTTGACAGTGTGGTGAGAAGTATTTATGTCCTGGTCTTATTATCCAGAGAAAGAACTGATAAACAGAAGTATGTATAGAATAATTTCACACACACACACACGCACACACACACACACACACTTATTTGTTTATTTTGTTTATTTATTTGTTTGCTTGTTTGCTTATTTGCTTATTTATATGCCTATTTGTGTCTAATGGTAGCCATCTCTAGTTCCGAGGAGTGGGAGGAGAAAAAAAAAAAAGAAATTTACATGATGACTTTTTTATCGGTTTAAAAGGACCACCAAGTTGTCCATTAGCCATCTGCAGTAATCTTTTTATTATACTATTTTATGGAAATGCTTGGCTTTATGCCATAAACATGAAAAAAATAAGTTGTATTAGATATCCAGGCGAACATCCCAATAGGGCTGGGGTTTTGTGACCTTGAACAAGTTGCAATGACTCACTAGGCCTTGGTTTCCTTGTCTATAAAGTAGAAAAGTTGGACATGATGACTTCAAAGTTTCCTTTCAGTTCAAAATCTCTTATTCTATAACCCTGTGATGCACTAAACCTGAATAAGGACAAAGACAGCACTACTGGTCAGGCAGCCTGTGTTGCACTTGACCCACACCCCATCTTCGCAAGCACATTCTTCCCTCGTGCACACTACTCATTTCCTCTGGTAAAGTAAGGGACCCATGTAGTAAAATCAATCTGGAAGCTGTCCTGGTCACCATCTCCACTCTGTCAAATTCTCCTTTCCTGATCATTCCTTTATTTTACTCTAAAACTCTGAAGCTCTTCCAGGCATGATGGTCTTGGGGTTGAATTTTGATTCTACTTATGCGTGACCCTAAACAAATCATTTCATCCATGGTCCTCAATTTCCTCAAAGGTAAAACAAGGGAACTGAATTAGAAGATCCATAAACACGACTTTTAGTAACATTTATGAAGCATTTTCAATGTGCCGCGTACTGTGGTAAGCTCTGGCAAGAGAAATACAAGAAAAAAGAAAGTAGATTCTGTTTCACACTAAAGGGAACTGAAAAGGGATACGGAGGGTGGAGGAGGAGAAATAATTCCAAAGGGGCATGGCAGCAAAATGTAGATAGACAAAAGGAAAGCCAGAAGGAGAATGAAGAATGACTGTCCTGGGTCTCTATTTAAAATAGAGGACCCCAGAAAGCACCCACTATAATGGAAGACAGCTTGGTAGACAGATGTTCTAAGACAAGGAGATTGTGGTGGCCATTGAATGTTGTAGAGTGAGACGTCTTCAGGGACTGAGGCATGATGGCAAAGTCTAAAAGTCAGAAGCAAAACTTGGAGGGGGGTGTTATAAGCTGCCTTTAGACTCTAAATTCTACATTCCACCACCCCCACATTAACTTATCAAATTACTTACTTGGGAGCAAGGCACTATGGAAATGGAGCTTGAGATAGGCTGGGATGGGGTAGAGGGAGAGGAGATAGAAAGGAGATGAAAATAAAAGGAATAGGCAGACCCTACAAAGATGGACCATCCTAAATGTCTCTTCAGGGAATAGTATGAAAACTGGAAGCAGACAGAGAGAGGAGACCTTAGAAGTAAGGTACAGTTGAGAACTATCTTTACATGTAACAGAAAAAATAAAATATCTCATAAAAAAAAAAGAAGAAGTAAGGTACAAAGAATCAAAGGTGCAAGAAGCAAAGTTGCCCTGCTTCCCTTTGGTCCCACAGTCCCTGTAATCAGTCAATGCTGTATCAAAGTATCCCAGTGACCCCACACATTCAAGGGAGGCACTTCAGAGGCACATGGCCTTAAAACATTCCCGGACCAGACCTGTACTCGCCTGCCTGGTTTCTGCAACTCCCAAATTGGAAATTTTTCTGGAACTGACCTTTTAAAAACTAAACTCGCCACAATAATTTCAGCTCAGGAGGATCCACAGCAATAGCTTTTAATCTTACTGCCTTCCCCCACTACCCCCATAGTGAAAGGCAATAAAGGCGACCATCCTTGCAGGAGAATGAATCTACAGGGCTGAAAGGAAGCGGCTGTTTCTGCTCGAGGCAGTGATCTCTGGGTGAGCAGCACGGAGCCAGTGACAGACTTACTACCAGTACATATGAAAAGAAATAGGGGCTTTCTGCCCTTCCTGAGGCTCAGACACTGAAACTGTGGGTGTCGCATTTTATGAATTAGCGATACTGGGTTTCTGCTGAGACAAGTACAAGGAAGGCAAAAAAAAAAGAAAGAAAGAAAGAAAGAAAGAGAAAGAAATGAAAAGAAAAAAGGGAAAAAAAGATTTCCATCCGTTTCCAGAGTTATAAATAGGAAATTTATAAAAATAGGATCTAAGATGGTAATAAGATACATGGAAATCAAGCAACTGGGGAAAAGAAGGAAACAAGCATTTATTAAGTGACTACTGTGTACCAGGAATTACAAAGATCTAAGCACTTTACAAATAGAATCTCATTTGATTTTCATAAAAACCCTAGGAGGTAGGTGCTATTATTTCCCCCATTTTACAACTAAAGAAGTCAAGGCAAACAGAAGTCAAATGATTTGCTCAGAGTCACACAGCTAGTAGGCTAGTTTCTAACTAAAGTCTTCCTGAGTCCATGCCCAGTGCTCAATCCACTGAGCCATCCAGTTGTCTCTCAGAAAGGGGCCTGCATAGCCTCAAATCCTTTGTGAGATTACACTCTGAGTCATCTTTGTCTCTCAAGGTTCACCTGGATATTAAATGTCATACCATTAAAAAATTAAAAGAAAGATTAGGTGCCTCTCCTGCCTATGGCCAAAGGTTGAATTCTTAGTCAAACAAGGGGATCATAAAAGGCAAAATGTAAAATTTTAATGACATGAAATAGAAAAGCTTTTGCATGAACAAAATTAAGGCAACTGAGATAAGAAGGCAGTAGTTAATGGAGAGAAGTCTTCCTATCAAATATCTCTAGTAGGGGCCTGAAAATCCATGATATTTAGATAACAAACAAAAACAAAGCAACAGCCCTTCACCCATCAATAAGGGTAAAAAAGTTATAAATAATGACAACCGTGTTGAATATTACTACAAATCACTAATAATAAAAGAAATGCAAAGAAGGAACTTGGGGGTTTCATCTCATACCCAGCAAATTGGCAAAGATTTCAAAAAATGGGCAGTCAATGTTGGAGGGGTTGTGGAAAGACAGGCACACTAAGGAAATAATCTTAAAGCTATGAGTTTAAACAACCCTTCTGGGAAGTGATTCAGAAGTGACTAAGGAAGTGATTACAATGTCCATACCTATGAAATCTAGAAATCCCACTGCTCAGTTAAGAAAGACAAAAAGAAAATTCACATAAACACCAAAATATTCACCAGCAGCACTATTTGGGATTTTGTGTGTGTGTGTTTTTTGTTTTTTTTTTGGTGAGGCAATTGGGGTCAAGTGACTTGCCCAGGGTCACACAGCTAGTATCAAGTGTCTGAGGTCAGATTTGAACTCAGATCCTCCTGAATCCAGGGCCAGTGCTCTATCTACTGCGCCACCTAGCTGCCCCAGCACTACTTGTAATAAATAAGTATAGGAAACTTCTGAGATGTTGCAGATTTGGTTCCAAATCACCACAATAAAGCAAATAACACAATTTTTTTTTGGTTTACCACTCATATAAAATTTATGTTTAGGAGCAGCTAGGTGGTGCATTGGATAAAGCATCAGCCCTGGATTCAGGAGGACCTGAGTTCAAATCTGGCCTCAGACACTTACACTTACTAGCTATGTGACCCTGGGCAAGTCACTTAGCCCTCATTGCTCCACCAAAAAAAAAAAAGTTATGTTTACACTTTTAAGTTAGTCTACTAAGTGTGCAATAGTATTATCCCTAAAAAAGTGTACATACCTTAATTTAAAAGTGGATTATTGTTAGAAAATGCTAACCATCATCTAAGCCTTCAGGGAGCCATAATCTTTTTGCTGGTAGAGGATCTTGCCTCAATATTGGTGGCTGCTGACTGATCAGGGCGGTGGTTGCTGAAGGTTGGGGTAGCTATGGCAATTTTTTAAAGTAAGACAGCAATGATGTTTGCTACATTAATTGACTCTTTCTTTCATGAAATATTTCTCTATAGCACACCACACTGTTTGACAGCATTTTATACACAGTAGAAAGTCTTTTAAAATTGGAATCCATCCTCTCAATCCTTGCCACTACTTTATCAACTAAGTTTATGTAATATTCTTCAATATTGTTGTGTCTCAGGGAATAGGGAGGTCTGAGGAGAGGGAGAGAGGTGGAAATGGCTTTCAGGGGAGTGGTCAGAACACACACAATATTTGTAGATTAACTTCATCGTCTTATATGGGCACAGTTCATGGTGCCCCAAAACAATTATGATACTGACATCAAAGATCACTGATCACGGATCTCCATAATAGATACATTAATAATGAAAAGGTGTTGAGCAGCTAGATGGCACAGTGGATAGAGCACTGGCCCTGGATTCAGGAGGACTGAGTTCAAATCTGGCCTCAGACACTTAACAATTACTAGCTGTGTGACCCTGGGCAAGTCACTTAACCCCAATTGCCTCACCAAAAAAAAAAATAAAAAAGAAAATAAAAAAGAAAGAATAAAAAAACATTATAAAAAATAATAACAATGAAAAGGTTTGAAATACTGTGAAAAGTACCAAAATGTGACACAGGGTCATAATGTGAGCACATGCTATTGGAAAAACTACACTGATAGACTTGCTCAATGTAGCATTGCCAGAAACCTTCAATTTGTAAAAAACAAAACCAAAAAACCTGTAGTATCTTCAAAGCACAATAGAGCAAAGTGAGGTATGCCTGTAGAAGAAACAAAGCAGATTTTCATCCATTGGGGAACGGCAAAACAGGCTTTGTTACATGAATGTAACAGAATTATTCTGCTTTAAGAAATTATGAATACAGAAAAGCATTGGGAAGATTTATGAATTGACTGAAGGTGAAACAAGCAGAACTCAGAAAACAATATACATAATAACTACAACAATAAAATGGAAAGAACAACAAAATAGTCAAAACCGAATGCTGTGATATAACCAAGACCAAACTTGTCCCTAAGGAGATATGAAAGGAACCTTCTCACCCATTCTAGAGCACAGGAGAGAAGCTTTTTCCAATGTATTAGTTAATTTCATTGAACTGGTTTCTTTTTTCTTTTTATTATTTGTTAAAGCTTTATGGGAAGAACAGAGGATAAGGATATATTGGGAATGTAGGGGACATAGAAACCAAAGAGATCAATAATTGTTTAAAAGCAGTCTCCTTAGAACTGAGCTCTAGGATCAATTTACAACATAAGACTTTTCCTCAGTCACTAGTGACTCCTCTCCCCACCAAAATTATCTCATATAAACATACAGATAGACATGTTGACTGTCCTCATTAAAATATTAGCTCCATAAGGGAAGGAAAGATTTCATTTTTACGTATGTATCTCCAGCACCTACCAACGCAGTAGGTGCTTAATAGATGAGCAACTGCTTAATAAGGAAGATGAGGTGAAATTAGAAGGTGAGTGAGAACGGTGACAAAAAAAAATAGGACAAAAAGAATGGTATAGTAAGCCTGTAAGATATGCTCCCCCAAAAGCCAGTCACATAGAAGCATAAAAATCAGGCATACAAAATTTTAAAAGCCATATCTACTTCCCAAGTGGCACATAAGAAATTAAAATAAGTCCTTGCTCCTTTTCTGGCTTACTCAGAATCAAATACTAAAAAACAAAAAATCAAAAACATAGAATTAAAGCAGGGAGGACTGTTAAGAGACCAACCAGCCCAACCTCCTTATTTTATAGGTGAAGAAACTGAGGTCCAACAAAGTCACAAGCCTTGTCCAAAGTTGAGTAGAGATTTCTGGGGTAAAGCCAAGATGGTAGAGGAAAGGCAGTAAGCTCTCAGAACTCACAACATGATCACTCCAAAAAACCTCCAAATAATTCCATAGGACAATTCCTGAAACAGCAGAAGCCACAAAAGAATGGGCTGAGATAATTTCCCAGCCAAAGACAGCTTAGAAGGTCGGCAGGAGGGGACTGCTGTGCTGAGATAGGAGTGGAGCCCAAACCAGCAGTCACACTGACACAGATCCAGTTCCAGGCAAGCTGAGCCAGAGAAAGAGACCCCCAGAGCCTCTGAATCAGCTGCAGTGTCAGTGTCGTCTGGAACTAAGCTCACAGTCTGGTGAGAGGGCTGAGTGGTTGGCAGGGGGAGATTACAGGGGTCTCTGCTGGTGCTGAGGTAGAACTTGGGTGTTTCATTCCTGCTGGGAACCAGAAAGTAGGCTTGAGTAGCAGTGGCCCAGGTTGGGGAGGGGCACAGGCTCGTTGGAGCTGACAACCACAGCACACAAAGTTTTGCTGCCTTGTTAATTAGAAAATTGGCCTGAGGTTATCTACTGACCAGATAACAGGCCAGGTGAGTGAAAAACCTGCCCCTCCTTAAATTGTACCACCTTAGACTCACTGAAGCTTGGGACAGTACATCCTGGAAGCAGTACCCCACTTTAACGAGATAAAAATCAAGTAAATAATGGGCAAGGTGAGTTTCTTTAGTGACAAGGAAGAACGGGGTGGGTGTACCCTCAAAAGATGATAGCAATATCAGGGCTCCTACATCCAAAGCTTCCAAGAAAAATATTAATTGGTTTCAGGCCATAAAAGTGCTCAAAAAGGACTTTGAAGATAAAGTAAGAGAGGTAGAAGAAAAAAGAAAAAGAGAAATGAGAGTGATGAAGGAGGGTCATGAAAAAAAGTCAACAGCTTGAAAATCCAAATTGACCAAATGGGAAAGGGGGTACAAAAGCTCTCTGAAGAAAATTATTGCTTAAAAATTAGGATTGAGCAAATAGAAGCAAATTACTTTATGAGAAATCAAGACACAATAAAGCAAATCCAAATGAATAAAAAAACAGAAGGCAATGTGAAGTATCTCCTTGGAAAAACAACTGACCTGGAAAATGGATCCAGAAGAGAGAATTTGAAAATTATTGGACTACCTGAAAACCAAGATCAAGGAAAGACTTGTCCAAAGTCATACAGCTACTAAAACCAAAATTTGGATCTAGGTCCTCTGACTCCAAAGCGAGTGGGCTTCCCACTGAACTATACTGCCTACCCTCTGCCACTCCATCAGCAACATGAAACCTGCTCATATGATAATATAACATATAATAACAACAAATAGCAAAAGAATATAACAATGTAATAACAATATGATATGATACTATATAATAATATAACACTATAATAACAGAACATTAATTAATAAAATAAAAATTATAAAATTTAATAACAAAAGAAAATATTTAAGTAGAAAAATAACTGAAGAACTGGGCATTCCAAGCTGGCAAAGGGAAGACCTGGGGGTGGCATGATAGTTTGCTGTCTTCAAGTTCCTGAAAGGCTGCTGTGTCACCACACAGTAGAGAGATTCCGCTTGTTTTATTTGGTCCCAAAGATCATAACTAGATATAATGCCAAGGGACAAAGAAGCAAATTTAAGTTTGACATCAGGAAAAGTGTCCCGATAATTAGAGTCATATACATGTGCAATGAGTTGGCTCCAAATGTGGCAGGTTGTCTAAGCAAAAGTTGGATGATCACAAAGGGATCCTCTCTGAAGTCCCTTTGAAGTCTGAGATTCTACGATTCTATAAATCAGCGTTGCCCATTACTGTTGTATCTCTCTACTTTGTAGAGAAAGTAAGCAGCAGTAAGTTATGTAGGTATCTTGGTTCTTTTGCCACCCCCACCCTACTTGTGACAAGTACTTTATAGCAATCAAAAGAAGTTTGAGGCCATCAGAGTTAAGTGATGTGCCCAGGGTCACACAGCTAGTAAGTATCTGAAGCAGAATTTAAACTAAGGTCTTCCTGACTCCAGGGCTGGTGTTCTCTCCACTGCACCACCTAGCTGCCCCTATCAATTAAATTTGTGCAGGGAATGACTGTCTTTTTTTCATTTGCTACTTGGCTCATTTGGAAAAGTAAGGTTTTTAAAGGTTCCCCCAACATCTGAAAACATAACCAAATGGGATTGGGCCTGGTTGGATTGTCACACCCAAAGAATAGCTGTTAATGGTTCCAAGTCATGTTGGCAGGAGGACTCCAGCTAAGGGACCCAAGGGATCTGTGCTATTTAACATTTTCCTCAATGACTTAGATAAAGGTATAGATTCTATTCTCAACACATCTGCCTATGAAACAAAGCCAGAAGGAAGAGCTAACAAGCAGGAGGACAGCCAGGACCCGTAAAGATCATGATAGGCTAGAGCCCTGGGCTGAATGTAATAAGATAAATTAGGTAGAAACAAATGCAAAGTCTTTCACTTGCACGCAAAAAATCAACTTCACTAGTATAAAACAGGGGAGAATCTGCAGCCATAGCACTCTGAACGCTCCTGATCTCCTCTGATCTCGGAAGCCAAGCAGGGTTGGGCCTGGTTAGTGCTTGGATTGGAGACCACCTGGGAATACCAAGTGCTGTAGGCTTTAAAAAAATTAATTAATTAAATTAAACAGGGGAGAAGGAAAGACAACAGTTGTTCCCAAAGACATTGGGGAGGAATTCAGTTCAACATGAGCCAGCAGTGTGATGTGGAAGCCCAAAAAAGATCATCACATCTTGGGTCGCACTAAGAGCGTCATCGCTTCCAGGAATAGGGAGGTGATAATCCCACTGTGCTTTGTTCTCCTCAGACCTCATCCAGTACCCTGTACAATTCCAGGCAGCACAAGAACAACAATTATAAGCCAGAAGATGGTCAGAAGAGCCTTGAGTCCATGACATATATGGATGTGTTGAAAGAAATGGGCACCATCAATGAGAGAATAGCTAAACAAGTTCCAGTAGATTAATGTGATTAAATATTATTGTGCTATAAGAAATAATAAAAGGGATAGTTTCAGAGAAACCTGTGAAGACTTGCATAAAGTAATACAGAAAGAAATGGGCAGAACCAGAGGTTTTTTTTATACAATTTATACAATAATATTGTATACACTTATTTTATACAATAACCAATTTATGCAATAAAATTCACAGCACCACATACCAATTTATACAATATTTTATACAATAACCAATTTATGCAATAAAATTTACAACACCATATACCAATTTATACAATATTTTATACAATAACCAATTTATGCAATAAAATTTTCAGCACCATATACCAATTTATACAATATTTTATACAATAACCAATTTAGGCAGTAAAATATACAATAATACAATATACCAATTTATACAATATTTTATACAATAACCAATTTATGCAGTAAAATATACAATAATACAATATACCAATTTATACAATATTTTATACAATAACCAATTTATGCAATAAAATATACAGCACAATATATCAACTTATACAATATTTTCTCCAATAACAACAATATCACAAAGACAAAAAACTCTGACTTAAGAAGTCTGATTGATGCAATGGCCAACCAAGATTCTGTAGGACTCAGAATGAAACATGCTGCCCATCTCCTGACAGAGATGAACACAGAATGCAAATTGAGACATAGGTTTGGTTTGGTTTTGGACACAACTAATGTGAGAATGTTTATTTATTTTTTATTTTAATTAAATTTTTTAAATGAGAATGTTTTGATTGACTGTTACATGGCTTTTTTTATTCTCACTTTTATTCTTGTTTTTTTTTTTTAGAGAGAGAGAGAGAAGGTGGATTTTCATTCACTGAAAAACAAAAAACTTAATTTTTTAAAATGGTGGCTAATGGCTTAGTAATGTGGAGAAAAGATAGCTGTCTTCAAGCCTTGAAGGGCTGTGTTGTATTCCAGCTATCCAACAGCAGAATGGCTTGACCTAAGAGGTGGTGGGTTCCCCCTCCTTGGAGGTCTTTAGAAGGGGCTGAACTAAACAATCGCTTACTTGTTGGATATGTTTTCGTAAGGATTCCTTTTGTGCATGGGTTGGACTAGCTGGCTGCTAAGGTCCCTTCCAACTCTCAGATTCTATGATTCTCATCTTATATGTATATCTATGACGGCAGCACAAAAGAAAAGGAAAAGTTTGAATCGGTCTCCAGTTAGGGGAGCGTGGCAGTTGGAAGGGATGGTTTTGATCTCTGCCGTGTCCCCATCATCGTCGTCCCCCCCCCCCTCCCCGCACCCTGGCATTCAGGGAAAGAAAACATTTTAATTGAGCTCATTTAAGGTATTTCATCTCATTTCCAGGCTTTGCTGTGATGAGTAAGATTAGATTATAGGACTTAATGTGCATGGAGAGAAAAGGTCCTTTCATTTGACTCTGGGATCCAGTTTAAAACCTTAATGAACATGATGTGAAGAGGGGTTTACTGATAAATACATATTTGGTGAAAAACTCGTCCCCAGCTGGAATTCTCTTACTTCACAAAGGTTTGTTGGTTCCCTTAATCAGGTCAGAAGTGCTGGTGGGGAGGAACCTGGGCTTTTTTCACCTTCACAGAACAAGAGGCACAAGGGTTCCCCACAACCAGAAAAGAAGGTGGGCCAAGCAAGCAGTAAGAGAACAAGGGGATGACCGGTGGACACAGACAGACACTATTCCCAATTGGCGTCCACGTGATGGCAAGGAAGCAATAAAGTAAGATCTACTCTGCCTAGGTAGATTAATTACCTGAGAATGATGGGAGGACTTGAACAAAAAATGGAACAGGGAAAAGAGAGGATGCATGCAGAGAGAGGGAAGTCAGATAAGGGGAAGAGAATAAGAATGCATGTATTAAGCACCTACTATATGCCAGCCCCTATGCGAAGCATTTTTTACAAATATTATCTCATTTGATTCTCATGATTCTGAGAAGTAGGTGCCATTATCCCCAAATTGAGGAATTGAAATAAATTGAGGGGCCCATATATGGGAAGTGACTTGGCCAGGGTCACACAGGTATAAGTGTCTGAAACTGAATTTGAACTCACTTCTTCCTGACTCCAGGTCCAGCTGAACCACCTAGCTGTCTCTAGAGGGTGTACCCACATGGATGAGGTGACAAGTGGCTCAAAAAACTGATGTGTGCCATGGGCTCAAATATCTCCACTATTGTGCAGGTACCAATAATAGAGTGGTAGTGGTAGGATGAGAAGGGATTGTGTACATAGCTCTTCCTTCTCTCCTTTTTCTCTCCTTCCTTAAAAAAAGACTGGGTAAGAAGACTAGTGGCTCATTTGAAGACATTAACATTAGGCTGACCCAAGCAGATCTTGAGAGCCAAAATTCAGCTGGGGAAAGCGCAAATCAGAAGACTTTTAAGCAAGTGACCAACATTACACCTTCCCTCCTGCCTGCCCCAGTCAATTAAACAATCAGCACATTCATTAAGCACCTACTGTGTGATGAGGAGTGTGCTAAGTGCTGGGGATACAAAAATCCTGAGAAGGGAAAGAGCAGAGATCAAATTTCACCTCAGATATACTATGACCCATATGGCCCTGGGAAAGTCCTTTACCCTCTTTATGATATGGAGGCAATAATAATAATTACAGCTTTGAAATGAAATAATGTGCTTATAGTTAAAGCACTGCACCAATATGAGCTCTCCACATTTTTTTTTTATTATCTCCATTTTACCAATTAGGAAACTGAAGCACACAGCTAGTATATATCAAATAGAACCCAAATTCAGCTGTCCTGATTTCAAGTCCGGTGTTCATTTCATCACACTGTACGGAATCATCACTGAAGTCCAGTACCTTCTGGCTATTCCTCCTCACCTCAGCCTAAAAGCAGCTAGGTGGCCAGCAGACAGAGCTCTGGGCCTGGCGTCAGGAAGACCTGAGTTCAAAATAGGCTTCAGAGGCTTACTAGATCTATGACCCTGCACATGGCATTTAATTTGTCTGCTGAAGTTTCCTCTCCTATAAGATGGGAATAATAATAATAATAATAATAATAATAATACCTACCTCTCCAGGTTGTTATAAGAATCGAATGAGAATTGTTTAATTTTTTTAATTATTAAATAAGAAAATATTTGTGGAGGAGTTGTTTTTTGTTTTGGGGGGGGTTTTGGAGGCAATCAGGGGAAGTGGTTTGCCTAGGCTCACACAACTAATAAGTGTCTAAGGCAGGATTTGAACTCAGACCCTACTATCCACTGCGCCACCTAGCTGCCCCAATAAGACAATATTTGTAAAGTGCTTTGAAAACCTTCAAGCACTATATAAATGCTATGTGTTTTCAGTTATCTGTTTTTTTAAAAGTCATTATATCACCAAATCACAAAATTGGGAAGGACCTCAGGAGGTCAATGAATTGACCCCATTCTGGACCAAGAATCCTTTCTATAACATCACGAATGAGGACAATTGCTGTTGTTTACATATCCATCTCCCTCATTGTACTGTGAGTTCGTCCAGGCCTGGGACTGTCTTTTGCCTTTTGTATCCTTAGGTTTTAGCACAATGCCTGGTATATAGTAGGCACAGAGTAGATAGCTTGTTTTACTTTTATTTTAACTATTGATGCACTTCTACCTTCCTGAAATGTGGTGCCTAGAAGCAAAGGAAATATTCCATATGGAGTCTGACTAGAACAAAGTCCACAGCAAATCTAATACTTCCCAAGTTCTAGACATTATGCCCTTCTTAATGAAATCTATGATAGAATTAGTTTTCGGGGCAGGGCAGCTAGGTGGCACAGTGGATAAAGCACCGGCCCTAGATTCAAGAAGACCTGAGTTCAAATCTTGCCTCAGACACTTGACACTTACTAGCTGTGTGACCCTGGGCAAGTCACTTAACCCTCATTGCCCTGCACCGCAAAAAGAATGAGGAGGAGGAGGAGGAGGAGGAGGAGGAGGAGGAGGAGAAGGAGGAGGAAAAGGAGAAGAAGTAGTTAGAAGTTACAGGATTAAACTATTCTATATTTAAAGAAAAAGCAAGCTGTACTTGAGAGATTCTCCATCTCATATATAATCTGCTTACTCTGTCATACTGTGAATATGGAAATGCTTATTTAATTTAGTATATATAATATATATAATTTATAATGTATCTGATATATAATTTGCTTCATAATTTAAAAATTAAATGTATAAACATTATGCATATTTAAACATATACATCAACCTTTCATAATTTGTTTCCGTTACCAAAAAGGGTTTTTTTTTTCCTCACAAACACCAGACTAAAATTTTAAAAGCGCCACACTTCCAGAAGGTCAAGGATCCCCATAGCACCAAGCCCTCCGCACCCTGTTCTGAGAAATGGCTCTTCTGTGGAAGCCAAAATGGGATTTTATGGAGCAACTGTGAGCAGAAGGATGCCAAAAATTCAGCACAGGAACTTCCATGGGTGCTTGAAAACAAACCAAATGGCTTTTAAATCTCCTTGATGATCATGTCTTTCAAAAGACCCTCTTTATTTTAATCTGCCTCATTCCCTTAGTGAGCTTGATCTTCATCTGCAGACATGGGAACAAGCATCAGACACAATGACTTCAGGGAGCTTCGTTCATTTTAGCACAGTCTTGATGCTTTTTCCCTGCTCCCTATCACATTGGACCAGAGCACCAATCCCCAATACCAGCTTTGATGCAGCCTCTTACCAGTCTCTCAATTCTGCCTCCTTACAAATAAAAGTCATCCCAAGCCAAAGAGGTAGGTCACCTAATGGATAGAGCGCTAACCTCAGAGTCAGTAACACCTGACCTCTAACAAACACTAGCTCTGTGACCTTGGGAAAGTCACCTAATTTCTCAGAGTACACCCAGAATAACTCTCGAAGACTACAAATTGCAGAGAAAAGCCAGATTGCATTCATACAGTAAGTTTCCCCATAGAAGTTCTCTATATCAATGAAATTACAGATCTAATTTTTTTTAAATTTTGGGTAGCTATGTGGTACAGTAGAGAGAGCACTGGGTTTGGAATCAGGAAGATTCATCTTCACGAGTTCAAATCCAGCCTCAGATACTTCCTAGCTGGGTGACCCTGGGCAAGTCACTTAACCCTGTTTGCCTCAGTTTCCTCATCTGTAAAATGAGCTGGAGAAAGAAATAGCAAACTACTCCAGTATCTTTAGCAAGAAAACCCCAAATGTGGCCACAAAGAGGCAGATACTACTGAATAACAATAAAAACAATTTATTTTTTAAAATTCTATAACCTAGCTTGACCAGATTTGGCTATGTCACGACTCAAATCATGTTCTCTGGCAAATAAGCATTTGGTCTGGGGGCAGCTAGGTGGCGCAGTGGATAAAGCACTGGCCCTGGAGTCAGGAGGACCTGAGTTCAAATCTGAAATCAGACACTTGACACTTACTAGCTGTGTGACCCTGGGCAAGTCACTTAACCCTCATTGCCCCGCAAAAAAACCAAAAATCCAATGAGTAGATGTTATTACATTTGTTTACAACAAATAAGCATTTGGTCTAGAAGTCTTATGGACTTATACAAGTAAATTTCGATTAAAAACAACAACAAAGAAAGTCTTCAAGGAGAAATATGTTATAAAAGGGGAGTCCACAGGCTGAGGTGGTTTAAAGAATTAATTGTTATTTGAGGTTTTAATGCCTCAGTGTGCACTGGCCTGGGGCTACACAAACCGCACGGTGCTCCACCCACTGTTTGTAGCCGTTGCCATGGCGCTGGCACCTCACATCATCACCACTCACCGACTCCTACATGGGCATGGCAAAATTATAATGACTGGAAGCCTAGTGAGGGCAGTCATGTGACTGTCAGAGCAGCCAGACAATTAGTTGAGGGCTATGTGGGGTTTCTGGGAACGGGGAGAATTCGCCATTCTACCTGGAAGGCAACAGGAGCTCTGCTGTGTATTCTCAACTGATACCTGGGTGGTGGTATTTTTCAGGTTGTATAATTTCCCTTTCCCCATTTTATTTCCTTTTCCTTGATCCTACTGATCCTGTTTGTGGTTGGTTTTTTTAAGTTCGTTTTTGTTAAAATAAATCCTGTTCTGTTTTGAGGGAGGCTGCCGGTCTCCTTCCTCGCCCCAATATTGTGGTGAGCTGCTTAGCTAACACTCCCCAATTAAAAATTGGTCCCCACAGCAGGAAGTGGGAAGGAGCATGAGACATAGACTAGGTTTTTCTAAAAGAAATCTACTTGGTAACTAATGGGGAAAAGAATAAACAAAACAAAATGCAAAATGACAGCACTGAGATGTTTGCTGATCATAGAAATCCTCCCCTAAGATGACTTCGCTTTGGCTTGGATGGCAGCACACCTTGCCTCAACCAAGTCTGAGCAACCCTTCCCATCTCAGACCCAAAGAGGGCCCCCAGGCTTCAGGTCTCCCTAGACTCGCTTCCAAAAGCACAAGTCTGATCATGTCACCCCCTACTCAGTCAACTCCTTTTCCTTCCTCAGCACCAACCTTTCTAGCCTTGTCGTACACTACTGTACTCTCCTCTCTCACACTCTACAATCCAGTCAGACTGGTCTTACTGCCTGCCAAGCCATTTCCCACCTCCAAGCTCTTGTACTGGTTATCCCCCACGCTTGCAATACATTCCATGCTCCACCTCTGCTTCTTAAAAATCTCTTGCTTCCTTCAAAACTCAACTTAAGGCACTTTCTGCATGAAACCTTCCTGAATCCCCTAGTTACTAGTGCTCCCTCCCTCAAAATGGCCTAGTATTAAAAATAATAATGATAAAATAAATGAATGAATGAATAAAAAAATAAAAATAAAATAATGACCTAGTATTTATTTTGTACATGCTTACAGGTGTATATGTTGCTTGTCCATTAGAATGTGCACTTTGTGGAGGGCAAGGACTTGCATTTCTGTCTTTGTATCTCCAGTGCCTACCACAGCACCTGGTTTGTAGTAGGTGTTTAATAAATGTCTGTTGATTGACCGATTGACCTTTCATACTTGTTCACTGTCCTTCTGGAGCAGTGATCTCCAAATGTAGGCATGAAATGGCCCAGAGGGGTGGATGGTCAACCAATCAGAGGGTGACAGAATAGGTCACACACCCCATTCTTCCTCCCACAGTCAGTCCTGGGCTTGTCTCCAATGTAATGACACCAGCTCCTTTAACATTTGCTCCTGCTCTCCATACTCACCCTGATGGCTTGTCTTACGTGGCAGGATCAGGTTTGCGGCTCTTCAAGGCTGGAACCAAATCTTTTTTTTTTTTTTTTTTGTGAAGCAATTGGGGTTAAGTGACTTGCCCAGGGTCACACAGCTAGTAAGTGTTAAGTGTCTGAGGCCGGTTGAACTCAGGTCCTCCTGACTCCAGGGCTGGTACTCTATCCACTGCGCCAACTAGCTGCTCCTGGAACCAAATCTAATTGATCCAACCTAGAAGGCAAATTTCCACCACCTCCCCAAAATGCCTACACTGTCCCTGGACCACCATATCTGCACTGACGGTCAATGGCTACTGAGTAATTCACTCTCAATCTCTCACATTCTCTCTCTCTCTCACACACACACACACACACACACACACACACACACACACACTATTTTTCCTTTCAGAATGAGTAACATAGAATGAACAGGTGTTGATGGGTTTTGATTCCATTATTTTTGTCCCAGATCTATGCCATCTTATGAACTTCCCCATTTCAGTGGAGGGGACCACTGTATCCTATGGTTTCCCCAGTTCTCGACCTAATTCTTATACTTAACTCTTCACTCAGTTGAAACTACTCTCTTCAAGGTAATCACTAATCCCATTATTACCAAGCCTTCTCTCCTCCTCCTCCTCCCCCTTCCCCTCCTCCTCCTCCCCCTCCTCCTCCTTCCCCTCCTCCTCCTCCTCCTTCTCCATCTCTCTGCAGCATTTGACTCTGCTGACCTCCTGGGCACTCACTCTCTCCTCTCTGGGTTCTTTTGACAAGTGTTCTCCCTTGCTCCTTCCACTAACTGTCTGACGGATCCTTCTTAATATCCTTGGCCTGGATGATCATACTTCAACATGACATCAGAGGCAGCTAGGTGACATAGTAGATAATGTGCTGGACCTGGAGGCCAGAATTCTAGACATGTTATCCTTGAGTAAATCTTTTATGGGATATTGCATAATAAAATTAAAATCTGAATAGAATTTTTAAGGCCTTAGTAACTCCATAAGCATCAACAACTCTCTTAGCCGTATGCTGAAAAGTCCAAAGAGAACATAGCACACTCTTTAGATAGACATGAATTATGTCTAAATTTTAACTCAAAGCCGGTCAGTGTTCCTCCTGTGTAAACTGAAAGGATGGGGCTAAAATTTCTAGGAGTCCTTCCAGTTTGAATGGTCTCGCTGTGAGCCTACTTAGTGAACTCAACAGTTTCCATGATTTCATCTGTTATCTCTATGCCACGAATCTCAGCTTTATAGATCCCAGTCTCCCTCCCAAGCTCTAGAACCCACATCACCCTCTGCTTAATGGACATCTCGAATCAACACATCCAAAACAGAACTGATTATCTCTCCCCCCAAACTCATCCCTCTCGCCTATTACCACCATCCTCCCAGTTATCCAGGTATGTGATCTCAGTGGAATCCTCAGATGCTCTCTCATTTTCTGGTGGGGCAATGAGGGTTAAGTGACTTGCCCAGGGTCACACAGCTAGTTAAGTGTCAAGTGTCTGAGGCTGGATTTGAACTCAGGTCCTCCTGAATCCAAGGCCAGTGCTTTAACCACTGCGCCACCTAGCTGCCTGCCCCACTACTTCTTGGACCAAATATGGACTCCTCTGTTGGGCATGGGAAGCTCTTTACACCCTGGCTCCATCCTATCTTTCCAGGATTCTAACATATTTAACATATTAATTCATATATTTACTATATCCCTCTTCTCCACACATGCTACAGTCTGGCCACGGTGGATCACATGCCACTGCTTCCACACAACACTCCATCTCTGTTCTTCAGACTTCTAGTCTAACATTTGCCTGTAACACTCTCTCTTCTCACTTCTCTTGGTCGAATTCCTGGCTTCCCTTAAGACTCTGTTCTGTATTTGTCTTCTATGTACTGATTCATGTATACAGTGTCTCCCCATCCAGAAAGGGAAGGAAGAAGGGTGGGAGGAAGGGAAGAAGGATTTTCAAGCTCCAACCACATGCTAAGCATTTTACAGTTATCACATTTGTTCTCTTCCCAACAACTCTGAAAGGTAAGTACTATTATTATCCCCCTTTGGCCATTGAAAAAACTGATGCAAACAGGGTTAAGTGATTTGCCCAGGGTCACACAGCTAGTTAAGTGTCTGAGGCGGGAACTGTTCTTGATCTTCCTGACTCCAGTCCCAGCCTGCTATGCACTATGGCATCACCCGGCTGTCTCCATCTGGGGGCAAAAATCCCTTATCCTATGATAAAAATCAATTCATGATAGTGCACTTATTCCCTTTGACCCAGCAATACCACTTTTGGGTCTTTTTCCCAAAGAAATCATGGAAAGGGGAAAGGGACCCACATGTACAAAAATATTTATACCTGCTCTTTATGTGGTGTCAAGGAATTGGAAGTTGAGGGGATGCCCATCCATTGAGGAAGGCTGGACAAGTTGTGGTATATGAATACAATGGAATACTATTGTGCTGTAAGAAACGATGAGCAGGAGGAATTCAGAGAAACCTGGAGGGTCTTGCGTGGGCTGATGATGAGTGAGATGAGCAGAACCAGAAGAACATTGTACACAGTATCATCAACATTGAGTGTTGATCTACTGTGATGGACTAGATTCTTCTCACCAATGCAATGGTACAGAAGAGTTCCAGGGAACTCATGATAGAAGAGGATCTCCAAATCCAGGAAAAAAAAAAAAAAAAAGAACTGTGGAGTATAGATGCTGAATGAACCATACTATTTCTTTTGTTTTTGGTGCTGATGTTTTTCTATTTTGAGGTTTTTCGTCATTGCTCTGATTTTTCTCTATTAACATGACTAATGCAGAAATATGTTTAATGTTATTATGTGTGTGTGTGTGTATATATATATATTATACATACACACACACATTTAACCTATATCAGATTACCTGCTGTCTAGGGGAGGGGGGAGGGAGGGAGAAAAATTTGAAATTGGAAAGCTTGTATAAAGAAAAGTTGAGAACTATCTTTACATGTACGGGAAAAAATAAAATACTTTATTAATTTAAAAAAAAGATAGTGCACTTACATTTACTATGACATGTCTATGGCTGGGCATATGTCACATTTTTTTCCTATTCTTTTTATAAAATTAAGTTTTATTTTATTTCCCAGTCCAAATACTCTCCCTCCAGCCCAAACCTCCCCGCCATAAGAAAGCAAGAAAAAAATTTTCTTTTTTTCTGAAAAATTATTTTATGAAGCCTTAAGAGGCTGCCCATAGTGGAATTAAAGTATAACCAAGGGTTAGCTATAATTCAATAGGAAAAACAATTTTCTAGTTACAAACATGTATAGTTAACTAAAACAAATTCCCACATTGGCCATGTCCAAAAAAAAAAAAAATCAGGCAGCAGGTATCTATTTCTTTTCAATAAGTATTAACTTCTCCCTAGGAAGTAAATCTACTTGGAGATATAAAAGAAAATGCTGTGTTGGCAAACGGAGTAAAGAATTAGAAATGGAACTTTGCTTTTTAAAAAAAAAAAAGTTTCCTCAAACTACTAACTCACTGACCAGTCTGAAAAATCTAACTGTGGGAGCCAAAACAAGACTAGAGAGAAGACTTTCCTGAGCAGATAGATCATCGTCAATATCCCAAAGAACATTTCACTCCTTCCAAAGGAGCCCGGGGTAAAAAGATGAAAGCTCCCATCCACATGGACATTAGAAGTTGCCCTCCATGTATTTTCCTCTATGTGTAATACAGACTGTTGTCATTCAAGACTGCCCTGGTTTCATATTAACCAGCGATGCTATTTCAAGAGATCCGTGTCAGGGATTGAACATGACAAGAGCATAGCCTGATCTGTCAGCAGCTCCATATGGCTGGTGTGTTGAGGCAAGGGCCAGAGACTGGTGATTCCCACAAGCTCAGCCTTAACTCTGGGCCCTTCACACTATACTGGGCTCCAAAAGTGCTTCTCATTTTTTGTGGTCACTTGGAAGCAATTCAGAACAACAAAAATAATAAATGGGTTACTTTAGGGGCATGCAGGCACACGTCAGTAAAGCTGCCACCATTCCTGAATCCAATTCCACACTAACACCTCCAGGAATCCCACACAGCTTTGACTTTCTTCACCCCACAGGCAGGCGATCAGGACCAGGATTTGTCCCATATCCCTAAAAGAGAGTCCTTTTCATCTACATTCCCCTAAACCTCCCAGAGTGCTTTGGAATGAACAAAGTGCTTTTTCCCTCAACAGCCCTGTAAGGTAAATTGCAAATGGATCACTATTGCCATTTTACAGATGAGAAAATCAGAGGCTTAGAGAGGCTACACAGCAAAGCTGATAAGTATAAGCAACAAGATTTAAATCAGGGAGACATTTTATGTGTCATGGGACCCTCATTGAAAGCCTAAGAGCCCCTCTCAGAATAATGTTTTTAAATGTCTAAAATACACAGGACTGGGTGGCACAGTGGATAGAGCATCGACCCTGGATTTCAGGAGGACCTGAGTTCAAATCCGGCCTCAGACACTTGACACTTACTAGCTGTGTGACCCTGGGCAAATCACTTAACCCCAATTGCCCCAAGCAAAAAAAAAAAAATAAAGGTTTTGGGACACATTATTTTATTTAGAATTTTGCGTCAATATTCATTAGGGAAATTGATCAATCATTTTCTTACTATGTTTTGGCTCTTCAGTACAAAGGTGAAAGACACTATCAGAAACTATTTTGCCCAATTATATGAAAACAAAACTGATAAATGAATTACATGAATATTTACAAAAATATAACATAGTCCTATTAATCAGAAGACAAAATGGGGAATTTTTAAATAATGTAATTTCAGAAAAAAATTGCAAAACCATAAATGAGGATCCAATGAATGTATAAGTGCCCTCTATCAAACAAAGAATGATTCCCAATATTTACATAAACTATTTGCAAAAATAGGTCAAGAAGGGTCCAAACTCCATCTATAATAAGCCAGGGAGAGATGAAACAATGAAATAAAATTATGGTCCAATATCCTCACTAAAAAATATTAAATTTGATATCAGTAGGCAAAGAGGCCCCAACAAAACATCATACACTTCTGATTATACACAATGACCAGGCTGAATTTATATCAGGAGTATAGGGTTGTCTCAATGTAAGAAAAACAATAAACATAATATATCATATGAATAACCACAATACTCAAAACCACATGACTATGTAATAGAGGCTGAGCAACTTTTGGATAAAATTAAACACACATTTCTGGTTAAAAAAAAAACAGTAGGGGCAGCTAGGTGGCGCAGTGGATAGAGCACCGGCCCTGGAGTCAGGAGGACCTGAGTTCAAATCTGACCTCAGACACTTAACACTTACTAGCTGTGTGACCCTGGGCAAGTCACTTAACCCCAATTGCCTCACCTAAAAAAAAAAAAAGAAACAGTAAAAAAGCAAAGGAATAAATAGACTTTTCTTAATAAGGTAATTAAAGTCTATCTAAAATGAAGCTAGAATTCTATATAATAGAAAAGACTAGGATCCAAGGTAATACAAGGAGGTTCATTCTTACTCCTATTATTTGATATAGTGCTAAAATGCCAGGATCGCAATAAAACAAGAAAAAGAAATAGTGGTAATAAGTCCAGGTTGATGGGCAGCTAGGTGGCCCAGTGGATAAAGCACCAGCTCTGGATTCCAGAAGACCTGAGTTTAAATCCAGCCTCAGACACTTGACACTAGCTGTGTGACCCGGGCAAGTCACTTAACCCTCACTGCCCTGCAAAATAATAATAATAATATTAATATTAATAATAATGTCTAGGTAAAAGGGGAAAAAAACTTCTCTTTTTGTTAATGATATAACAGCCTATTTACAAAACCCTTAAGCAGAAACTAAAAAATCTAATTGAAATAACTTTGACAAAGTTACACAATACAAAATACAGGTACATAAATCAATATTTCTATCTATTAAAAAAAAAACCCAGCACAAAGAGATAGAGAAATTGTAACTATAGGATGGATAAAGTACTTGAGAATTTACCTTACTAAGACCCAAACTGGAATTAAATAAATACAACTATAAAATATTATTTATGGAAATAGACCAAAAAAAAACCCTAAATATCTGGATAAGTTGCTCCTGAGTATGCTGTGTCATTATATTAAGATGACCTAAATCAATTTATTTATTCAGTGTCATATCACACTACCAAAGAATTCTTCTTGACTGGAAAAAAATAATAACAAAAGTTATCTGGAAGAGGAATGGCTTGTAAATCCGAAGGAAATGATGAAAAAGTAGAAAGGAAGAAGGCTAAGTCTTAAATTATCTATGAAGTAATCATTTTCAAAATTATTTGGTACTTGTTAAAAAAATAGAAAGGACAGATAGGTGGCACAGTGGATAGAGTGCTAGGCCTAGAGTCAAGAAGACTCCTCTTGCTGAGTTCAACTGTGCCCTCAGACACATACTAGCTGAGTGACCTCGGGCAAGTCATTTAATTCAGTTTGCCTCAGTTTCCTTATTTACAAAATAAGCGGAGAAGGAAATGGCAAACCAGTCCAGTATTTCTTCTGAGAAAACCCCAAATGGGGTCATGAAGAGTCAGATACAACTGAAACAACAAACAACAAAAATAGAAAAGTTGAGAAATAGGGGAGAATAGACACACAACATAAAGAAAAATAGGTAAGTGTTTCACAAATACAATCACTCCAAATTTGGCAATTAAGAACGCAACATTTAACAAAAACTTCTGGGAAAACTGGAAAGTGGTGTGACAGCAATTAGACTTAGATCAATACCTCATATCATACTCCAGGATACGCTCTAAATAAATATATGACTTGCTTATAAAAGAACACACCATAATCAAAGTAGGGGAGTTGGAAATAAATGTCTTAAAAAGTTATGGAAAGAGAAAGCCTTTGTGGCCAAAGAAGAGACAGATATGATCACAGAAGAGTAAATTTTGATTATGGGGGCAGCTAGGTGGAGCAATGGATAAAGCACCAGCCCTGAATTCAGAAGGACCTGGGTTCAAATCTGGCCTCAGACTCTTGACACTTACCAGCTATGTGACCCTGGGCAAGTCACTTAACCCTCATTGCCCCACCCAAAAATTTTTGATTGCATAAAATTTTAAAGTTTTTGCACCCAAAAAAATCAAATGCAGTTAAAATCAGAGGGGAGTTAACTGGGAAACATTTTGCCACATGATTCTCTGAAAAGAGTCATGTCTACGATCTTTCATTTATTTTTTTTTTTGGTTGTTTGTTGTTGTTTTTTTGGGTTTTTTTTTGCAGGCAATGGGGGTTAAGTGACTTGCCCAGGTCACACAGCTAGTAAGTGTCAAGTGTCTGAGGCCGGATTGAACTCAGGTACTCCTGAATTCAGGGCCGGTGCTTTAACCAATGCGCCATCTAGCTGCCCCTTTCATTTATTTTTAATGTTTCATTGGCGATCTATTTTGCTTTGCCTACCTTTTTTTAATCACTCTCACAATCTTACCAACTCTCCTGCCCCCAAATTGAGGACAATTACAACAAATTACAACAAATAATTACATATAACAGATATTATATAATGGAAAACAATTATAACAAATAAGCATAGTTGAGCAAAACAAATGAACGCATTGGGTATGTCTGAAAATGTCTTTTCTGTACCTCTTGTTTACCTCTTTCTGCCAAGAGGTAGAAAACATGCTGCATCAACAATCTTCTGTAGTCACTGTTAGTCATGTATTGATAAGAATTCTTCAACCTTTCAAAGTTTGTTTTCCTTTACATTATGATCATTATATAAACCGTTCTCCTAATTTTGCTTGATTCACCCTGCATCAGTTCCTAAATCTTCCTATTATTTTCTCCGAATCCATCACATCTTAAGATCCAATGATATTCATTAAACTGATCATCCATAATTTGGTCAGCTATTACCCAACTGATGGGCACCCAAGTTTAGAGTTTTCAAGCCCCATTTACACTTATTGTTTCATTTGATGCTCAGGAAAATCTTGTGAGTTACACTGAGCAGGCAATATTATCCATATCGTATAAATAAAGACCCAAGCTCGAGTGGGTTAAGTGATTTAGTAAATGGAATCACTTGGATGAAAACCTGTTGGTCCCACCAGATCGTACAGTGAATAAACAAATGAACAAACATTTAGCTAGAGCCAAAAGTTTACTAGCAGTGAAATCTTTCCTTTCATCCTGGGAAAGGAGCTGTTCAGTTTGGCATTTTCATTACAATGTGGTATTCTTCCTAACCCATAAGCCATGTTTTGTTTACTCAAATTAAAGCCACAAAATGTGTTGTTTTTAATGAGAGGCCGTGATGAGCTTTTGATTGCACAACAAGCACATACACCACGACAGGATACTTTTCAACATACAATCCAAAACGCCAGGCTCAAATGCATTTGGTAAATCTTTTTTTTTTTTTTTTAACGAAAAAAAAAAAAAAGAAAAAAAAACTATGGAAGAGTCTTCCTCCACTAATGTTTCCCCCTCAAGTAAAATGGAAAGAAATAAGAGTAATATAGGAAAAGCAAACCACTCCATCTCTCCCCCACCCCCACTTTGTCAACAGGCAATCACAACCTCATGAAACTTAAATGAAAAAATTGTAAGTGAATATGCATATGGAACCCAAAGCCATAGGAAAGAGGTCCACAATTCATATGGAAGTCTGCACATTTATGACAGCAGGACACAGGAAGGAGGAAATACCAGAAGGGCATGGCATGAGAGAGGGAAAAGTGAAGTAAAGGGAGGAAAAGGATGAAACTCATCCCAAAGGGCAGAAGCCCCATTCTTTTCCCTTGGGAATTGCTAGACCAAGAATGCAGAAGGGTTTGCTTTACCTGTTGTTATTGTTTGTCCTTTGATCTCGATGAGGACCCCGACATCTGGGTGATGTCAGGACTTGCAGTGAATTGGATTTAAGTGGGGAAGGCTTGTGCATGGTCACCAGCCTCACTCTCCTCCAGAGTCATCTGGGGCCAGTGGCAAGATATAGATTAGGATGATTAGAGATGGCCCCAGATGTTTAAGGCAATTGGGGTTAAGTGACTTGCCCAGGGTCACAGAGCTAGTAAGTATCAGAGGCCAGATTTGAACTCAGGTGCTCTTGACTCAGTGCTCTATACACTGTACCACCTAGCTGACCCTATTCTGCTTATCTACAAGGGTCCCAACTACACATATCTAGTGCAGACTTACTGGTCCTGTCTTGACTCCCAAAGATACACAGAGAGTCCAGCTTGGGAGCAAACACTACATATGTTCAGCTCAGGTATGGGTTTTAGGGGGAAGTGGGGGCTTCATTTTTGAAGTAAATATTTCTTTGTAAAAGCAATGTTAGGGGCAGCTAGTGACACAGTGGATAGAGCACCAGCCCTGGATTCAGGAGGACCTGAGTTCAAATCCAGCCTCAGACACCTGACACTACCAGCTGTGTGACTGTAGGCAAGTCACTTAACCCTCATTGCCCCCCCTACAAACACGCACAAAAAATCTCTTCCCCCCCTCAACTCCAAATCATTTTATTCTAACTATACACACACACACACACACACACACACACACTACACACACACACACACACACATCACCAATGTAGAGTGGGAAAAGTACTCCATATTCCCTAGATTCTGGAAATACTGTGGGTTATTTTATGTTTTGAATACTTTAACAATATCCTTCAGAATTAGCTCTCTGCAAACAACACATTGTTCTGTTATTTTGATATTGCTATATCTATATAACCAGAAGAAGAGAAAAGCCTTAATTAACCAGATTACTTGAGGATAGGAGTACTCTAGATAATTAAATCTCTGGGCTAATTCAAAACCTTTTTCTATTTCAAACCCTGGTGATGAAAATTTTCCTAAAATACAAGCATATGTTTTCCTGCCTTAGTAAACAGAATACAAAGCATACTCTCTCTACTGAACACAATCAATGTTGGATCTTGTAGTGCCACAGATCATTTGCCAATAATTTTCCTCATATGGTTATTAAAGAAGCAAGTTTAGCCTACTCTAAAACTTGAGGAACTTGTATTTGCTTGTCTATTTTGTAGGAATACAAGTCACCAGCTCCACAATATGCGGATGGTCTTGTTAAATGAAGTATGGGTTGATTTGTATGGAGCCACCAAAGAGCATGAAGGTAAAGGAATTTTCTCCCCCAAACTGAAATAGCAAACAAACTGGAAGAAGAAACACAAGGAAGTTCAAAGGACAGACCTGAGCTCAGCATCTAAACTGGTTGGCAAGGGATGACTAGGGAGAGAGAGGAAAGAGAGAGGGGGGATGAGAGAGAGAAAGAGAGAGAGAGGGAGAGGGGAGAGGGAGAGAGAGAGGGGGAGAGAGGGGGAGAGAGAGGGGGAGAGAGGGGGGAGAGAGAGGGGGAGAGAGAGGGGGAGAGAGAGGGGGGAGGGGAGAGAGAGGGGGGAGAGAGGGGGGGGAGAGAGAGGGGGGGAGAGAGAGTGGGGGGAGAGAGAGGGGGGAGAGAGAGGGGGGGAGAGATGAGGGGGGGGAGAGGGGGGGGGAGAGAGAGAGAGAGAGAGAGAGAGAGAGAGAGAGAGAGAGAGAGAGAGAGAGAGAGAGAGAGAGAGAAGAGAGAAGAGAGAGAGAGAGATGCAAACACCTCTCTCTGGAGAAGAGGCCATCTACCAGCTGAAAATGAGCAGAGAATCAGCAGATAGCAGCTTGGGAGATAATCAGGGCCAGATTGGATCAGCAAAGAGCCAGCAGGTTGCAATGCAGTGGGAAAAATAGCCCAGAAGATGACACCAGCTGCTTACAGCTCAGTGGGGAAAGTAGTTCAAATTTTCAGTGGAGAAAGTAGCCCCCCAGACAACCTCAGAAGGCCAACAGATAACACCAGCAGCTCTTTAGGGAAGCGGCAAACAATGACTTCAATGGTAAAGAGGGGATTCAGTACAAACCTAGAACATGAGCTTCCATTGCTATCAATGCCATTCCATATGGTCCCTCTTACCAGCAGCAAGGGAATCTGGGAGAGTAAGTGCCCCTGCCGATATGGAAGCATTTTCTTTGTTATTTACCTTGCTATTAGTTAAAGGAATTACTTTTTTCTTTGGATTAATGTGTCTTTTGTTTTGGTATAATGAAAAACAAAAGTGTTGGTAAAGGCTCACAAGCTGTGGTTTTGAATAGATGCTAACTCAAGCATGCCCTGAATTTGGGTGTAGCTCTTAGGCATCAGCTCCATATTTAATTGGAGGGGGGGAAGGGACCGAGTTAAATTTAATAAATCCCTCAGAGTCTTTTTTTCTTAGTCAAAAAGTACTTGTCCCAATACCTAATCTCAGGTTTGAAAGAAATTCCAAGGTTCAATTCTACCTGAACAATAATCTCTTCTGCTTCAATGACTTTCCAGTGAAGGAAAAACTATGGCATCCCAAGAAAGCACATTGTACTTGTGAAAGCTCAAACTGCTAGGATTCTTCTTTTAAGATATCACACCAAAAATACGGGGTGTTTTTTTTTCTGAAACTACCACCTATTGCTCTTATTGCTTTTGGGGTCAAGAAAAGGACAAGATGATTTCCTCTGCCCATGAAACATCAGAGATCAACATTCCCCCCCATAAGACTTTTTTTTCTAAGCAAAACACCTCCAGGTTGCTTCAATCATTCCTCTCACACAGGGTGATCTCAAGCCCTTCACCATTACCCTGGCTGGCCTATTCAAAAGATCAGCAGATTCAGGTATACGGTACTGCCCCTTTCATATGGGGACAGTTTGGAGATCAAAGGGGCAGAAAAAGAACTTTGTGTATGGAAAACTGATAAAAATCTACTTGCAAAAATCGGCTTACAGGTAAAACATGGAGACACAGACTGGAGAGGATAAAACTGAGAAGAGACCCCGGATTAATGGACCTGTTTGAAGGCAGAGAAATGACTGAGCCTACAGGGCACTGTGGACCATCAGCTTATTTGCATGTGACTGTTTTTAGAGAACTAAAGGTTAGAACTGACAAGATTATAAATCAAATATCTTTAGAAACTGTGGAAAGATTAAAGACCTGACAGAAAGGTGAATTTCATGAGTTTTGCATCGTGAGAGAAAGATGAATTACTGTCTGCCTGATCTGATTCCAAGTAACCAGGAGGGTGGAAGAGCCAGCAATGGAGGTGTTGATTATGAAGTCACCTGCAGGAGAAGACTGCACGGGGAGCCCACCAGCTGCTTTCTACATTGGCGGGAGAAAAGGCTGTTAGAAGCTTCTGGGAAGCTCATTAGGAGAAACACTGAGCCCTGCTGTCAGGCTGAGCTATTGCCCTCCAGGACCATCTATAGCATCAGAGGTTCTCTCTGCTTCCCTCTCTGCCGTGACAGGGAGAAAGAGATGAAAGGCTTTTCATCTGTTTTTCTGTTATCTCTGCTTCAAGAGGGTAGCTAGATGGCACAATCAATGAGTACTGTGCCTACCCAGTCAGGAAGATTCATCTTCATGAGTTCAAATCCAGCCTCAGACACTAGTTGTGTGATTCTAGGCAAGTCACGCCATCCTGTTTGCCTCAGTTTCCTCATCTGTAAAATGATCTGGAGAAAGAAATGGCAAACCACTCCAGTATCTTTGCCAAGAGAACACCAAATGAGGTCACAAAGAGTCAGACAAGATTAAACAACAACATTTGAAGGCAGGTCGGTGGCTCAGTGGATAGAGCACGGGGCTCTGTCAAAAATATCTGAGTTCCAAGCTGGCCTCAGATACACACTAGCTGTGTGGCCCTGGCTGGGCAAGTCACCTAACCTATATTTACCTTAATTCTCTGGAGAAGGAAATGGCAAACCACTCCAGTATCTTTACCAAGAAAACTCCAGAGTGGGGTCAAGAAGAATCAGACACGACTGATCAACTTAACAATGAAGTGTAATGAACCCTTTGTTACTATTTTTGGGCAGCTAGGTGGCACAGTGGAGAGACTGCAGGACCTGGAGGCAGGAAGACTGATCTTCCTGAGTTCAAATCTGGCTGTGTGACCCTGGGTAAGTCACTTACCCTGTTTACCTCAGTTCCCTCATCTGTAAAATGAGCTGGAGAAGGAAATGGCAAACCACTCCAATATCTTTATCAAAAACAAACAAGCAAAAGTCAAATGGGGTCACAAAGAGTTGGACATGACTGAATTGACTGAAAAAACAACTACTCCAAAAGATGGTTAGAGATGATTGAACAAAGCAGACAGAATCCTGTTGAATGAGGAGCTTGCTGGACTTGTCTTCCTTGCCCAGGGAGCCAGCAAGAGTTTTTCACTTCTTTGTATTAAGGGAACTGCCTTATACTACAGCAGCACAATACTTTCTTTTTTATGGGGCAATGAGGGTTAAGTGACTTGCCAGGGTCACACAGCTAGTAAGTGTCAAGTGTCTGAGGCCTGATTTGAACTCAGGTCCTCCTGACTCCAGGGCCAGTGCTTTATCCACTGTGGCACCTAGCTGCCCCCAGCACAATACTTTCTAAGCATCAAGAGTGGTAGTAAGTTTTAAAAGATCATCACTAATTAATCAGCTTAATATCAGAAAAAGAGAAGTTTTGCCCCAGAAGGAGAGTGAAAGGACTAGAAGGGTGGGAGCTAATGAGAGAAGTGATTTTGTGTCCTGCAGATTGTTCCTAAAGTGACTGAGGAAATCAAGATCTGCATTCCACAAGTACACACGACTGGTACAAACCTCTTACCAGGCTTCTACAAGCATGTGCCTCATTCTTTCACAGTGGACGCTGTGCACAAAGGATGACTCAAGTTTAGAGGTGGTTTGTAACATTTTGATTATTCCTACATTTTGCCTTATCGTTAAGTGAATGTTTTATGTTTGAGGTATAGTGTCATGATACTGATTTTGTGCAAATGGGGAAGCTCACCAGTCAGAGCTCAGGAGATAGTATGGCGAGGAGTAAGGAGCATAATACGCCCCCAATAGAGTTACCCATAGGACCCTATGGAATAGTTGAGTTGTAGATGCAAGGTTTTCTATCCCTGAGAATCAAAGGGTTACCAGTGTGAAGGCAGAATATCATGCATAAGCCAGCCCAGAGAGCAAGAATAAAGGCTTATTCCATGCATTAGGGGATACAAATCACCTTCCTAAAATATTAACTCCCAGAATGAATACTCCATCAAGGTATGAACAGATCTGAGGACATTAAGACAACCATTTCCCTCAATCTGAAACTAATGGCTCTAGCTTAATTCAGCCCAAAATCACATTGATTTTTTGGCTGCGCTATCACAGTTGATAGTGGTCAAGGGATAGAAAGTTTTCAAAAGAAAAATCACAAACTATTAATGACTACATGAAAACCAACTCCATGATGAGTAAGAGAAATACTCATCAAAACAACACTGAGGTTTCACCACCCAGTCACGGACGACCATGGATCAGCGCCTTGAAGAGCCACAGGCCACAGTGTGGCTGCGCAGTCCGATACGGGAGCCACAGCTCCTGAGTGACTTATAACCGGTAACTGCCAAATCCCATGTTGTATCTACCCCATGAGGAGTAGCTGGAGTGTCCTCTCCAGGGCACTGGCCTGGGCTACTACTTAGCATATAACCCAAGGAAGTCAAAGAGAGAAACAAAAGTCCAATATATACCAAAACAATCATAGCAGCATTCTTTGTCACATACCAAAGAACTGAAAATAAGGTGGGTGCCTAATCAATTGTGGAACAGATGAAAAATCTATGGTGTATGAATATGAATAAATATTATTGTGCAGTTAAGAATAAGGAATCCAAGAGACTTGGGGTGGGGGGTTGTAAAGATATATATAAACTGATACAGAGAAAAATAAAACAGAACCATGAGAACAATATACATAATGACTTTACAATGTCGATTAAAAGGTTCCTAAAAGGAAACCAAATTGTAAGTAACAGAAAACCAAAAAAGATTGCGCAGAACTGAGGATAAAACACACCTCTTGAACCCTGATCCCCGCCCATGATAGAGGCAGGTAGAAATATTAAATACGTGGTCATTGCTTAGCTTCTTTTGTTTAACAAAGTGCAGGTTCAAGGAGGGGAGAGCTTGCTGTTGAAATAAATATGGCAAAAAGTAAAGACAAAAAGCATTGAGAAAAACTATTGCTAAATAAAAAACCATATGGTTGTCTTACGATTGAGCTTTACAGTTCCCTAAAACACCTGGAGCTTTTCAAACCAACTGTCCCCTTCTTATACCTGAGTTTAAAAAATACCCCCAATTGGAATTTTCAGGCAGAGTCTGGCTATCCATTTGTCAAGTATGTTAGAGTAGGAATTTTCTGCTCTGGGTTGTAGTTAATGGTTGCTGAGGCTCCTTCCAACTCTATAATTCTGTGACTGTATGAAGGATGTGATTGATGAGCACCTCTTCCATTCGGTATCATCTTGCAAAGATCACTAAAAGTGGCCTTTCTGGGAGCCCAATCCACTTAGGAACAATAGAAACAAATCAACACCTTGGCCACGTCTGCAAACGGATAATTCATTCTGCAACATTGTTCCGACACTCCTTGCCAAGAGGTGCCATGCTTCATCGTCAGTCCTCTAAAGTCATGACTGGTCACTGTATTAATCTTAGGAAGTTTTTCCTGACATCAAGACCAAATTTCTCTGTTTTCAGTGGCCACCCATTGTTCTTGATTTTTCCCTCTATGGCTAACCCAAGCCAAAACTCTCTTCCATAAGATGCTTAAAGATTGTTATCAGGTTCAACTCAAAATGTAGGGTGAGATCTACACTTTTAAATAAGGCCAATGTATGAGTTTGTTTTGCTTGACCTTGAATATTTGAGACATAGGGCTTGATTCTCCTTTCTTTTTGGGGGGTGAGAGAGAGAGACAGAGATGGAGAGAGATGGAGAGAGGGGTCAGAAAGCAACCATCATAGCAACTTCACCAACCCCCATTTCTTCAAAAGATCCTCACATGGAATGAACTCAAGACCCTTCACCCTTCTTCCCTATTGCCCTCCTCTGGATATTTTGCAACTTATAAATGTCCTTGCTGAACATAGAAACTAACAAAATACTCAGGATGTAATCTGATTCCGATGAGGAAAAGGTACAAAGGGACGATTGCCTCCTTTTTCCTGGAAGCTCTGCCTCTCTTAGTGAAACCCAAGATCAAATGAAACTTTTTGGCATCAGCTTGCAGTTCAATAAAACTCTCACCTATTTTTCAAAGTGCTGTCTCACCACTTCTCCCCCATTTATACTTGAGAAGTTGACTCTTTGAGCCCCAGGTATAAAACTTTACATTTACCCTTATATCTTACTATCTCACTACTTATCTTGGGTTTCGACTGTTTTATAGCTATATTTACTCTGTCAATTCTAATCCAAAGAGCATTGTCCTTGGAAAAGAAAACAGAAGGAAAAGAAAAACTATCCCTCCAGTGTCCATTATCCAATCCATCCTGAACAATGGTTCCTTCCTTTGACCCTCTTTTTTTTTTTTTTTTGGCAGGGCAATGGGGTTTAAGTGACTTGCCCAGGGTCACACAGCTAGTAAGTGTCAAGTGTCTGAGGCCGGATTTGAACTCAGGTACTCCTGAATCCAAGCCCGGTGCTTTATCCACTACACCACCTAGCTGCCCCTTGACCCTCTTTTTTAAAAAATCCATTATACTACCTGGGAAAAATCAACTGTTCATTGTCCTTAATATTCCTTTCCAGCTTTGCCTCATTCTGAGATTTAGCACTCCTGACATTATTCTGACAGCAATGTGCCATGCTTCTGGGTTCATCCTTTGCTGTTTATGTGAGAGAAGGGGTTCCCCATACATACACACACACATACACACACACACACACGTGTGACATTAAGTCAATGTAGTCACAGAAAGCCAAGAATTAAATTGCAAATTGTCAATAGGACATACAGATGAATTTTTTCACTGATACCTTTGGGAAATGCAAATACCTTTCTGATTGAATCAAGAAGGCACCAATGCAACTGACTAAGAAAACAAATAAGCCACGCTTCTGGAAACCTTAAATGGTATGTTGTTGTCCTTTGTTCTTGAAGAGGATCAAAATGACATCACTATGTTAGAGTCAAGTTGCTGTATGTCCAATCATAGCTGACCAGACCAGTAGGAGCTTGGAATGCTCTACCACAGGTTGGGCACAAATAATCCATGTGAACATTTGGGGTGGATTCTTTAAATTTGTGCATCTCGCATTTCTTTTGAGCTACTTCAATTCTACTTTGCTCATAGAGCACAGCACCTTCTTGGATGAGGGCATGTCATGCTGGGTGGTCCTATGCCAGTGTCTCCCATGTCCCTCAATAAATCCCAAAGTTCTTAAGAGAGACCTTGAGACCTTCTTATATTGCTTTTTCTGACCACCATGGAGCATTTGCCTTCTGTGAGTTTCTCCACAAAATGGACTTTTTTAGGCAAGCATACATCTGGCATTCAAACAATGAAACCAGCCCATCAGAGTTGCACATTCTGCAATAGAGTTTGAATGCTTGGCAGTTTATCTCACGAGGGAGAACCTCAGTGTCTGGTATCTTATCCTGCCAGGTGATCTTTAAAGTCCTCCTAAGATAATTAAAATGGAAGTGATTCAGTTTCCTGGCATAGTGCTGGAAGACTGTCCAGGTTTCACAGGCGGACAACAATGAGCTTAGCACAATGGCTCTGCAGACCTTCAGTTTGGTAGTCAGTCTCTCCTCTCCCACACTTTCCTTCAGAGCCTCCCAAATGCTGAGCTAGCTCTGGCAATGCAGGCACCAACCTCATCATCAACGTGTACATCCCTGGAAAGTACACTGCCAAGGGAAGTGAATTTATCCACAATATTCAAAACTTCTTGATTTGCTGTAGCTGATGGTTCTTTGTACAGATGGTGCGGGGCTGGCTGATGAGCTCCTGTGTTTTCTTGGTATTAATTGTTAGACCAAAATGATCACAAGCAGCAGAGAATCAATCTATCCTTTGTTGCATCTCAGTTTCAGAGGCTACACTGAGTGTACAATCATCTACAAACAAAAAAAATCACGCACAAACACTCCCTCCACTTTAGTCTTGGCTTGTAGCTTTTTCAAGTTGAAGAATTTACCATCAGTGCAGTAGCTGACTTTGATGCCGACTTTGTCCTCATTGAAGGCATTGACAACATGGCTAAAAACATCATGGTAAAAAGCATGAGAGCAGGCACACAGCCTTATTTCACTCCACTGGTGACTGGGAAAGCACGAGAGTATTGTCCATCATCCAGAACCTGGACAAACAAGCCATCATGAAACTGATGTACAATACTGATGAACTTCTCAGAGAAACCAAATTTTAACCATAATTTTCCATAAGCCCTCATGACTGACAGTATCAAAGGCCTTGGTCAGGTCTATGAAAATTGTGTACCCACCTCTGTTCTGCTTCTGGCATTTCTCCTGGAGTTGTTGGGCAGAAAACACCATATCAAGCATTCCTCGACCCTTTCTGAAGCCACATTGGCTCTCAGGTAGATTACCATCTTCTAAGTGAAGGATCGGCCTATTAAGGAGGACTCTGAAAAGAATCTTGCCAGCAATGACTAAGAGAGAGGCATGCTCCCAACCACCATGATTGTCACAGGACAATCTATTTCCTTTACCTTTATAGAGATGGAAATGGAGGCATCCTTGAACTCCTGGGGTGGGGGGTGGGGGACACTTCAAAATAGCTAAGCCTGAGAGTGGGAGAGTGGGGATGGTTGCAAACCTGGGGGGTTGGGAGGGGGGATGGGAAGGACAATCAAATTGGGTCTGTTTTAAAATAGATTTTGTTCTTTGGTCTACTGTATATACTGAAAGTAAAGGAAATAAGTGGAATTCATACCAGTCATCTCATTCTTAAAGAGCTTTCTCTCCCACTCAGGCTGACTTCTGCTGTAGAATTTTAATTCATGAGATGAATAAATGTATGTATAAATGAATGAATGAATGAATGAACATTTATTAAATAGCTAGTATTAAGGCATGGTGCCAGGTACACAAAGACAAAAGCCAAACGGTCCCTGCCTCAAAACATTTAAAGGAAAAAGACATCGTGTACATATTTAGGTCTATACAAAATAAATCTACAACCAATACAAAGAAACCTTGTTGGGAGCAGGGAGGAAAGAATCTAGCTTCCAGAGGAGCAGTCTGACACTTACAGCAAATAATAAAATTGGGGCCCTTAAAAGTCAAACTAATAGGTGTCAATAGGCTATTATTCACAGAGGATTATGGGAGAAAACCAGGTAGTGGAGCAAATTACAGATTTCGATCTTTGTCTTCTTTTCACTCACCATTTATCTGTCTATAACTAACTAACACTAGGCTATCATTTAATGTTTTACATACTTTGAAGCATTTTTTCAGAGTGAAGATACATTTTACACTGAGCAAATATATATTTTTAATCATGTCTCTAAACATTTATCCCTTATTCAGGAACAAGATACATATGCAGAGGACAAGACACAGAAAAGGAATGTGATGAATATTTGCTGATTGATATGCCATCCAAAACTTCCTAGTGAAAAACCAATTAATTGGTGATTGAAATGGAAATTAATTCTCTACTTTATGAGAAATAGAAGAATGATACAAGAACTCATATTCTTTTATCTACATTTTTTTTCATTGATAGAGAAGTGCCCAATTTAGGTATAAAAATGATTTCCATCAAAGGAATCTATCTCCTCTTGTAACATATCCCAATACCATTTCTCTCCTAATCCAATTGTTGAACTGGGTGCACTTGCATTACTTTAGAAACTGACCCAAGCACCTTATAATCAATAACTGTCTTCACTGCACAGGGAGAAGACCTGAAAAGTGAAGCAATTTTCTAAAGGTCACATGGCAATTTAAGGAAGGCCTCTTCTCTAAAGTCTGAAATTCATGGTTCCCTATGGTTCCTCTTATCCCATCTCAGGTCCACTGTTTAAGTAAATTGGGTAAATGCAGTGATGACTGAAAATGACTACAGATTCCTTAATGCCGTAAACCCATGTTGGTTTGGGGAACAAGAGGATACAGCTTAACAACCTTATTAAGAAAAGTAGGCTTTCAGAATTCTCCTTCAATTAGGTGCTACAGTCACAACTCGGATCATAATTTGCATCTAAATTTCCCAATGAAGAGTTGCCAACATGTAAACTGACACCAGCTAGTTCATTATCTATTCGGTCTTCCACTAATAGTGCCAGCCATCTTACACACAAAGCATCCTCACAAAATCCAACAATGAGCAGAATTAACAAGATACAATGGCTGTAAAGAGGAGGGAGACCAGCCTCCAAGAATCTTTTAGTGCCAGTTGACTTTCTTCGTTGGGGGCGTTCCTCAAAAGCAGCAGGGGCTTGGCATGCAATGGATGGGAAAATCGGAACCTAGACTGACCCCAGCATCCCCCACCAAAAGATCATGAAAAAAGGGGTTAGTAAAAGACTTTCTTTAAGAGAAATTACAATTCTCCCTGTTGAAAATTCCAAATTCCTTTTTTTTTTGCCGGGCAATAGGGGTTAAGTGACTTGCCCAGGGTCACACAGCTAGTGTCAAGTGTCTGAGGCCTAATTTGAACTCAGGCACTCTTGAATCCAGGGCTGGTGCTTTATCCACTGCACCACCTAGCCGCCCCCAAAAATTCCAAATTCTTAAAGTCCTAGACAAGACCCAAATCTTTGCTAAAAAAAAAAAAAAATTGCTAGAGGCAGCTAGGTGCCACAGTGGATAAAGCACCGACCTTGGATTCAGAACCTGAGTTCAAATCCGAGCTCAGACACTTGATACTTACTAGCTATGTGACCCTGGGCAAGTCACTTAACCCCAATTGCCTCACCCCCCAAAAAAAATTGTGTACAACTGAGTCAATGTAATATAAATAGCAACAAAAATAAATTAAAGCTATGTCATTTTAATGACCAAACTTGGCACTAGGGAAGAGACTAGAAAATGTTCCTGCCTCTGCAAAGGTACAAGATAACATAAGTATTGGAGACTTCGTTCAACTCAATGGATGGGTTTGTTAGTTATGCTAAACTTTTTTCTTTTTTCTTTTTCTTTTCCTTTTTTTTCTCTCTTGGGGGGTAGGGTAGTTACAAGGAATGAATTATTAGGCAGAAATGAGAGGGGCATATATTCTGAAATAAAGGCGATATAAAAAGATAATAAGTATTTTAAAACTTCATATATACATACACATGTTGATGTGATGATGATAAATAGAATGATTTTTTTTTGCATGATCCTTTGGTACCCTGTGGGGAGAGAGGGAGGGTGGGAGAGGTGGGTCAAGAAGCAGACCAAGCAGATGGAACCAAACTGGAAGGGATTCAAGTAAGAATCCAGCTACTGACTCTCCATCATCCAAAGATCACCCTACCTAAGTCTGGAAACAACGGCTACCAGGTGATGATTTTTCTCAACCACAGGAATTCATGAGGACTACCCACTAAGATAAAGAAAAGTTGTCCCCTGGGTCAATGATAGGCGCGCCACATTGGTGCTTCCTAGGATCATGGATTCCTGCGTTAGTGAAGCATACATCACAGAATGCATGATGGTCCATTCATAGGAGAAGGCCACATACGAAACCATTTTTCATGGCCAGCTCTCTGTGGGGGAATGTAGTAGCATTTGTACTTGGATGCAGCAATTTCGGGATAAAGGCAACAAAATCCTAATCCAATATGGTATCAGGGACAAGAACAGCTAAACATTTTTATATGCAACAGTGGGGTCAGCTAGGTAGTGCTGAGGATAGAGGGCAGGGCCTGGCGTCGAAAAGACATCCTCCTGAGTTCAAATCCAGCCTCAGATACTTACTAGCTATGTGACCCTGGGCAAGTCACTTTACCCTGTTTGCCTCAAGTTCCTCATCTGTAAAACAAGCTGGAGAAGGAAATGGCAAACCACTACAGCATCTCTACCAAGAAAACCCCAAATAGGGTCACAAAGAGTCGTACATGACTGAAAAACCGACTCAACAATGCAATGGTGAGAAAGAAGCACCAAACATAGCTATGTACCGAGGGATACAGAATTATATTATATACGAGATCTGCATCTAGATCTAGATCTGGATTTCCATCTGCATCTGCATCTGCTTTTACCACTGAAAACCACCCTCCAAAGCACTACCCTGCTACTCCAACACCAAAAAAGAAAAGACACAGGGGCAGCTAGGTGGAGCAGTGGATAGAGCACCAGCCCTGGAGTCAGGAGGACCTGAGTTCAAATCCAGCCTCAGACACTTAACACTTACTAGTTGTGTGACCCTGGGCAAGTCACTTAACCCCAATTACCTCACTAAAAAAAAAAGAAAAGAAAAAGAAAAAAGAAAAGACACATACAGATGTGGCCCCATTCCAGGAACAGGCTTCCCTAGGAGGCCATGAGCTTACAGACTGTGGCTGGGTTAGAAGAACCTGACCCATGAAGCAGCTTTCAAAGTCAGCCTTGCACTGCAAGGCCAGCAGGAAGAGGGGGCCCAGAGAGACAGGCACTACTGCCCTTTTAGTCCATGCTTGGAGTTCCAGCTCTGCAGACAAGTATATTTGTCACCACGCAGTATGTTCACACCCCAAGCCCTCACGGACAATGGGAAATGGAAGAGAATTGCACCTGCTCTGAAGTCGAAGGTGGGAGGCCCTTCCAACATACAAGTCTGTTGCTCATTGAGCCAGGTGCTCAATGGAAAGACCAGTTGGACATATGCTACCTAAGAGGGGGCACTAAGTAAGCACTACTAAATCTGACTGGCGCTTATGATCATTTGACAATGGGATTTTTTTTTTTAATAATTTTTTTTTTTTTGCAGGCAACGGAGGTAAAGTGACTTGCCCACGGTCACACAGCTAGTAAGTGTCAAGTGTCTGAGGCCGGATTTGAACTCAGGTACTCCTGAATCCAGGGCCGGTGCTTAACCACTGCGCCATCTAGCTGCCCCCTGACAATGGGATTTTAAAGTGATCCAAAGAGGGGGCGGCTAGATGGCACAGTGGTTAAACCGGCCCTGGCTTCAGGAGTACCTGAGTTCAAATCCGGCCTCAGACACTTAACACTTACTAGCTGTGTGACCCTGGGCAAGTCACTTAACCCCCGTTGCCTGCAAAAATAAAAAAAATTAAAAATAAAAAATAAAGTGATCCAAAGACCATGTGGAAAGCTTCGCCTTAACATTCCACTGAAGCAGATTTCATAATATAGAAAACACTATCTAGGATTTGTTCCTGACAACATTCAGGGAATTGGATTCATAGTGCCTGGCTTTCTTTTTGAGACACAAAAGAACGTAGTGATTTTCTACTCTAGTATCCTCACTTCACAGATGGACAACTTGGCCTGGAGGCCTCCTATAGTTAAGTAGCAGTGAAGCTCAAGTTAAAATGTATAAGGAGAGACACATTTTTTCAGAGACTGAGAAAAAAAAACAGATTAATTCTCCATTTTATCTAGTTATAAGGAAAAGGCACATAAAAGATGTAGCTGTCTTTGGAAATCCAAGAAAGAAAGAGAGAAAGTATGGTGGAAAGGATTTCTTAAAATCATAAAATGCAATTAATTAAGGTCCTACTATAAGCCACACTTATTGGTGATATAAACATACTTGAACAATCCCTGCCCTCATGGAGTATATGATCTAGCTGAAGAATTACATAGATAGGTAGATGGGTGGATGGGTGGATGAGTGGATGGGTGGATGGGTGGATGGATAGATGGATAGATGGATAGATAGATAGATAGATAGATAGATAGATAGATAGATAGATAGATAGATAGATAGATAGATAGATAGATAGATAGATGCATATATATATATATATATTCACACACATATGATAGTGGTCTTCAAAAAATTGGTGAGCTGTGCTGACACCTGGAAAAGGATTTAGATTTATTCTCCTTGGTCTCAGATGTCAGAATAAGGAGAAGTGCAGAGTTGCACTGAGGCTTGATATGAGGGGAAATGTCCAAATTCGAGCTAATCAACAGTAGAACAGACTGCCTTGGGATGGCGTGGGTTTCCTATTCCTTCCATTGGAAGTCTTCAAACAAAGGCTGGAAGAACACTTGTTGACTAGGGTGTTGTAAGGATTGTTGTTCAGATATGGTGAGATAAGATGGTCCAGTTGGTCAGTCAATAAACAATTAGTAGGGGCAGCTAGGTGGTTCAGTGGATAGAGCACCGGCCCTGGAGTCAGAAGTACCAAGTTCAAATCCAGACTCAGACACTTAACACTTACTATCTGTGTGACCCTGGGCAAGTCACTTAACCCCAATTGCCTCACTAAAAAAATAAAAATAAACAATTAGTAAGCACCTACTATGTGTCAGGCTCTGTGCTAAGCACCAAGGATACAAAAAGAGGCAAAAGACAATTTTTTCCCTCAGGATTCTTACAATCTAATAATGCAAGAGGCAACAAACAAATATGTACAAACACATTATATGCAGGATAAAGAGAAAATAATCACCAGAGAGAAGACACTAAAAGTTGAAAAAGGCTCCCTATAAGAAGATGAGATTTTAGTTGGAACTTAAAAGGAAGTCATGGAAGACAGTAAGCATAGATGAGAGGGGGAGCATTCTGGGCATGGAGGCTAACCAGAGAAATGCCCAGAGCCAAGAAATAGAGTGATGTGTGCAAGGAACAGCAAGGAAGCCAGAGTCACTGGATCAAAGAATACATGGTGGGGTATAAAAAGACAGAAAGAGGCTAGGTTATAAAGGGCTTCGAATGCCAAACAGGATTTTGTATTTGATCCTTGGAGGCAACTGGGAACCAATTTATTGAGTAGGGGAAGATGATAAAGTTGGACCTCTGCTTTAGAAAAAGAATTTTGGTGATTGAATGGAATATGGCAGGAAGATCAGATCCACCAGTCAGGAGACAGAGAAGGAGAGGTCAGAGAGGAAGGAGGAAAACCAGGAGAGAGTGGTGTCTCAAAAACCAAGAGAGAAGAGAATATCAAGGAGAAAAAGGTGATCAATAGTGTCAAAGGTTACAGAGAGGTAAAGCCTTAATGATTCCTTGTGTTGGTATGCAATGGAAGCTCAATCAGGTGGCAATTAGACTAAATGGCTTCTGAGGGCCTTTCCAACCCTGAGATTCAGAGATCCGGACCCAACTATACAAATATTCATTAGGAAGAAAATAAAATTGGAGAAGAAACATGTATAAGACCTTTTACATTAGTTTAGAAATTGCTTCAATAGTCCCCGTAAAGGCAATGAAACTTATTTCATTTCACTTCTCCTACTTCTCCACTCTCCAGTGGGTTCCAACTCCACCCTGTAAGGGTCAAGGCTGCTCAGTGATTGGTGAGTCTCTGGATGGGATCATCCTATCTTGAGGAACCTCAACCACATTGCTTATTTTACTTCCACCTAACTGCTTCACCTCCACACCAGCCAGATTACCCAGGGACCCACTGGTTCTACCTTCCTTTCTGATTTCCTCTATAAATTTATCTTCTCCTAATAGAATCGAAACTTCTTGAAAGGAGAGGATGGTTTTTGGTTTTGTGTTTTTGTTTGTCCGAGGCTTAACAAAATACCCAGCACATCCAAAGCAAGTAATTAATGTTACATCTGCCTAAAATTTTCCATCCAGATCCAAGAACTAGCGATGCTCTTTCTGACAGAGAGAACAAATGATGAAATATGTGGCATGTGCCTATTGCTTCACATTTAAGGAGTCACTTAGAATTCTCCATGGAAAATTCAACCACATTGCCAGAGATACTGGTCTCGCCTAGACCACTTGCCTTTCTCATTTTCATCCATTCCAACCAAATCAGACATGCTTTTTATGCAGTTAAGATGGAAAACTTGTTACAGAATGTTTTTTAAAGAGAAGCATGGGCCAGCAGGACAGTTTTATAAGTAATATATATATATATATAAAACTTATAAAACTGAGGGCAAAGTATATATATATATATATACTTTTTTTTAAAGCAAAAGCATGGGTGGCAGCTAGGTGGCACAGTAGATAAAACACTGGCCCTGGATTCAGGAGGACCTGAGTTCAAATCCAGCATCAGACACTTGACATGTATTAGCTGTGTGACCCTGGGCAAGTCACTTTACCCCAATTGCCTCACCAAAAGAAAAAAGAAAAAAGTAAAAGCATGGAGGTAGGGGGAAGCTACATGGTGCAGTAGATAAAGCACCAGTCCTGGATTCAGGAGGATCTGAGTTAAAATCCAGCCTCAGACACTTGACACTTATTAGCTTTGTGACCCTAAAAACTTAAGAAAACATATTTTTGCTTTTAAAAAAATAAGTATTTGTTTAGGCTCCCCTCTCTCAAAGATCAGCTTCATTGTGTTCCCATATGGAGAATGGTTTGCTCAAACATAGCATAGGACAAAAATAATGTCTAACAGCTTCTCTTTACCCTTTAGGGGAAAAAATACCCTCCATGCTTCAGAGAGAAGCAACTCTATAAAAACTCTTCTGCCTTTGGCTTCAAGAGAAATAACTTGGGCCTCAGAAGTTATCAGATAAAAGCAAAACATTCACCTATCAGGCACTGAGAAAATGGGGATCAACACAATCAGAATGACAAAGGCAGCTGGGGAAAATGTATAGGATTTCCGTACTTGAGAGCCCACAGACAAGATGGATTTGTGTTTGTGCAATCATTTAAAAGCACATCTTCAAATGCAACCCATTGTACTCCGTCTTCACTTAGCAAAGTGAAATAGAGCTCCATGCTTCCCAGGAATGGACAGGTGTTGAACAGTAACATTCAATCCCTGCCCAATAAATAAGAGCAATAGGTTTGTGTGGTGTGGTTTGTTTGGGATTTGAAGTGCCCATCCCCAGTCAAAATTGTCTGGGAGAATTAGTGGTGAAATAAGATGAAATCTACTTTATCTACCTAGCAATTTCCATGCACTTTTGACAGCCAATACTTGGGTCCTGGATTCTTTTGGACTAGTGTTCGATCATCTAGCTGAAGACAGCTGAGCAGTACAGTAGACAGAGCTTTAGACCTGAAGTCAGGAAGACCTGAATTCAAATCCAGCCTCAAACACTTACTGGCTATGTGACCCTGAGTGATCTCTATAAGCCTCAATTTTGTCAGCTGTAAAAGGAGAGTGGAGCAAAAGCACTTGCCTTCTAGGGTTTTTTTGAAGATAAATGAGATAATATTTTAAAGCATTTTGAAAACCTTAAGGTATTACATAAATGCTGGTTATTATTGTTATTATCATCAGATGGACAGGCATAATCACAGTTTTATGGTGATAGACTGCATCTCCCAAGGATAACAGCTGTGTTCCAAGAAAGACTACTGAGATATATCCTTCTTTTTGAAGCGTTCCAAAATCTCCCTCTCTCATATACCCAAATTAAATATTTAATCAAGAAAAATTAGGGGGGCAGCTAGGTGGCACAGTGGATAGAGCACCAGCCCTGGATTCAGGAGTACCTGAGTTCAAATCAGGCCTCAGACCCTTGACACTTACTAGCTGTGTGACCCTGGGCAAGTCACTTAACCTCAATTGCCTCACACAAAACAAACAAACAAACAACAACAAAAAAAAAGAAAAAAAGAAAAATTAGGAACGCTGAATAGTCAAAAGATGTGTAAAATAGTATTATATCACAAATCTAATGCAGAGGAACAATCAGACGGCACTCATAATGACCTTCAGCCAGATACAAAGGATCACTGAACACTCAAGTCCAAAGAGATGGGCATCACCAAGTAGGCACGTAAAAACTAGATAATCTCCCTGATGAAGTTGGAAGTAGTCATCCATTTGGTCAGCCTCTAGGGCAAAGCTCAGCCAAAACATAGCACTGGAGCAGTTGAGCGAGATGTCCAGAAGGAAGCATCATCATAACTTATAGGTCTGGTAGCATCTCAGCTCGCTCAGGCCCAGGGCTTCTGAGTTTCCCTAGGGTGGGCCTCTCCAGGAGCATCAGGAAGAATAACAAGGAAGCTCCTCTCCCCTCCACCCCCATGAGGCCCAATTTACAGTTCTTGGGAACAAATCACAAATGTCTTTTCCATCCAAATAAATCAGCATTTGTCATATGTCTCAAAAATAACTATAGAACTATAAGTGATGTGCATTTGAATAGAGGCTCTAGATAGAAATAATAGCTACCATAATTCTCTTTATCACTTATTATTCACCTTTGTGGTATCTACTAAGAACTTAAATAGCCACTTGAAAATTTTTCTCAGAAATGTAAGCAAAGGGGCAGCTAGGTGGTGCAGTGGATAAAGCATCAGCCCTAGATCCAAGAGGACCTGAGTTCAAATTTGACCTCAGACACTTGACACTTACTAGCTGTGTGGTCCTGGGTAAATCACTTAACCCTCATTGCCCCGGGGCGGGGGGGAAGAAAAAATAAAAAAAGAAATGGAAGCAAGATCTTCTCAGCAATACAATGATCCAAGACAATTCCAAAGGATTCATGATGGAAAATGCTACCCACCTCAGAAAAAAGAACTGTGGAATCTGAATGCAGATTGAACCAGACTATTTCTACTTTGGGGGGGGGGGGGTTTGTTTGTTTTTTGAAGTTTTTCCCTTTTGTTCCAATTCTTCTTTCACAACATGACTAATGTGGAATGTAATTGTACATACATAACCTATATCAGATTTCTGTCTTGGGGAGGGGGGGAGAGAAGGGAGGGAAGGAGAAAAATGAGGAACTCAAAATCTTATAAAAAATAAATGTTGAAAACTATCTTTACATGTAACTGGAAAAAATAAAATACTATTAAGATTGAAGAAAAAAGATTAAGAGAGAGAGAGGAAGAAGAAAGAAAGAAAGAAAGAAAGAAAGAAAGAAAGAAAGAAAGAAAGAAAGAAAGAAAGAAAGAAAGAAAGAAAGAAAGAAAGAAAGAAAGAAAGAAAGAAAGAAAGAAAGAAAGAAAGAAAGAAAGAAAGAAAGAAAGAAAGAAAGAAAGAAAGAAAGAAAGAGGGGCAGCTAAGTGGCGCAGTGGATAAAGCATTGGCTCTGGATTCAGGAGGACCTGAGTTCAAAGCTGGCCTCAGACACTTAACACTTACTAGCTGTGTGACCCTGGGCAAGTCACTTAATCCCCATTGCCTCTCAAAAAAAAAAAGAAGAAAGAAAGAAGGAAGGAAGGAAGGAAGGAAGGAAGGAAGGAAGGAAGGAAGGAAGGAAGGAAGGAAGGAAGGAAGGAAGGAAGGAAGGAAGGAAGGAAGGAAGGAAGGAAGAAAGAAAGAAAGAAAGAAAGAAAGAAAGAAAGAAAGAAAGAAAGAAAGAAAGAAAGAAAGAAAGAAAGAAGAAAGGAAGGAAGGAAGAAAGGAAGGAAGAAAAGAAGGAAGGAAAGAAAGAAAGAAGGGAAAGAAAGGAAAGAATGAAAGAAAGAAAAGAATATAAATGTAAGTATGAGAAGGTGAAATCCAAAAATTTCAAGACTCATTTTCCTAAGTGTCATTTAGTCCCTGCTCTTGTCTTCAAGTGGAAATGTAACTTAATCATTCCAGACTGATTAGTGACTATTAGTGGTCAACGTTGGTCACTATGGGACACCAAGACTAGATTGCAATTCTTCCATATCAACCGAACCTGCAACTTCAGATACTCTTCAAGAAGAAATCAGAAAATCGAGGCAATAATGATGTAAAAACGTACAAGCAAACTCTAAGATCAGTTAACAAAATACATCTTTCTGTTTTAAAAAATAATTTATGTTTAAAATTAGAGGGAAAACAACTGAGGGAAAGTTGGCAACAAATTTCTCTAATAAAGGTATGATATCCAAGTTACATAGGAAACTATTACAAATGTAACATGAACAAGAGCCACCTTCCAAAAGATGAATAGTTAAAGAATATGAAAAGACATTTTTGAAAAGAAAGAAGGCAAGCTATCAATAATTATGAAAAAAAGTTACAAAACATTTATAAGAGAAATACAAATTAAAACAATGCTGAGATTCCATCTTATGCCCAGCATACTGGCAAAGATAACAAAAAATGGAAAATAAGTGTTGGAGGAGGGACTACGGAACAACAGACACATTGATACGTAGTTGGTAGAGCTATGAGCTGGTCCAACCATTCTAGAAAAAAATATGGAACTATTCAAAATAATTCACTAGACTGTGCATATCCCTTTGACCCAGGGAGACCATTACTAGCCATATACTCTCAAAATGTCAAAGACAGGAGGGCGGCTTGGTGGCGCAGTGGAATCAAAGGAATCCTCTTTTGGGGGCAGAGGGGGGGGCGCAATGAGGGTTAAATGACTTGCCCAGGGTCAGACAGCCAGTAAATGTCAAGTGTCTGAGGCCAAATTTGAACTCAGGTCCTCCTGAATCCGGGGCCAGTGCTTTATCCACTGTACCACCTAGCTGCCCCAAGAATCATCTTTTATGTTCAATCTTTCCTGATCTCCAACTGCAATTCCCCTCCCTCCTTGCAGTTAGTTTGTATATATTCTGCATATATCCAAACCTTACTACCTAAATGACCTTGGGCAAGTGTCAACCTCTGTGAACCTGTTTCCCTATTTATAAAATGAAGGGTTTCACTTAGATGACCACTAAGGTTCCTTCCAGTTTGAAATAGATGAATTTATGGATTTTAATGGAAGGCAGTCAATTATTTGAAAATGTCACCCACTATCAGTAGCCTAAGTGAGCAGCAAACTTCCCTCTGTCTCTGAGATTCAGCACAGTGTATGAGGGATGTTAGGGAGTGCCAAGACCCTTGAGTTCTAATCCAAGACCTATTGATTATAATAATAATTGTAGCCCATACTCCATGGTGGTTATGTAGTTTACAAAACAGTTATACAGGGAGCAGCTAGGTGGCGCAGTGAATAAAGCACCGGCCCTGGATTCAGGAGGACCTGAGTTCAAATCCAACTTCAGACACTTGACACTTACTAGCCATGTGACCCTGGGGAAGTCACTTAACCCTCATTGCCCCACCCAAAAAAACCCCAGTTATACATTATCTAATATCTATTTCCCTACATAGACATTTGACCCTGAACCCTCTCAAAGCTCCAATAAGGAAATTAAACCAGAGGGCCCCTCCAGCTCTAATATTCTACAAAATAAGGCTATCACATTCACTGCAGAGAAAAATTAGCATGATACAGAAAAAGCTGAACTAGAAAATTCTACTAGAGATATGAAACCAGGCAAAGATACAGCAAAACATCATACTACTCCACAGTAGTGATAGAGGAGAAATTGTGTGGAAGTAGCGAAGAATAAAGTATCAGTAAAAACACGAAAATGGGTGTGGGATCCACGTCCATGGAAATAAAAGCAAAAACAATGAAGTGGGGGCAGCTAGGTGGAGCAGTGGATAAAGCACAGGCCCTGGATTCAGGAGTACCTGAGTTCAAATCCAGCCTCAGACACTTGACAATTACTAGCTGTGTGACCCTGGGCAAGTCGCTTATCCCCCATTGACCGGCAAAAACAAAACAAAACAAAACAAAACAAAACAAAACAAAACAAAAAAAACCAATGAAATAATTTTGGTGACAAATAATTAGACGACCTGAAATTACTGGCTACTTTTTATCCTTGTCCCCAAGTGGCTGGCAATACATTGAAAATGGATCCACTCTTCTGGAAACTGAGTTCATTTTTAGATAGCTAAAAATGAGCGTGCACACTATCTTTTTTGGTATCTTACCTAAACCATTGCTTCTTTAAGGAATCTCACACATCAACTGAACCCACATGCCCCTAAGAGGGTAAAAAATGCCCACTGAATGAATGCCCATCCCATACTGGGATGATGATGTCACAGTCATAAGGAGACCATGTTGCCAAAAAGGCTATTTTCAAATAAGCCAGATCAATACCAAGCTATGGGAGGGGCACTTTATTCCTTTCTAGTTCAGTTGAAGGACTGACACCAAACAAACAAACGAAAGCTTGATCTTAAAGTAATCAATATAAATATTTTGAAAGGAACAGGCAGTGATATTTCTATAGGGAAAAATTTTTAAAGACGACCTTTAGGTTCAGCTAATGATATCAGAATTCAGATGCCTACTAAAAGCTTAAGCATACCCAACTAACCCTGCTAAATCTTACATGGAAGTTTCTACTTTCTGGTTCTCCATAAATCTATAAATACAAAGGTCCTCTCTCTCCTTCTATCCTTTCAGCCCCACCAGAGGAAAAATATCTGAATGGATCATAAGATTAGAAGAGTGTGAAACCCAGAAACGGCTTGAGGCAAAGGTGCCAATGAATTTTGGGTTTTAAATGGGTTTGCCACCCGGCAGCATGATAAGCAAAAAGGGAGAGAGAGAGCACAACATGAAAGAATTATGTTGTTTGTTGGGGTTTGCGTATTTTTTTTTAAAACTCCATTTGGCAACGGTCCTAGATCACGGCTTTGGGGAAGTAATGTATCTCCCTGATGAAAAATGAGCTAACAGAGATTCCATTGATACTCCACTCATCAGCTTTGTACATGGACTCAGGTTTTACCCTACACAAGAAATTGAACACAAATTGATTTCCTGAACTTCCAAAAAAAAAAAAAGAAAAAAACAGAGGGAAGAGGGTGGGAACAAGGAGTAATTTTGTTCGAATGCATGCTACCATGGTACAGGCAGGATAACATTTCATCTTGACACTGTTAAGCATAGCTACCAACTGTTTTAAATGCATAATTGAGCTTTTCCTTCGTGAATATAAAGTAATCTTTTGAGGCAGGTTATAAATAAGTCGTCAGAATGCTGCACCAAGTTTCTATATTGGAAAACACAAGTGACTGCTTCATCAGTTAGCATGAAGAAAAGGTCAAGACTGAAATAGCGTTTTTGAAAAATATCTTTCTCCTTTAGTCAATTCTCCCTGATATTTATAGGGCAGTCAGTCAATAAACATTTATTAGATGCCTACTACATGCCAGGCCCCATGCCACGCACTGTGATAAAAAGAAAGACAAAAGGCAGTCCCTGCCCTCAAGGAACTCACGGTCTAATGGTGGAGACAACATGCCAAGAAATGTGTAAAAATAGGGACAGCTAGATGGCTTAGTGGTTAAAGAACCAGCCCTGGATTCAGGAGGACCTGAGTTCAAATCCGGCCTCAGAGATTTGACATTTACTAGCTGTGTGACCCTGGGCAAGTCACTTAACCCCCATTGCCTGGCCAAAAAGAAAAAAGAAAAGAAACGTGTAAAAATAAGCTATGTAAAAGATAAATAGGAAATAGTCAAAAATAGAAGGGGCAAAAGAGACCATCAGACAGAAAGACACAGGTGAGATGATAATTACAAAGAACCCCAACTGGATAAGGATTACCTTAAGCTCCTCCTTGAAGGAGGTGACTGAAGAGCAGGAGCTTAAGTAGGACCCTGGAATCACACAGATTTTCAAACTTCCCCCAGCATCAAAGATAAGCTCTTGGTTCAAGGACCCAGTGATCAGTCACCAACATGGTGAGGAAAGGAGGAAACAAACTGCTGACCACATCCCTGATGACTCAGGCTCTGGAAACCTTCAAGAGAAAGCAGGGGGCAGCTAGATGGTGCAGTGGATAAAGCACTGGCCCTGGATGCAGGAGGACCTCAGTTCAAATCTGGCCTCAGACACTTAACACTTACTAGCTGTGTGACCCTGGGCAAGTCACTTAACCCCAAATGCCTCACCAAAAAAAAAAAAGAGACAGAGACAGAGAGAGAGAGAGAGAACAGTAAAAGGTACCACACAGCCCCAGCTGAGGAGCAGGAGGTCATTGAAGGTACCATATGCCATCTCCCACCAAGCCCTATAGAACTGTTAGCCTGTCTTTGGAATGGTCAGAATCCTAAAAGATAATCACTTCTATCAGGCCCCAGACCCACTAGGTGGGTGACAGATCCCAGCGCTTCCTAGCCATGAAATGGATAATTCAAGAATGCTAGAAGAATAAGCCCCAGCAAATGCTGATGCCAGGAAGCTATCTCATGAATTACTAGATACCTTCCATAACCAAGGCCCTGTGGTCAAGAAGAAACAAGACCAGCACAAGATAGCAGAGGTCAACAGGGACTTTGCCCTCTACCACTCATTATAGGGGGCAGGAAGGGTGGAGCCAGAGGCAAAAGTCTGGGACCATCGCTCAGCCACCTGCCCCTCTGCTGCTGGGGAGGTCAACCGGAGCAGGAAATACATCATCAATTTTTACCATTTCAGGGATGGGGCACCAACAGTGCAGGTTTCAGGTTGAAGAGTACTTGGATCTTAAGATTCCTCTTTTGTAGCCTTGCCACTATCAATCAGATATTATATTATCAGAAATTATAGTAAAGTATCCGTTTAGTACCAGTTGGTAACAGGTAGCTAAATCATAGGAGGAGCCGTGCAAATAATGCAGTGCTCAAGCTGTGTTATCCTGTGTGGACCACACACATACACCCAGTCTGTCACATTTCCTTCATGCAGAGGAAGGAACACAGGCTTGAGCTCTGCAAGATGAGCTGAGCAAGGTGATGTTTCCTTTGCCTCAGTTTTAGCTAAACCTTTAGCTGTTGCAAAAAAGCAGCAGCATTCGCTTTAGAAAAGGTTTAGTAGCAAAATCCTACATTGGTTCATAATAAATTAAATAAGTATGTATATGTATATATGTGTGCACACACATACACATGTATTTTTAATGCCACACTAAACCAGTATTTTGGTCAGCAGCTCATTAAAAGTTGTCCAGATAAAATGCCCTTGTTTCCCAAGTCATTTTTGTGTAAAAATTATAAAAAGCAGTAAATCCAACTTCTAGAACTTAAAAAAAGAAGGGGGGAGGTGGAGGGAGGCATTAGATTTAAGAGAGGTTGGGAAAGGCTTTCTGTAGAAGGTGGGATTTCAGCAGGAACTTGAAGGAAGCCAGGGAAGCCAGACGGCAGAGAGGAGGAGGAAGAGTGTTCTAGGCATGGGAGACAGCCAGAGAAAATGCCTGGAGCAGAGATGGAGCGTCCCGTTGTGTTGATTTGGGGTGTTGTTTTTTTTCCCTTTTTATAATCTACACTATTTTACCCTTGGCACTGTTCGCAGACTAAAATTACACTGGCCAGTTTCATTTTCTGCTTCTTGGTTTAGGATTTTGGGGGGGGGGGTGCTGGGCAATTGGCGCTAAGTGACTTGCCCAGGGTCACACAGCTAGTAAGTGTTAAGTGTCTGAGGCTGGATTTGAACTCAGGTCCAGGGCCAGTGCTCTATCCACTGTGTCACCTAGTTTCCCCTGGTTTCGGATTTTAAGAAGAAAAAAGGCTACCTGGTACCACTGGGTCTGGAGTCAGGAAGACCCAAGTTCAACTCTTGCCTCAGATACTTACTAGCTGTGTGACCCTGCACAAGTCACTTAACCTCTGCCTGCCTCGGTTTCTTCACCTGTAAAATAGCAATAACAGAATCTACCTCCCAAAGCTGTTATGAAGGTCAAATGATATAAAACTTGCAAAGCATTTAACATAATGTCTGGCACATAGTAGGTGTTTAATAACACTTGTTCCCTTCATTCCCTTCCAAAAAAATTTTAATTATCTGTTATGCTCTTCCTTATCTGAGTTGCTTATTTTTATGTTTTTCCCAAAAAGATAAAAATAGATGCCCTTTTGTTTTCATATAATATAATGAAAAATATTTGAAAAGGGAAAGAGAAGGGAAGGGAATAAGCATTTATGTAGAACCTAATATGTTCCAGACACCACACTTTGCTTTTTTTTTTTTTACGAATATTATCGCATTTGGTTTTCATAACAACCCTGGGAGTAAGGGGATTATTATGATCTCTATGTTATAGCTGAGGAAACTGAGGCAAGCAGAGGTTAAGTGACAAGCACAGGGTTACACAACTAATAAGTGTCTGAAGCAGGATTTGACCTCGTGTCTTCTTGACTCCAGGTCCAATGATCCAGCCACTTCACAAACTTCCAATTAATCCCAGAGCATTTACACTGGGCTCCAGGACACAGAGATAAAGTCACTCACACTGCTCTCCCATGACCACCCCACACCTCAGCCCTCCTCTTAGATGCTAGGTCTGCTAGACTCCTAAAACGGGGCACAGTGGGTGGAGACCATAGGGTAGAGATAATCCTGAACTCTAGTGAATAAACCGCCTTTGAACAAACAGAACTATATTTAATTCAAAATAAATTAAGCCCTGTGTTGAAATACAAGAGCACTGCAAATATCATTTTTCGGCTAGGATTTATTTTTTTAGTTTTTAATTATCTGTTATGCTCTCCCCTGTCTGGGTTGCTTATTTTTGCATTTTTCCCAAAGAGATAAAAATAGATGTCCTTTTGTTTCCTTATAATGAAAAATACTTGAAAATAGTTATGAGAATAATTACATCTAGACAATCAGAGCATACTGCAAAGAAAAATTAGTCACTAGCCCTAAAGGAAATTTACTACATTCTAGCTTCCCGTTCTATTTCCTTTTTCTTGGAAACTTGTGTGGGGATGCTGAATGTATCCCTAATGATGGGCAGCTCTGCCATAAACTCCTGCTTGATCATAAGAGGTACTACCTGAAAAACTAAAGCAAGTTTGGGTCACATCCATTACTATTCATTAATGAGAAAGAAAAAGAAAAAAAAAACACCTCAGGCCACATATAGTCTGATGGTGGGTCCCTAATGTCACCTTTCTACAGTATTCAGGATAATACATTTCTCTGTACAAACAAGTATTTGAAGTTTCTTAGCATCAGAAAATGGGACCCAAGATTAGGAAAGGAAGAGGGAAAGACCCTTAAACATGGAAACCAATGCAAGTTTTACAAGCTACTGAATTTTTTTTTACAGGATCAAAGATTATTTTATTTTATTTGCACAGCTTAAATCCAGCATTCTATCTTATCCTGTTGGGCAATAAATATCTCCAAATAACATGATATCCATAAAACCTTGTTGTGCAGCCTTATATAAATGGTTTCCAATGTCACTAAATAATCAAGGAAACAGACTTAAGGAACAAAGAATAAAGAATAGAGAGGTAGCACAATACAAGTAACTTCTTTTTGAGGGGCAATGAGGGTGAAGTGACTTGCCCAGAATCACACAGATAGTAATTGTCAAGTGTCTGAGGCCAGATTTGAACTCAGGTCCTCCTGAATCCAGGGCCGGTGCTTTATCCACTGAGCCACCTAGCGGCCCCCACAAGTAACATTTTTTAAATGCACAGAAGGAAATTCGGAAGGAAGCAAAGGGAAGCAGGGTAGTTTTGAAAATAATGTAGAATTTATTATTTTATACCTTTACTTACAAAAAAAATGAAACCACATGAAATGAAGAATCACTGTTTGATAGAGTCCTCTTTTTTTATTCTGCTTTGTGCATGAAAATGCTCCATGTATATGTGTGTAAGTACACAATAAAACAAAAATTCAATACATGAAAATAAAAACCAGATAATCAAAGGGGGGTAAGAAAGTCAATTCTTTCACTTATTTAAACTAATACCTTGGTCAAGTCAATCTCAATGTGCTTCAGCTGCCTCACCAGGATCAAGGGGAAGGGAAAGGGAAAAATAATAAGGCAGTTATTTTAATTTGCTGTGATCACTCAAGAGGCAGATTTCAGAAGACAAAAAAACTGGAAGGGACAGCCAGATGGAGCAGGGGATAAAGCACCGGCACTGGATTCAGGAGGACCTGAGTTCAAATCCTGCTTCAGACACTTGACACTTACTAGCTGTGTGACCCTGGACAAGTCACTTAACCTCATTGCCCTGCGGAAAGGAAAGGAAAGGAAAGGAAAGGAAAGGAAAGGAAAGGAAAGGAAAGGAAAGGAAAGGAAAGGAAAGGAAAGGAAAGGAAAGGAAAGGAAAGGAAAGGAAAGGAAAGGAAAGGAAAGGAAAGGAAAGGAAAGGAAAGGAAAGGAAAGGAAAGGAAAGGAAAGGAAAGGAAAGGAAAGGAAAGGAAAGGAAAGGAAAGGAAAGGAAAGGAAAGGAAAGGAAAGGAAAGGAAAGGAAAGGAAAGGAAAGGAAAGGAAAGGAAAGGAAAGGAAAGGAAAGGAAAAACTGGAAAGAGTTACATAAACTGATACTGAGCGAAATGAGCAGAACCAGGAGAACATTGTACACAATGAAGGCAACATTGTACAAGGATCAACTATGATGTACTTAGCTCTTCTCAACAATAATTGTATTGTATCCAAGACAGTGCCAAAAGATTCATGATGGAAAACGCTCTCTACATCCAGAGAAAGAACTATGGAGTCTGAATGCAGATCGAAACATACTATTTTCACCTTGTTTTGGGGGTTTTAGGTTTTTTGTGCTTTTTCACTTTTATCCTGTTTCTTCTTTCACAACAAAACTAATGTGGAAATATGTTTACATGATTACACAGGTATAACCTGTATCAGATTGCTTGCCGACTTGGGGAGAAAGGAGGGAGAAAAACTTTGGAATTTAAAATCTTATAAAAGGCGGTGGCTAGGTGGCACAGTGGATAAGCACTGGCCCTGGATTTAGAAGTCCCTGAGTTCAAATCCAGCCTCAGACACTTAACACTTGTTAGCTGTGTGACCCTGGGCAAGTCACTTACCCCTCATTGCCCTGCAAAAAAAAAAAAGGAAAAAAGTTAAATCTTATAAAAGATGAATGTTGACTGTCATTGAATGTAATTGGAAAAATGAAAATGATATTTTCAAAATAAATAAATCGCTCAAGAAACATTGTCTTAAGATAGAAGATCCATGGAAATAAAGTTCCTATAAAAACAATAATACCATTTGACATTTCACTTTTAGTGCCTCATTTAGTCTTCACTACAATCCTGTAATTTAGATAGCGCCAGTATTATTGATCATGCCCCCATTTAAAAAATGCAGATGCCAAGGGTCAGAGAGGTCTGGGAAAAGGACTTTCCAAAATCACATCTACTTAGCTACTAAGTGGTATCCCAGCTCTTTTGAGGCCCAATCTCATACTGTTTCCACTCTGCCACACTATTTGCTCTTACCCCAGACACCACCACTCATTTCTAGAGTCATGAAGAACAAAAGTTATGTTTAACTTTGATTGGCATTTCTTTTGTTAAAGAGAGTGAGTAATAAGAAAACAATGTGCCAGACACACAGTGCTAGGAGACAAACTCAAGAAATGTCTTTTGGGGCTGGGGGGTCAGGGTCCTTTGGCATACCAGCATGAAAGCCCCCTTGGAAAAATCCTAAAGAATGGAAGCTTCAAAACTACATTACTGGCCTTGACCTCTTGTGAAAGGCAATAAATTGTATAAATAAATAAAGGAGGGAAAATGTCTATGCAGTGGGTGTCCCCAAGATAAATAATGTTAAAAGGGCTCCAGTGCAATATCAGATAGCCAGATGCAAACATCCTTTCTGCATTCACATCGTAAATCACTTCTCACAGCAGACGCAGTCTCAAGTTCCTAGTTAATCATTTCGCTATTACAAACAGTGTAACTGAGAATTTTCCCAAGCTTCACAGAAACAGCTTGTGCTTCCATCATGAGATTTCCTTTTCCTTAGAGCCTCAAAACTTTTATTTCATTGGCCTTATGTTCACGTCAATGATTAATCCCATCTCCAGTCAACTAGTTTCCTCTATTAACACAAAGAAAAAGGGAAACAACATCAAATATTGCTGTAGAGAGACCATGGAAATCACCATGGATGAGTTAATGTAAGCACAGAAAAGTAAAATGAATTTCCCAAGATCATTTGGCTATTTAGTGGAAGATTCAAGACCATAACCCAAGTATCCCAGTTCTCAGTCCAATGGCCTGAAGTCTACATGCACTGGGGGAACCTTTTTTTGAGGTGGGAAGGGACAATCTAAACAACTATTGCAACAAACTGGATTATAGGACTTCCCATGGGACTAGGCTAGACACGTGGTCTATCGCCTTGATAAATAACACGAACAACCAACAGGTCATGATTGATCCATTGAGCCCCATGAGGGATGGGTGAGGAGAACTGTTTGAAAAATATTTGGTGACTGGGCTGTGAAAAGGCACCAATTCAGGAAGCTAGATAAGGCAATAAGCTCTCCCGTCCTTTAGGCAGCTAGTTCAGCCACACTAGTCTACTTGCTGTTCTTAACACACCATCTATTATCCCTATGCCTTTGACCTGGCCGTCCCTCAGGCCACTCCTTCCCAACTTCCACCTCTTGGAATCTTTGGTTTCCTAAAAGACTCAATTCAAGCACCATACAGGGCATCTAGGTGGCATGCTGGATAAAGCTCCAGACCCGGAGTCATGAAAACCTCAATTCAAATTCAACCTCAGACATTTACTAGCTGTGTGACCCTGGGCAAGTCATCTCACCCTGTTTGCCTCAGTTTCCTCCTCTGTAAAAAGGAGCTAGAGAAGGAACTGGCAAACCACTCAAGTATCTTTGCCAAGAAAACCCCAAATGAGGTCACAAAGAGTCAGACGTGACTGAAACAACTGAACACCAACTTCTAGAAGAGGCCCAGTTCACTCCACCCCAGGAGAAACAAAGTATCTTCACCTCTAAGATTACCTTGGATCTAGTTTGTATATGTTTCTTGTACCTATGAATTGTCTCCTCAACTAGATTATAAGCTCCTTGAGGTCAGGACTGTTTGGGGGGATGGTTGGATTTTGGGGGAGGTTTGCTTTTGGTTTTTGTAGGGCAATGAGGGTTAAGTGACTTGCCCAGGGCCACACAGCAACTTTATCCACTGCGCCATCTAGCTACCCTCTTGGGCAGGACTATTTTGTTTTTGTCTTTGTGCCACCCTCACCATCACTTCTCACCATACCCAGCCCATGGCAGATGTTCAATCAGTCAACAAACATTTATTAAGCACTTACTGTATACCAGGAACCAGGTGCCAAGCTCTAAGGATTATTTTTTAATAAACGTGGTTCTTGTCCTCAGGCTCCTTCTAATGAAGGAGAAAACATGGAAAAAATTGTATATACATAAGATATACAACGTAAAGAGGAGGTCATCTCAGAGAGAAGGTCCTGGGATGTGAGAGAGAGAAGACTGGGAAAGGCCTCCTGCCAAGAGCCAACTGAATGTGTGGAGTCAAGGAGAGTCAAGGATGACACAGAGATTGCAAGCACAGGTGCCTGAGAGGATGGCAGTACCCTCAAGGCTAGGGAAAGGGGAGGCTTTGGGGAAAGGTGAGGAGTTCTGTTTTATATATGCTGAGTTTGAGGTGTCTACAGGACACCCAACTGGAGATGTCCAAGAGGGAGTTGGAACTCAGTAAAGAGATTAGAGCTGGATATATAGACCCAGCATAGAGATATATAGATCTGCATAGAGATGATTGTAGAATAATTGGGAGCTGGAGGGAATATAAAACAAGAAACTAAAGAGAAAAAGAGAAAAGGATACAGGACAGAGACATGGGAGACAACCACAATTAGAGGGTAGGACCTGAATGAAGAGCCTTTAGAAAATCAGACAGAGAAGCGAGGCCAGAGGCAAAGTCAGGTATCCTGGGCTGGCAAAGGGGAGCTGGGAAGACTGGGCAAAGAATGGGGTCTCCAAGAGGCAGATGGATCCTATCCTGGGAAGACCTTCAAAAGAAAGGGAGAAATGGGTATCTGGGATATTAGCTGGTGCAGGGTCCTAAGGAAGGCCCTTAGGGAGAGTCTGAAGCACCGAGATAGCCCAGGATGAAGATAAAAAGATAATGGCACAGAGCCAGGGAGAACTAGGAAAGGCAATTAACTGGTAGGCCTTAGGGCTAAGATTGAGGTCTGAAGTCGAGCTTTTGCAGGTTGCTGGGATTAAGAGAGTAAATAGATGAAGAATGAAAAACATCGGGGCAGCTAGGTGTCGAAGTGGATAGAGCACCGGCCCTGGAGTCAGGACTACCTGAGTTCAAATCCGGCCTCAGACCCTTAACACTTACTAGCTGTCTGACCCTGGGCAAGTCACTTAACCCCAATTGCCTCACTAAAAAAAAAAAAAAAAAAAGAATGAAAAACATAAAGCATTTATAGAGTACCTACCCAAAAAATTCATTTATTAAGCACCTATTATATATAGAACATAAGCCCTGGGGTTATAAATGGAAGTCAATACAGTTCTCACTCTGGAGAAGCTCACATTCCAATGTTGGAGGCAACACATATGGAAGGGTTCAACTGCAAATCAGATAGAAACACCCCATGGTGCTTAGGGTATAGCAGCAAAGCAGGTGGTAATGGTTCCTCTTTAGTGACATTTCCATGGAAAAATTATATCAGTTTCTGATATTAAACCATTTGACAACGCCAAGACCTTTGGAAGGGAGAACTTTCTTTTTTGGATCTTCACACAAGCAGTTGCCAGGACCATTCTGCCCAAGAATTGCTTCCAAGGATGATGGATTTGGGGGCTGAGTGAGAAGTAGGTTTGAGAGGTGGGGTACCTGCCCATTGGTGGCCATGGTTCAGCTGTTGATGGCTGCTCAATCTTGCTCTTTCTACCCCGTGAATACCTCTTGAATCCAACTCTTTACTCATGTGGCTACCATCTTTGTTCAGGCTCTAATCACCTTTTGCTTAGATTATGACAAGAGCCACCTAATTGGTCCACCCACCTCAAGCCTCTCACCATTTTAATCTATTTTCTACACACTTGCCAAAATCATTTTCCTTGCTTCCTCTTTCCTCTAGGAAATTGGCTTTTTTTTTTAAGTGAGGCAATTGGGGTTAAGTGACTTGCCCAGGGTCACACAGCTAGTAAGTGCTAAGTGTCTGAGGCCGGATTTGAACTCAGGTACTCCTGACTCCAGGGCCGGTGCTCTATCCACTGCGCCATCTAGCTGCCCCCATATATATATACCTTCTAATTATTCATTTTATCTTTATGCTGTATACACTTATATCTGGACTAGTATTCTACCTGGCACAAAGAAGTACTTGACAAAGGCTTCTTGGTTGATTTGCCCTGCCTCCCTGTGCGTCCCCCAGAACTCACTTTCCACATCTTGCTTTTTCTCTGGGAAGAATAATCAGATCAATAATATCATACTACTGAAGAGATTGTGCCAATCTACTCGCCCTGTGGCTCAACTCACAAAACTCCCATCTCTTGGCCACCACTCTCGTTTGATTTTTGTAACCCACCCCTCTCCCTCATCAGAAAGTAAAGCTCCTTAAAAGTATGGACTGGGGGGCAGCTAGGTGGCACAGTGGATAAAGCACTGGCCCTGGATTCAGGAGGACCTGAGTTCAAATCCAGCCTCAGACACCTAACACTCACTAGCTGTGTGACCCTTGGCAAGTCATTTAACCCCAATTGCCTCACCAAAAAAAAATAAAAAAATAAAAAAGTATGGACTGTCTCCTTTCTATCTTTGAATCATAAGCTCCTACTATAGTGCTTGGCACATAAGGGGCACTTCATCAGTGCTTGTTGTTCAGTGATTACCGGTGTAGTCTTGTTTTCTGTGGGTAGGGAAGGGAGGCAGCACAAGGGAATAAACTCCTATAACTTGTCACTGCAACTCCTGAGCCCCCACCAATATGATCACATTCACATAAAATCAGTCACTATGACACCATTAACTTCTCTTTTTTTGGGGGGGGGGAGGGACCAGGGCAATGAGGGTTAAGTGACTTGCCCAGGGTCACACAGCTAGTAAGTGTCAAGTGTCTGAGGCCGTATTTGAACTCAGGTCCTCCTGAATTCAGGGCCGGTGCTTTATCCACTTTGCCATCTAGCTGCCCCGACACCATTAACTTCTAACCACAAAACACTTATCAAATGATAAGGCAAAAGGAAGAATAATTATAACATTTACTCATCAGTAGAGAAAATTAGAAGTAATCCTAACATTTACTCATCCATAGACAAATTATGGCATTTAATCTAGAGAAAACAAAAACAGCAATAATAAAATCACAGGACAGAAAAATCCTCCATATATGGGACCTGGGTCACAGTCTCTCACCAATACATACAGTGTCCATAGAGGAAAGGGAATATACACTTCCAGAAAATTAGCAGGGAGACAATTAAGTGGGGAAACCCATGTCAACAGGACAACTCACAACTGTGAACTGAAGGCGTGAGTGTCCTTGGTTCCTTCATAATCAAAAGCCACTTCACTATTGGATGCTCCCCTTTGGATCACCATCACTCTCCTGCCAGACAAAACTATTCTTCTTCCTCCCTATGAAGAGGTAACAAGCACTTTTCATTCCCAGCCACCTTTACCAAAGTACTGAGGAAAGTGTTACACTCTTTAATTAACAAGGAGTTCCCTTATACCAAAGAATTGCCAAATCCATCAGATATGTAAACAGCAGGGCATTCTGCTCTGACCCACTGACTCCAAGCTTCATCTTACTACGTAGTTCAGAACAAAATAGATGCAATCCTTGTCTTTCTGCTTCTGTTTGTCCCTCCTTAAGGAGAAAGGGAGGAAAGAGCAACACAGCCACCCATGAAAGGTTTTCCCTCTCTCAGGCTTTAAATGGTACCTGAGAGCAACAAGCTCAATAGCTTTTCACACAGCTGTAGGATTCAGTTCTCAGCCAATGAACTTCCAGGAGCTACTCTGGCCTCTTCCCAGCCAATCAGCAGGGTCTTAAAAAAACAGCTGGAAGGGGGCAGCTAGGCAGCACAATGGATAAAGCACTCACTGTGGAAGCATCATCCATCTCTCAACTAGAAGTCTATGGTTTTGGTTTCCATTTTCTTCTAAGTCCTCTGTGCTCAGTTCAGTTTCCTGTTCCTTCTTTCAAGGGACTCAGATGGCATAGTGCCTAGCATTGGACTTGGGAGTTAGGAAACCCTGAGTTCAAATCCTCCTTTGGACACTTACTAGCTGTGTGACCTTGGACAAGTCACTTAAATCTGTCTGACTCAGTTTCCTCATCTACAAAATAAGGATAATAATAATGCCTATCTCCCAGAGTTGTTGTAAGGATCAAATGAGACAGAATTTGTAAAGTACTTTGCAAACCTTAAATGCTAACTTTTACAACAACTTTTACAACAGAAAATGAAATTAAGGAGTCATATATTTCACATAGTGCATGGATCCAGATAATATAAACAAATCTGTAGTATGTAAAAAAAAATTCCTAAAAAATACAGTAGAAAATTATAAGTACTCCAAGGAATATAATTGTGAAATGAATCAACTAGTCTTTATTAAATTAAATATCTACTATGAGCCATGAACTGTGTTGGAGGGAGGTAGGGCAATTTACAAATATAAAAGTAAGGAGGTCCCTGCCCTCAGAGAGCTTACATTTTACTTGTGGATAAAACATGTTCACAAGTAAGTGAATACAGTAAAGATATAAATGAAATTAGTACAAAGCAATAGGAGAGGGGAGGGAAGGGGAGGCTAATAACTGGGAGCATCTGAAAAGGCATCTGAAAGGAAATGGCCTGAGCTGGAGCTGGAGATTCTAAGAGGCACAAATGAGGAGCGAATACTCCAGGCATGGAACATGCAGCCTCTGCAAAGGTGCAGAGGAAGAAGAGGGAATATCATGTGTGGGAAATAATGTGAAGGCCATTTTGCCTGCTACGTAGAGCGTGTAAGGAAGAGTAATGTGTAATGTAATGTGGCCTGGAACAAGATTATGAAGGGATTTAAATGCCAAAGAGAGGCATGAAAGAAGTATACACCCTGGGAATAGAAGAAATGAGGGGATGAATCTTTCTAGAATAGCAAGAACAGCTCGGAATGATAAAACACATTAACAGAAGCGGTCTACAACAGAATGTGTATCCTGGGAAGAATAAAACTATGTTTAAATAAGCAAAATCAATCAACTATTGTGAATGGATTGATTGCTCCTAAGATCCTAGTTAACCCTTCAATATCAAATAAGTTAAGATAAAGGCTAATTAATTGTATGCCCATGAAAGGGGATAAAATCAACTAAATATGTTAATTCCTGTGGGAAGACCAACAATTACTCTAACTGAATAATTACTGTAGTGATATGGTGAGCTCCTACAAATAAAGTTTAAAAATCCAGTTGATATTACAGATCTAATTATTCATAAATTGTCCAATGTTAAGTTTTCTGAATTTGTTTTTACTCTGGACTTAGTATTTCATTGATGAGGACACTAAACCAATACAGATCAGGACCCACAATTCAACCCATATTATGAGTCTTAGAAAGTTGTCTAGAAAGTTCAGAATTTTTCAAAATTGGCAGGCGGGATTAAGAAAAAAAAAAGTTGTCTGGGGCAATGAGTGGTTAGATAAGTTGTCCAGCATCCCATACCCAATTACATGATAGAATCAACATTTAAATCTAGGTTTTCATAAATCTACCCTGGATCTTTATTCGTTACCCCCTCCCTCTCTCCCTCTCTCTCTCCTTTTCTCTCTCTCTCCCTCCCTCCCTCCCTCCTCCAAACAGTAACAATATGGGAAATTCTTTTAACCCTGGAAGAATAAGGGTGTAGATTTCAACACATCCCCAAAATCTGTGCTGAGACAAAATAGGATTTACTAAAGAAGACAGTATTAAGTTTTCCATCTGTCAAGAGTATTGCTATTCAGACTAATAGAGCTAATACTCATGGCAAGGCTATTACCAATCACACAAAGTAATGGGATTTGATAGTATTCCCTTGCTGGGGGAAGAGAGTTTCATATTAATCATTATGGTGACAAAATTAGGAGCAAGTGAAATTGAAGGTGTGCTGGCAAGGTTTAATGAGAAAAGAACTGCATCAGGTATAGCTCCAGCCTGGACTAGAGTTTCATCTGGAATCAAATTGCAATCCTGCATTTACAGTTATTCCTTCTACATCAAAATTTCGATATATTGTGGGTCAGCATAAGAAATTAAATGGGAATTTTGCCGCAGATAATACTCAAAGGCCAGCAGATGACACAGAAAAAGTATTTTTATTTAACATTGATCTATATATAGTTTATGACCAAGTACTTAACCCAAATTTTACAGTGAGGTACTAAAAATAACCCATAAAAGAAAAAGACAAAATTCAACCTTCTCAGGTATGAAAGGGAAGGCAAAAAAATTTTATACCAGATCAAGGGGGCGCCACACCCCTAACCTCCACCATGTGAAAAGTATAACCATATAGTAAAAGAAACTCAAGTAAAATAAATCATGGGATGAGAAGTTAAAAAAAATTGCTAGTTATTCAATAAAAGACTGAATCAGGACCTCTGATCATTAAATGTACAAATTAATTCCAAAATCTCCTGTTAGGACTATAAAGATTATTACAAATGTCTGTAGTTATTAGTCAGATTCATCATTTCTATTATTGTATCTCCAAATAAAGATACTTGCCCTAACTCAGCTAAGATTAGGATAGTGCCAACTGTTCCTTCGCATGCACCAAACAATAAATAAAGTTGTCAAAAACCCAATTTAGAAGTATTAATTTAGATTAATTAACATGTTGATTTGTGTTCCTGTGAAATGAGTTGGCTCTTTTTAAAAAAAGCTTTAGACAACGTCTAGATGAATTAACACCTGTTTGACCCTTTGAAAAGCTTTGTTTAATCTAGTCTCTCCTAGACATTAATTCAAGATTGTGAGGGGAAAAAATGGGTTGGGAGGAAAAGGGAAAGGAGATTTCTTATCCATAAAACAAGGAAATTAATTTTGCATGCAAAAACCCATTTGCCAAAAGCTATTGTACTAGCTAAAAATGAGTGGGGAACGGATGAATTATTATCTCCCTCCCATCCTTTCCAAAGAGCTGTGAGTACAATGACCATTAATAATAATGATACTGCCAAGAAAAGTTAAGGAGGCTGATTGAACCGATCAATCAACAAACATTTGGGTATTTACTTGTGTACCTGAGTTTAAATCAAATCCCCAACACTTCCTAACTATGTTGACCAAGGCCAAGTTATATTTCCTTTGTTGGCCTCAGTTTCCTCAACTATAAAATGGGGATAACAGTACCTACCTCCCAGGGCTGTTCTAAGGTATAAATGAGATAATATTTACAAAGCATTTACCACAGTGCCTGGCGCATGGTAGGCACGGGAATAGACAGTGCAAAGACATGGAAATAATGGACGGGTCACATGAGAGGAACAGAAAGAAGGCTAGACTGACCAGTTTGCAGAACATGAGAAGGGGAATAATGTTCAATGAGGCTGGAAATAGAAATTGGAGCCAAAGTATGGGCTTCAAAAACCAAAGAGAGGAGTTTCTATTTGCTAATATGGGCAATAGGAAATCACTAGGGTTTACAGAGGAGGAGAAAGTTCTGGGCCTCCTATAGCTTAAATTCAATATTAATTAATTAATTGGTTGTCCCTCCTATAGCTTAAATTCAATATTAAAATAAAATTAAACACTTAGGTCATTCAAGAAGTATAGGAAAGACATGTACTCATGGTAGGGGAAGGATAGTAAACAAGGAAATGCACTGAGGACATCTCGATTTGGTCCAGCTGAGGAAAGCCTTCCTCCAAGTTGCCATTGGTGTTCTACAAGCCAAGCATCGGACAATGTCTGTTTTGTACTCAGTCAAGCAAGAAGTGATCTCAAAGGCATGGAGACCAGAGATGGAGTACCTTGTGTGAGGAAACAAAGAGATGGAGAGTTTGGCTGGAAAACAGCGTACGAATGAAAATAATGTCCAATAAGACTAGGAAAAAAAGGTCTGGGGCCGGGTTATGTTGAGCTTGAAAAACTAAACAGAGGAGTTTTTCCTTTATCCTAAAGGAAAGAGAAAGCCACTGACATTGGTAGATTAGGAGAGTGACCTGATCAGATCTAAGTTTAAGGAAAATTACAATAGGGTAATTTTTTTTTTCCAGCAGATGGATGAGAGTACTGAGAGGCTTAAGGGAGGAAGACCAATTAGAACACTGTTGCGAAATGTAATGAAAGCCTGTACTAAGGTGGTAGTTCAAAGCAAATGGCAATAATGAGACAACATACCAAAACTTTTGGGAAGCTGCCAAAGCAGTCCTGAGGGGAAATTTTATATCTCTAAACACTTTCATCAACAACAAAAAAAGAATAAGAACTGTTCAAGAATGTAACGAAAGGAAAAACTAGAGAACCAACCAATTTTCAAAACAAACAAAATTGATACTTTGAAAATCAATTAGTATATGATATCAGGCAAAATAAAAGCAAAAATAATCCTAATTAAAAGAGATAATCCGGGGAAACCATATTTTGCTAAAAGACAATGAAGTAATATCAAAAAATATTATAGAAAGTTTCTCTGATAAAGACTTCATTTCTCAAATATAGACTAATTATAGAACTGAGTCAAATTAATAAAAATAAGAGCCATTCCCCAGTTGATAGTCAAACAATACAAACAGGCAGTTTTCATAAGAAGAAATCAAACCTATCTACATTCATATAAAAATACTCTAAATCATTATGGATTAGAGTAATTCAAATTAAAACACCTCTGATTGACATGACAGAAAAGGAAAATGACAAATACTGGCAGAAATATGGAAAAACAGGGAATCAAATGCACTGTTGATAGAGTTATGAACTTGTACGACCATTCTGGAGAACAGCATGGAACTATGCCCAAGTGGGCCATAAAACTGTACATACCCTTTGACCCAGTAATAGCACTACCAGGTCTGTATCCCAAAAAGATCAAAGAAAGGGGAAAAGGACCTTTATGTAAAAAAATATGTATAACATCTCTTTTTATGGTGGCAAAGAATTGGAAATTGAGGGATTGCCCAGCAATTACAGAATGGCTGAACAAGTTGTGCTTGTTGTTGGTTGTGATAGAATACTATTCTTCTATGAGAAATTACAAAAAGGGGATGGTTTCAGAAAAACCTGGGAAGACTTATATGAACTGATGCAGAATGAAGTGAGCAGAGCCAGATCACTGAACACAGTAACAGCAATATTGTAACAATGGTCAACTATGAAATTCCTAACTACTTTGACCAATAATCCAAGAGCTTTCCTTAATATGGTAAATATTAGCTATCTAAAATAAGAGACAGCCTCATATGCAATGAAGATAAAAATTAAAGCTTTCCAATAAAATTAGAGGTAACACAAGGAATTTCATTATCACTATTACTATTTGAAATAGTGCTAAAAATGCAGGAAATGAGACAAGAAAAAAATTGAGGGAATAAGCAAAGGCAAAAAGGAAGCAAACGTATCAGTTATTCTCAACAATACAATGATCCAAGACAATCCCAAAGGACTATTGATGAAACATACTATCCACCTCCAAAGAAAGAACTGATACTGATGCAACACAAACTGAAGCATGCTATTTTTCACTTTCATTTTTTTCTTTTATTCAAGTTTTCATATACAAAATAACTAACATGGTAATGTTTTACATAATCATACATGTATAGTCTATATCTGATTGTTTATCACCTCGGGGAGGGGGAGGGAAAGAGGGGTAAAAATTGGAACCCAAAACTATAAATAAAAATGTTTATTACTTAAAAAGAAATAATTGCTTTAGCAAAGTAGCAGGATAGAAATTCTGCTTTTTGTACAAATTATCAGCATTTCTGTACATAATAAACAAAACTCAGATGGAAGATATAGATAAAAGAAATCCCTTTCAAAATAACTATAGATTGTATAAAATATTTAGAAGGCCAGCTACACATAGGAATTATATGAATAAAACTACCAAACACCCTTTACAGAAAAACATACATAAAAAAGAGGGGAGATAGTAACTGTTAATGGTTGCTCTGTGCCAAGACAGTAAAAAAGACAATAATACCTAAATTAGTTTACTTATTCAATGTCATACCAATCAAACTACCAAAGGATTATTTTATACAGCTAGAAAAAAATAATAATAAATTCATGTGGAAGAATAAAAAGTCAGAATTCAAGAGAAATAAAAAAGAAGGAAGGGAGCCTGTCAATACCAGATCTCAAACTATATTATAATATTAAAAATAATCATCAAAATGAAGTAACCTAATATCTGATGAGTTCCAAGTCCCCAAGCTACTGGAGTAAGGACTTGACAAATTATTTGACAAAGTTACTGAGAAACCTGGAAAGCAGTTTGGCAAAAATTTGGCTTAGACCAACATTTCACACCACATACCACAATAAGCTTCAAATGGATGCATGATCTCACTATAAAAGATCATAAACACACACACATACACACACATGTACATGTTAGCTCCTTGAGTTACACAGTGTGCCTGGCACAAAGTAGGTTCTTAGTAAATATTTATTGATTACTGATTGACTAATTTAATTTGTATCCTAAGAAAACTGACTGCCTAGCAAAGGTCTTTCACAGAATAGGAACTTACTAAATATTTCATAGAAATAAATATATTTGGTTTGCATTACCAATTTTATTTGGATTTTGCCTCATGTATTCCTCTAAGTCTTTCCTGAAACTAAGTTATTTATCAGGAAAGTAAAACCTCCCTCTTAAGAATGCTATCTGTCATCCTAACTTGGAGAATTAGAGTTAATTTGTGGAACTGTTTTCTAAAGTACACACTCAAGGTGATAATGATCTTGACCAACATTCACAAAATAAATCAGATTAGTCTATGGGTATGAAGAGTTCATTCATTTAATATTTAGTGGCAATTTGATAACTAAAGAAAGCAGCCATTAACACGCTCTGGTTACAACCTGTCTGACAGATTCTGGGCACTCAGCTCCCTTATTGCATTTTTTTCACAAGTTAAAGGAGAAATTGAGATGGGGCTTCTCTAGTGCTAAGGTTTCTTTTCTTGAACAGAGGCACTTGAGTCTGGCAGCTGTTTGGGCACTACTTTTCCAAAATGTCAACAAAGAGGCACATTCAACAGTTTAGCTCAAATGAGATGACCTATATAAAGTGCTTGGAAAACCTTAAATCACTAGCTAATCAACAGCATCACCACCATAATCATTTTTATTATTATGTAAAAGGAAGCTAGAATGTATTCCCTTTACAATGGCCTTTCACCCCAGAAGTTAGATGGTTTAGAAAGCTTATAATATTAACATGTTAATAAATAAATGTTAATTAATAATAATAAAATTAATTTATATTCATTACATCTGAGGATGATGACTGTGATAGAAAATAAATAGCCATGGATTTAGGGTGCTTAGTGATATCTCTTTTCCTTTTTTTTTTTTCTCTTCACAGGGCAATGAGGGTTAAGTGACTCGCCCTGGGTCACACAGCTAGTAAGTGTCAAGCATCTGAGGCCAGATTTGAACTCGGGTCCTCCTGAATCCAGGGCCAGTGCTTTATCCACTGTGCCACCTAGCTGCCCCTCCTTTTGCTCTTAAGAAATTTTAGTGTCAACTCAAGAGAAGGGAAGAGGCATCTATTGTCATGCAATGCTATGCTTTCTGTTTCCAAAGAGATCTTCCCCCATATCTTGTTAGGAATTTAACTTATATAGTACATGCTGTTAAAATCTATTGACATCTCAATCAATCACTCAACCAATAAACATTTATTAAGCACCTACTATGTGTCTTAGGTCCTGGGGATACAAAAAGTAACAGAAGACAATCTCTGTCCTCAAGAAGTTTACAATCTAAATCTAAACCCAGACACTCCCTCTTCTTTCTTCCTCCTTCAACTTCCAAATCAAGCTTTTTGGATGGTAGACCAAGAGATAGGCCCAAGGCCAGAAGTTATTGGACCTTAGACTTTTCTATGACCTATTAATTTTCTTTACATGTAACCAAAAGGTAAATTTTGATTCACAAAAGAACTAAGAAATAACTAAGGGGGCAGCTAGGTGGCGCAGTGGATAAAGCACCAGCCCTGGATTCAGGAGGACCTGAGTTCAAATTTGGCCTCAGACACTTGACACTTACTAGCTTTGTGACCCTGGGCAAGTCATAACCCCCATTGCCCCACAAAAAGAGAGGAGGGGAAGGGGGAAGGGGGGCCTGTTGAGGGCAAAGGCCCTAGACAAGGATGGTGTTGGTACTGTGTTATAAATTCTTGGATGCTGCCCCAGGCTCCACACACTCCAGAGATAAACTGTCAGTGGCAAAGACTGTCTGAGAACACATTCCTTGTCTTTAAATGAGGCTTTCTCAGCGTCTAACATTTAATCAAGGAGGACCTTCCCGATTCACTTAAGGGTATATGATTTCTCTCTGGAAGGACTTCAACGCTTTTCCAATTCAAAATAAAAGGCAGGGCTTTTTTTCTGCTCAATTAGACAGACTTTACACAGGTTGCTTTACTTACAGATATTCCCAGAGAATTATAATTAGGAAACATGTTTCTTCTACATGTTAGTTCCTGCCAAATGCATGCTATAACATGCGATTCATGTCGAGGCCCTCCCTTCAAGAAGCAAGCTAGTCAAGCTAATACAGGTTTGCCTGGAAATCCAAGAAGTTCATTTAATCAAATTGTTTTGTGGCTAACTTGCAGCTGGGAAATAAATGGTCAGTGGGCCAATTGCATCGCATTTAGGAAACACTCTGGCAAAAGATCACAGTCCCTAAAACTGACAGTGGTGGACATCAGATGTCATTTCATTATTATGAACAGGAGGGGGAAAAAATTTGCAATTATACCAGTTCATAGCCCCCTTGTAAATAAGCATCATTTACCAGTCAGTCAATTCTACAAGTATTTATAAGCACTTGCTAATATATGCTAAGAGCTACAGGTACAAAGAAAGGCCAAAACATGGCCCCAATGTGCTCATAGTCTAATGGGGGAGATAATGTGAAATAACCATCTACAAGAAAAGATATGGATAGTAAAAATGGAAGGGACCTTCAGAGAGAAGGCACTACCGAGAGGGGGGAGGAAGGATTGGAAAGCCCCCCTGAATTAGGTAGAATTTGAGTAGAGTCTGAAAGGAAGCCAAAAAAAAGCTTCCTTTTTGACGGAGGTGGGGGGGGGGGTGGTGGCGCATTCCTGGAAAGGTGGATGGGGCAGCCCCAAGATCCAGATTTGGGAGATGGAGTATAGAAGGAATTATATAAATCATTGGGTTGGAGAATCCAAGAAAGGGAGTAAAGGGGGAGGAGACAAGAAAGGGAGGTATGAGAGGACTAAGAGTTACCAGCACTTCCCTGATGTAGCCTCTTTTCCCCAACCCATCACATGGCATTAGACCCCCGCCCCAGACCTCTCCTCCTTCCCTCCTTCCATTGAGATGAGCTTTCCCTTAAAGGAGATAAAGCTGTCCTCGGGGACCTGTTTCCTGGGCACCTAAAGGGATTAAAAAGTGCCAGCCATCCAATCTGAGCCCTCCAACATGGTAGATGCCTGAAGGCCCTGGGAGTCACCATGCCCTTCACACACCCTGCCCTGGTGCCCAGCACACGTTCCTCTCCAGGCTGCAGTATTCCACGCCCCAGAAACCGCTTCATCCTGAAGACTCACTAAAAGCCTGGAATTTACCCCATGGGAGTCCCCCTACCCTCTGGGCTCTCCTTCTGTTAATTGTTCAGTGACTTATGCATGCCTTGTTCCCAAATTGGAGCCTGACCTAGAGAAGTACCTGACATTCTAGCTGCCTCCAAGAGGAAGAAGGAGCCAGCCTGTGGAGGGCTTTCAACACCTAAAAGATTTTCTTTCTTCCCCTGGAAGTAATAGGGAGCCACTGGGTCTTACTGAGTAAGGGAAGCTTCAAGTGGGGAGAGACTTGAGGCAGGGAGATCAAGCTGCTTCTGCAACAGTCCAGGTGCGAGACAACAAAAGGGTAGAACCAGGGGGGCAGCTGTGAGTGCAGAAAAAGGGACGTTGTACCCAGAAGAAGCAATAAGACACGAGACCTTATGGTCTTGGTTACAGGTTCATTCCAAGCGTCATTAATTTGGAAGTATTGACTCAACTTAGACTTGTACTCTAAAATCCAATACCATTTAGACCGACACAGCAATCTAATGAAGACAGAGTGAAGACAGGGAGCAGCTGCTCCAAGACCCCTCACTAGCAGGCCAGGACTTCCAGGGAATTCAGGCCTGAGTCACAGGAGTAAGGAGGAACACAGCCACTAGGAGCTCAGATTCAAAAACTCTGTCTTTTACAGGAGTAAAGGAGTATAATGCATCTGCATCTTTCTTTACTTGCTTGGTAAAAACTATCTTGTAAGAGAGGAGTTATCTGTAGAGTTCTTGTGAGGTCAAAAGACTAAAAATAATAATGATTGTAGTGTTTCTATAGTGCCAACTATGTGCCAGGCATTGTATTAAATCCTTTACCATTATTATCTCATTCGATCTTCACAATAAGCCTGAAAGGTAGGGGTTATTATTATCTCCATTTTACATATGAGGAAACTAAGGCAAACAGAGGTTAAGTGACTTGCTCAAGGTCACACAACTAGTAAGTGTCTGAAGTCAAATTTGAACTCAGGTCTTCCTGAGTCCAGGCCCAGTGCTCTTATCTATTGTGCTACCTTGACTTACTAGACAAGGTTGACATAGGTAGAAGGCCATACCATTATACTGCCGAATTAATAAAATGAGAAGAATAAAATTTATTCAGATACATACAAGCATTTATGTAAACTACTTGCCTAATTGCTGTGCAACAAAACAATTATGTATATAATTAAATACGTGTCGGAATAGCTTAGTGTTAAATTGATTACAATGGCGGAGTCCATACATGCATGCTCCTCCTGTAACAATCCAATTCCACAAACATCTTAATAAATCTTAATACCTGGGATGAATGTGAGAGGCCCAGTGCTTGGGGTGAGAATACAAGAATGAAATTAAAGCATTCTCTCAGCCCCAGTGGAGCTTATTATCATCTAAGGAAGCTGGGGGGAGATATACACCAATAACTATAATACAATAATGTCTTCTAATTTGTTGTATACATAATAGCCTGGGCACCAGCCTGAAACGAAACAGAGGAAACATTACTCCCAAGTTGAACATGATGAGTTCACTGTTCCTGGTTGAGCTAAAACAAGGTAACTTGACTTTTTTTTTTAAACTAGTAGAAATCATCTTTTTAAAAAGTCCTTAGAGGGGCAGCTAGGTGGCGTAGTAGATAGAGCACTGGCCCTGGAGTCAGGAGGACCTGAGTTCAAATCCAGCCTCAGACACTTAACACGTACTAGCTGTGTGATCCTGGGCAAGTCACTTAACCCCAATTGCCTCACCACCACCCCCAAAAAAAGGTGCTCAGAGTAAATAATTCACAGTGATTTTGTGAAAACAAAGTAACAAATTTAAATTAGAGTCGATTGTCTCTTTTGATTTCTCCCAAAACTTTGCTGAATTTGGATGTGAAAGTCTGTTCAATTCACCACATATTCATATAACTTCCAAGGCCTAGCATCAGGCCACATACCTCCTGACCACTGGCCAAATTCCCATATTTCCTAATTATATCTGAAACACTTCTGGATGGAGGGACCATATCAAACTTTTCTGTTTCTTACTCAGAACACACACACACACATACACATATATACCTCTATATACACACATATATATGTGCATGTATGTGTGTATATATATGAGAAAATAATTATTAATAATAGATTTCTTGGGGGACCCAAGGACGGGTCCTTTCTCCCCACTTACTCCAGAAAGTCCAGTGTCCTTGAAAGACTTCATCAAATCTTATCTAGGTCAAACTCAAGCTCATGAAGGAGTTTGGAGTGAAAATCATTTCTTTTGTCTAGATAGCCCAAGCACTTACTGATGAGATTAAACCACACTTAGAGTAAAGGGATTTTGCTCTGACAACTTTTGAGTGAGGGTCTTGCATTCCTTCCTCTGATGTCATCCTTGGACTTCATTATAATATGGCCCACCTTCAAGTTAAGTCAACCAATTAGATTTAATTGATGTATAATGACATGCCTCTTATCAAAAGAGATAAAAAGACCTGGACAAGTAGCCACGTGGTCATTCTCCTTCTTGGGTCTCCTTGGGACCGCATGCTGTCTCTCTGGAGGACCACATGTGTTTCTGGGGTTTTTCTCCTGCTCACGCTAACTGGCATGCTGAAATTCTCTCTCTGCCTCCTCTACCACACAGAATGGGACCATGAGAAGTTAGGGAGACACATAGTCAATCCTTTACTGGTATAGTATTGATAAATTAATATAAGCTTATCCAAAACTTGTGTCTATAGTAATTGTTTCAATGTCACATATAAATGTATATATGTGTGTATATGTATATATATATATATATATCATATATATAGGTGTTTAATATATAGTAGGAATTCAATAAATATTTGCTAATTAATTGATATCTCTCTGTCATTATATTAAGAATCCTGGATTTGGAATAAGAGAGCCTAGTTTTTATCTTCAACTATTGTTTCTAGGAAAGATACTTTAGCAAAACACTGTTAGAATGAAAGGCTATTTTTTAAAATAACAATTTAATAATTTATCCATTGGTAAACCACCCAAAAGTCATTGCTCTCTGACCTCATTACTTTTTCTTCCTATCTAAAAATATGAATGTTATGTTAAATGACATTCTTTGAAAATGTAACTAACAACTTGAATTGAATTCTAAAGTTATTCCATGTTCCAGGCACAATTAATACAAAGATTTTTTTTTTTTTTGGTGGGGCAATGGGGGTTAAGTGACTTGCCCAGGGTCACACAGCCAGTAAGTGTCAAGTGTCTGAGGCCGGATTTGAATTCAGGAACTCCTGAATCCAGGGCCGGTGCTTTATCTACTGCGCCACCTAACCGCCCCCACAAAGATTTTTTTTAAAAAAAAGCCTCTGCCTTCCAGGAATCTACTGTTGTGGAGAAATAGGTAGGCCAAAGTAAAAATAAAATTGTATACAAAAATAAAATGTGTACAAAGGTAATTTCCAAGGAAAGGGCACAGGTCTAATATAAAAAAACCAAATTTGTTCACAATAACAAAAACAGGAGGTTCCAGAGGGCATAATAAAATGGTAGGTGAAGAGTTGTGTGAGAACACACCAAAGGATGGGGCTGTTAAGGAAGTAAGGAATATTCCTGGATGCATATTTTATATCTGCAGAAAACTTATTTTGGGTAACTTAAATGCCTTATTTTTTTTCCTCTCACATTCATATGATATTTGTAAATGTCACACTTATTGCCAAGTAACCATCAAGACCTCAGGAAGAGATAAGTTGTTATTTAGATCTCATTTCCATCAAGCATAGCATAATAATAATGTCTATTAAAAATGATCCTTAAGGGGCAGCTAGGTGGGGCAGTGGATAGAGCACTGGCCCTGGATTCATGAGTACCTGAGTTCAAATCCAGCCTCAGACACTTAACACTTACTAGCTGTGTGACCCTGGGCAAGTCACTTAACCCCAATTTCCCCGCAAAAAAAAAACAAAAAACAAAAATGATCCTTAAAATTCTTCAGTAGCCACTAAGAGAACACTAATAACAACTACTACACAAACAAAAACCTCCTAGATAGGAAATTTCAGGAAGTGTTGGTTGAGGCATCAAAGGGGTTTTTTTAAAATGTCATCTTCCTAGATGTCGTCTTCATTGCTTTTTTGGCTTCAAATGACAATTCCTTCTTTACCAACAAAGTTAAAGGGTACCAGCTGATGGCAGATGGCTCCTTATAAGAGCTTAAAAAGTTGGAAGCCAGCTGTTCAGGTCCATCAAAATATCTGCTATTTTTGTTCAAATAGAAATAATTTTGATCTTGGTCATTTAATCCTCTGCTCTGCAGAAATCTTACCATTTTCATGGCCATCGATATTAAATATAATCAGCTGCCATAGCAGAATGACCACTGTTTTTCTTGTTCTGCATAAGCAGCATACCTTAGTAAGAGCAGCTGTAAAAATAGAGATTCACTTCAATTTATCCATAGGCCTTTCTTTCTCGACTCCTAGACATTAGGGGGTGACTCTCGGCCATTACTGTTTTGTTTGTTTTTTTCATGGTCTGTGCACAGGCATTTGAATGTTTTAGGTCAGTACCTGTGGTATTTTTCCATTTTGGAATTACTTTATCATATTGCTAATGTTTTACAACATATACAAGACTGCTAAAAAATGGCTTCCATTTTCTGTATTGATCCCATGGCCCAAGAATGTGACCGAAGGCTAAAGAGATTTTGGGTTGAGTCAGCGGCTTATGACAGTTAAACTAATGGGAACCTGAAGGAAAGTCTCCTGTAATTCACCATCATCTTCTGCAGAGAATTTAGTCACACAAACACAAAAGAGAAAAGTCTGCAAAGTCTTTCCCTCTCTCAGAACTACCATTAATAAGGAAGCATGCTCTAGTAACCCCATTTACTGGCTGATGGGCACAGACCACCCAGGACATCAGTGGAAAGGAACTCTGTTCACTGGTCATTGATCCTTAGAGAATCTTCCATACCTAAAGTAGTCATAAAAATGTTGAGCAAAAGTCATTTGAAGCACTCTAGGTATAGAGTATCTTATACTCACCTCTCCCAAGAGCCTCCTAGTAACTGTAGGCACTGAGGAAACAGTGCTTGCAACCCCAAGCTATACCCCAACATCATAGGGTCATAGGACATCGTTGAAGGCCCTTGATGAGAGCCATGTAAACTTTGGCCCTCTGTGACCAGAGAATTTAAGGATATACACTTAAATTATTCAATACCAAAGGACTTTTGAAAAAAATCAAAGGAAACCAAGTCCCCTCCACTGGAAATACAGACTCACCTAAGTAACCTCTGATGGGATTATCCTTCTCTGGCCAGGGATAGGTTTATTGTATAATTAAAGGGTAGGAGATTAGGAGATAATTGATTTGCTCTCCTGGAACTGGTAGTAGAAACCTAAAGTATTCCAATCTAAAACTTCGGGTCCAATGCTCTGGAAAATCGGAAAGCCAATTAACTTGACACTTCCTTTTTCAGTGGCATAGATGGGAAAAGGAAGGGGAAAGAGAATAAGCCATTATCAAGCATCTACTATGTACCCAGCACTATTCTAATTAAGCACTCTACAAATTTTATCTCATTTGATCCTCACAAGTATCCTGGAAGGTAGATGCTTTTGTTATTCCCCATTACAGTTGAGGAAACTGAGGCAGCCATGAGTTAAGTGATTTGACCAGGGTCACACAGATAGGAAGGGTCAGAGGTCAAATTTGAACTCAGGTCTTCCTGACTCCAGGTCTAAAACTCTATCCATGGCCTAGCAGGGTAGATAGGATAGTGGTGAACCTGGACCATTTTTTTGTTTGTTTGTTTTATTGGTTTTTGTGGGGCAATGAGGATTAAGTGACTTGCCCAGGGTCACACAGCTACTAAGTGTCAAGTGTCTGAGGCCAAATTTGAACTCAGGTCCTCCTAAATTCAGGGCCCATGCTTTATTCACCACACCACCTAGCTGCCCCCTCTCACTCTAGATCTAAGGCCAAAGCAGTTTTCTTTTTTTCTCCATCCATGACTGGAAAGCCCAGGTACATTATGGGGTGGCAAGAGGAGAGAAAACAGGGGTTGTTCAGGATGGAAATATCTTCTAAGACATTTGACTGTGGTCCAGAATCTAAACTTGAGCCACTGACATAGACGGTGATACAGATGGTCCCACCTAAAAGTAAACTTTAAATCCTTAAACAGATCTTTAATTGCTAAGATCCAAATTCGATTTATTTTGAAGAGTGCCATTATTTCGAGTTTTACTGTGCCTTGGACTTTGGCTGAATATTAATATCAGTGATTTAGAAACTGCAGATTTCTTTTATGTCTCACATAATTATAATTCTGACATTTTCAAAATTATGTCCCTCTTACAAGTTTTACATGTGAAAATTATGCTAAGCTAATACACAAAAGGAAAGAGGAAGTCATCTTTTCAATGATGCCATTTAAACCAACCAACAAGTATTTAATCAGCGCCCACTTTGTGCCTGGCACGGTACAGTCCTAGGAGCTAGGGATAGAAGTACAAAGAATGGAACAATCCCTGCTCAACAGGTTTACTGGGCTGTGGCCACTCGAAGCCTTCTTACGGTTTCTTGGAGCCACAGGTGAGAGGCGGGTGACAGGTGGACACCAAAGGTAGATGAAGAGCCCTGAAAAAGGCTCAGTCAGCCCTCCCTCCAGAGGTGCTAGTCCTCCTGGAATGTCCCCTTAAACCCCATAATCCAAGGTAGTTAGGAGAAGAGGGCAGTAGAGGGAGGGGAAGGGCAATCAAGAAAGCTTCTGCTTGAGCAGAAGCAGATGCCTGAGCTAAGGGCTAAAGAAAGAGAGGGACTCTGTGAGGCAGACCTAAGGAGGAAGCGCATTCAAAACTTGGAAGGACTGTGCCAAGACACAGAGATGGAGAGTCGTGTGTGAGGAGCACCAAGGAGTAGGGTAGATGGGGAAGTGGCGTCCACTGATGATGGAAAGAGAGGTAGGGGCAAAGCATGGTATATCTTCATCTTGAGGCTATAGGAAACCCCTGAAATTAATGTAGCACATCAGAGGTGTCAATCATGTTATTCACAACAATCCAAAGTATGGCCCAAGGTAAATTAAAATATAATTGGAAGGGGCAGCTAGATGGCGCAGTGGATAGAGCACCGGCCCTGGATTCAGGAGGACCTGAGTTCAAATCTGGCCTCAGACACTTAAAACACTTACTAGCTGTGTGACCCTGGGCAAGTCGCTGGACTGCCTCACACACACACACATACACAAAATATATATATATATATATATATATATATATATATATATATATAATTGGGAAGCACTTAAATTCACTAAGAATACAACAAAACATTGATATTATATTTTTAAATTGTCACTATGCAACCAACAGGGATCCATATGTATGGATTAGCACCCTTGTTTCTATTTGAGTCGGCCACCATTGCAGTAGGGGAATTACCTATCCAGATATGCATTTAAGGAGAATTACTTTGGGAGCAGTGAGTAGGATTGACTAGAGTGATTTGAGGCAAGAAAATCAATTAGGAGGTTGTCACAATAATCTAAGCAAGAAGGTATAAGGGCTTGAACCAAGGTGGCAGTCATGTGAATGCAGAAGAGTCTGATTTGAGAAATATAAAAGTAGAAAGGGCAATATCGGGCAACTGATTGGATATATGGGGCAAAGTACATTGAGAAAAAAAAGAAAACTCTGAAGTTACAAACCTGGTGAACAGGAAGGATGCTAGTACTTTCTACAAAAAAAAAGGGGGGGGGATTTTGGAATTGGATATGTTTTCAGAACAAAGGTAATGAGTTTGGTTTGGGGGCAGCTAGATAGCACAGTGGATAGGGCACCAGCCCTGGAGACAAGAGAACCCAAGTTCAAATTTGACCTCAGACACTTACCAACTGCATGACCCTGGGCAAGTTACTTAATCCCGATTGCCTCCAAATTAATTAATTAGTAAAATAAAATCAATCTCAAGGATATTTAGTGGTAAACATCCAATAAGCAATTAGTGATGTATCTGCCTATAACCCCTTAAACCTGATAAAGTTAATAAAGGAGGGAATATCCAACAAGAAAAGATTGGAACATTAATGCATTGTTGGTGGAGCTGTGAACTGATCCAACCATTCTGTAGAGCGATTTGGAATTATGCCCAAAGGGCGATAAAGCTGTGCATATCCTTTGACCCAGCAATACCACTTTTGGGTCTTTTTCCCAAAGAAATCATGGAAAGGGGAAAGGGACCCACATGTACAAAAATATTTATAGCTGCTCTTTATGTGGTGGCAAGGAATTGGAAGTTGAGGGGATGCCCATCAATTGGGGAATGGCTGGACAAGTTGTGGTATATGAATACCATGGAATACTATTGTGCTGTAAGAAACGATGAGCAGGAGGAGTTCAGAGAAACCTGGAGGGTCTGGTGTGGGCTGATGATGAGTGAGATGAGCAGAACCAGAAGAACATTGTACACAGTATCATCAACATTGAGTGTTCATCTACTGTGATGGACTATATTCTTCTCCCCAATGTAATGGTACAGAAGAGTTCCAGGGAACTCATGATAGAAGAGGATCTCCAAATCCAGGAAAATAAAAGAAAAGAAGAGGGTCCAGGACAGAACCTTGGGTTAAGAGTTGGTGTGATATGGATGATGTGCCAGCAAAGGAGACTCAGTAGTAGTCAGCAGGTAAAATAAGAGAGTAATGTCATGAAAACCCAGAAAAGAGAAAGTCTCTAAGAGGAGAGGGTAGTAAGCAGCATCAAATAAAGTAGATAAGACTGAGAAGTAGATTAGGACTGAGAAAAGACCATTGGATTTGGCAATTAAGAGATCACTGGTAACTCTGGAGAGAATAGTTTCAGATGAGGGATGAAGTCAGATGCCAAATTACAAAAGATTAAGGAGTAAAGGAAAAGAGAGGAAGAGTGTAGACAGCTTTTTCAAGGAGTTTGACTAAGAAATGGAGAAGAGACATCCCTTGTCTCTTATAATAATAGCTAATAGGGGCAGCTAGGTGGCGCAGTGGATAGAGCACCGGCCCTGGATTCAGGAGGACCTGAGTTCAAATCCGGCCTCAGACACTTGACACTTACTAGCTGTGTGACTCTGGGCAAGTCACTTAACCCCAATTGCCTCACCAAAAATAATAATAATAATAATAATAATAGCTTGAGGGGATGGTATAATCCAGTGCAGTTTGTGTGAAATGGGGTATGTGGGTGGGTGGGTGGATGGATGGTTAGTTTTTAAAGGATGTTGGAGACTTAAGCATGTTTGAAAGCAGGAAGAAAGGAACCAATTGAGAGGAAGAAGTTGAGGTTTAGAAAAATTATGAAGAGAAGGGGTTAAGTGAGGTTGCAATCTGAAGAAAACAAGAGAGAACAGCATCCATTGCACATGTAGAGGGATTGGACTTGGAAAGAGGACAGCCTGTCTCTGTTGGGAGAGTGGGAGAAAAGAAGGAGAGTGTGACAAACGATGTCAAGGAGTTTAGAGATGAAGAGATTAGAAGAAAAGGGAGCTCTTGCCAAATGACCTCAGTTTTTTCAGTATAGTAAAAGGAAAAGTCCTCAGCTAAGAGAGGTGGAGGAAGACGAGAGTTATGGAGGCATTGAAGGAAGAAGAGAAGGTTTAGAATAGGTTCTGTTGTGAGTGAGTCAGAGAATCAATTAGGAAGGAATAAAATTACTGCCTCAATGAGTGAGGGCCCAACTGTGGTTAGAAAATATGACTTTATTAAGTTCCCAGTCACTACAGGTGTGAGATTTCCTGCCACTTCATCCACGGCTTAGGAGTAGGATCAGAGGAAGTGGACAGTGAGAATAATACAGGGCTGAGGTTAGGCAAGAAAAGGGTAGGGACTGGACAGAGGACAAGGGATACAAAAGCAAAGGGCGCTGTAGAGTTGAGACGGCTAACTACTAGGTTAAGATTTGAAGGGGAATAGCTGCCCTTCCCAGGGGAAGTGCTACAGAAATCACCCCCCTGCTGCAGAGGGGCAAAATCAGGGGCAGGAAGAGCCCTTGTGAACTTATCTAGTTCTTCAGGTCTCATCCTGAATGGATATGTCCACTCCTTTCAAGTTTGTGCCCTGTGGCCACACACAAGGTCGCAGGAATGTCCCCTCTAGAGAGGAAATAAAAGCTGGTCAGCCAACTTCAGACCCAGGGCCGAGAGCTGAAAAAAAGAAAAGATTTGAAGGGGAAGAATTTGTATTAGCAATGGCCTAAGTTACTGCCGAGGGTCAAGGGATTGGAGGTCACAATGGGGATAAAGAAGAGGTGAAGAGGGGCAGCTAGGTGGTGCAATGGATAAAGCACTGGCCCTGAATTCTGGAGAACCTGAGTTCAAATCCAACCTCAGACACTTGACACTAGCTATGTGACCTTGGGCAAGTCACATAACCCTCACTGCCCCACAAAGAAGAGGTAAAGAAGAGATTAAGCATATGGAGAGACAGAATGATAGAGGGCTATGATGGTCAGATAGAGGAATGTTATAGGGTTTTTTGGTGTTGTTTTTTTTTTTTTTTGGCAGGGCACAGCTAGTAAGTGTCAAGTGTCTGAAGTCAAATTTGAACTCAGGTCCTCCTCAATCCAGGGCCAATGCTTTATCCACTACACCACCTAGCTGCCCCTGTTATAGCTTTTAATTAGGAAAATGGAGCACTTAAGATCCAGTGTGTGTCCATACCTATGTGTGGCTAAGGTGGATGAATTTTGAAGGCATAGAATTTCAGGAAGTTGAGGAAATGGGAGATTGGGAAATTTAAAGGAGAACCTGCATGAACATTAAAATCCTCTAGTATTAGAACTAAGGCAATCTGGCCTCAGACACTTGACACTTGCTAGCTGTGTGACCCTGGGCAAGTCACTTAACCCCAACTGCCTCACTTAAAAAAAAAAAAAAGAACTAAGGCAACTAGATGGCTCAGTGGATAGAGCACTGAATCTGGAGTCAGAAAGACCTGAGTTCAAATCTAGCCTCAGATACTGGCTCTGTGAACTTGGGCAAGTCACTTAACCTCTGTTTGTCTAAGAGGCAGTTAAGTGGCTCAGTGGAGAGAGTGCAGGACCTAGGTCAGGAAGACATGAGTTCAAATCCAGTCTCAAATGCTTAACCTCTGTTTGCTTTGATCAACTGGAGAAGAAAATGACACACCACTCCTGAATCTCTGCCAAGAAATCCCCCTGGATAGTAATGGTCCATGAGGTCATAAAGTCAGACAAAACCGAACAGCAATGACAAATATAAGGACAGGAAATAAAGGCAAGAAGATGGTGACCCAGGCGCTGAATTCCTGGAGAAAGATAGGACAATGGCCAGGGCAGGGAGGGGATAGAACAGTATATAACTACCATTATTTGGAAAAGGTAGAAATCTGTAATGCCATTTTCAAAAAAGGAAAGGTTACAGAGTAAATACAAAAGGAAGAATCTGAAAGTGACAATGGGGAGCCAGAATACCACTTCCCTTTCCACAACCAGCGTGACAGGGGTGGGAGAGAAATCCCAGCAACTATTTGAGATGAGGATGCAATTCTTCAGCCTGTGCTCCCTGAAAGATGATCTCAAGACATTTGTGCAAGTCAGCTGCTCTTCCCTTCTATCACTCAATTACAACTTTCAGGACACCATGAAAATGAACTCACAGATCATTTCCTGTTTGGTGGCTTGTATTAACATTGTCAGCTAAACTCTTAAAAAAAATTTTTTTCAAAGAGTATCAGGATTTATTTGGATCATACATCAAGCTCTAGATACATGGTGAAACTGAGGTCAGGGAGGTGATGTCGCTTGCTCATAGTCCCACAGACAGCATCAGAGGCACGATTTGAACCCAGGTCCTATAAAACTGAAGCGGAGATTAAACTACTTACCGAAGGTCACAGAGTTAGTAAGGAACAGAGACCAAATGTGAACTCAGGTCTTCTTGAACATAGGTCCAAAACTCTTTCCACAATATCATCTATCTACCTATTAGAATGATGAGTAAAGCCTAATAAAATCAAACTGAATAAATGTAAATATAAATTTTTTTATTTGGATTGTAAATATCAACTTCACAAATACAGTATTAAGAACACATGGTGGGGGCAGCTAGTGGCATAGTGGATAAAGCACCTGCCCTGGATTCAGGAGGACCTGAGTTCAAATCCGACCTCAGACACTTGACACTAGCTGTGTGACCCTGGGCAAGTCACTTAACCCTCATTGCCCCCCCCAAAAAAAGAACACATGGCTCATACACCAATATTTAAATAGTCTACTAAGAATATGAACAAGAAGTTTTCAGAAAGAGAAATCAAAGTTATATGTAGTTATATGAAAAAAATGCTCTATACCACTACTGATTAGAGAAATGCAAATTAAAACAATTCCGAGGTACCACCTCACACCTATTTGATTGCTAATATGACAGAAAAGGAAAATGACAAATGTTGGAGGAGATGTGGAAAAATTGGGATATTGATGCATTGTTGGCAAAGTGGTAAACTGATCCATTCTGGAGAACATTTTGGAACTATACCCAAAGGACTAAAAAACTGTACACAGCCTTTGATTGAGCAATTCCACTGCTAGGTCTATATCCCAAAGAAATTTTTTTTAGGTAAAAGGGCCTACATATACAGAAATATTTATAGCAGCTCTTTCAGTTGGTGACAAAGAATTGGAAATGAAGAAGATGCCCATCAATTGGAGACTGGCTAAACAAGTTGTGGTATATGATTGTGATGGAATACTACTGTGCTATAAGAAATGATGAGCAGGATGCTTTTGGAAAAACCTGAAAAGATTTACATGAACTAATGCATAGTGAAGTGAGCATAACCAGAGGACTGTACATAGTAACAGCAATATTGTATAATGATCAATGACAAACTATTGTCAGCAATACGATGATCCAAGACAATTATAAAGGACTTATGGTGACAATGCTATCCAGAGGAAGAATTAATGGACTCTGAATGAAGATCAAAACATAATATTTTTTACTTTATTTGGGGGGGGGCAGGGATTAAGGGGGAAGGATTGCTTTCTTTCACAACATGGCTAATAGGGAAATATGTTTTGCATGACTGTACATGTATAATCCAGGTCAAAGTACCTTCTTAAGGGGGGAAAGATAGGGGGATTTAGAGCTCAAAATTTGGAGGGGGAATTTATTACATGTAACTGGGGAGAAATATAAGCATTTGGAAAAATTGTTACTACATATAATTGGGGGGGGGGAATACAAAAATTTCCAAAAGGGATGAGGAGAAGAAAGAGGAGGAGGGGGAGGAGGAGGCATGGCTCAAAAATAACTCCTTAAACTATTCCAATTTCCCTGAAAAAGATCTGGTAAAAGACTCAATGGATGCTTTAAAAATATACATGGATGAGAGCAGAAGGAGGTTTAGGCAGAGCAGAGTTGGTACTACCATGTCATATTTTATGTAATTTAAATATTTTCTTATTTAATATTAAGTACATATTTACCATGCATTAAATATATATATGTATAATTATATATTTTTTTAATTTTAGTACACTATAAATTATAAAGCCATCTGTTTAAACATCATACAGATTCATAGCTTCATAGTCAATCTTCTTTTCCTGTCATTCTTTGAATACTGAAACATTCCTTTTTGTTAATGTTTGTCAATTTCAAAACCAAAAAAGGAAATTAGAAAGAAAAGGCTCTAAGAATTTTGATGGAGCTCCATAAGAACCAACAATATAACGTGGTGGGCCCCTCCCCAACCCAGTTCCCTCACCCCCCCCAAAAAAAAAGTTAGAGAGGTATGGGTTCCAGACACCATATTGTGCCCTGGCCAAGACAATTCTGAAGAACCACATTTCTGATATTTCCCATTCAATTTTAGGCACCACCTCTTAGGAAAGCCATAGACAAGCTGAAATGTGTACAAAAGATGGCAACAAGGATGGTGAGAGTTCTGAAAAACCCAAAGACCGGCTGAAAGGATTTGGGATGGTTAGCCTGAAGAAGATTTGGTGGAATTTGACTGGCCATCTTGAAGGATTTGAAAAGTTGTAGAGAGAATAGATTACGATCTCTCCTTGACATTGGAGGGCTAAGCTAGAAACGGTGAACACACATTGTAGTCTGGAAGACTTAGACTTGATGTCAGAAGTATCCTAACCTTCAGAGGTATACAAAAATCCATGTGTTACCTTGGGAGGCAATGGAGGTCTTCATGCAGAAGTTGGATAATGATTTGTTGAGAACAATGTACGAGGGATTCTTGCAATGCCATGGATCAGACTAAATGTTCTCTGAGGTCTTCTCCAGCTCTTTTTGTTGTTGTTGTCAAGTCATTTTGCAGTCATCTCTCACTCTATGTAACCTCCATTTGGGGTTTTCTTGGCAGAGAGACTGAAGTGGTTTGCCATTTCCTTTTCCATCTCCAACTCTCTACTACTATTCCAGGTTAAAATTGCTCTCTATATTTTCTCTCTTTCCCTCTCCCTCTCTCTCCCTGTGCATCTGTTTGTCTGTCTCTGTCTCTCTCCCCCATCCTCCATTCTCCCTCTCCCTCCTATAGACAAATCTCTCCCACTGGAACCTACAATCCATTCCTCCATTTTACTACAAAGCATGAATGAGAACAGGCTAAACAATTTTTTCAAACTCACAAAACCATTTCAAGAATGCAAGTAAAAGGAATGGTGACCCTCCCTCAGACGTAGAGGATTATTCTCACCCCAATCCAATCAATATCCCTTAGGAATAAAATCATGGCATTAATTTAATAAATGAAGAATCTTGGGCTCTGTCAAGGAAGAATGTGCAGGTCACTCTTAAATCTAGTCTTCCTGCTTGCTACAATCAGGGAACTGTTACTCATCGTGCAGTTTCCCCTCCCACACACATATTCCAACTCTCCTCCTTTCCATTTAAGCTTACAAGGGTCATAGGTCTTCTCATGGACACTACAATAGAATTTCAGAGATTCTGAGAAATCGTTGCTAAAAAATATTAATGTAGCCAGGAGACTGGAATCCATATACCTATTTTGGACAAAAATGCTAAAGATCACATTCACACGTGCATGGATGGTTTGCATGTCAATTTAATATCTGTCCAAAAAGCAATTACCACGTTCTCAGTCCTAGTTCAGCACTCTCTCTGAATCAAAATGCCACTCATGAAATTTTCAAATCCATTCCTTGTACAAGAGAGACCTTCTTTAGGTAGTTCTCATTAAAATTCTAAGAAAATAGTCAGCAGAGGGGGAGTGGGGAAAGCATTGACTTGGGAACTGAGAACATAGATGGAAATACTGGTTCCACCTGTGAAATATTAGGCACATCATCTGAGATCTCTGAGCCTCAGGATATGTTAACTACAGACTGAGGGAGGCTAGACTTCTTAAACTGGACACATTTGGTGGGGGGGGGGGAAATCTATGAGTTTGAATGGGGGGAAAAGTCTTTGTTTTCATTAACCTTTACATTCCTTGGTAAGCCTATGTATTTTGTTGTATGCATTTAACATTATCCTGAGAAAGGGTCCATGGATGTCACCTGACTGCCAAAGGACCCTTGGACCTTGGATCTTTATTGGTTCGTTCCAGTTTAGAAACTATCCCCTATGATCCTAAAACATTCCCTTGTTTGGCTTATGATGGACATGATAAGTATCAATAAATAATTTTCTTTGCAATACTAAATGTGGGTTTGTTTAAAAGTGAACAAAATTTTAACATGGTAAACATTCACATAAGTAAATGCCTTCAAAGGAGAGGAAAAACTGCAGGATATTAAGGTACAGGACTATTTTCTAGGGAAACTGTAAACCTGGCAGAAATATTAACAGACTAAAAAAAGGAGAGTGCACAGCTTGACAAGAAAACTAACATTCATGTCCATGAAAAGCACAGCGTAAGTAATTAATACGGCTTGCTGCCTGGGAAGCATCTTCTAATTCCACAACAAAAGATAAGAAATTTATTAGGTGGCTTGAAACATCTGCTTCTAACATTGAAAAATGGACGAGAGTAAAACCTCATTAAAATTCATACTGATTATTTGCAAGTAAAAACACAAAATCTTTTTGCCTTTTTCTTCTCTTCTTCCCAATAATTTCAAAATCCAGGTACCCAATAGGAGACTAGAGCATATGACTCATGTAGGATATATGAAATGCAGGGGCATGCCAAACCACCTGAGGTACACAGTGCCCAGTTCCCTCCATCTGGCTCTACATGTTACAAAAAAAAAAGTACCAGGCTAACATCCTTCTAAGGGACACTCCTGAAGCAGAATTAGTGGGGCGGAGGGGGCAGAAAAGAAAGAAGCCACATTCAGTCAACCTTAAGTAAGCTTAAGAAGTCTTCCTTATACAGAGTCACATCACCATGCCTATTACCCTTAGAAAAGAAAGACCATGATGATAACCTAGTGATCATTTTCTATGATTCTCAACATTCTCCAACATTCTGCCCTCTTCACTGGAGAAGCAAAGGTAAGGGCTTTTCCTTTTAGTATTTTCCTTGGTTTCATAAACAAATTGTCCTCACTTTAAAAAACTTGGCTTAAAATAAATAAATAGATAGATAGATAAATGAATGAATGAATGAATGGATAAATACATATATATATACACACATACATACATAAATGAATGAATGAATGAATAAAATTTTAAAAAATAAAATTAAAAACTTGGCTTAACCACCTACAACATAAAGAAAAGTCTTGCAGGATGTGTAAACATGAGTGGCCCAAATGGTATTTCTAAATCATAGCTCTGAGCTGGTCACTTTTGTGCTCAAGAAGTTTCCATGGCTCCTTTCTACTTCTAAAATAAAACAAACTCCTATGTTTAAAAGGCCTTTGGAGTCTACCTTTCCAGGTACATTAACTCCCCTTCCCACATTCCAAATAAAGTGGCCTAAGTACTATTTCCTGGTACAGGAGATCCTATCTTCTGCCTCCTGCGGCTTCACTCAGGATTTTTCTCATGCCTGGAATGCACTCCTTCCTCCCTCCTGCTTCATGACTCCTTCAAGGCTCAGCATAGCTATGCCCCACTTCCTACAAGAAGTCTGTCCAAATATTCTCCTCCCTTCCCAACACCATCCATTGTGGCTAATACCCTATTCCATAGAATTTCCCTGCATTTCATTTTCCTATCGTTTTCCTTCAATAGTACCTCAGTTCCTTAAGGACAAGGATTTTGTTTTTGTCTTTGTACCCTCAATGCCTGGAACACAGTAGTAGTTTGTTGATAAAATACCTTTTGAAGTGATGAATTATTGGACAAAGGACCCAGATCAATGAGATCCCAGATCGATCTGAGTTTTCTAACTAGATTAAAAATCTGATGATTTCAGAAAATCCACCAACGCATTCTCAAGTTTTCCAACCCCATACATTTTAATGTCCTTTAAGTGAAGTGGCCCTTTGCCACATCCCTATGATAAAATGAGATAATAAAATCAGGTCATTTTTGGTAGAGTGCTTAACACAATGACTGGCACATGCTAGGAGGGTAATAAATACTTCTTCCTTTTCCCTTCTCCCCAACAATCAAAGTAGGTACCTTTTAAAAAGGAGTATCTTGAAAATAATGTCTATGTGACTAATATGGAAATATGTTTTGCATGACCATTCATGTATGACCTATAATAAATTGCATGCCTTCTCAGTGAGGGGTTGCGGGGAGGAAAAGAGAGAATTTGGAACTCAAAAAATTTTAAACGAATGTTGAAAATTGTTTTTACACATGATTTTGGAAAAAATAAAATACTAAATAATCAGAAAATGATGTCTATGTAGGCATAAAACAATAACTGCACATTAAATTATCATTCAAATAGGCAAATCATTGACATTTTGACCTTAGGAAACTGAGATCCAGATTCGTAGTGGTAAGAATGGACCTTTTAGGGGCAGCTAGGTGGCACAGTGGATAAAACACCGGCCCTGGATTCAGGAGGACCTCAGCTCAAATCTGGCCTCAGACACTTGACACTTACTAGCTGTGTGACCCTGGGCAAGTCACTTAACCCCCAACGCCCCACAAAAAAAAAAGAATGGAAATTTTTTTTAAGTAAATCTTATTTTCAAAAGAGGATCTGCCTTCTCTCCCTCCCACTGGCTCCACCCCCAATTGAAAGAAAGAAAAAATTAAACTATTATAAACGTGTATAGTTAAGCAAAACAAATTCCTCCATTGGCTATAGCCAGAAAAAAAAAAAACATCTCAATCTGTAATATGAGTCCACTGTCTCTATGAAGAGAGAATGTTTCATCATGGGTGGCTTGGACAGAATAATGGGTAACAATGGCAGTATGTTTCATCATTAGTCCTCTGGAATCATGGTTGGTCATAGTTTTGATCTGAGTTTTCAAGTCTAGTCTATTTCTCTTTCCACAACACTAAGAGAGATGCAGTGACTCCTCTTCATCCTAAGTTGTTTTGGATAACATACAGTTGCCCATCCAGAGGATTTATTATCGTTGGAAAATCTCCTTTTCAAGTTTATCTAGACATAATGCCTACTAGCTTGATCACTTGCTTTGTTGATATGCCAAATAACCTCATCACTTTCCCCTTAGCCTGTAGCCTTCATACCAGACAGAGCCCTTTGAAAATCAAGGCTTTAACTACCTCCTCTGCTCTAGGGAAGGTTTGAGAGACAATCTCTACTCAAGATGTTTTGTACATAATAAACACATGATACATGTCTGCTGACTTGAATTGAAGGTGGCCCTTCAAATTAGTCTTAAAAATAAGCTGTCTATTCCCAGCACAGATTAAGTTTCAGAGAAAATTTGAACAGAGGCCAGAATAGGGGGAATGACTCCCTCCCCCAAGCCCCTTATTAACTCCTGCTGAATCAAGTCTTAATGGTATGGTTCCTTTGTTTTATTTGAAGGCAACACCCAGAACAGCATTAACTTCCATGTTCAAACATACAAAAATATATTCCTGAGGTAAAACAAAAAAGACAGGTTGGAAGACCTTGATTCTAATGCTAACTCCAAATGATATGACTTAAAGCAAGTCTTGAAATGTCTGAACCTCAGTTTCCTTTTCTGTGAAATACCTGAACGGAGACAGAAAGGGAGACAGATTTTTTGGCTTGTAATCCCATCAATTAAGACAGTGCTAAGCATACTAAATCCTTAATAAATGCTTTTCATTCATTCATTTATAATCTCCATCCCCAGAGAAATAATTACATTGTGTAAAGTTGCTATCAATTGCTAGCTTTTTCTAGGCCCTTAGATGTTATATATATCACAATATAAAATGTAAATTTTTTTTAATCAACACTAATGACTGAAATGAGCAATACCTTTCCTAGCATCTCAGATCAACTTGATTGTCAAGTTTAAGAAAACAAATGTGGCAGTGACATGGGACACAACTTATTAGAGAGGAAGTTTGTCCACACCACTATTCATTCTAGAACACCATTAAAGGGAACAAATGCAACAGGCTTCTTGGAAGATGACAAGCTCAAATCGTGCCCTAGACACTTACTAACTTTGTGACCCTGGACAAGTCACCTAATTCCTCTCAGCCTCAATTTATTCATCTATAAAATAGAGATAAAAATAGCACTTACTTCACAGGATTGTTTTGAGGATCAAATGAGGTAATATATATAAAGTACTATGTGAATGTTAGCTTTTGGATCCAAATCATCATGTTACTAGATTATCTATGAATAATGCCCTGTGTGGAAGTTTCCAAAGTAAAATATTAACGTTTGTATACAAGACTTTAGGGCAACAAGCTGGTGCAATGGATAGAGTGCCAGGCTTGGAGTCAGAAAGACTCATCTTCCTGAGTTGAAAGCTGGCCTCAGACACTTACTAGCTGTGTGATCCTGGGCAAGTCACTTAACCTTGTTTGCCTCAGTTTCCTCATCTGTAAAATGGCAAACCACTCCAGTATCTTTGCCAAGAAAACCCCAAATAGGGACACAAAGAGTCAGGCATGACTGAAAAACAATTCAACAACAACACAAAACTTTATGGTATCGTCCCCAAAGTCCTCCCAATCTTGATAAATTCAATGCTCCATTTCAAAAAGGGCCAATCAGTCAATAACCATTTATCAAGAATCTCCTATGTCCCAGGCATTGTGCAAAGTACTGGGGAAACAAAGAAAGGCATAAGACAACCCCTGTCCTCAAGGAACTGACAATCTAATGGGGGAAATGAGCAAAGGAATCTGTCCAAACAAGGTAGATGTAGGACAAGTAGGAGATAATAAATAGACAGAAGGCACTAGAATTAGGAGAGATTGGAAAAATACCAGCGCAAGTTGAGGGTGAGCAAACTGTGCCCTAATCTGTATCTGACATCAATATGTAGACCCTATTTCCTCTACATTATTGAAAGAAGACAACAGGGCCACTTTATAATGCAAAGAAAAAAAAGTCAGTGAATTTCATTTCCAGTGGATTACATTCCCTAGGGAAATGAGTATGAATGTGTTGCGATTGAAGATAATATTCAAACAGCAGATGAAAAATATGTATATTAAGAATTGATAAGGTCAACCAATTCACCTGTTACCCTTCAGAAATTATTTTACTCACAAAATAAACAGACGAAGTATATTAAAAATGACCTACCAAGAAGAACGAGCCCCGGAAGACACATGCACCTGTGGGATAAAAACAAAACAAAGAATTAAAAAGTATGCATTATATAGCGATGGATACTGCATCAGCACAGAAGATGGAGAATTAATGGCTTTGATAGGAAATTCTTCCCTCTGGAGCTGTGGGTTCTTACTACCTTCTACTTCCATACATCTTGACCCCTGCAAAACTGCCATTAAAACTCATTTTTCACATTTTTCAACAAGTTCATTTATAATGGCATGCTCTAAATACACTATAAAATTTCCTCGGTATTAATTCGGAGAAGCTGCCAAGATTTTGGTTCCCAGACTACCTTGCCAGCCTTGTGTCTCATTACTTCTGCACAAGAATACTCTACTGGAAAACAGCTATTTGATAGACTCTCCATCTCCTTAAATGCACCATGTGCTTTCCTCACCCTTGGGCCTTCCCTAAGGCCATGACCACTGCCTATAATGGCCTCCCCTTCCTCCAGCTCATGGATAGTCCCCCACCTCCATTCCCCAAGGACAGACCACTGACATCCTCCTCTAAATTCAACCATTCATTGGTGATAGCTTACCACTTCTTATGCTAATATCATTTCAATATTCCCCATGAATGCCTTATCTCTACAACTATACAATAAGCATCTTAGGAGCAGGGACTGTATCATATAAGAATATAAGTGGCATAATGAGTGAAGTAATGAACCTAGAGTCAGAAAGACTTAAATTCAAATCCTGTCTCAGATATGGGCTGTGTGACTCTGGACAAGTCACTTCACTTCTCTCTGCCTCAGCTCCCTCATCCACAAAAATGGGAGAAATAGCACATACCCTCCACAGTGATTGTGAGGATAAAATGAGACAATATTTGTAAACCACTCAGCAAACCTCAAAGCTCCATTTAAATGCTAACTGCTTTATTATTATTATTATTATTATTACTATAACTACTACTACTTTTACTACTGCTATTACTATTACTACAACTACTACTACGCTTACTACCATCACCATTACCATTACCATTAATATTATATTCTTGGAGGGGCAGCTAGGTGGCGCAGTGGATAAAGCACCGGCCCTGGAGTCAGGAGTACCTGAGTTCAAATCCGACCTCAGACACTTAACACTTGCTAGCTGTGTGACCCTGGGCAAGTCACTTAACCCCAATTGCCTCACTAAAAAAAAAAAAAAATTATATCCTTGGTATTCCCCACAGTGTCTACTAAAGAGCCTCACACTCAATAAATATTTTAAATACGTTTTACCAATGCCTTTTGTCTTTACATCATAGTCATTTCCCACTCACCTCCCTTGTGACAAAGGAGAACAATTAAACAAAGACATCCCAGCTGGGCATGGGATTATCCCTATAATCCCAGCTAGTAGAGAGGCTAGGGCTGGCACATCTCTTAAACACAGGAGTTCTGAGCTGCACAGGGCTCTACCAATTGGGTGTGTGCATTTAGTTTGGTATCAGTGTAGTTACTCCTGGGATCAAGGGGCTACCAGGTTGCCTAAGGAAGGGCAAATGGGCTCGGGTCAGAAGCAGAGTAGGTCAGAGCTCCCATGCCAATCAGAAGGAGGATTAGTCAGATGAAGAAACCAAGGCTCAGTGATGGCTTGCCTGAAACCCCTCACCCCCAGACAGTGAGAGACAAAGCTGGGGTGCAAACATAAAACTTCTGGCTGCACAAATCCAGCGCATTCTCCACTATGTCAAACTGTCTCCATGACACAAAAAGAAATCCATTATGTACATTCAACTCATACCAGAACAGGCTTTTACCTTTGGATAAATAAAGTGAGAAGAGAAAGTTCTCTCTTGAAGAGGTAAAAGAACATAAATATTTTCAAAAGAAGCAATCATTCATATTCATACATTTTCCTGGCATATTTGCATTAGCCTCCTTATTAGACTCCCTCTCCAATTCAATCCCCACTAATATTTCTAATAGTTCTAATTTTCTAAACTAATATTTCTTTTTTTTTTAAGCGAGGCAATTGGGGTTAAGTGACTTGCCCAGGGTCACACAGCTAGTAAGTGTTAAGTGTCTGAGGCCGGATTTGAACCCAGGTACTCCTGACTCCAGGGCCGGTGCTCTATCCACATGCGCCACCTAGCTGCCCCTAAACTAATATTTCTAAAGCACAAATCTGACCACATTACTGAATCTCCAATGGCTCCCTACTGTCCTTGAGAGAAACTATAAACTCCTTTGTTTGTTAAAGCCCTCTATAATATGGCTTCCATCTAAGCTCATTGCTCATAACTCACCTTCAAACACTTTACATTCAAAGGAAATGGCCCTCCCAGGAACTCCCATCTCAGTACCTCTGCAGGGACTATCTCCCATACATGGAATAAACTATCTCCATCTCTTAGAATACCTAGCATCTTTCAATGCTTAGCTCAAATGCCACCTCCTACAGGAAGCCTATCCTTATTTATCCCACCCCCTCCTCCATGTGTTAGCACTTTCTTGGCATCCCTAGAACTTAGCACCGTGCCTGGCACACAGTAGAGCCTGAATAAAATTCTTACTGACTAAATGAGTGACTCTCACTCCTTGGGAGATTAATGAGGAGATAAACATAAAATGTTTACTCATCTATGTACATCTGCTTCACTCCCCTTTCCCTACCCTGAAGTAGAACATGAGCTCTTTGAGAACACGAATTGTTTCCTTTTTGTCTTTATATTCTTAGGGCCAGTACTGGGATGGTCCGCAGTGCATGCTTGAGAAATGCTTGCTGAATGATGTCTAAGACCTAATTTCTCCTCCCTTCGTAAGCCTTTCAGTATATTACCTAAATCACATGAAACATTTATCATGATTCCAATCAAGATTCAGGGCAGAAAGGAATCTTTGCCCCATAACTTCTGACTTGTTAACATCAAAGATCTATTGGAGCTCAGCCAAAAGGCTTGTAGGAGGGGAAAGGAGGTTGTCTACCCAGCATTCCATAAGCTCAGTAGGAGTTTGCAGACTTAAGGTGAAAACTAACCAGTCAGAGTGCCTTTGACCCTGTCCTTGGGAAGGGCCTAGATAGAGAAGCCAAGAAGGAGATGAGAAGGCTAAGAAGGCTTGATATTGGTAGATGTGGGAAGAATGATGGTGTTTGGAGCCAGAACAGCATCCCACCTGGACCATACAAGCTGAATTCTGCCACTGTGGGTTCTGTACAGCAGCATCAATCATTGCAACTTCCCAATGATAGTGGAGAGTCGCAAAGAACCATGGGTGCATCCAAGAACCATCGGAGATGATAGAATGGGATGAGTGATACCAACTCAGAGATTGCCCCTTGTGCTTTCCAGAGATACCTTATTACCTCATTCATCTGCCCTATTTACTCCCTCATTTTACTTTTTCCTTTAAAAATAGATGGATCAAGAAGATGCTAGCCATGCGGCTCTTCCACCCCACTCCTACAGCAACAGACTGTGGCTCCTTGTAGACTTGCTATTTCTGTCCCATTTTGTGCTCCTTGAAGTGTTTCTCAGTATATTTGTGGCAATGTATTAACATGCCAACAGCCATTCAAACCTGTTTCAATCCCGTTCACTTGAATGCCAATAGTTAGGTGAGAAATGGAGGGAAAGGCCACTTAGGGAGGGGAAGGATAAGCTCAATTTGTGTTTTTGCAAATATAAACCATCTGGAGGTTCGAGGCATAAATTCCCTTGAGAGTAAAATGCTACTTTTTTCTTGTGTGACCTTGGACATGTCTCTTAACCTCACTGGGCCTCTCTTCATGTACAAAATAAGAAGGTTGGAGACTCCTTTCCACCCCTAAAGTGTTCTTCATTCCCTTATCCTCTTTTCCTTGCTTATACTCCTCCACCAGAAGCTAGCTCTTCTAGCTTTGCTTGGATTTTTTTTTCTTTTTTTTGCAGGGCAAAGGGGGTTAAGTGACTTGCCCAGGGTCACACAGCTAGTAAGTGTCAAGTGTCTGAGGTCAGATTTGAACTCAGGTACTCCTGAATCCAGGGCCGGTGCCTTTTCCACTGCGCCACCTAGCTGCCCCTAGCTTTGCTTGGATTTTAAAGGGAATTTCAGTTTTGTGTAATTTGGGGGGTGAAGGGGAAGAAGAGGAGGGAATTGTTACAGATTTTACATCTACATCCACATATGTGTGATTAATGGTAGCAATTTTGGAAGAAAAGAAATGTATGTAATAACTTTATTATATCATATATTATATATTTATTTATTCTATATATTCCATTATATGTTATCTATCATATTATATTACATATTAAAGGAATATCAAGTTATTCATAATAGCTTTGCAGTTTCTCGTACAATCATCTTTTTACTATACTATACTATAAAAAGGCTTGTTTTATTCTATAAATTAAAAATAAAATAAATAAATTTTTTTTTACAGAGAACAATGAGAAATGGGACTTCCTTAAAAGAAAAGGAGGAGGGGAGCTGCAAACAGAGAGCTCTGTAAAGATAGTAATGGCTATTACCCTTAGCACATAACCTTCCATGAACCATTCAGTATATACTTTACAAAACTAAAGCAAAACTAAAGTTGCTGCTCTAAGACCTACTCCCCATTCAAAGTTTCCTTCCATGTAACATTCATATTTATGTTTGGAAGGCCCCACCCTTAGAAAGGCCCATGAGCCAACAGAGGTACCAAGACAAAAGTAACCTCCCACTTCATCCCTGGAAACTAACAAGAAATTACTTCAAGAGATAGTATACCTATATACACTTTTCAAAGTGAGCCTTCATCTTAAGCTAAAAAAAAAAAAGCCTTGAAATTAGTATTAAACCTATTTTGATAGGTGGGGAAACAGAAGTTCAGAGGGTCATAGATTCAGAGCTAGAAGAAAATCTAGGGATCAATCAAAGAGGTCACTTGCAAGTGGTCCCACTGGTAGGAATTAACAGAATATGGTAAGAGCAACATTCTAACCCTTCATCTCCTTGCAGGTTGGGCTAATTGTTTTTTCTTAAAAGCTACTGAAATCATACTCAAGACCTGATTGGCTCTGGATACTAAAGACTCCGCCATTGACAACACTCTTTGGTCACTTGACTACAAAATAGCCATAAGGAACCCCAGGCATGTTTTGATACTTGGCTAGTAGACCATGATGGACAGCTCAAACAGCTCAATCAACTCAGAGATGTCCTCGTTACCTTTCCTTATTGAATATTCTCCTGCTATGGCTAAGTAAATCTCCTTTTGTGACTGTCGAATGACCTAGAAGTGTCTCATTTTGTTTTAATATCAAAACTAAACTACCAGTGCACTGACCTGGGAAAATCTCACACAGAACACAGAGGCAAGATTCAAATTTAGACTCTGACTCCAAATCCTTCCACTGGACGATGTTGCTTCCCAATGGCATAGCAAAAGTCACATGAAGAATCTGGTTGATTCCAGGCCAGAACCTCGGTCAGCACCAACTCTTCACCTAATGCTATCTCCTTCATGCCAAGTGGCCATGCTTTTAACCCATAAATTCTCAAACTTTTTGGTCTCCGGACTCCTTTACACTCTTAAAAATGATTAAGGACCTCCCCCCATTACCTCAAAAAGAGTTTTTGTTTGTGTGGGTTATAGCTATAAATATTTACCATATTGGAACTTTAAATGTCTTAATATAATGAAAATAATTTCAACCTCATGGATCCCTTAAAAAGGTCTCAAGGACTTTGAAGAGTCCTCAGACAATGACTTGAGAACTACTATTTAACCTAAGGGCCACAGGAATCTTTTTTTAAAAAAAAGTTTTTTAGTGAGGCAATTGGGGTTAAGTGACTTGCCCAGGGTCACACAGCTAGTAAGTGTTATGTGTCTGAGGCCAGATTTGAACTCAGGTACTCCTGACTCCAGGGCCGCTGCTCTATCCACTGTGCCACCTAGCTGCCCCAGGGCCACAGGAATCTACAGACAACTGTCCCTCCTTCCTTTTGCTGTTGGACAAGGAAACCAAAGGGCTCATTTCCCAGTCAAGTGCTTGGGACTTAAGGAGTTTTACTGTTATAGAGGCAAATCAGGTTTACCAGTGGAATCCAACTTGTGAGATATTAACTGTTCGAATTCTAGCCCTAAATTAGTTTGGCAATCTAGGGTAATGTAAAAGGATATTGCCTAAGTATATGCTTTTTGAAATCCACTTTTTCCTTAAAATGAAAATAAAATTCAGAATGAGAAAGTTGCAATTACCTATAAATCACAACGTTGTAAAAGGATTAGTGTAATTTTTATGCTGCAATTAAGCTTAATGCAATAGAATACAGTAGAGTATCACTATAAAGTATAAATATGGCATTGTCCATTTTTAAGTAACCCACAGGGCTATTTGTAAAACTTGAGGAAGCCTTTAATTCTATTTTTAATCTTGATATTTTTATATTCTTATTCTTAACCTTGCTTTTGTGGGGCTTGGGAGGGTGGAGAAGCAGGGAAGTTGGAAGCAGGAATTTGGTTGGTTGGATTATTTTTTTTTAAAGAAATAATGGAAGAATGTGGAAATTCACAGCAGCTGTTAAAGAATCATTGGGTAACAGACTATTTGACTGATTGTACCCAGTTACCCTTAAGTATCCTAAGATATGACTTGAAACTCCAGATACCCCTGTGTCTAACCAATAGGAAATGTGGAAAATACTCTGAAGGTAAGGAGCAAAGATAAGAATTTAATTAGTTCTGCTCCATATTACAAGGGATTGGATTTCTTCCCCCTTGGCCCTAGAAAGCAAAAAATCCTATAGGATCAATGAGTGAAAGTTACAGGAGATAAAATTCAGTTCAATATAAGAAAAATATTCTAATAATCAATAGTAGTTTATTTGCACCTCACAACAACCCTGTGACATAGATGCCATTGTTAGCCCCATTTGCAGTGGAAGGAAATAAGCTCAAAGAAGTGATTTTCTAAGGGTCACAAAATAGGCTGCCTTGGTAGGTAGTGAGTTCCCCATCACTGGAGGTCTTCAAGTGGAAGCTGATGTTGCCAATGTCCTGCTTTAGATTCTTGTTTCAGGCAAGGGTGAGACTGATTTTTTCCCCCTCTGTGGGGCAATGAGGGTTAAGTGACTTGCCCAGGGTCACACAGCTAGCAAGTATCAAGTGTCTGAGGTCACATTTGAACTCAGGTCCTCCTGAATCCAGGGCCAGTGTTTTATCCACTGCGCCACCTAGCTGCCCCGAGACTGATTTCTAATCTCCTTACACTTTGGCAACTCTATCATTCTCTGTTTCCCAGATGAGTTCATTCCTTGCCTTCATTTTCTCCCCAGGTAGAGTAGGTTTCCAAAGAACTTTGTCAAAGAGAGATATAATTCTAAAAGATTCCAAAGACCTATCAAACCTGAAAAGATTTTGTCCATATAAAGCACGCACATTCTAGGTACTTAATGTTGTTGGGTTGGGGTTTTATAAGGTCCTATATGTTGCAAAGAGCAGTGAACTTAGAAACTTTTGAAGATCTGCCTTTACTAGTTAGTGCCGTGTAATTCTGAGCAAGTCGTTTCTCTCTAGGCTTCTGTTTCCCCATCTGTAAACAATACTTACATAATACATCCCACATCTTTGCTAATAATAATAGCTAACATTTATATAGGACTTAGCATGTACCGGGCAATTGTGCCTTATTTGATCTTCACAACCCTCCTGGGAGGTAGGTGCTATTATTATAAGCAAAAAAACAAAACAAAACAAAACAAAAACCAGCTGACACAGTAAGGAGCACAAGACTTACAGATGGAAACCACCTTGGAGATCAATTAGTCCAACCCCATCATTTTGCAGTTAATTAAGAGTAACCGTTCACCCCTCTAAAAACCTTCAAAGGTTTTTAAAGCACTCACCTCATAATAGCCTTTGAAAGGTAGTTAGCACAAGTAGGACTAACCCCATTTTACAGATGTGGAAACAGATGGGGTTTAGAGAACTTGTCCATTCAGTCAGTCAATAAGCATTTATTGAAAGCCTATTATTGGGGGCAGCTAGGTGGTGCAGTAGATAAAGCACTGACCCTGGATTCAGGAGGACCTGAGTTCAAATCTGAACTCAGACACTTGACACCTACTAGCTGTGTGACCCTGGACAAGTCACTTAACCCCCATTGCCCCTCGAAAAAACAAACAAACAAAAAAACCCAAAAAACTATTATTTACCAGGCTCTGTGCTAAGCTTTGGGGATGCAGACAGGCAAAAAAAAATCTCTTCAGTTGAGGAACTCACGATCTGATAGGCAAGATAACATGCAAACAGCAAGTATAAATAAGCTATATACAGAATAAACTGGAAATAATCAACAGGAAAAGGCACTAGAATTTTCTTTCTTTCTTTTTGAGGTAATGGGGGTAAGTGATTTGCTCAGGGTCACACAACTAGTAAGTGTCTGAGGTCGGATTTGAACTCGGGTCCTCCTGACTCCGGGCTGGTCCTCTATCCACCAAGGCACCTAGCTGCCCCCCAAAAAGGCACTATAATTAAGGGGACTTGGGAAAGGCTTCCTGTAGAAGGTGGGATTTTAGCCAGGCCCTAAAGAAAATCAGGAGGCTGTGAGGAGGAGAGTATTTCATGAATAGTCCAATGACCTGAGGTTCAAAGACACTGTGATCTTCCTGTGTTTGGTTCTAAATATAAGTTGTCACTAAAAGTAAAAACCCAAATTACATTTTGTTCCCAATACCTTTTGTAATTACATTTTCATCTTGAGAGAGCCTTCTTTGCCACAGCAAATGCCCCAACTCAACCGCTACGTGTTTAAGTGAATCAATTTCACCCCCTCCAAACACAAAAAAGCCATTTCTTCAGGGAAAAGCAACCTAAAGAAACTAAAGGAAGCCTATAAGTAAGGGCCCGAGGGTAGTAAAAATGGAGGCTGGATTTGCATTCCAGAGACAAATCATCTAAACTGGGGGGTAGGGGGGAAGGTGGAGGAGTTCCCTTGGAAAGAGAATCTAGGTTGGTGAAATGTTGATCCTTCAGAGCGCACCCCTTCATCAAGAAATCACTTTCTAGACTGAGTGGGTGTGTCTAAATAACAGGTCTCCGAATCATTTCTCTTCCTTCAAAGTACTGGGGTTTTTTAAATCATTGTTAGAACGCAGAAGCTCCTGGAGGGTAGGTACAGTCTTATATATACCCAATAGCTAGCAAATAATACACGGTTAATGACGGGCATTTGATACGGTGGCAAATGGCTCAATTCGCTTCCCTTCTTGGGCATCATTTTCTTCATCAGTGAAATGGGGGTGGGGTGGAGTTGGACTAATAACAAAAGATCTATAATCCTATGACCCAAAGCAAGGGTCGAGTTTCATCCACCAGGAACTCCTCTTACTCAAAAGAGCCCTGGTTATTGATTGGGGCTGGGTAATGAATGACTTGAATGAAAGCTTGCAGAATGACTCTCTGAGTAAGACAAGGATAACACAACCACGTACTTCTCCATGGCCATTTAAATGCTTGTGATTCTGTTTAACTAAGGGGACCGGAATTCTGCCCTGACTCCCCCCCGCCCCGGTCCTTCACTTCCTAGTCCCCCCAGTGCGGGGTCTCCCAAGATTGCAACCTCCAGCCTCCAACCCTTACTGTAAGTGCCTGGCCCTTTCCCCCCGGCCCGGCTCAGGGGGCTTCACTCAAGATCGCAGGAAGGGGGCTTTCCTCGGGGGGCCCGGGGCTTCCCCATTGGTAGAAGCCCCGGAGACCCCGCCTCTGGGGTGGCCCCGGCTCCACCTGCCCGAGTTAGCCCCCCTCGGCTGCACTGGCAGGTGAAGTCCCCTCCCGCCCGCAGCATGATGAATAATGAATGGGAAGCCGGGAGCTAAGGAATTCAGCCTGCACGCTTGCAAAGCCGCCCGCTCCCCTCCCCCTCTCCCCAGTGCACGCACTCCCCGAGCTCGGAAAAGCCAGTTTAGCTAAGTTTCTGCCAGGTCGACCACCCCACTGACTAGCTCTCCTCCCCCGCCCTCGCTCCCCCGGCTCGGGCTTTATATCTGGGGGGGGGGGGGAGAAGTGGAATGCTTTCGATATCTGGGGACTACCACCCGCCCGGAGCTAGGCTCTCCCCACTGCCACCGCCACCCTGGCCGCCGCCTGGAGGCTGGAAATCAGACGGGTCTGCTAGACACCCCGAGGCTAAGAAGGGAAAGGAGTTCCTAGTGGACCCGGATCTACCGGGTGGGCAGGAACTGAGGGTCTGGCACGGTCTGCCCCAGGGTAGTTTTTCAGATTTTTCTAATTGTTCTGGACCAGAGCCTAAACTCTAGGAGAAAGGGAAATCTCGCATCTCCTTAATAGGTGGGATTTGCGGAAGCGCTTCTCAGACAACTCTCCCAGCATTAAACGGGCATGTATTATGCGCCTTCTGGGTACCAGATACTGAGCTAGGTGTAAGAGGCACAAAGACAAAAGTCTTGAGGTCCCTGCCCCCAAGGAGCGAGTAGTGCAGTTTGGGGCATCCCTTTCTTATCACAAGTGTGACCATTTCACAGGAGATCCCCCCCATCCGAAGCCCTCTCCCCATCTCCCTTTGGGGAAATCGGAAAATGCCAACCCACTGAGCGACCTCCCCGCAGGTCCAAAACGCACGCGGGGCTTTTTTCGGGGAGCGTGATGAGAATGCAGAAGCAGCCGGGAAGGGTTTTTCAGTGCAAGGGAGCTCCCTCCAGGCCCACCTCCGCCCCTCCCCAAAAGCACCCTAACCCCGTCGCCAACCCCGACCCCTTCCAACTCAGTCGGGGTGGTCCTCGCTGGGGAAGCCCCCGTACTCACCCCCGGAGCGCACGGGAGGCAGGGGAGTGAATTCCGCCAAGGCGAACGAGACGCCGAGCCACACTCGCAGGTACTCCATAGTCAGGGCGGCCGGAGCCGGGCAGGGAGGGAGGGAGAGGCAGCTCGGGGGTCGCGGAGCCCTCCTGGGCGCAGGCAGCCGAGCTGCTCCGAGGAGCCGGGGATGTCCGCAGCCTCACGGGGACGCCGGGAGCCGGGCTGGGAGGCGAGAGGCTGCCATGGATCCCGCGCCCCCGCCGCAGCTGAGCGAGCCGGGAGCTGAGCCTGAGCCGCGGTTCGTGTCCTCCAGCCGGGAGAGCCGCCCAGCCCTCGCCGCCCCGCTCCGCTCCCGCTGGCGATGGAGATCCCCGGGCTGCGCCGCTCCGCTCGGCTCCGCTCTCCTGCGGGCTAGCTTTTTAAACTTCGCTTGCCACCCTACGTGGGCGCTACGTAGAGCGAGCGAGGGAGGTAGGGAGAGGGGGAGACGGCAGCGCGGGGGCAGCAGCCCGCGGCAGCCCCGCAGGCTGGAGAGCGAGCGAGCGAACCAACTAGCGAGCTCCCGGCGCAGGGGAGCCCAGGCCAGCTGCAAACTTTCTCCTGCTGCAGCGGGCGGCTCCGGGGCTCCGCCGAAAGCCGACTGCCGCCACCGGCTCCCCGGCTCCTGGACAACCTGGGGGAGGTGCTGCTGGCTACCTCCCGGGGCCCCCTCCCACGCGCGCGCGCGTGCGTGCGCTCCCACACACTCACGCGCACACCCTCTCCAAGCGGGCACCCCAGCCTTGCCCGGGCTCTGCGTGCTGGAGCAGGGCCGGGGAGGCGCGACCTGCTTCCACCGCACCACCTCCACCCTGTGTGTGCGAGCCTCAGCCACCTCCACGGCCGAGTGAATCGGGGGGCGGAACGGGAACCATAATTTTTAAATGCACATGGGGGAAGGTTTACAAAGGCAAAGAGAAGCCCGGAGAGTGAGCGCCATCTAGGAAGTCTAGCGCGCTTGGGAACGCGCTGCCCCAAAAGACGTGTAGATGGCTATCAAACCATCTACATTTCCCAGTTTGGAAGACGATCTACCTCTCCCTCCTCCTCCTCCCCCCTCCCTTCTCTGCCTTCTCCCTTCCCTCCTCCCCCTCCTCCCTTCTCCTCTCTGCCTCTCCTCCCTCCTCCTCCTTTTCCCCCTTCTTCCTGCTCTTCTTTCCCCCTCAGTGTGAAATGGACTCAGGACTCTGAGAGCTTTGGCCAAGATTCCAGAGTCACGTGGTGGAGCAGAAGAGGGAGGCAGGATGGGAGAGAGGGAGGGCAAGAGAACCAGCAATCTGATCCCCTTATTCATGCTGTAGTTTGGCTTTCGTCTAAGATAGGATCAAAACTAGTGCCACCGAGGCAAAAGAGAGGAAGGTAGCATGTTCTTTACTATTTAGCCTACTGATTTCCTGGCACACGAGAGTTCGACTTGTGTGTGCCCCACACGGTCCCAATGCTTTAGAGAAGTTTGGGGGCGAGAAAGGACACGCTAAAGGACCTGACACCTCCCCTCCCTTCCACTGCTGCTGTTTCTCCACCTGTCCAGGCAGTGTTTTTAGCTGCACTGTATTTCTCCCCTTCCCTGTTTAGTTTAAATAGTCATTGAATCCATAGGTGTTTTTTTTTCTGCCTAGAGAGAAACAGGTCCCTTGCTCAGATTTAGCTTTACCAAGCAGGAAAAATAAATAAATGCAATTTTAAAAATAAAAAGGTTGTTTTTTTATTCTGTTAAGCCATCTAAAATAAAATTCATCTTTTACTTTATCCAAGGAAAAAAATGTTAGTGGAATAGGATATTGTCCCAAGAAAGATATCTGGTTTATAACATAATCGCCAAGATTTAAGAAATGAAATGTTTGGGCATGGGCACTCTGAGCCACTTGTTTTCAAAATAAGAGGGCTTCATCCCATGCCAATGCTGAATTATAGCTGCTTTGTTAATTATGCCAAATGAGAGATCTGAGCTTAATTATTTTATGTAATTGAAGCTGAAGAATCAGAATAACTTCTGATTGGCCTAAACCCTAGAGCATAGTCTTATTGTAGATCTCTGCTAATTAGCAATCAACTTGCCTATAATGCTGTTAGCATTTTTAGTAGTGCTATAGACTAAGCTAGTAAGTAAATCAACTCCATTCCGACTAGCTGTCCAGCTTTATTTTATAACTATTGATGAATCCTGGGGAGGTTTATCATTTCTGGCTGATCCAAATATTACTTGGAAGTGTTAATTTAAAATTATGAAAAAAGTAAGATAAATAAAAATAAAAATTATATAATATATATCTGTAAGCTATACTGCTCATATACTTTCTGAGCACCTCTTCCTGGGGTATACAATGTCTACATTCTAATTGGAGTTAGGGTTAGGAGGGGGAAGTCTGAATATCTGGGTCCTGTTCTTGTCTGTGGGCAGCTAGGTGGCTCAGTGGATAGAGTGCTGGACTTGGAATCAGGAAGACCTGGGTTCAAATCCATCCTCAGATACTCACTAGCTGTGTGACCCTGGACAAGTCATTTTAAATCCTGTTTGCCTCAGTTCCTCATCGGAAAATGAGTTGGAGAAGAAAATGGCAAACCACTCCAGCATTTTTACCAAGAAAACCCCAAATGGGGTCACAAAGAGCCAGACATGACTGAACACCAACAATATTCTTCTACATAGTAGTGGTTCAAAGGGTGTTATATATACAAATTATTTCCTTTCATTAGGGAAGCAATATGGTTCAGTGAAAAGAATAATGAACTTGAAGTTACCAGCCCTACCTCGGCTTAACATCTTTGGGACTCAGAGAAGTTTCATATGTAATATTATCTTCTGGGTTGACTTCTCCAACTCCCACCGGTACTAGCCATTTCAGTCCCACAGCAGGATGGCTGCCCCTACTTTCAGTGTTCTAATGGTAACCTGCTAGGTGACTATGGTTTTATCACTAACTCAGGGCAGCTAGATAGTGCAGAGCACTGGCCTTAGACTCAAGAGGACCAGAATTCAAATCTCACCTCAGACACTAGCTGTGTAACACTGGGCAAGTCATTTAGCCCTTAATCATCAGCCTAATATATATCTCACCACTGGACCCAGATGGCTCAAAAGACAGCCATTCACAAGACCCTACAGGTGTTCATCTCCTCAAGAATCAGGCATAAGGGGGCAGCTAGGTGGTACAGTGGATAAAGCACTGGCCTTGGATTCAGGAGGACCTGAGTTCAAAACCGGCCTCAGATACTTACCAGCTGTGTGACCCTAGGCAAGTCACTTGACCCTCATTGCCCTGCCAGAAAAAGTAAAGAAAAGAAAAATACTCAATTTTTTTAGCAAAGGCTAAAAATGGTAGAGCAAGAATAGTAATTACAAAGCATTTCCTGGGGCACATTTTCCCACAAATACACATAGTGAGAAGAAGAATGGGTATTCATTTAAAGTATAGTAGTAGTGAGATATGTTTGCAGAGAAGACACATAACCGGAGCAATTGATAACTCTAGAATGTAAGGCCAACTTGGCATTATTTCTTCCTCCAAGGGGTCCCCATAACATTTGTTGTGAAGGTGGTAATAGTAATGGGCAAGTCATTCCACTGTTTAGCTGGGCTGACCTCTCCCAAGGCATAGTGTCCCAGGGCAGTCCACTGGACTGAATAGAACAGGTCAGTTAGGTGCTACTGAGCTATACTGACCAGGCTGTCCAGCCAATGGGCTTGGATGATTCCAGACTAGAGCAGACAGGTCACTCAGCCACTGGAGAGATGATGGGATGGGCTAGGTAGATTACTAAATTGCTGCAAAACTGGTCCAATTACTTGGCAACCATAATCTTCGCAGGCCTTGGGCATCTCCACAGGATGGGTCAATATTCCCTGTACTTACTCTTTGATGGGCACCTTCAATCTCTCACCACATTTGGCCACTGGTTTGCCTTTGTTGTACTTCACTCTCCTCAACTGATGTGTTGCCATGCTCTTTTCAGCTAAAATACTACTAGGTTCTTCTAGCTAAGGCAATGATGAACCTTGACTTAGAATTGGCAAAAGCCTCTTCCCTGTGACTCCCTCAGGGCCTCAGTACAGAGGTTGATCACCTCCAGGTAAGAGATAAGAAATAGTCTTTCCTGATCAACAATCCTTGCTGGGACAAAGCCAGTTCCCCCAGTAAGGCACTCTTTTTTGCCTTAGGGTAAATCAGTTCCAATTCAATCAGTTAGAGACTTCCCAGACTCCTTTTGGGATCATGCAGATGAGTAGCTAGTGACAAAGAGATATAAATGCAATCTGTGCCCTAGAAACAAATTCATTGTCTCTCTAGCCTCTTCATAAGTAATGGAGCTCTTCATGCCTCAAACCCTTTCTAAACAGGGAAGGCATTTGGGATCTGAAATGCATTCAACCTTCACATTTCTGTCTCTGCCCACTTTTGCTGGCATTTCACCGGAGAACCCAATGTCATACATACGAGAAGGTGCCGAAGATGATCTAAGGTCACATCCAGCTCTTTATTTAGAGAAATCTTGAAAACTGAGATTTTGATCTGAGATATCTTGTGCCCTCTCATCAGAGTAGGAATGAATGAATAATAAGGCAATTAGTCTCCTCTGGATCAACAAGCATTTATTAAGTGCCTGCTCTGTGCCAAGCACTAGGCTAGATGTGGGTGTTACAAAAGATAAAAATCAGCCACAGTCTCTGCCCTCAAGGAACTTCCATCCCATAGGGGAAATAACCAGTATGTGTGTGTGTATATATGTATGCATGTATGTATGTATATGTATGTGTGTGTGTATATATATATATATATATATATATATATATATATATATATATGTTATACCCTCTCTGGGGTGACTCTTCCCAATCTACACTAAACTCACAAGTTGGTCCACAAAGGGCTTGACTTTTTTTGAGGGGGAGGGGCTGGGCAATGAGGGTTAAGTGACTTGCCCAGGGTCACACAGCTAGTGTCAAGTGTCTAAGGTCTGATTTGAACTCAGGTCCTCCTGAATCCAGGGCCGGTGCTTTATCCACTGTGCCATCTAGCTGTCCCCTACTGACTTTTAACTTGTCTTTCAACACTGTGCTTCCTGATCCCCCACTGGTGTGCTCCATATCAACAATCAGCCAGTATCCTCAATTTGTTTTTATCAAAGGAATTTATTTATATGGCATAATAAAAATAAATTGGGGGCAGCTAGGTGGCACAGTGGATAGAGCACCAGCCCTGGATTCAGGAGGACCTGAGTTCAAATCCGGGCTCAGACACTTGACACTTACTCGCTGTGTGACCCTGGGCAAGTCACTTAACCCCAATTGCCTCACCAAAAAAAAAAAAGAAAGAAAGAAAGAAAAATAAATTGATACAAAATGTTCCCCCTGTATCCCTTTGACACAGCAATATCACTACTAGGTCTGTATCCCAAAGAGATCATGGAAAAGTGAAAAGGACCTACATGGACAAAAATGTTTATAGCTGCTCTCCTTGTGGTGGCAAAGAATTGGAAATTGAGGGAATGCCCATCAATTGGGAAATGGCTGAACAAGTTGTGGTATATGAATGTAATGGAATACTATTGTGCTGTAAGAAATGATAAGCAGATAGACTTCAGAAAAACCTGGAAAGACTTACATGAATTGATGCTGAGTGAAATGAGCAGAACCAAGAGAACATTGTATGCAGTATCAACAACATTTTGTGATGATCAGCTGTGATGGACTTGGCTCTTCCCAACAATGCAGTGATCCAAGACAATGCCAAAAGACCTATGGTGGAAAATGCTCTCCACATTCAGAAAAAGAACTATGGGGTCTGAATGCAGACTGAAGCATATTACTTTAACTTTTGTTGTTGCTTTTTTATTATTCTTCTTGTTTATTTTTCTTGCATTTTTTTTCCTGTTGTTCTGAAGTAATGTGGAAATATGGTTCAACCCAAGAGTCAATGTAGACTCATAATGACCCAATGTAATGTATAACCTATATCGAATTACTTACTGGCTTCAGGAGCAGGGAGGGAAGGGAGAGTGGGAGAAAAATTTGGAACTCAACAAGTATCTTTACATGTAATAAGAAAAATTAAAATAAATAAATAACTTTTTTAAAAAATGAAAGTTCCCTCCCCCCCCCAAAAAAATAAGTCTGGGGCACATTCTCCCATAAATATACTCAGAGTCCATGAATTGAAGTGTGGGCACAAACATTAAATACAACAGTAGTGAGGCACACCAATAGAGAACATGTGTGGCAAAGAGGTGTAAAAATGTCCAAAGGGCATCTGGTCTCAGTGTATCCTGAGCATAAGAATAAGGACATTATAAGATTATTCAAAAGAACTGAACACGTTTTAGAAAAATGTAAAGTTATAATTAGCAGGGCAAGATCAGAAGAAACTACAGTATTTTGCAAATTACCAGGCTCAGTTATTCACTCAAAAATTCCTGATAAAGTAACAGTAGGGGAGAGTATGTGAAAATTGAACTCTAAATCACCCTCCAAGGAGGAGGCGGAGTTAATTAAAAAACTGGAAGATTTCATGCACAGAGAAGGTTTGCCAGTGGGAAAATTCAGAGGTATGCTTAAATCAGAGAAAGATGCTTCACATGTAACTCATACTGAATATAGATTTCCTATATCATAGAATTATCACAGGCTCAAGTAAGTATTCTTTTTGGGACAGGACTCCTGTCCTGGGGAAAATCACCAGAGCTTTGGACAGGGCATGCTATTAGTATGACTAAAATGCTAGAAGGCAACTGAGCTAGATAAAATGTTTAATTTAGTGGAAAGATTCGAAGGATATGCTTTTGAATGTGTGAGGTCTGTGAGGACAGAGAAACCTGCAATCACACATCAAGAAGGTTTGCAAGAGCTAGAATGATGCTGAGAGGCTGGCCTCTGTGTGGAACTGGCATCTACAAAGCTCAGTGATTATAGCACAAGAAGATATGCCATCCAAATTTGCCATGCGAATGGCTACCTTGCTTTTTAAGTTGGTGAAATGGCTCAACCCAAGAGTCAATGTAGACTCACAATGACCCAAATAGCCAGGCATGGTCTGAGATGTCTAGCAAATTCCATATCTAGAATAAACATTTGAATTGAATTCAGTTGCTAAAATAATTAAAAATTAAAAGACAAAAGTTTATAGCAGCCTGTTGAAAAAATAATTGAAAGACTGACGAGGTCCTGCGATTTCTGAAGATGAGAAGGGAACAGAAGTTGCAAGAGTCTGGTGCAAATTACCACCACATGATATGAGTGAAAAAGCAGGTTTTTCTTTTATTTCATAGGTGCCCTAGATGGACACATGAATAATGAATGTTCCCAAAAGAAGAATGCAGAATTTGTGTGAAAGAGACTGAATTTCAGATAATGAACATTAAGAAATAAGGACATGTGGGGCAGCTAGGTGGCACAGTGGATAAAGCTTTGGCCCTAGATTCAGGAGGAATCGAGTTCAAATCCAGCCTCAGACACTTAACATTTACTAAGCTGCGTGACCCTAGGCAAGTCACTTAACCCCAATAGCCTCACAAAACAAAACAAAAAAACCTAACTGGTGTTAATTGGTGGGGATGTAAACTGGTCTATTGACAAGATGGGGGCCCATGAGCAGTAGTACTCGAATGTTCACCCCTCCCTCAGTCTCTCAAGGTTACCTCAAGAATGCCAGAAGAGAGGGGCAGCTAGATGGCGCAGTGAATAGAGCACCTGGCCTTGGAGTCAGGAGTACCTGAGTTCAAATCCGGCCCTCAGACACTTAACACTTACTAGCTGTGTGGCCTTGGGCAAGTCACTTAACCCCAATTGCCTCACTAAAAAAAAATGCAGAGAGAGAAGTTGCCACTCACCTTCTGGGGACCTAATCTACCAGTTTGACACAAGATCACCACCAGTACAATACAAGTGAAGAAGCAGAATTATCTTCTGTTATAACCCTGTCCTGGATAGACATGCAAGATTATTGAGAGGCTAAATTCCAAAGCATTGGCAAATGAGAATGGAACCAGAAGTAAATGTGACCTACTTCATCATTCTTCAGTGAACAACAATTTTATGCCAAATCACCACTATCAAGATACAATCAGAGAACAGAAACATTTTCAATTACAAATGTACGCTAGATGTGCTATAAGAAATGATAAGCAGGGGTACAGCTAGGTGGCGCAGTAGATAAAGCACCAACCTGGATTCAGGAGGACCTGAGTTTCAAATCTGGCCTCAGACACTTGACACTTACTAGCTGTGTGACCCTGGGCAAGTCACTTTAACCCCCGTTGCCCCTGCAAAATTAATTAATTAATTAATTTTTTAAAAAAGAAACGATAAGCAAGCAGATTTCAGAAAAACCTGGAAAGAGTTAAATGGACTGAGTGAAATGAGCAGAACCAGGAGAACATTGTACACAGTAACAGCAACACTATCCGATGATCACTGTGATAGACTTAGCTCTTCTCAGCAATAAAATGATCCAAGACAATTCAAAGGACTCATCATGGAAAATACTCTCCACATCCAGAAAAAAGAGCTGTGGAATAGAATGCAGATTGAACCATACAGTTTCTACTTTTGTTTTTGTGGGTTTTTTTAGGTTTTTCCCTTTTGTTCTGATTCTTCTTTCACAACATGACCAATGCAGAAATATGTTTAATGTGATTGTACATATATAATCTATATCAGATTGTTTTCTGGGGGGAGGGGAAAAATGGAGGGAGATAAATTTGGAACTCAAAATCTTATAAAAACAAATGTTGAAAACTACCTTTACAATGTAACCGTAAAATAATTAAATACTTTTAAGATTTAAAAATGTAAAATTGAGGACCATAATATGTCAGGTAAACTGAGGAAGAAAATTAGCACTTGGTTCAAAGGAAACTGATGTTCAAGGAACCAATGTTTTGGGTTTTTTTATATAGAATTTTATTTTTTTTAAGCAGCAAAAATCTTCCTTCTCTCTCTCCCTGATTTCTTATACCACATCTGAGAAAGAAAAAGCAAAATCTCTATTACAAACATGTGTAGTCTCAGGCAAAACAATTTCTGCATTGGCCATGACTAAAGAAATGTGTATATGTCATACATACATGCAAATAAAGATATATGCACACACATCTCATCTGCACTCTGAATCTTTCACCTCTCTATCAGGAGGTAGATAGCATGTTTCATTATTAGTCCTCTGGAATCTTGGTTGGTGATTGTGCTGATTAGAGGTCTGATTCTTTCAAATTGTTTTTCTTTTATAATATTGTTGTCTTTGTATTAATCATCCTCCTGATTATGTTCACTTCACTATGCCATACTACTCTTCCCAGTTTTCCTGAAAACCATTCCTTTCATCATTTCTTATAGCATTCTATCATATTTACATATAACTTGTTCAGTGATTCACCAATTGATGAGTACCCCTCAGATTCCCATTCTTTGCCATCTAAAAAAGAGCTATAATTATTTTATACATGCTCAAAGTTTGTTTTGTTTAGAATTAGTCCTTCACTTATTCTACCCTCTCTCTAGTCCCCTTCTCCTTTTCTCCCCCTTTTTTCTTTCTTTTTTCCCTGAGTGAAATGTATGCTAAAATACCCAGCTCTGTCTATTTATATATTCTTCTTTGCTTTGACTATTTCAAATGAGAATGAGGTTCCCATATCATACACTCCCTTCCCTTCCTCCTTGGTGGCATAGAGTTCTATTTGCATAATCCCTGTGTATCCTTCTCTCTTTTCAGTTTTCTTTTAAATCATCAATACATAACAGAAGTACTTCTAAGTAGACAGGCGGACTTCAGTTTACTTAGACTCTCTTTATGACTCCTGATGATGATAGGGTTCAAAAGAGAATAAATGTATTAAATCTCCGCGTATTAGAAGGCAAACAGTTTGTCCTTGTATCCCCTTATGATTTTTCATTCATGTTAACGTTTATAATGTTCCTCTCACCTCTGTTTTCTGACTTCAAAGTTTCTATGCTGCTCCTGCTATTTTCCATTAGTGTTTGAAAGTCCTCTGTTTTCTTAATGATCCTTTTTTCCCTTGTAGTACTATACTCCATTTTGCTGGTAATTATTCTTGGCTGGAGACTATATCCTCTGCTTTCTGAATTACCATGTTCCCAAGCTCTCTTGTCCTTCATGGTTGTGGCTAATAAATCATGTGGTGGTCCTGACTGGAACCTCTGTACTTAAATTCTTCATTTAAGACTGCTTGAAAGTTTATTTGACCTGAAAACTCTGGATTGGGGCTACAATGTTTCAAGGAACCAGTATTGGGGAACAAATTATGATATGAGTCCAAGTCTGTTATGAAGAGTAGAAGCAAGACAATATTTTTCTAAAAGAAATCTTTGGGTTCAGAGAATATAGGGGAGATTTGAAAAAACTAAATAAAGATGATAACCATAGAGAAAAAAAGTAGAAGATATCTCAGATGAAGAGAGAAACAGATGTCTGGCAGAATAAAAATCTTACACTTAGAAGAAATCAAATATTAATATTTCATTATAAAGAGATATCTAGAAACTGAAACAAATTATCACCTTGAAATGAAATAAAATAACTATTTAAAAGCCATTCAGAAGAAAAACTTATACATTGAAACAATAGCTCAAGAACGTTGAAGCCCAGCTCACATCCCCAGTCAGCACGGAAAACTCCCAAAAAGCAAGACCATGTAAGTGAAGACATAGAGACTGAAGAGGGCAGGATGAGAAGAAAAGTGTAGAGAGTTATTGTTTGGTTGGGATGTAGAGATATGGCCAGAAAAAATAGATTGGATCCTGATTTCCTTTCACAAATATTTGTTTCACTGTCTGCTATGTTCAAGCACTGTAGGGTGAGAGAATACTAGGCAGAAGTTGGGGCTGTTCTCATGAGCTCTTAGGAAAATTGAGGACATTTTATAGATACATTGATAAAAGTTTTTCAAAATTTTTGCAAAATGTTTTTATCTTTCCTTAACTCCAAATATTCTCCTATGTCCCCCAGAAAAGAAGAAATAAAAGAAAAAATTATCCTTTTAGCAGAAAGTTATTGGATTTCTAGAACACATGAATATATGAAATATTTCAGTTATGGGTCATCCCAGTAAATGTATGTCTGGTAGTAACTTCTGAGTATTCCAGGGACATAGGACTCAACACTTGGACCTTTTTGCAGATAATCAGCTTCATGACTGCTTCCAGACATGTGTTGTAAACCAGCAAAGGCTTATCACTTTAGTAGGACATAGCAAACCCTGAGTGGTCCTTTAGCCTTCCCCTTGCCCCATGGGAAGGCTACATCTGTTTAGGGAAGAAAAAGAGGGGGGGGGAGAAAGAGAGAGAGAGAGAATCTCCAATTTAATCTCTTCAGCCTTCTGAGTAGCATCATATGTAGTTCCTAGACTATCAATGATTGTTGTTGTTTGTCCTTCATTCTCAAAGAAGACCATGACAGGATGATGTCATGACTTTCAGTGAATTGGATTTAAGTGAGCGAGGGCTGTGCAAAGTTACCAAGCTCGTGCTGTCCTCCAGAGCCATTTGGGTCCAGTGGGAAGATATACATCAGGACAACTAGAGATGGCCCTGGATGTTTGAGGTGATTGGGGTAAAGTGACTTGCCCAAGGTCGCATAGCTAGTAAGTGTCTAAGGTGAGATTTGAACTTAAGTCCTCCCAATTTCAGGGCCAGTGCTCTTTCCACTGCCCCATGTAGCTGCCCCTAGACTATCAATGAGAGGTAAGAAGGACAGGCCTTTCTCTACTCCCACTTCCTAGCAATCTCAACCATGTGGCAGCTGATTCAGGGAGACCCTACCAAGGAAACTTGTACCTGAGCCTCAGGCTGATTTTTCTGCTTTTCTATCTGTTCTTTCCTGATCTTAGGTAAATGTGTGTTTCTCCCAAGGTGAGCATGTCCAGGCTTGGAGGCAACATTGTGAGCTCAAGTGATCTGGAGGTGCTGAGTGAAATTGACTGGTATCAAGGAAAATTCCTTCATCACACAAGGTGACTTCCAACTATAAGAGGAATGGCCAAGCTTGGCCCTTTTACCAGAAGACATTTATTGGGAATTGTTTGGATAGCACAGAGGTGAGCTAAAATGTAAAAGGCCTCATCAGTGATCACACAAACTGCTTGATGCTTTCATGAGGCTCACGTGTCAGCCTCCCAATAGATGTAAGAGTAGCTGTAAGTTAAGCTCTCCTGAACCCTTCTTTCAGTTTGTTTTATTTTTCTTCAAAAACTGACTTCTGAGTGTTCTGTATTTAGCATTCCTGTTGTGTGTAGGGGAAAAGCTATCTTCCCCATAACTAATTCTTATTGTACTTTGAATGCCTTTTTGGAAGGCCCTCCCTTTTGGAAAAATCCAAAATAGGAGCCAAAACCTAAGCTGTACACAAATTATCCCTCCAGCGCTTGGGTTGGGGGTTAATGAGAAGGAAAGTGTGAGAGCAGGGAGCCCATCTACCCCTCTCATTGAAAGGTAGGCTTGGGGGCAGCTACATGGCACAGTGGATAAACCACTGGCCCTGAATTCAGGACAACCTGAGTTCAAATCTGGCTTCAAAGACTTGACACTTACTAGCTGTGTGACCCTGGGCAAGTCACTTAACTTTCATTGCCTTGAAAGAAAGAAAGAAAGAAAGAAAGAAAGAAAGAAAGAAAGAAAGAAAAAGAAAGAAGGAAGGAAGAAGGAAGGAAGGAAGGAAGGAAGGAAGGAAGGAAGGAAGGAAGGAAGGAAGGAAGGAAGGAAGGAAGGAAGGAAGGAAGGAAAGAAACAAAGAAAAGAAAGGTAGGCTCCCCCATGACTGAATTCAGTCTGGACCACATACCTAGGTCAGACCAAACAGAAGGGAATGGTGCAGAAATCTAGCTTCTGATGGCCCCAAAACAGTTGATCATGGTTAGATATATCACACAGAAGTATCTGGTTTGTCTGTAGAATTGATGATTTTGTCCTGATTATATAGGAATACATTCTTACTTTGGAAAAAAATATATTTTTTATTTGAACCCACACTTTATTACAAAACAAATCTTCTATAAAACATGATATGTGTTTGACTCAGCAATTCCTGTTGATATGCTATGATTAGGGTGGAAAAACTTATAGGACAATACTCACCTTAATAAGCAGGAGCCAACTCAGGGAATCTTGCAATTATAAATAAAACACTCTCCTACCCTCTACTTATGTCTGAGATTCCTGAGATTTCTAGGACTGCTCAAGGGCTGTGCTCAAAGGATAAAGGAACAAAAGATTTTTGTTGATTGCTTTTTAACTCTCTTTTTCCCCCCTTGAATTCTATAAGATAAATTTTTCTACATGCTAAAAATGACAGCTGGTTCCAGTCTGCCTGTCTATTTGGACTGCCAAGACAAAAAGAAGGAAGAAAAACGAATAGTTTAGTACAGGAAGTGCAAGATCCTACCCAATTCCTTCCAAATTAGAATGGTCCAAACAGAAATCTGTGATTCTGTATGATAACAAACATTCTTGCCAGATAGACCAGAAATGAATAGCAACTTTGAAATGCAAACATAGGAGTTGAGGGAAATGCAGAAAGATGAATATACATTTGAGGAAATAAAAGGAGCTATATGATGATGAAGGGCTTATATTCTTTTTAAAATTTTTATTTATTTTATTCTGAATTTAAATAAAACAAGCATTTCCATAACATAGTAGAATAGAAAAAAAATGATTGTACATGAAACTGCAAACCTATTATGTACAACTTGGCTATTCTTTTTGTTTTGTTTTGTTTTGTTTTTGGGGTTTTTTTGGGGTGGGCAATGGGGGGTTAAGTGACTTGCCCAGGGTCACATAGCTAGTAAGTGTCAAGTGTTGAGGCCGGATTTGAACTCGGGTACTCCTGAATCCAAGGTCAGTGCTTTATCGACTGCGCCCACCTAGCTGCCCCTATTCTTTGTAAATATATAATAAAATTATCATGTAACCTTTTTTTCTTTTTTCTTCCTCTCCTCTTCTCTCCACTCTAGAGATGGCTGCCAAATATGTGTGTATGTATGTATATGTATATATGTGTATGTATGTGCATGCCTATATCACACATATACATGTAAAACTATTCTATACATACTTCTACTTATCAGTTCTTTCTCTGGACACAGTATTTCCTTCACATGTCTCTTGTAGTTAATTTGGGATTTTATAAGAGCAAAATGACTTAGTCACTCAAGTTGTTCTTAAAACAATATTGTTACTACGGTTCTCTTGGTTCTGCTCATTTTGCTCTTCATTATTTGGTGCAAGTCTTTCCATGTGTTTTTTTTTCTAAGAACATCAAGCACATCATTTCTTAAAACACCATAGTATTCCATCACAATCATATACCACAACATCTTCAGCCATTCCTCAATCGACAGGCATCCCCACAATTTCTTTGCCACCACAAAGCAAGCTGCTATAAATATTTGAGAATATATAGGCTCTTTTCCTTTTTTCTTGGGAAACAGATCTAGTTTTGGTATTGCTGGGTCAAAGGGTATAGGAAGTTTAATAACTCTTTGTACATAATTCTAGATTGCTCTAAAAGCAGTTGGATTAGTCCACAGCTCCACTAACAGTGAATTAGTGTCCCAATTTTCCCACATCCCCTCCAATATTTGTCACATTCCCCTTCTATCATTTTAGCCATTCTGATAGGTATAAAATGCTATCTCAAGGTTGCTTTAATTTGCATTTCTTTAATCAATAATGATTTAGAGCATTTTTTTCATGTGACTATAAATTGTTTTGATTTTTTCATCAGAAAACTGCCTATTCATATCCTTTGACCATTTATCAATTGGGGAATAATGTGTATTCTTACAGATTTGACAAAGTCCTTTATATATTTGAGACATGAGACCTTTATCTGAGAATCTCTGTATAAAAATTTTTCCCCAATTTTCTCTCTTCCTTCTGATCTTGGCTACATTTGTTTTATTTGTACAAAACCTTTTTTTCTTTTTTCTTTTTTTGGTGAGGCAATTGAGGTTAAGTGACTTGCCCAAGGTCACACAGCTAGTAAGTGTCGAGTGTCTGAAACCTGATTTGAACTCAGGTCCTCCTGAATCCAGGACTGGTGCTCTATCCACTGCACCACCTAGCTGCCACATGAGGTGAGATTTGAACTCAGGTCCTCTTGACTCCAGGGCCAGTGTTTTATCCACTGTGCCTCCTAAATGCCCAAAGTTGAAAGCAGGCTGCTTCTGACTAACCTCAGTTACAGGAATAGACAAAAAGTTACTAGTGATGTGGACAGCCCCATACCACTTACCAGGGACCTGGGCAACCTGGTCCATGACATCACTATGATCTAAAATGGCTGCAGTAGTGAGCATGGCAACCTTATTCACCTCCCTATAGTCTGTTGTAAAGCACCAATTAATAATAATAATAATATTAATGACTAGCATTTATGTAGTATTGTAATGATTGCAAAATGTTTTACAGCTATTATGCCATTTTGTCTTCATAATAACCCTAAGAGGTAGTTGCTTTTATTATCCCTATTTTGCAGTTGAAGAAATTGAGGTAGGCAGAGAGGTTAAGTGACTTGCCCAGGGTCACATAGGTAGTTAAATATCTGAGGCCAGATTTGAACTCATCTTCCCGACTTCAAGTCAGGGGTTCTATTCACTTTGTCACCTAACTGCCAATCTTATCATCTGCCTTCCTCACAGGCCACACAGGATTATTGGAAGGGGAACTGGTATAGCAAAGTAATAGGGCCTCCCTCATCATCATCTTTAGGAAGGAAATACCTTTTACTTCCCTTGGGACCCAATGTTGTTTTGTGTTAACACAGAATGACTCCAAAAACTCTTCCCTTTGGCCCTACCAACAACAACTAGCATGGATACATGTACAGACTCCCAAGAGACCATTTCATTTGTAGGACATCTTCGTGGACTGTCCTCTTTTATGCCTTTAGGTAACTGAGAAGATACTTAAATCTTAGGCCCTTGGGTCAATCAAGTCTAGGGACATCTTCCTTGACTTTTAGGGGGAAATACTTAATCCTATACTCCATGGCAAAGGCCCTGGTATATATTGTTCCTACTACAAGCCTTATGAAAATACTTGCATCTCCCCAAAGGGCTATAAAATAATGCATACCCTTTGATCCAGCAAAACCACGATTAGGCTGTATCACAAAGAGATAAAAAAAAAAGTTGGGGGGGGAGGAAATGGGGAAGGACTTAGTTGTACAAAAATATAGCAGCTCTTTTTGTAGTGGCAAAGACTTAGAAATTGAGGGAATGGGGGCAGCTAGGTGGCCCAGTGGATAGAGCACCGGCCCTGGAGTCAGGAGTACCTGAGTTCAAATCCAGTCTCAGACACTTAACACTTACTAGCTGTGTGACCCTGGGCAAGTCACTTAACCCCAATTACCTCACTAAAAAAAACAAAACAAAACAAAACAAATGAAATTGAGGGAATGACCATCAATTGGGGAATAGCTAGGTAAGTTGTGGTATGTGATTGTAATGGAATATCATTGCGTGATAAGAAATGATGAGCAGGCTGATTTCAGAAAAACCTGGAAAGACTTAAAAGACTGATATATAGTGAAGTAACAGAACCAGGAGAACATTGTACACAGTAACAGTAATACTGTGAGATGATCAACTGTGTATGATAACTTAGCTGTTCTCAGCAATACCATGATGCTAGACAACTCTGAATGATGAAGAATGCTATCCTCCAGAGAAAAACTGATGGAGTCTAAATGCAGATTGAAGCATACTATTTTTCACTTTCTGTATTTTTTCATGTTTTATTTTTCCTGTGGGTCTGGGTCTTCTTTCACATCATGATCAATATGATAATATGTTTTGCATGATGGAACATATATAACTGATATCAAATTGTTTACCATCTCAGGAAGGGGAACGTGAGAAAGGGAGAGAGAAAATGTGGAACTCAAAATTTTTTAAAAATTAACGTTAAAAATTGTCTTTACATGTAACTGGATAAATTTTTTTAAATTTTTAAAAAAGAAAATGACTGCATCTTACATACCAGTCTTGATGGCTGAGGATGAAGTCAAGAAATTGTACCCAAAAATCTGCTAAGGTCCTCCAAATGAAATCAAAATGTGCTATGGTACTGGGTGACTTCAGTGCAAAGGTGGGAAAAGGTGAGGATGGAGAGAAATATGTGGGAAACTGTGGTTTAGGAAGAAAGAGGCCAACAGCATGTAAATTATAAAGACATATCATACCTTTAGATGATGAGTATTTTCCTTAGGAAAAGAATAGTTAAGGACTGATCATGGCAAGAAAGAAATACACACACACACATTATATTTTGCTTTACACATGCCACTTAGAATGATAGCAGTTGCTTTAAACATTGGGTTATAGCAGTGGTGGGCTAAGATGCTGTGCTGAGCTGGTTAGCTGTGAAGCAGAGCTTTCAGTTGCACACACACACACACATGTTTTTGTGTGGTCTAGGTTTGCTCCTGCTTTTTTGTGACTTTCTCTCCATCTCCTTCTTTGGTGCCTCCCCACTCTCAATGACTTTTCTCTCAAACCAAATGGGAAAAATGGAGGAAGTTCCATTGCAGTGTTAGCCCAGTTACTACTATAGAAATCTCACTTCCTCTTTGTCCTGAAGAAATTATTAAAAAACAAACTAATGGGGCAGCTAGATGGCGCAGTGGTTAAGCACCGGCCCTGGATTCAGGAGTACCTGAGTTCAAATCCGGCCTCAGACACTTGACACTTACTAGCTGTGTGACCGTGGGCAAGTCACTTTACCTCCGTTGCCTTCAAAAAAAAAAATTTATAAAAAAAAAAACAAACTAATTAAACTCTCTTCAATAGCTCTAACCCCAGCCAGAGAGTGAACTTCAGAAAAATACTCCAGTTTAATACCTCGCTTCTCTCCTCTCCCAGGAATCTCCCTAATCACCTTCTCTCAACTGTATTCCAACAATAATACCCACAGATTTGAAATGGTGGTGGTTAGCAGTTTCCCCACACACAAATGCTCACTTCGGGAAAAGTAAACATTAGACCAAGTGAATATTAAAAAAAAAAAAACGAAAACCAAAAATTTAACAAAATTCTTTTAAGAATCAAGGGGCAGCTAGGTGGTTCAGTGGATAAAGCACCGGCCCTGGAGTCAGGAAGACCTGAGTTCAAATTTGGCCTCAGACACTTGACACTTAGTAGCCGTATGACCTTGGGCAAGTCACTTAACCCTCATAGCCTGCAAAAAACAAACAAAAAAACAAAACAAAACAAAACAAAACAAAGAATCAAAGTAAAGCTTTTGGTCTATGTCTTCTTTCACAATATGACCATGGAATATGTCTTGCATGATTTGCACATGTATAACCTATCTCGAATTGCTTACTAAGGGAGGCAGGAAGTGAGAGAGGGAGAAAATTTGGAACTTAAATTTTTAAAAAATGAATGTTAAAAATTGACTTTAGAGGCATCTAGGTGGCTCAGTGGATAAAGCACTGGCCTTGGATTCAGGAGGACCTGAGTTCAAATCCAGCCTCAGACACTTGACACTTACTAGCTGCATGACCCTAGGCAAGTCACTTAACCCCAATTGCCTCACCAAAAAAAAAAAATTTACTTTATAGGGGCAGCTAGGTGGCTCAGTGGATAAAGCACTGGCCCTGGATTCAGGAGGACCTGAGTTCAAATCCAGCCTTAGACACTTGATACTTACTAGCTGTGTGACCCTGGGCAAGTCACTTAACCCTCATTGCTCTGAAAAAAAAAAAAGACTTTATAGGCAATTGAGAGAAAAACATTTTTTTGAAGAATCAGAGTAAGGAGAAAGGTTGGGAAGGATGGCATTTGCTGACTCTGGTCTGTTGTCCTCACCTGTTTCAGCAATGAAGAGTCTGATCTGTCTCCCACATAAATTGATCAAACTGACTTGGCCTCAGGAATCCCAGCTCCTCGTGACAGCTGCCTCTTCACCTCTTCCACTCACTCTAGACTCTCTTGAGATTCTCTCCCTGATCCAGGCAGCTTCCTTCTCTTCTTTCCCAGAATATCAAAAGCAAAAAGTGGAGTCACATCAGCCCCCTCTCCCAGTCCCAAAATCAAGACAAAATTACCTGGGGGTCAAACAAGAAGAGCTTGGGGGATCTCCACCCAAACAGCTGATCTTCATATTTACTGTTCTGATCATCTTTGTGATACCTGGAAGAGGCGTGGCAAAGGCAGCATGACGGTGTCATTCCAACCTTGATGAATCTGTGCCTATGACTTCCTCCTCCAGTCTAGGGAACAGTGGCATGTTATGATTATATCTCTTAGCATGGTATAGCAAAAGGAGGTTTGGAAGCAGAGTTGATGGGCTGGATTCCCAACCCTTCTATACTATCTATGTGACCTTGTAAGGGGAAGGGGATGAAATAAGTACTTATCTAGTGCCTGCTATGTATTAAGGCACTCTGCTAAGCACATTTTACCAATATCATCTCATTTGATCCTCAAAACAACCCTGTGAGGTAGATGTTATTATTATTGTTATTATTATTATTATTATTATTTTGCTGGGCAACGAGGGTTAAGTGGACTTGCCCAGGGTCACACAGCTAGTAAGTGTCAAGTTTCTGAGGCCAGATTTAAACTCAGGTCCTCCTGAATCCACGGCCGGTGCTTTAACCACTGTGCCACCTAGCTGTCCCCTATTGTCATTATTATTACCGTTTTACAGTTGGAGCAACTGAAGCCAACATAGCTTAAGTCCAGGGTCACGCAGCTAGTAAATGTCCTGAGACCAAATTTGAACTCAAGTCTTCTTGATTCCGTGCCCAGCACTCTATCTACTGCTTGGACAAGTCAGTTCTCTAAGCCTCAGTTTCCCTAATCTGTAAAATGAAAGTGTTGGACTAAAGAATCTCTCATTTCCCTTCCAGCTATTTTCCTACAAGATGTCATGCTTTTGTGCCTGCTTGATGAGGCCATGATGTTGGTAATCTTCCATCCTCCTCCAATAATGTTTGATGAAAATATTTTTGTAAATCCTCTTTTAGAATTATCACCTCCCAGGGGCAGCTAGGTGGCACAGTGGATAGAGCACTGGCCTTGGATTCAGGAGAACCTGAGTTCAAATCCAGCCTCAGACACTTAACACTTACTAGCTGTGTGACCCTGGGCAAGTCACTTAACCCCAATTGCCTCACCAAAAAAAAAAAAAAAAGAATTAGCACCTTTCAATCCCCAGTATAAATCCCCCAAGCATATTACACCAACCCATGCCATTATAGATCAAGACTAAACTCTAGTTAATATTCCACAATGGGAAGAACAATTAGTCATTTCAGTCATTGTACTCCTATTTACACTTCTATTTTAAAGGCTGTCTATTTAATTTAAGAATGATGTATTGTGAAGTGAGCAGAACCTGGAGAACATTGTGCACAGAGACAGCAATATTGTTTGATGAAGAACTGTGAATGACTTGTTTTTTCTCAACAATACAATGATCCAAGACAATCCCCAAGGACTATTGGTGAAACATACTATCCACCTCCAAAGAAAGAACCGATATGATGGAACACAGATTGGAGCGGGCTATTTTTCACTTTCTTTCAATCAAGTTTTCTTGTACAAAATTACAAATATGGTGATGTTTTACATAATCATACAAGTATAACCAATATCTGATTGTTTGCAACCTCAGGGAAAGAGGAGAGGAGGGAGGGGGAAAAGGATAAAAATTGGAACCCAAGACTATAAATAAAAATGTTCATTATGAACGTGTAAGAATATTACATGTTATTATGAATGTGTAAAAAAATATAAAGCCTGACTTCATGCTGTGAAATTTTAAAAATTAAAGAAATTCAGATTCTCTTTAATAAAGGACAAAAAGGTTTTTTTAAATGGTGATGAGGGGGGCAGCTAGGTGGCACAGTGGATAAAGCACTGGCCCTGGATTCAGGAGGACCTAAGTTCAAATCTGGCCTCAGACACTTGACACTTACTGGCTGTGTGACCCTGGGCAAGTCACTTAACCCCCATTGCCCCACCCCCCAAAATGGTGATGAAATTATAAATAAAAATACAATTCAATCTTTTGTTAATTATAAAAGAATTAATATATTTGCACTTCACATTTCCTTTGGGCTAGAACCAATGACCATGTTTTACATAATTATAACATTGAATAGTACAAATTCAAATACATGTGACCACTTCCTGGGATTCAGTATTGGCACTGATCAGGACGTAGGTATAGACATTAGCCAAAACCGTGAAAGGTATTATGTTTATGTGTGTGTGTGTGTGTGTGTGTGTGTGTGCATGGGGCTATATAGAAATACAGATCTATGTAAAAATTAACCCTCAGTTTCTCTTTTTGTGCCTTCTATTTCTGAGGCTGTATTGGAAAAATCTGTTCTTCCTAACTTTTAGGTAGGAGCCCTGGACAACCTGCCCCTCACTTTTAGTGTGACAAGTTGTGGGATCATAGCTTTTTGGAGCCCTTATTATATAGATAAAGAAACTGAGGTTTAGAGAAGTTAAGTGACTTCCTCATGTCCCATAGTGAGTTAATGACATAATAGGGTATCAAATTGGGCCTTTAAACTCCCATTTTCAGTGTCCTTTATTCCTTTTTCATCCTGTCTCCCTTCACTTAAATTTTTATTCTTCAGTTTCATGAAATGAGTGGTTTGAAGGAAACAAGTTCTAAAATCAATGAAGAACAAGTCTTTCTGACACCAGGCCCAGTCTCCATTGGGCTATATTATATAGGATGAAGCCCTACCCCTGGCATATCCTGTTTGTGTGAACATAGGCAAGTTACTGAATCTCTCAGTGCCTGGAGGCCATAACTTATAGAGGAGATGGTCAAAGGACTTTCCATACTGGGAGTTTCCTACACTTCAAAAATCAGAGGTCCAAACCAAAGCCAAAACAAAACCAACCTATCCCAAAGGCTTCCAAGAATGTCTTCTTTATTAGTAGTATATTTCTTATTGCTTTCAAAATTATTTTCTTTCTTTCTTTCTTTCTTTTTTTTTGGTCTCGAGTAAAGAAAATACTAAATAAAAGCAAACTGTGATTTTCTTTGGGTATCTTAAGGGACTTAGTATTTGTGTCACACACAACAGCAGATGTGATTATAAACCACAGGAAGACTTGTGAAACTCAAGAACAGCTGTGACTTCATCACAGAGGATACCAATGGCATCAATACTCATGTTGTTGTGTGGGATTGACAGGGTCATGTGTGATTAATACACAATCTGTACTTTGGAGCCCAGATTCCACATCTAAATGAATCAGGTTGAAATGGTAGAATTCACAGGAATCAGATCATATCAAGAGTATAATAAAATTGTAGGAGCCTTCTACGGCATGTTATTGGAAGCCATTTTTGTTCCATAGCTGAGTGAAATGAAAATACATCCTAGATCTCAAGTAGTATTTTTTGTTGTTGTTTTTTTAATCAAGTAGTATTTATGTCAAAAAGGTTATAGCTTCTCAGCCTTAATAAGTATGGATCGAATTATACTCCCGTATTTTCTATGGTAAGTTGTTGCAGGAAATGACCTGAAAATTAGATCTGACTCCCAGACTGAACAACCTACCATGTCAATGTGGTACAAGACCAAAACATATAGTCTATGGCCCTCAGAGAAAATGTTCAGTCCTTGGCCCCATTCCAGGCCGAATAGAAACAATAGTCCACTTTCAGAATTTCTCACTACAAATAGGAACACTGCAATGTACAAAATTCCTGGGAGGGAAAATTCCTCCCTACTTCACAGATGATGAAACAACTACAGAGGAGGCCAAGGAACTTGCCCCAGGTCATACCAGTCAGAGGGGAAGTTAGAAATGGAAAGTATAATAAGGGAGGAAGCGGGGGAGAAGAAAAAGAAAAAAGAAAAAAGGGGAAAAAAGAAATGTATGTGATAACCTTGTCTATTTAAAAGGAATAGCAAGTTGTACATAGTGGAGTCGTGGTCTCATGTACAATCATCTTTTTTATTAGATGATGTTATAGAAATGCTTGTTTTATTCCATAAATTAAAAATAAAATGAAATGAAAGAACAGTTTTCTAGTTCAGATTGAAGTATGGATAGGGGAGAACTGAAAATAAATGATCTCTGAAACAGGAAGACATAGTTGCCAGATTACCTAGGTCAATACCAGCAATTCACATAGTAGACACCACTGTTAATAGATGAATGAATGAGTGAATGAATGGATGAATGAATGAATGTGAGTAAATGAAAGAATCTTTTTCTAGTTTACAAACTGAATCAAGGGGCAGTTAGGTAGTGCAGTGAATAAAACACCGGCCCCAGATTCAGGAGGACCTGAGTACAAATCTAGCCTCAGATACTTGACACTTACCAGCTGTGTGACCCTGGGAAAGTCACTTAACCCTCATTGGCCCCCCACCAAAAAAAAAAAAGAATATAAAACCAAACTGAATCAAAACAAATCCAATTAAAACTAAGAAAGGTGGGGGTAACTAGGTGGCACAGTGGATAGAGCACTGGCCCTGGAGTCAGGAGTACCTGAGTTCAAATCCGACCTCAGACACTTGACACTTACTAGCTGTGTGACCCTGGGCAAGTCATTTAACCCCAATTGCCTCACAAAAACAAACAAACAAAAATCCCAAAAAAGACTTAAGAAAAGCTTAGAAACCTCACCAGCCTTGATGTAGTTGTAGTCACTGGAACCTTCTGAAGTGCAGAAAACGGAATGCTTTTGCTGTACTACCAACAATTATAACCCTAGCAGAGTAGGGATAAGAGAAAATCGACCTTTTGAGTCCCTTATACATGAAAATTGGGGTTGAAAAGAATCATAGCATCATGGAATTTAAAGCTAGAAAAGATCCTAAGGGAATATGGGGGGCGGGGATGGACAGGCAGATAATAACTAAGTGAAAATGATTTCTCAATATGTCATACTTGTGCAGTTATGCAGAACATCTTCACCTTCCTTGAAAGTGTTTTGCTTTTTACTGCTCCCTCCCCCAATCTGCCCTTCCCTCCTTCCCCTCTTCTCCCCGCCCCTTTTGTCTCTCTCCCCTCCCCAAAATGCTTTCTGAGGAAGGCATTTTCAAGTTTCATGCCAGCAATGCTCAAACCCAGAAACCCAAAGGTATGTATGCGTATGAGTAGAAAGCATGGTAAGAAAGCTGAGGGGACAGCTAGGTGGCGCAGTGGATAAAGCACCAGCCCTGGATTCAGGAGGACCTGAGTTCAAATCTGGCCTCAGACACTTGACACTTACTAGCTGTGTGACCCTGGGCAAGTCACTTAACCCTCATTGCCCTGCAAAAAAACCCAAAACAAAACAAAAAAGAAAGCTGAGAGGATACCAGAGGATTTAGATTTGCTGGCAAACCAAAGCATCCTATCCATTACCAAAGTTTCTAAGCTAGATGAATAAAAATAGATTTGCTGGACATCTTTTCAGTTGGTTGTCTTTCTTTTTCTTTTGTTAAAATCAATGAATTAATTTATAATTTATGGGATAAAACAAGCATTTCTATAATGTATAATAAAAAGATGATTGCTCATGAAACTGCAAATCTATTATTACATTATTTTTATATCTATTTTTATAATTGGCTGTTCCTTTTAAATATATAGTAACGTTATCATGTACCTTTCTTTTTCTTTTTTCTTTTCTTCTTCTCCCCTCCACCCCTTGAGATAGCTACCGTTAGATACAAATAGGTGTACACACACACACTCATACATATATGTAAAATTATTCTATACATACTTCTATTTATCAGTTCTTTCTCTGGATACAGAGAGCATCTTTCTTCATATGTCCTTTACAATTCCGTTGGGTATTTATAAGAGTCGAAATGACTTATTCACTCAAAGTCAGTTGTCTTTCAAAAGGGGAATGGGAAAATTGTGGGTGACAGTACCTAAATTAGGGCTTCTTCTATCCTACAGACAAGAAAATTATAAAATGAACCTGGAGAAAAGTTTGGTTAAAAGAAAAGAAAGTGGGGCAGCTAGGTGGCACAGTGGATAGAGCACCGGCCCTGGAGTCAGGAGTAGTACCTGGGTTCAAATCTGGCCTCAGACACTTAACACTTACTAGCTGTGTGACCCTGGGCAAGTCACTTAACCCCCATTGCCTCACTAAAAAAAATTTAAAAAAAGAAAAAGAAAAGAAAGTGCCAGGGAGAGTTCAAAACTGTGGTGAGGCCCCAAGTCTTTGGAGTTAGAAGACCTAAGTTCAAATCTCAACTGCTCCTTGCTACTTCTGTGACCTTGGAGAAGTCATTTCAATACTCTAGCCTCTGTTTCCTTATCTATAAAATGAGGGTGTTGGATTACATGATCCCCAAGTCACCTTGTGGCTGTATACATTTGTACTACACATTTTTCAACTCCTCCAGAAAATCAAAAGTATCAACTTCCCTATACTTACTCCTCTTCAAACTCCCAACCTACCCCACCCCACCCCCTGCCAAAGACCTTGCATCTAAGGAATCTAAGAAAGTTGGAGTTGGAAGGGGCCTTAGAGGTCTACTATCTAATTATCCAGATGGAGTTGTAGCACATACAGTGCTTAACACAGCAACTCACAACACACATAGTAGGCATGCAATGAATATTTATCAAATTAAGTTATTTGGAAAGCTAGGTGGTACAGGGGATAGAGTGTCTGGCCTGGAGTCAGAAAGACCCGAATTCAAATCTGGCCTCAGATACTCACCAGCTGTGTGACTCTGGGTAACTCACTTAACCCTGTTTACCTCAGTTTCCTCATCTGTAAAAATGAACTGGAGAAGGAAATGGCAAACCACTCCAGTATCTCTGCCAAGAAAACCCCAAATGGCATCTCCAAGAGTCAGACGAAACTGAGAAACAACAAAAACAACCTTGCCTAAGGTCAGCTAATTAACAGCATGCCAGAGACTAGAACACAGGTTTGATGATCTTCCAGTCTAGTGCACATTCTGCTTCATACTTTTTTTTTTTTTTAGTGAGGCAATTGGGGTTAAGCGACTTGCCCAGGGTCACACAGCTAGTAAGTGTTAAGTGTCTGAGGCCGAATTTGAACTCAGGTACTCCTGATTCCAGGGCCAGTGCTCTATCCACTGCGCCACCTGGCTGCCCCTTGCTTCATACTTCTAAGAAGACGTGAATTAAGGTACACAATTTGTGATGCAAGGCTTTCTTCCTCCTTGTTTCAACAGCAAAAGTGTCCTACTTCAAAAACAAAGCTGAGACATAGGGAAGAAGCACTTTTAATCTGCTCCATGATATATGGCAAAAGAGCTCTCTCTCAGTGTCATGCATGGTAATTTCCCTCCTTGTAATAAGCAGCTTTCACTAGCAACCTTCCTATAATCGTGTAGTCTCATTTCTCAACACAATGGCTTTTAATTAAAGCACCGTGGTTGTCCTATACCATACACCTACATACAGCTAGGATATTATTTTATTCAAAGGGATTTGGGGTACCTACTACTTTCTCCAGGATTCTTCTGAGATTAACGGCACAAGTTTGGACACCTTGGAGAATGTTTAGCTAGTGTAATGGAGGAAAGACTGGCTACTAAGAACCAGTCCTTAGCACATGCTAAGATTTGCCTTCCTGATTGGTCAAAGAAAGCCTGAAAAGATAATTTCCTGCCTGGTTCTAATCCAACATATCCATCAGAATTCTGGAAGTCTGTTCCTGACCATGTGTATAATACCCCCTGTTAAGGGTTTGGTTAGCCATAAAACCCCCTGGGACTTGTAGGTCTCCCCAGTTTGGGAAGAAAGGAAACTAACAAAAAAGAAAGAAAGAAAGAAAGAAAGAAAGAAAGAAAGAAAGAAGAAAGAAAGAAAAGAAAGAAAGAAAGAAAGAAAGAAAGAAAGAAAAGAAAGGAAAAAGAAGAAAGAAAGAAAGAAAGGAAGGAAGGAAGGAAGGAAGGAAGGAAGGAAGAACGGAAGGAAGGAAGGAAGGAAGGAAGGAAGGAAGGAAGGAAGGAAGGAAGGAAGGAAGGAAGGAAGGAAGGAAGGAAGGAAGGAAGGAAGGAAGGAAGGAAGGAAGGAAGGAAGGAAGGAAGGAAGGAAGGAAGGAAGGAAGGAAGGAAGGAAGGAAACTAACAGCTCTTGAACTGGAGGTAGGAAGTTTCTACAGTGATGGTAGCAGGAGTTTGGGGAACTCTTTAGGAGAATGAGGAAAGGGGCAGCTAGGTGGCGCAGTGGATAGAGCACCAGCCCTGGAGTCAGGAGGACCTGAGTTCAAATCCGGCCTCAGACAGTTGACACTTACTAGCTATGTGACCCTGGGCAAGTCACTTAACCCCAATTGCCTCAACAAAAACCAAAAAATAACCCCCAAAACCCCAAGCAGTTCAAGTACCAAGGAAGTAGTCGGGATTACATAATATCTTTAGGGCAGCTAGGTGGCACAGTGGATAGAGCACTGGCCCTGGAGTCAGGAGGACCTGAGTTCAAATTTGACCTCAGACACTTAACACTTACTAGCTGTGTGACCCTGGGCAAGTCACTTAACCCCAATTGCCTCACACACACAAAAAAAGGAGAATGAGGAAAGAAGAAGGAAGAGGTGAAGGTCATCCTAAGGTAATAACACGATCATGACAGCAGCTGATCTCAGCACAATCTGCAGTTCCATCTCAAATTGGAGAAGCTATGAGGTGGCCAAGGTAGATAGTCTCCATGGATAGAGCATGGAGACTAGAGTCAGGAAGGCCCGAGTTCAAATCTGGCCTCAGACATTTCCTAGCTGTGTGACCCTGAGCAAGTCACTTACCCCCTATTTACCTCAGTTTCCTCATTTGTCAGATGAGCTGGAGAAGGAAATAGCAAACCATTTCAGTATATTTGCCAAGAAAATCCCAAATGGGGTCATGAAATATCAGAAATGGCTGACAACAATAAGCTGTTAGGTTTGTGACTGCAGGGATTTTGTTTATTAACGTTGTTGTTGTTGTTATTGTTGTTGCAAGCATTTGCTCAAGTAGTAATAGATTCAGGAGGGAATGCACTTCCAGTTTGGGGGGAAATATTTTGTAACTTATTGCCTGAGTTACAGTGCTTCTTGTATCTGTAGTAGACAGGGAGGGAAGGGCACCTTGGAATATGTCTTCCCTGGTGGGATGAATTGAGACAGTGTTTCTCACTCTCATATTCCCCATTTATCTTATAGAATCCTTAATCTTTTCAGTTACCCATCTTCTGCCGCCAAGAGGATTATAGACTTTTGGAACTAGAAGGACCCTTCAGAGGCCCAAAAAGGTTGCTCAAGTTTACACAGTACAGCTGTTCTAACTCCCCATTTAATGTTCTTCCTGATGCACTGAAGCATAGGCTATTAAGGTGAATACTTCTTTACTAGAAGATTCCAAATAGGAAGTAATTATTAGGATTTGAAGATGAGGATACAGGAGAGAAAGTCATTTGCCAAATATCCCTTTAGCCCTGCATTATAGTCATCCGTGTGCCAATTGGCATTAACTCATCACAGGCTTGGGCTTATAGTGTGTGTGTGGGGGGGGGGTATTCTGATAAATGCACCTCACTTGGCTTGAGCCCCCAACCCAGAAAAAATCTAGTAGCTGCTAAAGTCAAATTTAGAAAGAGATATTGGATCTCTCCATCTTACAATATTTTTTAATATTTAAATTCTGTTTTACTTAAACTTCTCATACTTGGGTAATCTTTCATGCCACGGAGTTAAATTTAAGTTTCTGTTTACATATTTATCACTTTGTAAGAACTCCTACTGGAGGGGGCAGCTAGGTGGCGCAGTGGATGGGGCACCGGCCCTGGATTCAGGAGTACCTGAGTTCAAATCCAGCCTCAGATACTTGACACTTACTAACTGTGTGACCCTGGGCAAGTCATTTAACCCACATTGCCCTGCAAAAAAAAAAAAAAAAGAACTCCTACTGGAAACCATTCCTTGTCTTTCCTTAGAATTATTGAATCTTAGAGCTAACAATGGCTTTTGTGATCATCTAGCACGTCAACTGTATTGTACAGATGAAGAAAAGAGGGCTCAGACAGGTAAAATTATTTGCCTCAGTTTACATATTTAGTGAACAGTAAAGCTGGGATCAGAACCCCAGGGCTTCCTGACTCCAGGACTATTTTCTCCTTCCTTGACACCCATTGCCTATTTTCCACTAAAGTTCCTGAGGGTCTCTGAATGGAGGGGGTAGAAACAGGGCAGACTAATTGAGTGCTTAATTAGAATTTGTCTTTTATCAGGCATCTCCATTTTCATTTCATGTTCTCAGGATTAGTAAAAATTACAATCCTAGATATCTCCTCAATACTTCACCTTCTCCAATTCCTGGGGGGGGGGGGGGGAGGTTTGGTCTTTCAGGATTTTTTTTCCCCCATTTCAAAAATAAATTTAACAATTGGTCATTGTGCTCCTCCTGCTGGAGAAAGAAGAAACTACAGAAAATGAAATGATTCCCTTTAACAAAATTACTTTGCCAGGTGTCCTAGGAGGATAAAATGAGTAGGAGTCACTGTCCTTGACCTCAGCTAGATTTGGCAATCTAGTTGGAAAGATGAAACTAACATACATAAAAATATGAGAGTCAATAACACGATTATTTGTATATAATGAACCAACCAACAAATAGTTATTGAGACTAAGATTATGCTTGGTACTCTAGAATAAAATTTTAAAAAGGATAAAGGATGGGCAGCTAGGTGGCACAGTGGATAAAGCACCAGTCATGGACTCAGGAGGACCTGAGTTCAGATGTGGCCTCAGACACTTGAAACTTATTAGCTATGTGACCCTGGGCAAGTCACTTAACCCTCTTTGCCAAGAAGAAGAATAAGGAGGAGGAGGAGGAGGTAGGAGGAGAAAGAAAGAAAGAAAGAAAGAAAGAAAGAAAGAAAGAAAGAAAGAAAGAAAGAAAGAAAGAAAGAAAGAAAGAAAGAAAGAAAGAAAGAAAGAAAGAAAGAAAGAAAGAAAGAAAGAAAGAAAGAAAAGAAAGAAAGAAAGAAAGAAAGGAAGGAAGGAAGGAAGGAAGGAAGGAAGGAAGGAAGGAAGGAAGGAAGGAAGGAAGGAAGGAAGGAAGGAAGGAAGGAAGGAAGGAAGAAAGAAAGAAAGAAAAAACCGTAAGTCCATTTCTTTTCTACAGGGCCAAAGGGGTAAAGAAGGTATTTTCCACAGCACAGCTTAATGCATGGTGTTTCTGCTGTCTGTTAATGAAACCTACACCTACCCTATATTTCTCCAAAAGAGAGAAAAATCATCCCAGTCTGGTAGTTTTAAATATACTGCCCATTCTGATGATGCAACATAGAACAGGGCTATTCCCACACATGTAGTAGCCAATGCAGAATGTGTTCTCCCAGAAGAAGATCCCTGGCATCTCCCACATAAGTGCCTCCATTGTGGGTAATTTGGGAATCCATCAAAGCCCTGTTACGCAGGAAAAGATTGTCACTGAATTGACAGTTATCCCTAAGTGAACTGTGTGCAGTCAAACCACAGATTTCTCAGAGCTAAGATTAGAATTAGTTTTTTTTTTAAAAGAATAGTAATGAGAAAAAATATTATGCACAATTGAAACATCTTTAACCCTGAACTATTTAAGCAAGTAATTGAAATTCAAAAATGGGAAATGGACAACAGAAATGACATCAACACTAACTATAATCATTTTATCCAGAAGTTTACTCAATGTAAATTAATTTCCATAATCAGACCAGAAAGTGTCATCTTCGGCAAGCATCTGATTTACTTGGCAAAGTAAGATACATGACTACTGCCAAAGGGAGCGCTGGTTTAGGATATAAACTCATTTGCTAAATCTGATGAAGAAGGATGATGAACAATTATGAGTATTGTTTCATAAAGCAGAGATGTGATAGAAGCAATATGTGTGGTAGGAACATTATTTACTAGTGTCCTTGTCATGAGAGATGTATTTTTCCAGGTGCCATTGGAGGATAAAATAAGGGGAAGCCATTGTCCTTGCCCTCAGTTATATCTTACAATTTAATTGGAAAGTCAGAACTAACAGATGGAGTATTCAGAGCAGCTAACAAGATTTAATTTGATTAATCTGTACACAATAAAGAAATCAGTAAGTGGGTGTTGAATGTCTGATATTATAGCTAGTGTTCTAAAATACAAAAAAATATATAAAGCCTTGAAAAGAATTGGGTAAGAGGAAGATCCCAACACATGGAACTTGTTCTAGTTTTATTGAGACGGAGGCACTTATTCAAGAGGAAAAACATAGGGTCCCTCCCTTTGACTATTACACAATGGGATGGCTGGGGAGAAACCCAACTTCTCTATGGTTTAGAGAGCTATTATTTCCAACTCTTCCTTGTTGGAAGAGGTAGTAACTCACCTCATTAGCCTGGGGAGTTTATTGGTTATTGTAGGACTTATCAAATTAGAATCTCTGCTCAAGGCACTACACACAAGGAAAATTCAATCTTCTTCCTTGGTTTGCTGCATTTCAGTGGACTCTAATCACATGAACAAGACATTATGGAGTTGGCCCTAAACATGGATTGTTTCTGGCTTTTACTCGTGGCCAAAAAAGTAAAAGACAAGGAATAAAGACTATAATAGCACCAGTCCTTTGTGACCTCTGCACCTGTAGCTCCTCCCAGCCTAGAGTCCTATACTAATTGCTTCCCAGCTGCTTTGCCTCATTACTTACTGCTCTGCTCTGGACACACCTCCGTCCTCTCCAGCCTCCCCACTTGCCTCATGATCCTGCTTCTTCTCAAGAGCCCAGACTCACTTTCATATTCTCAATATGGAAAACCATGGGCCAGAACGGGTGGGGATTGGTGGGGCACATCTTTCCATGCTGCTGCCACCTTGTCTTCCCTTTGCCCTTCCTTCTTCTTCCCAAAGTTTGCTTTCTGGTTGCCCCTATATCATTTCAGCTCTAGGCTTTTACTTATTTTTATAGGAGCTGAAGCATTAGGGGACTAACCCAATGCATGAAAAGGGCCTTTGCTGAGGTGGGCTGGAGCCAGCCCAAACCAACTTGCAAGAGTCAGCTGTTACATTTTCAGTGTGAACATCTATAGTTTGGAAATCAACAAATGCTACAAATAAGGACTTAATTTATTGTTTTGTTCATTTTTTAGATTTAATAAAGTGATGAAGAAAAATATTAATAATGCAGATTAGGGGCAGCTAGGTGGTGCAGTGGATAGAGCACTGGCCCTGGAGTCAGGAGGACCTGAGTTCAAATCCGGCCTCAGACACTTGACACTTACTAGCTGTGTGACCCTGGGTAAGTCACTTAACCTTCATTGCCCCTCAAAAAAAAAAAATAGAATTGAACACTTACTAGCTGTGTGACCCTGGGCAAGGCACTTAACTCTCATTTCCCTGCAAAAAACAACAAAACAAAACAAAAAGGAAAATGTAGTTTAACATGACTAACATGGAAATATGTTTTCCATGACTGCACATGTGTAACCTATATCAAATTACGTGACTTCTCAAGTGGGGGGGGGGAGGAGAGGAGGGAGAGAATTTGAAACTAAAAAAATTTTAAATGAATGTTAAAAATGGAATAAAATATTAAATCTGAACAAAAAAGAAATATGTAGTTTGCTCCATTTCCAAACCTGGTCATAGAAGACTGCCTGCTTTGGAGGTTGGTATAAGTGGATTGAGTGCCCACCTTTGGTTACATCAGAAACCTATATAAGCCAGCATCAAGAACACAGTATAGCTTATCAGATATTATGGGCTCCTTACCCCTAGGCAAACTACTGCCATTTTTGACCTGGGCTCATCTCCGTGAGAAAGTGGGGGACAAGGAGAGCTGTGCTCATCCATCAGTTGAAGTCATTATATGTCCTTGTTAAGTAACCATATCTTTTCGGTTGTTATCTAGTAGCAGGAATTTGTTGTTGTTGCTGTTGCCATCTGTCTCATTGACTCATTTTCACCAAATCCCAGTTTTGTACTTAGGACCAATGTATTGTGCACCAAGCCCAGTATGGAGTTCAAATGTGGTGGCTTCACTGTCATTAATGGAGAAAAAATTTTAATATATATCTCACAGGTCTTTTCCATTTTCTCTTTGTTCATTGTCATTCTGGTTTTATCCTTAAATGCCCTTAAAATGATCTGGCTTAATTAGGTTCACTACCAAATGTTTCTAGACTTTTCTCTCTACTTCTCAATGTTTTGTGTGATCATGTTGTTTTATAAGCTTCCAGTATCCTCCTTCATAAGATTTTATAAACAAGTTTATATTGTAAACTAGCGTTGCCCTTCACCTCCATATATGTCCACTTAGGAGAAGTTTGCATGAGTACTTAGTTCCCAAGTTCCTTTGGTTTTCTGGTGGTAATTAATTTTTTATCAGTTAAACTTCCTTAGGAAATGATGACAGTTTATTTCAATATCTGTTCTTTTATTCATTTCTTATTTTTCATCATCAAGAGTGTGTTTAAATAGGTTAGATTGGATTTCACTTAATTGTATACTATATCTTATTTCCATTTTAATTATTTTTTCTAATTTGGCATTGCTTTTTTTTTTTTTAATGAGGCAATTGGGGTTAAGTGACTTGCCCAGGGTCACACAGCTAGTAAGTGTCTGAGGCCGGATTTGAACTCAGGTACTCCTGACTCCAGGGCCGGTGCTCTATCCACTGCGCCACCTAGCTGCCCCGGCATTGCTTTTGATTAATGCTACAACAAGCTGATGGTCTGACTGTACACAGACAACTAATTTGGAAATGGCTCCAACATCAGTAGGTCCTATATCAACAGCCTTTCAGTTAAAATATAACAAATAATTTTTTGGTTTTTTGGTTGTTGTTTTTGGTGATAGCACATTCTGCTTCCCTATAATTTACAACCTTTTAGCCTACTTTGTTTCCTACTCCCTTTTTTTTTTTTTTTTTTTTGGTATTGGTGAAGCAATTGGGGTTAAGTGACTTGCCCAGGGTCACACAGATATTGTCAAGTGTCTGAGGTCAGATTTGAACTCAGGTCCTCCTGACTCCAGGGCCAGTGCTTTATCCATTGTACCACCTAGCTGCCTCCTGTTTCTTACTTCTAAACCATACTTGCCAATATATTTTTCACCAAGGTGTAGGGGGCAGCTAGGTGGCACAGTGGATAGAATACCACACCTAGAGTCAAGAATACTTATCTTCCTGATTTCAAATTTGGCTTCAGACACTTACTAGCTGTGTGCAAGTCATTCAACCCTGTTTGTCTCAGTTTCCTCATCTGTCAAATGAGCTAGAAAAGGAAATGGCAAACCACTCCAGTATCTTTGCCAAGAAATCCCCAAATGGAGTCATGGAGAATCAGACGTATCTGAAACAACTGAAAAACAACAATAAGCTAGTAAATAGAACAATAAGCCTCAGCTCTCAGAAAGAACTGAGTTCATACTTGGCTTCACACATGAACTGCGTAACCTCAGAAAAGTCATTTACTCTCTCTCTCTCTCTCTGCCTGTTTCCTCAACTATAAAGCGGGTATAATAGCACCTACAAACCAGTGTTGTTGTAAGGATCAGATGAGATCATTTTTGTGCTGTTCAGCACAGTGCATGGCACATAGTCAGTGCCTAATAAGTGCTTGTTCCCCTTCCTACCTTCCCTTCCCTTCTCCCTGCCTCTCCCATATGCCCACCTTTGCATTAAAGTCATTGAATATTAAAATTTTCATAGATTTCATTTGGAGAGTCTTATTGAGTCTTTTATTTTCAGCAACAGCTGGTAGCTTAATTATTTTCATTGTGACCTTTTTGCAGAAGCTTAATTTGAGATGACCAAGTGCCCTATGAGATAGCACTCCTTGTTTCCTTTGAAGGCAAATTACCTGTCTGTGACACCTGATTTATTTGCTTCTCCATGGAGAGCCTGTGAGGTTCATTTAGTGGTAGCTTCCTTTTGTTTTCTGGTTTCCTTTACAAGAATTTCATGATGGACACATTTCCCTTCCTGGTGGCACAGTGGATTCAGCTCCTGACCTAGAATCAGGAAGACTTGGGTTCAAATTAGGCTTCAAAAATTCACTGGCTGTGTGATCCTGGGCAAGTCACTTCACCTTTACTTTGACTCAGCTTCTTCATCTGTCAACTGGGAATCATAACAGCACCTATCTCCCAAGGTTGTTGTGAGGATTAGGTTAGAGAATAATTGCAAAGTGCTTAACACAGAACCTGGCAGATAGTAAGTGATCTGTAAATTTAGCTCTTTTAATAGCACTGGGCCTGGAGTCAGGAAGTTTGTGTTTGTTCGGTTGTGTCCAACTCTTCATGACCCCATTTGAGGTTTTCTTTGCAAAGATACTGGAGTGGGGGTGGGGGGAACAGCTAGGGGGCGCTATAGTGGATAAAGCACCAGACCCGGATTCAGGAAGACCTGACTTCAAATCTGGCCTCAGACACTTGACACATGCTAGCTGTGTGATCCTGGTCAAGTCACTTCACCTCTGTTTTCCTGTTTCCTCATGTGTAAAATGGCGATGATAATAAGACCTGCCTCCTAGGGTTATTACGAAGATCAAATGAGATAATATTTGCAAGAACACTTAGCAAAGTGCTTTACTTATATAGAAAGTGCTCTATAAATGCTTATTCCCTTTCACTTGCTCTTCTCCTTCCCCATCCCCCTTTGGTGGTAGGTCCACTGGAAAAAGATCTCACACTGAACACTACCAGTCAGGTAAGTATCTGTAGATCATCCAAAAAATGAGGTGATTCTTGGCGGCATCTTGGAAGATGTCAGGTTCTCTGACTCCACAGAAGCAGAAAGCAGTCAGGCTATTTTTTTCTTTTGTTTCTTGGGATGCCATAGTTGAAGAATTCATCCTCAAGTGGCCAGTCAATCAGTGATGAGTCTTTCCCTAATTAGTCAAACTATTACTTGGAAAGAAGAGCCTGTGTGGCATAGTAGAGCCAGTGCTATGCCCCATGGTCAGAGTTTTCTCGAACTTGGGGTCACCTCTACTCTGCAATGAAGCATCAAGGAGTAGGACTTCGGGGAGGTGCCAGAACACCCACACTTGTGACAATGATTGCTTTTCTTATTTATAAAGCCTTTTAGAGAAACCAGAACTGGAAGTTGTCTTTGACTCCTTCCCTGCTCTTGAAGGATGTGATCCCGAAACTTCACCTTCTTTTGATAAATCACATAGATTGGATCTCTTGTGAGGGTGCTGCCTCCCTTACTGATGAGCTATTGGGGAGAAAAAACAGAATTACCATCAATCTTTGCAGATATAGTACAGCCAGGGAGGCATTATGGATCTGATTGAATAGCATCTGTTTGTCATTTCTCCACTGCTCATCTGACTGGCACAGTTGACTTTCATAATTTAAAGGTAGGATGTTGTCAAATTATCTATTACCTAGTCTGAAGTCTCCTCCTCTCCAACAACAACAACAAAAAGCCAGGAAGAAGTCAAGTAAATAAAAACCAGTCTGAGAGAGAAAAGCAATCACACATTTCCAAAGTAAATTGGTCTCATGTGGGGAAAAAAAACTACTCAGTACCTTAGTTTGAAAAAAAAAAACAAAACTACTTTTTTTTTTTGCAAAGACATGCTAGGAGAGAGGAAGACAAAGAACATCTTTCTTCAATTTTGAGAAAAAGAATTTCTATTTCACTTTTACTGTTTAATATTCCCATAAACTGGACTTTACACTTAAAAAAAAAAAACCAGCTAAGGGGCAGCTAGGTTGTGCAGTGGATAAAGCATCAGCCCTGGATTCAGGGGGACCTGAGTTCAAATCCGGCCTCAGACACTTGACACTTACTAACTGTGTGACCCTGGGCAAGTCACTTAACCCTCATTGCACCACCAAAAAAAACAGCTAAGTGCTTTAATGGTCTGGGTTGTTTTCTCTGAGTCAGAAAAAAAAAATATATTTTAAGTCTGTCTATTTTGAGCTTTAGTGTTTTGAGGCTTTCGGCACAATTTAAACTTGCTTAGGAAAGCCACTTTCTTAGCAAGTTTCCTTACTGGGTCACTTGGGCTTTGAACAATTGAGAACTTGCCTGGAGGTCTGGCCTTGCCTGGTCCTAGGGGAGGGTAATTTCCTAGAACTTTAAATATTTGAGAGATAGCCCCAAAGGACCCAAAGAAGTCCATTCGCCCAGTCAATTTCTCTTGGCTCTTTGTTTTGCTAAACTTACCATGTGCCAGGCATTAGGGATACAAAGACAAAATGGAAGCATATCAGGGGCAGCTAGGTGGCACAGTGGATGAAGCACCAGCCCTAGAGTCAGGAGGGCCAGCCTCAGACATTTGATACTTACTAGCGGTGTGACCCTGGACAAGTCACTTAACCCCAATTGCCTCACCAAAAAAAGAGAGAGAGAGAGAAAGAGAGAGAGAGAGAGATCAGAACTAATAAGGAACACAACATACAGAAGCAAATGAATTTAATGTCCGTGTTGGATGAACCCAGAGATTTCCAGCTACTAGAGTAAAGATTCATATTTAACAAAAATTGCTGGAAAAAGTAGAAAGAAGTTTGGTGGAAACTTTGATTTAGACCAGGGCGGGGGGTGGTGGAGCCAGCTCAAAGTATCTCAAGATAGTCAAATCTTAAATTTTCAGTCTGAGTATTTATACCTCAGAAATTGACAAATGCTACAAATCAGGGCTTGATTTATTGTCTTGTTGATTGACTAGACTTAAAAAAGTATTGGAGACAGGGGCAGCTAGGTGGCACAGTAGATAGAGCACCAGCCCTGGAGTCAGGAGGACCTGAGTTCAAATCCGGCCTCAGACACTTAACACTTACTAGCTGTGTGACCCTGGGCAAGTCACTTAATCCCAATTGCCTCACTAAAAAAAAAAAAGAAAGAAAGTATTGGAGAAAATATTAATAATGAAAATTAAACTTAAAAGTGTTTCATGTTCCTATTTTTTTTTCTTGGAGAGTTGGTTGTATTAAACATTTGCCAAAAGACCATTGGTTTAGACCAGAAAGAAGAGGGAAATTTGGATGGAGACTCAGAAAAACAGGACAGAGCTGGAATCACATGATAAATTTATTGTATGTTTTTTTTTCTTTTTTTGTGGGGCAATGGGGGTTAAGTGACTTGCCCAGGGTCACACGGCTAGTAAGTGTCAAGTGTCTGAGGCCAAATTTGAACTCAGGTCCTCCTGAATCCAGGGCCGGTGCTTTATCCACTGTGCCACCTAGCTGTCCCTATTGTATAATTTTTAAAAATTATACATAATTGAGATTTCTGCTTTCATATGCCACTGTTTTATTTCCTTTTTATATGGAAATTATAATATTTGGTGATTTCTGTCATTTCCACTATAGAGCCCCCAGGCAGATGCTGCAGACCCCCTGGAGCATCACTCATCAGATCACTGACAGGGTCCTTTTCCTGGTACCCACAGGCAGAATTCTGACTGTCTTTACAGAGCACTGATCTTGTTTTAGAGGTGGCAAGGTAGTGCGATGGATAGGAATTCAAATCTTATCTCAGACACTTACCAGCTATGTGCCCCCTGAGCAACTTACCTCACCTCTGGCTCCCTCAGTTCCCTCATCTGCAAAATGGGGATGATAACAGTACCTCCCTCCCAGTGTTACTGAGAGGATCAAATGAGATCACTGTAAAGTGCCTGCCACATAGTAAGCACTACATGAATATGAGCTATTATTGATAGAAGAGTTTAGTGTTTCTCTTTGGATGTCTTGGTCATTCTGGCTCATGTCTTTTTGAGATCTATTGCTGGATTATACGTGGGAAACCTGACCTCCTCCACAGTCATAATGTTGCCATCTTAACTGGAAACACGATTAAATTTATTCCTATTGATTTTAGTCTGGCATTCTGAGTAACAGAGGTCTTTTAAAATCCCCAATTCTACCATCTAACATACTAACTAACCTTCCACATTTATGTCATTTTTAGCCTTGATAAGTTTGATCTCTACATTTTCAATTCAAGTTATTGATTTTTTTTTTTTTAATGTCAGGGCAGCTAGGTGGCGCAGTGGATAGAGCACCAGCCCTGGAGTCAGGAGGACCTGAGTTTAAATCTGGCCTCAGACACTTGATATTTACTAGCTGTGTGACTCTCGGCAAGTCACTTAACCCTCATTGCCCCACAAAAAAAAAAAATGTTATTTATGTTTTATTTTATCTTTATTTATTTTGTTAAATATTTTCCAATTACATTTTAATCTGGTTCCAGACACACTGGGGAGTGTTGAGGGCTGCATGTTGGCCATAGGAACCATGTTTGGTACTTCTGACCTAGATGATATGTGTGGTTCCTTACAACTTTAAAACCCTTTTCTCCTTGAAAAAGGAAACTCACATTAATACATTATGAGTGAAACTTTAAAATGGCATAATTATGGGGCAGCTAGGTGGCACAGTAGATAAAGCACCGGCCCTGGATTCAGGAGTACCTGAGTTCAAATCCGGCCTCAGACACTTGGCACTAGCTGTGTGACCCTGGGCAAGTCACCTTAACCCCCATTGCCCCGCAAAAAAAAAAAAAAAAGGCATAATTATTTTAGAAAGCAACCTGGAATTGTGCAAATAAAATGACTAAAATGTCCATAACCTTTGAATCAGAAGCTTCATTTCTGGATTTATAACCCCAATAAGTCACTGATTGAAAGTCCCAAGGGCAGCTAGTGTTGCAGTGGATAAAGTACCGGCCCTGGATTCAGGAGGACCTGAGTTCAAATCCTGCTTCAGACACTTGATACATACTAGTTGTGTGACCCTGGACAAGTCACTCAACCCTCACTGCCTCACCAAAAGAAAAAAAAGTAAATAAATAAAAGGTATATAAATTCTTTAAAAAGAAGAAGAAAATCCCCATATACACAAAAATATTTGTAGCAGCACTTTTCATGATAGCTAAGAGTTAGAAGCAAAATAGATGCCTAATAACTGGAGAATGGTTAAACAAATTGTGGTTCATAAGTAATGGAATACTGTTGTGCCATAAAAAACGATGTGTGTGATGAAGACAAAAAAGCGTGGAAAAATCTATATGAACTGATACAGAACCAAGAAAACAAATACAGAGTAACCACAACAATGTAAGTGGAAAGAACAACTACAATCCAAAAAAAAAAATTAAACATACCAAAATTATAAAGATCCATCAGAACTCAAATGACGAGATCCAAGAGGAGTCCCCTAATTTAACGCTTCATGGAGAATGGGAAGTCCAAGGTGTTAACCATGGCACGTGTTTCAGACTTTTTCAATGGATTGATCAGTTATGCTGATTTTTTTCTTCTTTAAAAAATTATTGGGGGCAGCTAGGTGGCGCAGTGGATAGAGCACTGGCCCTGGAGTCAGGAGGACCTGAGTTCAAATCTGGCCTCAGACACTTGACACTTACTAGCTGTGTGACCCTGGGCAAGTCACTTAACCCTCATTGCCCCGCCCCCCCCAAAAGTATTGATTTAGATTGAAATGAATTGGCCTGAAATGAAATGAGGTCACTTAGGTGTGATTTCTTCTCTGCAAACCTCACAAATATACCAGCTGTGTGACTTGGGCAATTCACTGAGCCTCTCTAGGGTTGGACTCACTGGCCTCTAAGGTCCCTCCCAGAGCTGTCTATAGTAGTCAGCTGCCATCTTTTTCACTCTTCACAAATCATCTGTGATAGGGCCAAGCATCCCCTCTCTTCCCAGCCCACCACACAATAGGGATTAGTTTTCCATAAAAGACAACAAAGCTGTGTCTGGTACCTGATGGACCTTGACTCCCTTAATGCAGCTTCTGGGTTTCCTAAAGGCATAAAACAACAGGGATTCAGTGCTCCTGCACTTGTTGGATGTGTGAAGACCACAGGAGACACCAGACCAGTCTGCTGACCAAACTGCTTCCTTAGAAGACAACGCCCTTCTCCCATCTAGAGAGGCCAGTTGTCACTATGTCCTTGTTGCTGTGTTACTTGCTTTGTTGCAGCTAGGTGGCACTGCAGTGGATAAAACGCCAGGCACGGAGTCGGAAAGACTCATCTTCATGAGTTCACAACTGGCCCCAGACACTAGCTGTGTGACCCTGAGCAAGTCACTTACCCCCGTTTGCCTCAGTTTCCTCATCTGTCAAATGAACTGGAGAAGGAAATGGCAAACTCCTCCAGGATCTTTGCCAAGAGAACCCCAAATGGGATCACGAAGAGACACACGTGACTGAAAACCAGCTGAACAACAAAAAAATTTGCTGTGTTAGAGAAAAGAATACTATATGCCAGGAACTCTGTTGACCCCTTTACAAATATTATCTCATTTGATCCTCAAAACAATCCTAGGAATTAGATATTATCACCATTTCACAATTGAAGAAAACAGCAGCTTGCTGCAAACAGCAGCTTGCCCAACATTCCCCAAGTTTCAGGCATTTTTGCTCTTGACTACTGGTGGTATCACTCTAATATCAGCACCCCCTTAATTTAGGTGCAATGTTGGGATGAAATGAGGTCCTTCCAAGCCACTGAGCATTTAGAAAAGGAGGTTGACTGTCCTAACACAGCAAGAATATGCAACAAGGGTCCAGAGACACTTATTTAGCATCTCTGTGTATTCCCCTTCATCTCCATCTGGAAATGTGTCTGGTCACTAAGTCACCAGGGTGGGAGGCTAAAGACCCATGTGGTCTAAGAGGCCCAGACTACACATTACTGGTACTTTCCATACCCTTGAGATGACTGGGATGCTAGGTGAGGGATGTTGAGGTGAACAGGCCTCAGGGGCAGCTTCGTCTTCTTCCTTGTAAAGCCTCACCATGTTGTGGGTGGGAGAAAAGAAGATGCATCAGGAAAATGCCGATCCTATCACATTGACCTAGAAAAAAAAGTTTAGGGGGTGGCAGGATGGCAGCTGGCCTCAGTGTAGTTTCCATCCTCCCAGATCAGAGGCAAGAGGACGGTGGAAGAAGTGGCAACCCTGCTTGAAAGGCTTACAAATTTAGTTCAAGCCTGTGTGAGGGCCAAAATTTGATATATGGAGCGTTATTTGGGTGACTCGCCTTAATATTGGGGTCCCGGAAATATGAGGGACCCTTTTAGGTTTAACCTCCTCTCTGAACTGCCCTTTTTAGATATTTCTCCCAGGCCAATAAAAAAGGAGCCTCTAAGCTTTAGTTCACAAAAGGATCAGATTTTATTACTTGGGAATTAATTAAACAACAAAGGTGAAAATAATAAAAATCAAAGATAAGGAAATAGGACAATAGAAATACAGAGAAATGCTCTTAACTCTAAATTTAGCCTATTAGGGTTTTCCATCACTAAACTCACCAAACACCTGAATAGCCTGCCAGTCTAAGGTTGCTCCCGTGCCACCTGGACCACAGTCGCCACACCAAGACAGAGCACGAACACACACCACCAGCTCAAGGGCCCAGAAGGAAAAGGCCGAGTTCTGGAAAACACTTAGTGTTCCGGAAGCAGCTTGCCTCCCTTCAGCGAGTGTTCAATCTCTCCTCCCCCAAAATGGGAGGTCCTTCAAAAGCTGCCTTTCTGAGCTCAGTAACATATGTAACCTCGGGGTGGGCCAGGTGTGGCCCCTCCCAAATGAGTTAGCTAAAAACGGGAATATTAATCTTTACCACAAATAATTTTTACCACACCTGTAATGTTACAGATAAGGAAATCAAGTCCCATGGAAATTAAATGAACTGCCCAAGTCAGCAAGGGCTGACTCAAAATCCAGTGACCACACTGCAGTTAAGTATTAGCATTGGGGCAGCTAGGTGGCGCAATGGAATGAGCACCAGCCCTGGATTCAGGAGGACCTGAGTTCAAATCCGGCCTTGGACACTTGACACTTACTAGCTGTGTGACCCTAGGCAAGTCACTTGGCCCTCATTGCCCCCCCCCCAAAAAAAAAGTATTGGCATTAATTGTTCTTGAAATTCTTTCTAGGAAAACTCTCTTTATAAAAACAAAAATGAGAAAAAACACAAACAAAACTTGGTTCAATAAATGGAAATGTTTCATGTATTCCCATCAGGATCTCATTCCTTGTAGAAGCTTCCTGGACTGAGCTCCAGAGATTCCCTCTTCAGCAACAAAGGCTGGGTTGTACATTTCACCCTCAACTTCACCTGTCCACCTGTCATCCACCCGGTCATCTTTGCTTTCCCAGGAGAGAATAAATGAATCACAAAGTGGACAGACAAAGCAAAGATCCAAAAATGGAAAGAAAAATGGTAATAAGAACTTTCTACCCCTCAAAAAAAAAAAGGTTGATTTCACTTTTTAAAAATAAGTACCTGTATATCCAGAGGCATAATTGTTTTCTGAAATAATTATGGCAAATATCAGATGATTCTGGAAATAACAAAGATGGAAGCAGAAAACGGGGGGAAATGTTGTGGACAATTTCCCAGATAAAGTCATATCTCAAACATATAAAGAACTTTGTCAAATCTATAAGAATATGAATCATTCCCCAACTGATAAATAGTCCAAGGATATAAACAGGCAGTTTTCCAATGAAGAAACCAAAACAATTTATAGCCATATGGAAAAATGCTCTAAATCATTATTGATAAGAAAAATGCAAATTAAACCAAACTTGAGATATCATTTTACACCTATCAGATTGGCTAAAATGATATAAGGGGAAAGTGACAAATGTTGAAAGGGACGTGGAAAAATTGGGACACTAATTAATCTGATCCAACTATTTTGTAGAGCAATCTGAAATTATGCCCAAAGAGTTATTAAACTTCCGATACCCTTTGACGCAACAATACCACTATTAGGTCTGTTTCCCAAGGTGATCAGGGAAAAATGAAAAGAACCTATTTGTTCTAAAATATTTTATAGCAGCTCTCTTTGTGGTAGCAAAGGACTGAAAACTACGGGGATGCCTATCAATTGGGGAATGGCTAAATAAGTTGTGGTATAGGGGCAGCTAGGTGGCACAGTGGATAGAGCACCAGCCCTGGAGCCAAGAGGACCTGAGTTCAAATCTAGATTCAGACACTTGACACTTACTAGCTGTGTAACCCTGGGCAAGTCACTTAACCCCAATTGCCTCACCAAAAAAAACAAAAACAAAATAAGTTGTGGTATATGATCATGATGGAATTCTTTTGTGCTATAAGAAGTGAGTTCATTGGTTTTAGAAAAACATGAAAAGACTTGTATGAAATAATGAAGAGCAGGGGGCAGCTAGGTGATGTAATAGATAAAAGCACTGGCCCTGGATTCAGGAGGACCTGAGTTCAAATCCAGCCTCAGACACTTGACACTTACTAGCTGTGTGACCCTGGGCAAGTTATTTAACCCTCATTGTCCCACTTATATAAAAAAAAAAAGGTTTCTCTTTAAAAAAATGGGTGAGGAGTATTTTCTATTTTAAAATATTTTATTACAAAATATTTTAAATTGTAAAAGTTATATTATTTGTTGTTAAATTTATTATTTATTTTTATTTTATTAAGCAGCTTATTATTATTTTATAAGGCAGCTAGGTGATAGAGTAGTTAGAGCCTAGGCCTGAAGTCAGGAAGACCTGAGTTCTAATCCAGCCTCAGATACTTACTAGCTGTGTGACCCTGGGCAAGTCACTTAACCCCCATTGCCCCACAAAAAAAAAAAAAAAGGGTATAGACAGAAAATTAACTTCTTGTTTGTACATGGTTGTCTCGCTCATTAGTCTGGGAGTTCAAGAAGAGCAGGGACTGGTTTTTTTGCCTTTCTCTGTATCCTTAGCACTTAGCACAGTCCCAGGCTTACTACTGTAAGCCCTGCAAAAAACAAACAAAAAAGAGATAGAGATAGGTATAAATATAGAGACAGAGACAGACAGAGATAGAAATAGAGATAGGTATAGGTATAGATGTAGATGTAGATATAGATAAACGCCGGCCCACTCTTCATCTCTCTCTCTTTTTTTTGAGGGGCAGTGAGGGTTAAGTGACTTTCCCAGGGTCACACAGCTAGTAAGTATCAAGTGTCTGAGGCTGGATTTGAACTCAGGTTCTCCTGAATTCACGGCCGGTGCTTTATCCACTGCGCCACCTAGCTGCCCCAATTTTAGTATTTCTAAAAATTCCATGGCATGGGAAGGAGGCTGCCAAATATAAGGCAACTAGGTGGCTAAATTTCAATTATGCCACAGGACCCTTAATAACTTCATAGTTACTATTAACTCAATCAATAATTTTCATCCATTTATTAAGTATTCATTAATAAACATTCACTATGCACCAGGAACTGTGTTGGGCATTGGAGATACAAGAACAAAGAATGAAGCAATCCCCTCTCACAATAAGTTTTCATTCTAATGGTGGAGACAAGCGGGATGAGCTACTGAGGGAAGAAGTACCCTTGCTTTAGGTGGAAGTGACTGGAAGACTTCCTGCTTGGGTCTCAGGTACAGTGGCTGACCCGAAGGAGTATATATGTGGGAATGGACATGAAGAATTCTTGGAATCCAGTATCTGTCTGGGTGCTTACAGTAGCTCCAAGGCTGATTATTGTGGATTTGGGTCAAAGGAAGTCCTTGGAGTTTCCTGAATTATCATATGGAGTTAATATTAAATAATGTCCGATCTTGGGGTTGTGTGTGAAGGATATTTCTTCCCTAGTAAGGGAAATGAAAGAGACTGAGCTACTTCATTATACAAATTCCCTTTTTAATTCTGTGTAGTCAGTAAAGAAGGTAAATGCTACCTGAAGATTAACAGTAAACTACAGGGCAGCTAGGTGGCGCAGTGGATAAAAGCACTGGCCCTGGATTCAGGAGGACCTGAGTTCAAATCCAGCCTCAAACATTTGACATTTACTAGCTGTGTGACCCTAGGCAAGTCACTTAACCCTCATTGCCCCACCAAAAAAAAAAAAAGAAAGAAAGAAATTGTTCTACTGATTCTGTTCACTTCGTTCTTTATCAGTTCCTACTGTACAGGATTCTCTGAAAAAATTTCAATAACAATACTACTACACTCATATAGCACAATTTGTTTAGCCATTCCCCAACTGATAGGCACCCCTTAGATTCTAGTTCTTTGCTTATCTTTTTTCCCTTTTTATTCTCCTCTTCAGAATGGAGACATTTGCTTTGCTTGTGGCTTTTCTCTCCCTCTTAATCCCCACCTCCTCCACCCATGCTTATTTCCTTTTTGAGTATGATGTATTTCTACACTGAACTGTTCATTTATGTTCTGCTCCACTTTTTTTTTTTAATGAGGCAATTGGGGTTAAGTGACTTGCCCAGGGTCACACAGCTAGTAAGTGTTAAGTGTCTGAGGCCGGATTTGAACTCAGGTACTCCTGACTCCAGGGCTGGTGCTCTATCCACTGCACCACCTAGCTGCCCCTAAATTACAGATCTTTTTTTTTTTTTTTTGGCGGGGCAATGGGGGTTAAGTGACTTGCCCAGGGTCTTGCCCAGGGTCAGACAGCTAGTAAGTGTCAAGTGTCTGAGGCCAGATTTGAACTCAGATCCTCCTGACTCCAGGGCCAGTGCTCTATCCACTGTACTACCTAGCTGCCCCCATGCCCCACTTTGTCCATTATGGATAACTCTAACCTTCTATGTTCTTTTCATACAACCCAATTAGGAAAAATAGCAAGCTCTACTCCTTCCTTCCTCCTTTTATCCTGTCTTCTCTTTCCCTTCTCTAAACACCTAGAACAGAACTAATCCAGCCTCAGGTTCTCCGTTCTTCTGATTTAACTCTCTCAGTTCCACTTTCCATTGTTCAGTCATGTCCAACTCTTCATGACCCCATCTGGGATTTTCATGGCAGAGATACTGGAGTGGTTGGCTATTTCCTTCTCCAACTCATTTTACAAATGAGGGAACTGAAGCTAATCGGGTTAAGTGACTTGTCCAGGGTCACACAGTTAGTTTCTGTGGCCAGATTTGACTCTGGAATATGAATCTTCCTGACTCCAAGTCCGGCAGTCTATCCACTGCAATACCACCTAGCTGCCCAACTCCCTCAATAGGCTTTTGAAAACATGAAGATTCTGAAGAACCTTAGAATGTTAGTACTACCTTACCATACAGGTCTTTGGAGTTGCTTGAATACACTGACCTTTTCACTTTCTTCTGGACTCTTGTGTTTGCTTCTCAAAGTTTTTACTTAGCTCAGGCTTTTTCATCTGAAATGCTTGATAGTTCTCCCTTCCATTAAAAGTGAGTTTATCAGGGCAGCTAGGTGGCGCAGTGGATAGAGCACCGGCCCTGGAGTCAGGAGTACCTGAGTTCAAATCCGGCCTCCGATACTTAACACTTACTAGCTGTGTGACCCTGGGCAAGTCACTTAACCCCAATCGCCTCAACAAAAAACAAAAACAAAAAAGAGAAGCTACCAGGTCTTTCTTGTGTCCTTCTGATTATAGTCCCTTGTTTCTTCAAATAATCTTTTTCGGGATACTTGAAAGGATTTTCTCTTTGACCCTGTATTTTGGTTGTAATATTCCTGGTAAATTTTCCTTTTGGGAAGTTTATTTGTAACTTTACTTCTCCCTCTGCTCCTCATAGATCTGAGTTTTAATTTATGATATATTAAATATAGTGCCCAGACTGTTTTTTTTTTCTCATGGTTTTCAGGGAGTCCAAAGATTTTAAATTCTCTCTCCCGGACCTGTTTTCTAAGTCATTTTTTAAAATCTCCTGCTTCATTTCTTTTAGCTATATCTATGTACTCCTTTGGAAAAAATCTATTTTTTTCCTTTGGTCTCTGCTATAGTTATTATAGAGTTTCTTTCTTCTTCTAGGCTGGATTTTGGGGCATCTCTAGAACAGCAATGAGTTCTTATATTGGTCTATGTCTCCTTTGATTTACATGTTTCTCCATCTTCCTGAATTTGGTCTTTGTGCTGGGCTCTGCCCCTGCTGCCTTTATGGGTGGGGAGGTCAGCTCTGCTTGGTCTCAACCTGGGGCACCTTGGTTCCTGTGCTAACCTCTAATTCACAAATTAGGCACTTCTGGATCTTTGTGCTTCAGGACACTGGGTCTTCAGTGCCCTCTATGGTGTCTTGGGACAGAAGGCTAGATCTAGCAACTTAGAACTCCTGGAGATTTGAGCTGCCCAGCCTGTGTGCTGTGCCTTCCCAGGGCTACCAAGATTCTCCCTATGAGATTCCCACTGCCTGGAAATTCTCGTGATCGTCCTGGTCTTGCTGCCTCTGGACTTAGAGATCCAAAGTCTCCACTTGTCTCTGGTCAGTCTCTGCTCATGTGGGAAGGTTGAACGTTGAATTGTCCTTGCCTGTGCTGGCTTTGTTGGTAGCTCCTTTTCCTATTTCCCTTGAGCTTATTATTGCTGACTTTTTGGCAGTTTGGGGGTGTAAGAAGTCACTTACTGTAGTTTCTAATTAGATTTTTTAAAAAAAAATTTTTATTTATTTTTTCCCGTTACATATAAAGATAGTTCTCAACTTTTGTTTATACAAACTTTCCAATTTCAGATTTTTTTCTCCCTCCCTCCCCCCTCCCCTAGACAGAAGGTAATCTGATATAGGTGTTTATATATATATGTATGTATGTATGTATATATATATGTAGAATAACATTAAACATATTTCTGCATTAGTCATGTTATAAGAGAAAAAACAGCAATGAGGAAAAACCTCAAAATAGAAAAACATCAGCACCAAAAACAAAAACAAAAGAAATAGTATGGTTCAATCAGCATCTATACTCCACAGTTCTTTTTTTTTTTTTCCTGGATTTGGAGATCCTCTAATAAGATTTTTTAATCATTATTCAGTCTGGTACAGGAAGAAAGAAATGAAGGAAGGGAGGGAAGGAGAGATGGAGAAAAGAAGGAAAAGAGGAAGGAAAGGAAAGGAAAGGAAAGGAAAGGAAAGGAAAGGAAAGGAAAGGAAAGGAAAGGAAAGGAAAGGAAAGGAAAGGAAAGGAAAGGAAAGGAAAGGAAAGGAAAGGAAAGGAAAGGAAAGGAAAGGAAAGGAAAGGAAAGGAAAGGAAAGGAAAGGAAAGGAAAGGAAAGGAAAGGAAAGGAAAGGAAAGGAAAGGAAAGGAAAGGAAAGGAAAGGAAAGGAAAGGAAAGGAGGGAGGGAGAAAGGAAGGAAGGAAGGAAGGAAGGGAAGGAGGGAGGAAGGAAGGAAATGAAAATTTATTAAGCACTTACGGTGTCTTCCACAGGGAAGTCTTCATCTACATCGATATTTCATTAAAATGACTAAGAAGGCTTACCAGAGTATGTAGAGAAATCATAAAAATGATGATAAACTAAAGTAAAAATCAAACGACCTTTTTAGCACTGTACTCTCCCTACACATTCACCTGAAAAATCAAGGTAATATTGAGAAAACTCAGTGACCATTTCTAAAGAAAGATCACCCCCTGCTGGTCATCTTAATGACTGACTACTTGTTAAAAGGACTTATCAATTGGCCAAGCGTCACAAATATCAATTAAGCTTTTATCCACGTAGATGGCGTTTTATTTTTCGAAAGACAAACCTTATTTGGCCAAAGGAACATTATATTCCTGTTTCATGCTACATTTAACATAAAATTAAACACACAAGTTTTCAAATTAGTGCCTACTTCCTACTTAATGTATATAGACAACTTCAAAGAATGCTAGAACTACAGGCCCCGTTAATTATCTTGCTGAGCCTCTCTTGCATGAACAATGAAAAAACAAACCTAGAGTGGTGAATTCATTTGCCCAAATCATAGCAGGTCAATGGCAGAGCTGGAACCAGAAAATGTATTCTGCTCAAACTCTAAGCCCACATTTTCTCCACTCCCATATCACATTTCTTATCTAAGCCCCCTCATTTTGGAGGTGAGGCTTAGAAAGATTGTTATTTCTTGCCTAGAGCTATGCAGTTAGTTAGGAAGAGAAGACATGAGAATTCATACTTCTCTTCTGACTCAGGGTCTACACTCCCTTCTTAGTTACATAATTGTCTGCAGAGGCCAAAACACTGAAATCTGTAATGCTAAAATTGAAGATTTCTTTTTTTCCCCCATTTATTTAGAATTTTTCCCCATTTACATGTAAAAACAATTTTAACGTCCATTTTTAAAACTTTGTGTTCCAAATTCTCTTCCTCCCTCTCTCCCCAAACCCCGCTTTAAGAATGCAAGCGGGGGCAGCTAGATGGCGCAGTGGTTAAAGCACCGGCCCTGGATTCAGGAGTACCTGAGTTCAAATCCGGCCTCAGACACTTGGCACTTACTAGCTGTGTGACCCTGGGCAAGTCACTTAACCCTCATTGCCCCACCCCACCCCAAAAAAGGGTTTGTGTTCTTACAGTAACCTGGAGGGTTTGTCCCTATCAACCCTTACCATCAACAGAAACAGTAACAGTAACTAGGGACCATTAAACATTAATAGCCATTAATAATGCTAGATGACAGGACACCTAGAAAACAGACCTTAAGTAAAGAGATATAAACACAGACACCTTCTTAGACTGACAAGTTTAAGCATGTCCTTGGGAACATGCGCAGAAAAGGCCAAATTTATCCTTAAGTTCACCTTATGACACTTAAACCCCAAAAACACACCTCCAAGGAAAAAGGTATCCACTCTGGGGGTTGGCTTAAGATCCCAGGAACTCCAAATTAGGACAAGACCTCCCATGAACCTCCCACAAGGAGAAGATTAAGATAATAAGGACATAATAAATTTTTCTTACTATAAATATAACCATCTTCCTCTCCCTCTTCGAGACACCTCCCTGGTGGTCTCCCTGTGGTCACAGTATTGCAATAAAACTTGGGAAATTGAGTCACTGAATCTTGCAGTTCTTTGGAATGCCTCATGATCAATTTGATCAATTAAATTCATCACATCAAGTTCTTTCTCTGGAGATGAATCACATTTTTCATGTCTTTCAGAGTTGTCTTAGATCATTGTACTGCTGAGAATAGCTAAATCATTCACAGCTGATCATCTAACAATATTGCTGTTACTTTGTACACAGTATATTTCACTTTGCATCAGCTCATGTAAGTCTTTCCAGGTTTTTCTGAGAGCATTCTGCTCATTCATTTCTTTTTTTTCTTTTCTTTTTTTGTGGGGCAATGAGAGTTAAGTGACTTGCCCAAGGTCACACAGGTATCAAGTGTCCAGTGTCTGAGGCTGGTTTTGAACTCAGGACCTACTGAATCCAAGACTGTTGCTTTATCCACTGCACCACCTAGCTGCCCCCACTGCTCATCATTTCTTATAGCATAATAGTGTTCTAGCATAATCTCATCTCACAATGTGTTCAGCCATTCCCCAATTGATGGGCATCGCCTCATAAAATTGAAGATTTCTGAAAATTATAGTAGTATACAAATAAATTACATATTTGGCATCAAGATGATATACTCTTTTTTTGCAGGGCAATGAGGGTTAAGTGACTTGCCCAGGGTCACACAGCTACTAAGTGTTATGTGTCTAAGGCCGGATTTGAACTCAGGTCCTCCTGAATCCAGGGCTAGTTCTTTATCCACTGTGACACTTAGCTGCCCCCAAGATGATAAACTTTTTTTTTTTTTGCAGGGCAGTGGGGGTTAAGTGACGTGCCCAGGGTCACACAGCTAGTAAGTGTCAAGTGTCTGAGGCCAGATTTGAACTCAGGTCCTCCTGAATCCAGGGCCAGTGCTCTATCTACTGCGCCTTCTAGCTGCCCCAAGATGATAAACTTTTAAAAACAACTTGGAGTGGGAGAAAGGAGAGATCATTTGAGTGATTATAATTTAAAATTTATATCATGCAATCTAGATAACTGACATGCTTTTTCAGACTTTACTTTTGTTAGCAAACAACATTAATGTGTAAATTTTTCCCCAGTAAAACATTATAATTTCACAAGGGTTGTGGGGTTTTTTTAAACTATAAGCAAGTTTGGGATGATTTATTACTCCTGTACAAGCATACTAACATAAACATGAAATAAATTCTGTCCAGCAAACGAGATGATCTTGGCAGAGTGGATAGAATGCTAGCCTGGAAATGTTGGATTCCAGTTCCACTTCAGACACATACAGGCTTTGTGACCGCTTGTAATTCACTTAGCCTCTCAGAGTCCTAAGCAACTCTAACACTATAAATTGATGAGAAAATGAGGACCTACATTGGTAAAGGGAGTTTCCTCATTTTTGAGCCCCAGTGAAATCAAAGGTCTCCATCCTAACCTTATCTCTATCTCATAAAGAGAAATATGTTTGATCTAATGCAGGACTGGGCAACCTCTTGTCTGGGATTAGATACTGCTCTGATTCCCAATATTTCTTTGGTTGTAATTTCCATTCCATGGGCTATTCTGGTTGCGCCATTTAAAACTTAAAAGTTTTGCAAATTGGAAGAATTTTCAAAGAATGATAAATCGGCTGACCTATATCTCAAAGGGAGAAGATACATACAAAGGCCTATAATCCATCTCCCTTTCCCCTCTTCTACTCAGTTCTCTCACTCCTGAACTATTCTATTATTTCACATAACTTTAATCACTTCCATTAAATTCTCTTAAACTGGGCATAATACAGAGCTTAAGCATGTTTTTTGTATAGTAATGATTTGACAAATTGTATTCAATGGATTATTACTGAGTTCTTATAAAAAGCAAGTGAGGGGGCAGCTAGATGGCACAGTGGATAAAGTACTGGCCCTGGATTCAGTTCAAATCCAGCCTCAGAAACTTGACAGTAGCTGTGTGACCCTGGGCAAGTCACTTAACCTTCATTGCCTTGCAAAAAAAAAAAAAAAGCAAGTGAGGGGGGCATCTAGGTGGTACAGTGGATAAAGCACCGGCCCTGGAGTCAGGAGGACCTGAGTTCAAATCCAGCCTCAGACACTTAACACTTACTAGCTGTGTGACCCTGGGCAAGTCACTTAACCCCTATTGCCTCACTAAAAAAAAAAAAAAGAAAAGATCTGGAAAAGTTAAAAGAAGCAGATATAAGTCATTATGGCCCGGGCTCTTCCTGGCCCATATATGCTCGTAGAAGCCCCAGTGGCCAATGACTTTTCCCCTTACGCTGAGCATTCTTTCCCATCCCCTTGTGTGTATGCAGGAAATAGAGTCCAAGCCCATTCTGGAGTTGGTGTTCTGGTAAGATTGAAGACTCCTAATGAGTGCTGCTTGAGGGGGTGTCCTTCTTTGCAAGTTGTTGGAATAGTAAACTAGGTAAGAGCACATGAGCATTAAAGACCAAGTCTATTTCTGGAATATATGTATTCAGGTTATTGGGAATCAAAATTAAAATGGTGACCGAGATTTGTCTAATATTCTATTTACTAAAATATATATTAAGAATGTAATTTCTGGAAGAATAAACATTTTATTTTAGTCTCTAAAAGTCATCTTTAGGGGGCAACTAGGTGGCACAGTAGATAAGCACTGGCCCTGGATTCAAGAGGACCTGAGTTCAAATCCAGCCTCAGACACTTGACACTTACTAGCTGTGTGACCCTGGGCAAGTCACTTAACCCACATTGCCCCGCAAAAATAAATAGATAGATAGATAGATAGATAGATAGATAGATAGATAGATAGATAGATAGATAGATAGATAGATAGATAGATAGATAGATAGATAGATAAATGAATGAATGAATGGATAGATAAATAAAATAAAATAATAAAAGTCATCTTTATTGCATTGCTCTTAAGTGCTGCCATTCTCTTAGCAATGTTAAATATTTTATTAACCATAAAGAACCAAAATAGCTGAAGCCATTTGTAAAGAGCTCTGTCCTCTCTTCCTCATCTCATAGCGCTCCCTCACTCTCCTCTCTAAGGTAGGTAGCCCTTCTCCTCGCTGAGGTCAAACCTCCTCCCTGGACTCTTGATCCTATCTCTTCTTATTTTCTTCCACTATGATTCTCACTCTTTTCTTCATTCTTTAGCTAGTGGCTGCAAACATGCTCATATATTCCCCATGTTTAAAAAACTCACTTGATCACTAGTAACTACTAGTTCCTTTCCTATAACATCCTTCCCTTCTCAGCTAAACTTCTTGAGAAAACCATCTACACTCAAAGTGTCTACTTCCTTTTCTCTCCTTCACTTCTTAATCCTGGGTAATCTCAGTTAATCTTTGCCCCTCTCGGGGCAGCTTGTTGGTGCAGTGGATAAAGAACTGGCCCTGGAATCAGGAGGACCTGCGTTCAAATCTGGCCTCAGACACTTGACATGTACTAGCTGTGTGACCCTGGGTAAGTCACTTAACCCTCATTGCCCCCCCCAAAACAAACAAAAGAAACCCCTCCCAAAATAATCTTTGCCTCTCCAAAATTGCTAATGATCTCTTAATTTCCAAATCTAATGGCCTTTTCTCAGTCCTCATCCTTAATCTCTCAGCATCATTTGACACTATTGATCACCTCCTCCTGAATGCTCTCCTCTCTGGGTTGTCATGGTGGACTCAGCTTAACTCTTACCTTTCAACAAGTCAATCTTGGTTTCCCCACCAAAATGCTAGTACCAATTTACACATATACACAACCTTTTTTCTTTCTTTCTTTTTTTCCACAGTGCTTAGTATAATTTCTAGCACACAGTAGTAACTTAATATTTATTGACTTGACTTACCCTCTTGTCCTTTTTTTTCTTTTTCTTTTCTTTTCTTTTCTTTTTTTTTTTTTTGCAGGGCAATGAGGGTCAAGTGACTTGCCCAGGATCACACAGCTAGTGTCAAGTGTCTGAGGTCACATTTGAACTCAGATCCTCCTGAATCCAGGACCGGTGCTTTATCCACTGCGCCACCCAGTTGCCCCTAACTCTTCTCTTTTTGCTCTACACTAGATCTCTTGGTGATGTGAGCAGTTCCCATGCATGATTATCTTTATACAAATGATCCCTAGGTCTATATATACTGCCCCAGGCTCTCTTCTGAATTAGTCCTGTGTCACCATCTGCCTTTTGGACATCTTGAACTGAACATCCCACAAACGTCTCAAATTCAGCATGTTCAAAACAAAACTTATTACTTATTCCACTGCCACACCCCCCCCAAAATCCTTCCCTGTTCTGAACTTCTGTATTACTCGTGACAGAAACACTCTTCTTTCTTTTTGATAATAAACATTCTTATTTAAAGTTTTGAGTTCCAAATTCTATTCCTTCTCCCTCCCTCCCCTTCTGTCTTCCTGAGGTGGAAAGCAATCAGATATAGGTTATACATGTGCAATTATGTAAAATGTTACCATATTAGTCATTTTGTACAAGAAAACTCAAATAAAAGAAAAAATGAAAGAAAGTGAAAAATAGCCTGCTTCAGTCTGTGTTCAATCAATGTCAGTTTTTTCTTTGGAGGTGTATACTTCATCATTAGTCCTTAGGGATTGTCTTGGATGATTGTATTGGTGAGAATTGTTAAGTCAGTCACAATTCTTCATCAAACAATATTGCTGTCACTGTGTACAGTGTTCTCTTGGTTCTGCTCACTTCACTATACATTAGTTCATTTAAGTCTTTCCAGGCCTTTCTGAAGTCATCCTGCTTGTCATTTCTTATAGCACAATAATATTCCATCACTGTCATATACCACAGCTTGTTCAGCCATTCCCCAATTGATGGGCATTCCTTTGATTTCCAATTCTTAGTCATCACAAAAAGAGTTGCTACAAATAAGTCTTTTTGTACAAATAGATCTTTTTTTTTTGGGGGGGGGGGGGACGTTTTTGGGATATAAATCTAGCGGTGGTATTGCTGGATGAAAAGGCATGCAGTTTTATAGCCCTTTGGGCATAGGTCCAAATTGTTCTCCAGAATGGTTGAATTCGTTCACAACTCTAACAGTGACTTAGTATCCCAGTTTTCCCACTTCCCCTCCAATATCCAACATTTTCCTCTTGTGTTATATTTGCCACTCTGATAGGTGTGAGGTGGTACCTTGCAGTTGTTTTAATTTGCATTTCCCTGATCAGTAATGATTAAGAGCATTTTTTCATGTGACTATAGATAGCTTTAATTGCTTTGCCTGAAAACTGACTGTTCATATTCTTTGACTACTTATCAGTTGGGGAATGGAGCCCTTTCTAATTAAATCTATACAACTATTTGGCATGACTATTGAGCAATTTAAATTTTTCTTATTTCTTATCTTTGCTAATCTGACAGGAATAAGATGAAATCTCAGAATTTTATTTTCATTTCTCAGATGCTTCCAAACTATGCTATTTTGTGCACAGCCTGCTCACTTCTAGGAAATGATAGCTAGCATTTAAATTGTACTATAGAGTTTTCAAAGCACTTAAAAAAATATTAGCTCTTGGAGGCAGCTAGGTGGCGCAGTGGATAAAGCACTGGCTCTGGATTCAGGAGGAACTGACTTCAAATCTGCCCTCAGACACTTGCCACTTACTAGCTGTGTGACCCTGGGCAAGTCACTTAACCCTCATTTCCCTGCAAAAACAAATAAAAAAGTTAGCTCATTTAATCTTCACAGGGACCCTGGAAAGTAGGTGCTACTATTATCCTCACTTTACATTTTACAGGTGAAGAAAGTGAAACAGAGGTTAAGTGACTTGCCCATGGTCACACAACTAGGGTCTGAGGCCAGTTCTAGCACTCTATTCAATGTGCAACCCAGCTACCATTAGAATATAAGCTCCTGTGGGGAGGGATTGTCTGGCTTGCTTATATTTGTATACCTGACACTTAGTGTGGCATACAGTAAGCTCTTAAAAAATGCTGCATCTTCTGCAGAGAACAATTGCCATTAAAGGGAGACCAGAGCTGCAGTGATGACGCTAACAATGAAGGCCAAGAGGAGTTTCTGGACTGTTTTTACTAAACGTGCCAGAGGAACAGATTCAAGATGGTAACTCCACTTTCCCCTTCTCCTCTTCCTCCCTGGGATAGTATTTAAGTTCCAAAACTTATTTGTGTGTTTTTTAAAGTTTACTTTACAATTCTGGTCACCTAGTCTCTAAAAGCTCATATAAAGATAAAACTGTGCTTGACACTTGCAAAAAGCAAACAAAATAAAATAAATGCTCTTTCATTCATTCGCACTGATTTGAAGCTTTTTTTTTCCTCTGTACAATTGGGATTTTTTTGTTTTTGCTTTATTTTGGTGAAGCATTTGGGGTTCAGTGACTTGCTCAGGGTCACACAGCTAGTAAGTATCAAGTGTCTGAGGCCAAGTTTGAACTCAGGTCCTCCTGAATCCAGGGCCAGTGCTCTATCCACTTCACCATCTAGCTGCACTCCCATACGGTTGTTAACTTGCATTTTTTCTACTGCAAATTTCCTTTTTATTTGTTGTGACTATTTTAACTATTGGGGAAAGGCTCTTGTTCTTACATATGTATCGGTTCTCTACATATCTTGGACATTACATTTGTATCAGAAAAATTTGCTTTGAAAGGTTGTTTTTATTTTTTTGGGGGGAGGGAGAGGGGCAAGGCAATGAGGGTTAAGTGACTTGCCCAGGGTCACACAGCTAGTAAGTGTCAAGTATCTCAGGCCGGATTTAAGTTTTTTAAATCAGCCGTTTCCCTTCTGTTTACGAGTATTTTTATTTGTGCAAAAACTTCAATTTAAAAACTGCCCACTTTTCTCATGCTCCTTTCTTGCTTGTTCAAGTACTCCTCCTCTACTCCGCTACTTCCCAATTTGTTTATACATGACCTTTTATAGCTATGTCATATATGTACTTTGAGCTTATCACAATAAAGCATGTGGTGTAAGATGTTAACTTGAACCTAATTTCTGCCAGATTGCATGTGCCATTTTTCCAGAAGGTTTTGTGGAATTTAATTTAATACTTACCCTAATATTTGACTTCCTTGAGAATGCCACTGTTTTCATCTAAAAATATAATTGTGTACCCAATCATTCCATTGATCAACTTTTCTATTTCTTAACCAGTACCAAAAAAGTTTCAATGATTATTGCTTTGTAGTATAGTTTAAGATGTCACTAAGCCCCCAGCAATTCTAAAAGATAATCCTTTGGTATCTCAAAGATAATCCTTAGTTCGTTATGGAATTTGTAAATTGATTCTGGTAGTATTGTTATTATTATGTTATCATACTCCAACCACAAGTAAATAATTCCTTATCAAATATTTAAGATTTCCTTTATTTCTCTAGTATTTTCCATTTTATTAACATAATTCCCATGTCTTAGTAAGTATACTTACTTTATATATTTCATATATTCCAAAGTAAGTGAGTGCAATTTATTTTTTCTCTCTAAATGTTCAATGGTATTAATTTGGTTGTGGGTTTTTTTTGGTATTTTGTTGTTTTTTTGGTGAGGCAATTGGGGTTAAGTGACTTGCCGAGGGTCACACAGCTAGTAAGTGTCAAATGTCTGAGGTTACATTTGAACTCAGGTCTTCTTGAATCCAGGGCCGGTGCTTTATCCGCTGCACCACCTAGTTGCCCCAGTGGTATTAATTTGTATGCCCATCTAGTCCTGAATTCTTTTATGACTCATTCATTTTTTTTCCCCAAGATTGGGTTATTCAAATACTTCTTATCTGATAATCTGAGTCAAAAAATTTACTTTCGAGGATAAAAATAAGTCATGTCTTTATTCTGAAATCATGATAAATAATGTGATCTGCAAGTTATTAAATCTATTAAAAGTCATTTTACAAGATGGAATTTTTTAAATAGTTTCTTTAATGCTTTCTTCTGCTTTTACTTTTTCTTGAGGCATTAAGTGCTCGATCTTTATTAATAATCCTTCACTTGTTGAACTACGAAGAAATGCACGTACCACAAAAGGTTCTAGAAAAAAAAAACAAAACAAGATTTGTGTTACATTCAACAAAGCCCTGCTACCCACATGTTAATATGCAATAAGCAACACTGACTACCAAACTGTATTCAACTGGAAGTACTCTTCTTTACTGAATTGTTTACAATTCTAAACAATTTTTTTTAAAAAGTCTTTTTAAAGAAAGACTTCCCGGGGGCAGCTAGATGGCGCAGTGGATAGAGCAGCGGCCCTGGAGTCAGGAGTACCTGAGTTCAAATCCAGCCTCAGACACTTGACACTTACTAGCTGTGTGACCCTGGGCAAGTCACTTAACACCCATTGCTCTGCAAAAAAACAAACAAACAACAACAAAAAAAAAACCTTTCCCTTCCCCCCATTTAAAAAAAAAAAAAAGACTTCCCTTTTACCATAGAAGACAAACTGTCCTGAAATATCCTTGTGCTCACCAAGCAATTCATCTCTTTCTCGGATGATATTCACCCAAATCTCATTTTATGACAAGGTTAATAAAGAAAGGAGCAGGTGGCGACATTCACATTAAGTGAAAAGATTGTAAATATTTATTTTAAACATTCAGCACAGCTGCTACTTTGCCACCACTTAGTAAGATTCCCTGAAAAATAGATAAATTGAATTGTGATCAGCCAAGTGACAGCTTCCTTTAAAAATGGCCTATTTTCCCAAAGGAAACACCTGACTGCAGGTCAGCATGAGCTGGCCAGAACCGGATTGCTAGTTTAAGCAAATGATGTCATTAAAGAAATGAATGATGGGAAGAAAAAAAGATGAGCAGGTCAAGTGGCCAAACTGGTGGATAATGACCAGGCAGCCTCTGCACTCCACTAATACCCTTTTGAAAGCAAGAGAAAGTGAGGAAGGGCCACAGGAAATTTGCTGGGCCATCGATGGTAAACTTATGAGAGGGCATGGACATGGGTGACCCAGCATCAGTGGGCTAGAACAGAAGGGCTGTTACAGGGAACACCCACCCTGATGAGATCACAGATCCATGTTCAACAGGGTTACTACACATTAGGGAAAACTGTGTGTAGAAGGGGGCATTTCAGTGGAGATGGGTGAGAATTGGGATTGGGAAAAGGGAAGGCGTTCCAAGCACAGAAAACACTCAGCACGTGCACGGTTGGATCAGAGTTCTTGCGGGGTGGGACAACAAGGCGAGGCTGGAGCGGAAGCACAAGACTGCAGAAAGGCTGAATGCTGTGCCAAGGAGTCAGATCTTCATTCAGCAGGCAAGAAGCAGGCGCAGAAGAGTTTTGGTCAGAAGCGACACGACCAGATTTCTGTATCGGGATGTTTATTCCAGCAGTAGCAGCACAGAAGTTGTGCACTGGGAGAGGGAAAGACAGCAGGATGATCTGTGAGGAGGCCAGAACGGCAACAGAGGAGGCGGCTGGCAATGAGGGACCATCCTAGCATAGTGACAGCAGGAGGAGAGGGAGGGATGCTGCAGAAATGACTGGACATAAAGGTGAAAGGCAAGAGTCCAAGATGATCAACCAGAGAACAGTAACAATGTAGAGGCAGCTGTGAACGCCTTAAGACCTCTGAACTGATTAATGCAATGACCAATCAGGATTCTGAGGGCTGAAGAGGAAGCTTGTTACTCGCCTCCTGACGGGGGATGGATTCAAGATGCAGAATGACACACACATTCTTGGACACGGTCAATAGGAAAATCTGTTTTGCTTGCTTATATGAATTTATTACAAGGTTTGTTTTTTCTTTTTTCAATTGGAGGGGAGTAGGCGGGAGGGAGAAGAAATAAATACTTATTAGTTGAGGAAAAAAAGTAAAATAAAAGTTTTTTAACAAGTCAAAGATAATTCCAGAGTTTCAAATGTGGACAACTGGGAGAATAATGATGCCACAAACACAGACTTGGTAAGGTCAGAAATAGGAGTAAGTCGAGGGGATGTCACTGGGGAGTGCTGTTGTTCAGTTGTATCAGCTGTGCCCCCATTTGAGGTTTTCTTGGCAGAGATACTGGAGTGATTTGCTATTTACTTCTCTGCTCATTTTACAGATGAGGAACCGAGTCAAACAGGTTGAAGTGACTCACCCAGAGTCACACAGCTAGTAAGTATCTGAGACCAGATTTGAACTCAGGGAGATGAGTCAGTCTGCCATATTCCAGGCCTGGTGCTCTGTACACTATGGTGCCACCTAGCTGCCCTCGCTGGGGAGTGACGCCAACATAAAAAAGCACAAATCCCACCCCTTCCTCCAGTTTGGTCAATAAAATCCCCCCTTATAACAAGCAGGGACGGCCAAACAAACCAGACATCCTGCATCTCATCAAGTCGCAGAACCCGAGAGTCAGGGGCCCCATACAGGGTCCAAACTACACACAAAAGGAATCCTGCCCCAACACACCTGACATGGTCATCTAGCCTCAGCCTGAAGAGCTCCAATGAGAAGGAACCACCACCTGTCAGGGCAGCCCAGTCTGCTTCTGAACATCAGCCACTAGGAAGTTTTTCCCGACGTCAATCCTGAATTTGTCTCTTTGGACCTTCCCTGTATTGCTCCTGGCTCTGTAAGAGAAGCCTTCCCTATCTGAACGCAGCGACCACGCCCCGCCCTTAGTCTTCCCTCCTCCAGCTCTTCATGGTCATACGACATGACCTCAAAGCCCCTTACCATCTCAGATGCCCTACAGGTCTCATTCCATAACTTTGGCCCACCCTCTCTCTACTAAGAGGGAGGGAGACATGGGACCTTGTCAGTTCTCAAGTCAAAATTGGTCATGTACCGATCAAAGTTCTAATGCACAAACATCTTTTTCAAGAAATTAAACAGCAAGAAAGATGAGACAGACAGGATAGTGGTTGGTTAGGACAGAAGATCGAAGGACTGAATTTGAAATAATGATCTGTTTATAAAACATAATTGTTGGGGCAGCCAGGTGGAGCAGTGGATAAAGCACCGGCCCTGGATTCAGGATGGCCTGAGTTAAATCTGGTCAAAGACACTCGACACTTACTAGCTGTGTGACCCTGGGCAAGTCACTTAATCTCCACTGCCCCGCCCCCCCCAAAATAAATAGAAACGTAATTGTTACATTATTGCAAAACAGAATTTTTCAACCGATTGGATACAAAAGTGAGAGAAAAGGAGGAGCCAAGGACTAAGCCAAGACTGTGAACCTGAAAGACTGAAAAGATGGTGGTACTCTTGACAGAAATAAGGAGTTCAAAAAATGGGAAAGACAACTGTGGGGCACACTCAGAGTGAGACAGCATGATATGGACAATAACCAGCAAAGCAGATTCATGAAGCATGGCTGAATAGACAGGAGTATCCCAAAGACACAGAGAGGAGAGTGTTTCCGGGAGGAGGGTGTCCATAGCCGTGTGTGCTGCAGAGATGCCCAGAAGGGCGCGTTCTGAGAAAAGACCATTTGTTGGATTTGGCCATTTAGACATCAATGGGAACTCTAGAGAGAACAGTTTTAGTTGAGTGATGAGGCTGGAAAATTTACTGCAAAGGACGGACAAGTGAATGGACAAGGGAGTGAAGGCACTGAGCGACCGCAGGGCGGAGCACCAATTCCTGAGGTGCTCCCGTGGGTATCTCCTGAGCTGACATCAAATCACCGACAAGGCTCTTTGAGTCCAACCATTCAAACAGTTCTGAGTCCATTTAGCTGTACTATTATTGAGCCCACATTCTTCCATCTTTTCAACAAGAACAACATTGTCACAAAACCTGCCAACTGTGTACTGGAATTCACAAAGAGGAGGAGAAAAGGAATCTTTTGTAGAATTCAATTAAGCATTTACTGTGGTCCCCCAACGCCCAACTCTACCAGGGCTATTAGTCACTGTTCTTCAATGGATTCATGCTATTACTGATGACGAGAAACCGGAACCCACCCAAGCTCTCTCATTATGGATAACTCCAGACTATGTACTTCCACGGACCCTCCACAAATACCGACCCAACATGCTTCTCATCTGCGTCACCATCCTAATTTTAAGAGATTCCAGTTATCTCGTTAAAATTTTCAGTATATACACAGTATCCTAAGGTTTGCACACATCAGATAACTTACCACTACTCTGTGGTTTGTGCCTGCAGACATCGGTGATAACCGCTTGAAGATTAGCAGCTATCTCATTAGTTGGCATATCCAGCTGAAAGAAAATGATACAGTATAAACAATACAGAAACATGACTAGAGCAATCTTCAAATTGGCAAAGATGGCAAAAGAAATAAAGAAACCGTGCAAAGACAAAAACTCTTAACAGACCGTTGGCTCAGATGTGACTTGATCCAGCTGTTCTGGGAAATCATTTGGAGTTAAGAAAAAATGACTAAAGGGTCCATTCTTCAATCTAATTATTCAGTGATGAGGTTTAAACATCAGAGCAGTCAACTAAAAGAAAAGTTCCATGTGCATCAAAATAATCACGGCAGCACTACTTATAGTGGCAAGAATCTGGAAATACTCTGTGCTCATCAACTGGAAATGGAAGACTGCTACACTCTTAAGCAATGAATAATTCAGAGAAATATGGGCAAACTTATGAGCTGATAGAGAACAAGAAAGCAGAATCTAAAGAATGATATGCACAACTACAACAATATAAACAAAAACTACATTAAAAGACAATAGAGGGGCAGCTAGGTGGCACAGTGGATAAAGCACCAGCCGACCCTGGATTCAGGAGGACCTGAGTTCAAATCCGACCTCAGACACTTGACAAGTACTAGCTGTATGACCTTGGGCAAGTCACTTAACCTTCACTGCGCCACCCCCAAAAAACAACCAAAAAAAAAAAAAAAGACAAGAGAATTCAGGTCAAATACAATGGGCAATGTTGACTCCAGATGACTTACATTAAATATATTTTCTTTCATTTAAGAAATTATAGATTCGAAAAAAAAGAGAGAGAGAAAAAGAAATTATAGACTCTAAGAGTAGAAAGTGATGTTTTGCCAGCCTCAATTACTATATTAAACAGTTTTATAAAACTTTCTTTTTTGCTAAGGAAAGTTACTAGAGAAGTATTTACTGTAAAGGGTGGTATCAAAATAAAATCCATGCTGGTGAGAAAAAAGAAACAAGGAGAGATAATAGATGATTGGAAATACAGTGACTAAACAAAGTGTTTCTATTTTGTAACAGTACTCTGGCAAAAAGGAGACCCTCTTGGGGAGACATGGGGCTCCCTGACCAACCACTGCTTTGTACAAATGGGCTGCCTGCCAGTCAGTCCCCTGCTCTCTTGTGCTGATGCAGGGTCAGACTAAGTCCCTGTCAGAACACCCAGTTTATGTCTAAGGAAAGGCCCCAGGGACCTGCCAGACATCGAACCCCGTAATGAGTTCAGGTGCTAAGAACATGTGAAACAATGGGAATTCCTTCAATGCAAACTTTTATTGCAAGTAACAGGGAAGAAGGGGAAAGGGAGAGAGGAAAAGGAGCCCTGACGTACAATTCAGGCAATAACAGCAACACAGAGCACTGAGGGTAGCTGTGTTGGGGAGCACAGTCACGGATCCAGTCAGTAGGCACAGAGTGCTCCAGGAAGAAGCTATGCTTCTGCTAGGGGGCGGGTATACTCCAAAGTGCCTGAGGTGGGGTCCTTATACTCTGATTTCGGGTGGCCCCCCTGGAGCCAATAAAGTTGCATATGAGGGATCAGGGCCAAATATAATTTATAAGGTTCCTTATCAAGGAGAAAAACAAGATGGTGGTAGACAAAATATTATCTTAGGGGGTTGCCTAAAAGGCAGAAAAACTAGCTGGTGGCAAACAATATTATTTGGGGGACAGAGCTGTATTACACTTTGAAAAATGTTACTGCCAGTGTTTCTCCATGAGTGTGTTTATAAACTATAGCCTCCCTTAAGGGATGACTGTCACGGTGGTCTCAAGACCACCAGGCCCGATCTTATAACAAACAATTAAATCTTATAAACTACCCAATAAAACATCCTACTGTGAAAAAAAAAAAAAAACCCTCCACATAAATCTCATGTTGACGTGCAGTTTTGATGCCACAGTAATGAGACGTACACACGGAACCACACTTGGCTGGCCTAACCCACACTGGCAATAACCTTCTAAAATGTTTCAACTTTAGATTCCTTGTCTTCAAATCAATTTGTCCCAAGTCTTTACTTCAGCAGAGCAAGAAATACCCTTGGGAATCAATACTAATTACCTTGCATCAATCGGTTTATTGGAATATTTTTAAAATAATGAAAAGGGAAAAAACCCCTCACATTTAGGCAGCACTTTAATCAGCCCCTCCACAAAACAACTTGGAATCATTCATCCAATCACACCACATACAATGCCATGCATTTTCCTGTTTTCTTAATCTTCCTATATTCCAAAGACTGCGGCAACAAAACAAGGATCACTTCACTACTTAGTAAATACTAATGGCAAAATAAGCAAGGAATGTGTCCTGTTCACAAAACTAAAAAACAGGGGCAGCTAGGTGGCACAGTGGATAGAGCACCGGCCATGGAGTCAGGAGGACCTAAGTTCAAATCCAGCCTCACACACTTGACACTTACTAGCTGTGTGACCCTGGGCAAGTCACTTAACCCCAAGTGCCTCACAAAACAAACAAAAAACCTAAAAAACAAATCAAATGTTTCTGAAGTTCTTTTGTTTTACATTCAAATAAGAATTTGGGGGGGGGGGGTAAAGATACCAAATTACTTAAGCCAGGTGAATCAGAACATTTAAAGATTTGAAAAATGAAGTCACCTAAGGGGGGAAAAAAGCTTCTAAAATTAAATTATTTTTAACTAAATGGCAAAATTGTTTAGTAAGAGAATAGGAGTTTGGGCAGCTAGGTGGCGCAGTGGATAAAGCACCGGCCCTGGAGTCAGGAGGACCTGAGTTCAAATCTGGCCTCAGACACTTGACACTTACTAGCTGTGTGACCCTGGGCAAGTCACTTAACCCTCATTGCCCAACCAAAAAAAATTAAAATTAAAATTAAAAAAAAGATAATAGGAGTTCATACAATATGTCTATCAAATTCCTCTGAAGAAAACACTAGCAGACAGAAATCCTAGGGGCAGATGTTTTTACTTTGCGCTGAAGGAGTATTGGGGTGGGGGGGTGGGGGCAATGATAGGAAGCAATAGACTGCTTGAAGATCAGGAGAACCTGAACAGTTTCCAATTTCCACCATGCTTTATATCCTAAGAATCTGAAAGATAGGGTCCCCATACAGTACCAGTGGGTGTAAGCAGCAGACCACAAAGTACCTCCAGGAGAAAAGACTGAATGGATTCAATGGAAAGGCTGAGAACCCCGCAGTGAGGCCCCATAGCTGGAAACACTCAGTGGTACTGAGTCTGGGACTTTGTGTCTCAAACTGTTATAATACAGAGCGAGATCATGGACTCCACTAGGTTCTTGGGGCCAGGAACCCCGTTTTTTGCCCCGCACACAGTTTAATAACGGCATGCTGGCTAACCCAACACCTTCATAAGGAGGAAGAATAAAATGTATTTCCTAGCAAAGTCACACCAAAAAGTACTTGGCATCACGATGGAACTGCCAGGTTACCACATTATGCAGGATTTGGCAAGGTTTGTATGCCCACACATCTACATTTTGCCCATCTGCCTTGGGGGGAAATGTTTGATTGGGACAGCTTGGTTTTTAAGGACATCATCTAAAGCTACTTAGAACAATTTTTAAAGAGGCAACAGATTACAGGCAGTATCTCCCTAGATATCAAGAAATCTTTTATTTCTTCTGGCTTTTGTGAGACAAAATGGCATCTCCTTACAATGCTGGGGTTGGGATAGAGAATAATAATAGTTCACAAGAACGACATACCTTCCTCAAAGCTAACTGCAGAAAACAAAGGATTACCTTCCTTTCAGGACTATCTTTTTTTTTTTTCCACTATCATGGGAGGGGCAGAAGATGAAGGAGGGACTCTTAGAGGGATGGGTAAAATAAGAAATAGGAGTGTGAGAAAAGAAGACAAAGTAACAGGGATAGGGCAAAAAGAGAGGCTGAGAAGGAAAACAGTGAGTAAAAATAAGATGGAGGGAAATTCACAAGCATTGATTATAAGCTCGAATGTGAATAAGATGTTTACAGTGGCTCTCTTTGTGGTGGCAAAGAACTGGAAGTTGCAGGGATACCCATCAATTGGGGAACAGTTGAACAAGTTGTAGTATACAATTTTGATGGAATACTGCTGCACTATAAGAAATGATAAATTCAATGATCTTAGAAAGGAACAGGAAGACTTGCATGAAAGAGAGAGAAGTGAGCAGAACTGAGAGAACACTGTATATGATAACAGCAATATAGTTTTAAAAACAACTTTTGAGTGACTAAGTCATCTTGACTATTATACAATACACAAGTTAAAAATAAAGGGCAGGGGGGGCAGCTAGGTGGCGCAGTGGATAAGGCACTAGCCTTGGATTCAGGAGGACCCGAGTTCAAACCCAGCCTCAGACACTTACTAGCTGTGTGACCCTGGGCAAGTCACTTAACCCCCATTGCCCTGCAAAAACAAAAACAAAAACAAAAAAAATAAAGGGCAGGGGGGCAGCTAGGTGGCCCAGTGGATAGAGCACCGGCCCTGGAGTCAGAAGTACCTGGGTTCAAATCCGGCCTCAGACACTTAACACTTACTAGCTGTGTGACCCTGGGCAAGTCACTTAACCCCAATTGCCTCACTAAAAAAAAAAAAAATTTTTAAATTTTTTAAAAAATAAAATAAAATAAAGGGCAGGGGCAGCTAGGTGGTGCAGTGGATAGAGCACCAGCCCTGGAGTCAGGAGGACCTGACTTAAAATCTGGCCTCAGACACTTGACACTAGCTGTGTGACCCTGGGCAAGTCACTTTACCTCCATGGCCCCACGCATGCTCGCTCGCTCTCGCTCTCGCTCTCTCTCTCTCTCTCTCTCTCTCTCACACACACACACACGGCATATGAAGAAAGACACTATCTGCATCCAGAGAAGAACTCATAAATAGAAGTATGAATGCAATAATTTTATATAGGCAACTATTTGTGTCTAATGGTAGCCATTTCTAGGACGGGGGTGGGGAAAGTAAAAGAAAAATATGTACATGATAACTTTATTACATATTTACAAGGAACAGCAAGTTGTACATAATAGATTTGGAGTTTCATGTGCACCTTTTTAATTATATTCTTATATTCTGTGATGGAAACGCTTGTTTTGTCCAGAAATTTAAAATAAAAGAAAAATTTTTTAAAAAGAAAAGAAAAAATTTTTAAAAGAAAAGACATGTTACCATTAGTCCATCAACTAGCAAACACAATTCAATTCCCTATGGGACACATAAACGTGATCTGCTTTCCACATGTAATGGTCCGCTCTGGTAAGTGGAACGTCAAGGCCACGAGGGCAGGACAGCATTGGTTTTTGCCTTGGTGATCTGAGGGCCTTGTTCATTAAGTAGGTGCTTACTACATTCCTGTAAAAATGAATCTGTTAGGGGAAGCTAGGTGGTGCAGTGGATAGAGCATCGGCCCTGGATTCAGGAGGACCTGAGTTCAGATCCGGCCTCAGAAACTTAACACTTACTAGCTGGGTGACCCTGGGCAAATCACTTAACCCCAATTGCCTCACCAAAAAAAAAAAAGAATCTGTTGAAGCACTTTCTTGGGAGAAAATGATGGGACAACATCAATAAATTTTTAAAATCTACCTGTTTCAAAAAGAATTGAATATAAGTCTTGCTTCAAAGTTAAAAGAGACAGTTATACTTCCTATCCCCAAATATTCTGGGAAATCCCCAGTGGTCTGATGAATAATATTCTAAGACACTGGGAAATTGGCACTGAGAAAAAAAGCAGTTTCGTTGTTCTAATTTTCCTAGAGGTAGGCAAACTACTGATCGCTGACTCAGTCTACCTAAAGAGACACTGAGGCACAGGTCTTCAAATATCTAAATTCTACTGCCACTAACTCACTTTGCTTTGTGCTAATGAGTACTGACAGAATTGTCCTGGGGGGTTTGTGACTCCATCATTTTTAGATTTTCCTTTATGAATATTTTCCTGAAAATCAAACCTATTATACCATAGTATTAAAAGAAAAAAATGACAATTTTATGTTTTATGATTAATTTAAAGGGGTAAGAAGACTAAGTAAACCACTCTTGGTTTTTTAAACTTAACTTAGCCATAGATTGCCTTCAGGCTGTGTTTCTCAATGCACACACCCATCAGTCTTGCAGAAGCAGCCTTCAAAAACTGCGACTCTAATAAAGATGTACATTTTGTAGTTTTTCTCAACTCATGAGACATAGGTTCTTTTTTCCCATTCCAGCACATTCACTAAAACTAAAGGCATTTAGATTTCAACATATATAATTAATTCCATCATGCTTATATTCACAGGCCTGCGTTTATTTACTTTTGTTACAACATATACTTCAGTTTTTATCAGTTGCTAGGCTGCCAATAATCTTTTGGCAGAAAATATCAACGTTGCTATTTATTACATAAGCAAAATGCAATAGAGAGACCAATTGTTTACTGCTTTCAGAAGAAATGGACCATATGGAAGACAGGCACATGTAAAAATTTCAGATTTGAAAATGGCTATGAGACCAGTTGGATCAGGCCCCAACATGTCCATGTACACCTGAATACCTGTCTAAAAAGATCAGGTTTGCCAACTCCAGCATTTCTCAGGAGCTGAGTATGTGCAAGGTCAGAAAACAATGACAGCTTCAAATGCTCTGCAGTCTGAGTGATGTCTATTTAAACACAAAAATACACACAGCAATGTAACTGCTCAGATTTACAGCCTTATATGTAAAAATTCTTTGCATTTATTGGTTGTGGAATTCAATCCTACATATAAATTTTATAGGCTTTATAATCTGATCACACTGTCATTGTTTTCTTAGTAAGCAATGCCTCTGGTGGAAGGAGGCCCGGGTTCAAAAGTCACTTTAACTGTAAGATGAAACAGTGTTTAGCAGACCAAGCACTGCAGGCCAGGCCTGACAAGGCTGACATGGTAACGCATGTTCAATGAAACATTTGGAAAATATCTGACCATTTAAAAAAAAAGAAAAAGAAAAGCGAGCCAGAGCTCCCTTAGCCCCTTCGGTCACAAGAGTTCTTCCTGGAGGCTCCAAGTGAGGAAGGGTCTCTGCCCTCTCCCAATTTACCCACTATGCCCCTGGTGCCACTACCCTCTGGTTCCCCTCCCCTTTTATGTGCAATAGAAACTCTTTCAGGGAGGGCAGCCAGGTGGCGTCATGGCTAGAGTGCTGGGCCTAGAGTCTCCTCTTCCTGAGTTCAAATCTGGCCATGAACACTTACTAGCTGTGAGACCCTGGGCAAGTCACTTCACTGTTTGCCTCAGTTTCCTCATCTGTAAAATGATCTGGGGGAGGAAATGGCAAACCACTCCAGTGTCTTTGTCAAGAAAACCCCAAACGGGATCATGAAGAGTTGGGGAAGAGACTGTCTGCCTCTTTCTTCCAGCACAGCCTTAGTGCTGAGAGGAAGACTGGACAAGAGGTGGCTGTGGCTCAGGAAAGCTCCTGGGGCCCCTGGGTTCAAGTATCAGGGCCCAGGGAAAGCTTCTTAGACTCAAGCAACCAGGAAGTCTCATTGAGCCCCTTTCCCCCAAGTCACTAAGACCTCAAGCTTTTCCTTTGAAGGAAAAACTGGTTTAACCGCATGGGGCAAGACATTAGGATACTGGTCACACGACACAGAGTAAAAACTTTTTTCAGAATTGCCCTTTGGAATGATTTCTATGACCTCACAAACTAAAAGTGGATTTCATAGTGTAATGGTGAAAACTTATTCAATAATCCAAGATAAAGCCAATCCCATAGTCAGGCTCCACAATGTTCAAGCAAGAGATCCTTTTTTTACATTAAAACTTCATTAATTGGGGGCGGCTAGGTGGCGCAGTGGATAAAGCACCGGTCCTGGATTCAGGAGTACCTGAGTTCAAATCCAGCCTCAGACACTTGACACTTACTAGGTGTGACCCTAGGCAAGTCACTTAACCCCCATTCCCCCGCAAATAAAATAAAATAAAATAAAATAAAATAAAATAAAATTTAAAACAAAACAAAACAAAAAAAAAAACTTCATTAATCAAAAAAAAAAAAAAACCCAAAACTTCATTAATCCAAGACCTAGTTATTCAGAATTAATAATAACTCAAAAACTGACGTGGCTGAAGCTATACAGTAAAAAAAAATTGGTAAAACAAATTAATACTGTATAACTTTAGGGGAAGATTCTACGCACTTTGTTCAACAGCAGCTGATAGGCTAATTATATCATCATTTATCTTTACTGCCGTTCCCCGCTAATCCTTCCAAGTTTAGGGCCAGCCAAAAGATGGCTGCTTTTCGCTCATATTGCCCACCAAAATGCCCCAGCGCAGGCATCCAAACCGGCATCACACCAGGCCACCTTCATGAGAAAAGAATTGGTACTGGTGCGAGGCCTCTTTTATCTAATAAAACAAATTTCATCAGGGCAATTGCCGTGCATCAGAATTGAATTTGGACCCTTGAATCAAACAGATTTTTTAAACCGCTTCAATGTCTTTCTGAAAGACCCAGGTGCAGTGGTAAGATCGGTGGCAATGCCAAGAAAACACGGCAGCATTCACGGAGCAGCACAATCAGACCCAGGTGCCAACACCTTCACTGTTAGTCTGACAGCTGCTCCTACAAGAGTGGATCATCTGGGGCTGTCCTGGAGAGAGGAGGTCAGGAAGGGAAGCTATGGGTCAGGAGGAAACTGCTGCTCCCTAGAGCTCTAAGGGGGGAAGAAAAAAACACCAACATCCGTGCAGTGAGTCGGTGCAGAAACATGAACCAGGAGCGGCCAGTGCCCACGCTGGCATCTAACCGTCAGCCTCCTCTCCACAGCTGCGGGACTGACGCGGCTCCACGGGGCCAGTGGGAGCTGTAGGTGATGCGTGAAATGCCCTTATCCTCAGATCTGGCCTGAACGTCCATCACACGGGAGTCACAAAGCTCTTCAGTGGCAGGGGTGTGTCTTCTCTTAGGAGAGGCCACCTCTCTTCTCTGGGGCCTGCCTGGGCCACTGGTTACTTGGCATCCAGTTTGGGGTGTTTCCTGGTGGTTCTTTCCATTTCTGTGGCAGCAGCCACCATGCATATTGCTTTCCTGGTTCTATTACTTCAGTTTTCATCAGGTGTTATAAACCCCCTTCCGTGCTTCCCTGCGTGGATCATGCTTGTGGTTTCTTACAGCACAATAACAACATTCCATTCCATTCCATTTCCTACTACAGTGTGTTAGGCCATTCCCAAGGCCAGAACATCTTTGTTTCCAATTCTCTGCTACCATCATACGAAAAACAACAAAAAAAAAAGACCTAAGAACTGTGATCAGGGTGACTAGGTTGCACAGTGGATAGAGCACCGGCTCTGGAGTCAGGAGGACCTGAGTTCAAATCTGGCCTCAGACACTTAACACTTACTAGCTGTGTGACCCTGGGCAAGTCACTTAACCCCAATTGCTTCACCAAAAAAAAAAAAAAAAGGACTATTATCAATGCAACAACCAATGTAACAATCAATCTCCAGAATACTGAAGATGGATCATGCTTACCATACAGTAGCCTCAAGGGGCAGGGGTACAAATATGTGGGTTAGTTTGACTAACCTTATTCATCACAAGGGAAGGCTTTTTTTTTAACTGAGGGTAGAACTACAGGGGGAAGTAATAGTGAAACCAACTCCTGCCCCTGAAAAAAACACCAGAAAAGAATAGTGAAATATTTAAAAAACACACAGTAGGGAAAAACAATTTCAGAATGCAACACATAAGCAGAGGAATGTTAGAATTACCATGTTAAATTTAATGTACACTTTTTTAAAAGCTGCAACTGAGATGAACAGTAACATACACGCATGATAATCCTACTTTTCTATCCCTTTTCATGTAAGGAACTGTTCCTATTGTTTGTCAAGGTCAAAATAATAGAAAATATTAAAATTTAAATGGATGGCTGGGAGAACTGGAAAATAGTATGGCAGAAACATCTTACACCATTCACCAAAGTAAAGTCAAAATGGGTACAAGACCTAGCCATAAAGTGTGATACCATAGGCAAACTAGAAAAGGAAGGAATAATTTACTTGTCAGATCTCTGTGGAGGGGAAGAATTTATGATCAAAAATGAGATAGAGAACATTACAAAATGCAGTGTGGATCATTTTTGATTACATTAAATTAAAAAGTTTTTGCACAAACAAGATTAAAAGGAAAACAGAGGGGCAGCTAGGTGGTACAGTGGATAGAGCATTGGCCCTGGAGTCAGGAGGACCTGAGTTCAAATCCGGCCTCAGACACTTAACACTTACTAGCTGTGTGACCCTGGGCAAGTTGCTTAACACCAATTGCCTCACTAAAAAAAAAAAACAAACAAAAAAACTAAAAAACTAAAAAGAAGGAAAACAGAATGATGGGAAATAATTTTTATAGACAGTGTTTCTGATAAAGGCCTCATATCTAAAACACAGAGAACTGAATCAAATATATAAAAATACAAGTCATTACCCAATTGAGAAATGGTCAAAGGATATGAACAGGCAGTTTTCAGATGACAAAATTAAAGTTATCTACAGGCACATGAAAAAATGTTCTCAATCACTACTGATTAGAGAAATGCGAATTAAAACTACTGAGGCAAAAAAAAAACTACTCTGAGGTACCACCTCACACCTATCCAATTGGCTAATATGACAAAAAATGTAAATGATAAACGCTGGATAAAATATGTGAAAATTGGAACACTAATGCACTGCTGGTGGAGCTCTGAACTAATCCAACTATTCTGGAGAACAATTTGGAACCATGCCCAAAAGGCTATAAAACTGCCTACCCTTTGACGCAGCAATACCACTACTAGGTCTATATCCCAAAGAGATCATAAAAAAGGGAAAAGGACCCACATGTACAAAAATATTTATACCTGTTCTTTCTGTGACAGCAAAAAATTGGAAATTGAGGGGATGTCTATCAACTGGGGAATGGCTGAACAAGCTGTGGTATATGAATGTAATGGAATACTATTATGCTGTAAGAAATGAAAAGCATATGGGGGGCAGCTAGGTGGTGCAGTGGATTAAGCACTGGCCCTGGATTCAGGAGGACCTGAGTTCAAATCCCGCCTCAGACACTTGACACTTACTAGCTGTGTGACCCTGGGCAAGTCACTTAACCCTCATTGCCCTGCCCCCAAAAAAAAGAAAGAAAGAAAGAAAGAAAAGAAAAGAAATGATAAGCATATGGATGTCAGAAAAATCTGGAAAGACTTACATAAAATGATGCTAAGTGAAATAAGCAGAACCAAGAGAACATTGTACACAGTATCAACAACATTGTGTAATGATCAACTGTGAGACTTAACTCTTCTAAGCAATGCAATGATTGAAGACAATGCCAAAAGACTTGTGGTGGAGCATACTCTGCACATTCAGAAAAAGAACTATGGAGTCTGAATGCAGATTGAAGCATACTATTTTTGCTTTTGTTATTACTTTTTTGTTACTGTTCTTGTTTATTCTTTCTTGAGTTTTTTTCTTTTGTTCTGATTCTTTTCTTACAGCATGACTAATGTGAAAGTATGGTTAACATGACTGTAATGTATAACCTATATCAAATTGCTTGCTGTCCTCGGGATGGGGGAAGAAAGGGATGGTGGAAGAAAAATCTGGAACTCAAAAAAAACCTTTACATGTAATAGGAAAAATAATTAAAGTAAATAAAATTTTAAAAATAAAGTTACATTTGTAATTTTTCTTTTAGAAAAAATAAATTAAATTAAAATGAACAGAGGCAGCTAGATGGCACAGATAGAGCACCGGCCCTGGAGTCAGGAGTACCTGAGTTCAAATCCGGCCTCAGACACTTAACACTTACTAGCTGTGTGACCCTAGGCAAGTCACTTAACCCCAATTGCCTCACTAAAAAAAAAAAAAAAATTTACAAAAAACAAAACAAAAAAAAAAAATGAACAGAGGTATCTCTCATAACTATAGTTATGAAAAGAATTTTTCACTTAAAAAGAGATAAATCAGAAAAGATTAAACAGATACTTTCAATTACATAAAACTGAAAATCTTTTGCATATAATAAAATAAATGCTGCTTTAGACGAACAGGGAAATTGCTGATTGAGTAAAAAAAACCCAACAACCTTTGCACCAAATATCTCTGGTAAGAGTCTGGAATCCAAGATAATAGGGAATGAAAACGAATATGGAAGGCTAAGAGCCATTACCCAATAGAAAAATAATTGAAGGAAATGAGCAGTTTCAAAAAGAATTGCAAACTATTAATAGCGATAAGAAAGATTTGGTTCCATACAACAAAATGCCACCTTTAAGGTTCTCTCCCAACAAGGCATCCACAAACCATACATAAAATCAACACCGCTCTGATCATAAACACCAGATAAGCAATGAAACAGGAGACACACACTCAACAAAGATGCTCCCCATCACCATGGTGGAAAAGTAGCACGACAGCCCAATGAAAGGGGATGACAAGGTCCTGTAGAAGTTACTATATTCAGATACTGCTGCTCTGGCCACACCAAACCAAGAACTTTTCAAAGCCTCCTGAGATCTATAGCTCTTAGAAAGAATTTGGTCCAACCATTCACACAAGAATGACCAAGTGGATGAAGAATGTAAGATTACAACGTGTATCTGGATGGAAAACCTACAGAACCTGTTCGCCAATGGATATACCTGGGAGAGACAGTACAAAGAGAGAACATGTTGGGCCCAGAATTGAACAGGAGGAGGGCAGGATGGACTGCCTTTGGAAAACTACAGTGATCCTCTACTGACAACAAGCTTCCTATGAAAGTAAAAGTTTATTTTAAAAATGCTAACACTTGGGGGCAGCTAGGTGGCACACTGGATAAAGCACCAGCCCTGGATTTAGGAGGACCTGAGTTCAAATCCAGCCTCAGACACTTGACACTAACTAGCTGTGAGTCGCTGGGCAAGTCACTTAACCCTCATTTCCCTGCAAAAAAAAAAGAAAAAGAAAAAAAAAAGCTAACACTCTATTGGTATTACTCTATGGCCATGAAAAATGGAACACAGCAATATCCAAAGAACTGAAAATAAATATCACATCAAAGCTGTGACATATAACTAACAAGGAACTTCCAAGAAGAGACACATAAGGTATCATAAAAATAGAACAACAAAAAGATGGTTCAGTCACATGGTTAAGGCAAGTGTAATGATTGGAATGACGCCACCTGCTGGAGACCTACTGTAGGAAAGCTCCGCCACGAGGAGAAGGCGTCTGAGGGCAAGCCATGCGGTTTTCCTTGGCATCAGGAAGTGACGTTTGCTCGTGGGTACTGTCTATAAAAGAGGAGAGGCTTGTTCTCTCGGTCTCTTTCTGAAGGACCTCAGCGAGGAGAGGAGCTGGAGACATTGGCTCCCTGAGACAGACAGCTGAATCTAGGCCTTTCTCTCTCTCCCTCTTCACCAAATTCTTATTCTCCTTAATAAATGCTTAAAAGTCTAACTCTTACTAAAGCTTGTAATTTATTGGCGACCACTCATTAGATATTTTAGACAGACTAGCTAGAATTTTAGCCCCTTACACCAGTAATCACAGATAAATAGTGACAGAGATGTCAGCATCTTGGACAGCCCTCTGGTGGTGAAGTGACAATGGAACATGGATCAAAGTCACAAAGAACAGGCCGCAGTCTACAATATTTGGTGGAGAATCTTCCTTGATCATATCAGAGATTTCTGTGAATATTGACAATGAAATATTGCTTAAATCACTAACGAGAGAAATACGTATCAAAAAAATTCTGATCTTTCACCTCATCCACAAACTGGCAAAGAGGATTATGAAAGATGAAATGTCGATTAAGGAAGAGCTGCATGAAGATATGCTCACTAATATGGTGCTGGTGGAGCTGGGAACAAACCCAACCACTATGGGAAGCAATTTGGAGCGTTCTACTCTGGGAACTACATTTTAGGAGGGACATTTATGGACTGAAGAGTGTCCAGAAGAGGACAATTAGGATGACAATGGATCTCATGTTCAAGCAATGGCAGTTGTTTAAGAAGGGAGGGTGTATAGTCTTCGAACTATCTTCAAGGTTTGTCTTGTGGAAGAGGGAGTAGACACTTCTTCTAGGTCCCAGAAGAAAACATTAACAGTAATGGTTGGAAGTTACAATATAGCAAATTTAGATTGAGTTCAAGAATAACATTATTTTTTTGTTTTGTTTTGTTTTGTTTTTTGTTGGGCAATGAGGGTTAAGTGACTTGCCCAGGGTCACACAGCTAGTAAGTGTCAAGTGTCTGAGGCCAAATTTGAACTCAGGTCCTCCTGAATCCAGGGCTGGTGCTTTACCACTACGCCATCTAGCTGCCCCCAAGAATAACATTATTAATGATTACAGCTATCCAAAAGTAGAATGTCCTGCCTCAGGAGGTAGGTTCTCCTTCTTTACTACAGTCCAATTCTGTGGATTTAATAATTCATTTCAATAAACACCTACTGTGGGGGCAGCTAGGTGGCGCAGTGACTAGAGCACCGGCCCTGGATTCAGAAGGACCTGAGTTCAAATCCAGCCTCAGACACTTGACACTTATTAGCTGTGTAGCTCTGGGCAAGTCACTTAACCCTCATTGGCCCACCCAAAAAAAAAAAAAAAGAATAAATATCTACTATGAACAAAATTTTGTCCTTATCAACAGGAGAAACAGACAGAATCTCTGCCTTCATGGAACTTATTAATCAAATCTGAACCCTACGGAAGGGCTATACAGAAAATAGGGGTTGGGAAAGACATGCAAACACAAATGTGTGTGTAAAAGCATAAACCTCCCTAAAAAAGCTAACCATTTCATAATGATGACAACATATACCTAAGTTATACAAAAAAGATAATACATAGTAGTCGATACTATAATTATTATTATGCATAATTGTATTACATATTTTGTATGATTCCAAAGGAAGGAGGACAAACACGAAGAGGAAGAGATTGAGAAGCACAAGGTAAATTATTAGCCATATACACGAAAGTCATATGAAGCTGTGGAAAAATTGGAATACTAATGCATTGTTGGTGGAACTGTGAACTGATCCAGCCATTCTGGAGAGCAATTTGAAACTATGCCCAAAGGGCTATGGGACTGTGCATACCCTTTGACTCAGGATTACCACTACTAGGTCTGTATCTCAGAGATCATAAAAAAGGGAAAAGGACTCACATGCACAAAAATATTTATAGCAGATCTCTTTGTGGTAGCAAAGAATTAGAAATCGAGGGAATGCCCATCAATTGGGGAATGGCTGAACAAGTTGTGGTATATGAATGGAATGGAATGGAATAGTATTGTGCTGTAAGAAATGATGAGCAGGCAGATTTCAGAAAGACCTGGAAAGACTTAAGTGGACTGGGGCAGCTAGGTGGCGCAGTGGATAAAGCACCAGCCCTGGATTCTGGAGTACCCCAGTTCAAATCCAGCCTCAGACACTTGATGTTTACTAGCTGTGTGACACCGGGCAAGTCACTTAACGCTCATTGCCCCACAAAAAAAAAAAAAAAAAAAAGACAAGCAGACTGAGGCTGAGTGAAATGAGTAGAACCAGGAGAACATTGTACAAAGTAACAGCAACATTGTGTGATGATCAACTCTAATAGAAATGCCTCTTCTCAGAAGTGCAATGATCCAAGACAGTTCCAAAGAACTCATGATGGAAAATGTTCTCCACGTTGAGAAAAAAAACTGTGGATTCTGAATGCAGATTGAACCATACTGTTTCTACTTTGGGACTGTTTTATTTTTCTTTTTTGAGGTTTTTCTCTTGTGTTCTGATTCTTCTTTCACAATATGACTAATGCAGAAATATGTTTAATGTGATTGTACCTATATAACCTTTATCAGATTGCTTTCTGTCTTGGGGAGGGAGGGAAGGGAGAAAAATTTGGAACTAAAAATCTTATGAAAACAAATGTTGAAAACTATCTTTACATGTAACTGGAAAATAATAAAATGCTTTTATGATTATAAAAAGGAAAAAGAAAAGGAAAAAGCACAAAGCACAGTATGGATATCAGATATGGCATTACTTTGGCCTCCAGTTTTGTTTTTCACTAATGAATAGTTTAATGTGTAAAATTTCACAAAACTCTTGAAAGTACCTTAGAAGTTATGTGAGTCTTAAAATTGTTACTGATGTTACTATTACATTTTGTTCTTTTTATTGTAAATTTTTTAAAAAGTTATGCACCAATAATACCCACTGTAACTTACCAATGCTATTTGGGTCTGGAGAAAGTTTTCTCTTTCTTCATCTACCGCAATCTCATATCCAGCTTTAAAGAACTGAAGCATTTTCACAATGTCATGATTGATGGAATCTGGTGTGAGAAATATAAAGTCTCATTTACTGAATGTTTCTCAGATGTGAGGTAAAACATCACAGGATCTTTGAGTGGACGAAGAGGCCTCTAATGCCTGCTAGTCCAGTTCAGACCTGAAGCCCACCTCCACTGGTCCTGACAGGTCCTGACCCAATCTCTTCCCAAAGGCTCTCAACAAGGGGAACACCCTGTCTCCAGAGGAAGCCCATTCTCCACCAGGACAGCCCTAACCGTTAGAAAGTTTCTGCTGGTGTCAGGCTAAACCGTGGGCCTCTGTGGCTTCTACCTGCTGCTACTGCTCTGCTCTCTTTAGACATACAGAGCATATCCAAGCCCTCTTTTGTCTGACTCACCAACTGCCTCCTGGACATTCTTAACAGGCAAAGGCTTCTCAAACTCCTCATCTCTAAGACAAACCCGGGTGAGTCACGAGCCCCCCCTCGTCCTCTGCACAAACAACCCTCCATCTCCTAGCTCTGTTCCCCAGTACTCCCTGGTGCTCCTGCATTCTGGGAATGTCCTCCTTTCTCACCTCCACCTCTGGGAATCCCTGATCCTGAAAAGGGACAGGGAACCACTCAAGTGTACTGAGCAGTGCCTGGTCAGACCTAACTTCAGGAAGAAAAATTGTTTTTTCTTCTTTTTGTGGGGCAATGGGGGTTAAGTGACTTGCCCAGGGTCACACAGCTAGTAAGTGTCAAGTGTCTAAGGCCGAATTTGAACTCAGGTCCTCCTGAATCCAGGGCTGGTGCTCTATCCACTGCACCACCTAGCTGCCCCAGGAAGACAAATTTGACAGCAGAATGGAGGATGAAATGGAGTAGGGAGAGACCAAGCAGAAGGCTATTGCAATAGTCTACATGGGTGGGCATGTACCAGGACTACAGCAATGAGAGAGGAGATATATGTAAGAGATGCTGTGAAGGTAAAATGGACAGGCCTTGGCAAGAGACTTAATATGGGGAGTGAGCTGGTGAGGTTGGTGACTAGGAGGTACCTTTGATAGTAATAGAAAAGGGAGCAGCTAGGTGGCGCAGTGGATAGAGCACTGGCCTTGGATTCAGGAGGACCCGAGTTCAAATCTGACCTCAGACACTTGACACTTAACTATCTGTGTGACCCTGGGCAAGTCACTTAACCCTCATTGCCCCATCAAAAAACCAAAACCAAAACCAACAAAAAAATACAGTAATGGGAAAGTTAGGAAGAGGAGAAGAGTTGAAGAAAAAAATAACGAGTTAAGTTTTGGATATGTTGAGTTTGGGGTGTCCTATTGGCAGCTAGAGATGTAAGATCCTGGAAGTCAGTCGAGAGATAGCGTTGGGCGAGCAGATTTGAGAATCATCAGCACAGAAAGGAAAACTGAATTCATGGGAGCTAAAGAGACCAGCAAGCATAGAGAGAGAAGAGGGCCCCAGACAGAGCCCTGACTGACACCCAGGGCTCAAGGGTGTGATCCAGCAGAGGAGGCAGAGAAGCAGTCAGAGAGGCAGGAGCAAAACCAGGACAAGGGGGTGCCCCCAAAACCTACAGAGAAAAAAAGGATCAAGGAGAAGAGGGCAGGGGAGGAGAGATGGGACGTACTAAGGTAAACATGCTACAAACATATCCAGAGAGAGCTCTCTAGCAGGCGGGTGCAAATAAAGGCCCGGATCACAGGACTAAATATATCCATTTGGGCCTCATCATCACAGAAATGAAAATGAAAGCCATGAGAGATGAGACAGTCAAAGAAGGGAATGAAGAAAGTGAATAAAACCTTGAAGAATGCCTCTATTTAGGGGACAGGGAGCAGAAGAGAGTCAGAACAGAAGAAATTCGAATGAAGGAAGAGACTGGGGGCTAATTTTTGAGTCTTCAGCAATTGAAGTTATAATCCATGGTAAGAAAAAGAATGATTTCTCTCTGAGGAAGAGTAAATGTAGGAATATCAGTAGCCCAAGGACTGCACGTGTGAGACACCCAGTGAGAATGCTGGGAAGAAAAGACACCAGCAAAGGGCACAAAGGAATGAATGGTCAGAGAATCAACTAAGGCTGGGAAGCACCATGGAAGCCAAGGAAGGGAGGAGAGCAAGCAAATGTAGGGAGATCAAGGAAGATAACTAGGAAAAGAGCAATGGTGATCCTTGAGAGTGGCCATCGTGGAAGCATGAATACAGACCACTCATTCCAGAAGCTGTGAAGGATAAGAGAGAGCTGGCAGTTACTTAGCAATATAAAATGAAGGGTTTTGTTTTAAGATGAAAACACATCAGCATGTCCATAGGAAGAAAAGAAGAAATGATCTTAAACAGAACTTTAAAAGTTTCAAAAAATTAAGCAAAGATGCAAATAAAGCAAAACAAAACAAAAAATTAAGCAAAGACCACAAAATTTAATATAGCATGTAAGTTGACAAAAATCCATTTCGTTTACACTAATCAGTCAGTCCTCAACATTTGCCTATTTAATTTTCATGAGTTCAAGCATCCACATGAATTTACTATTAGTAAGCTCATTTTCACTTTTACATTGGCAACCACACACATTCTCAGCCATGCTGAGAGGCATCACTGGTCTTGTTCACTCTGCCCTTGTAAAGAGTTCCCTGTGCATCTGGAGTGTGAGGTCATGTCAAGACTTGGCCAGTCATGGCATCTGCTGACAGCAGTGACTAAAGTCCCAGCCACCTCTCCCATGGTCTTCGGAGGGAGTTCAAGTTAGACAGGTTTACAGCAGTATAGTATTGCCTGAAAGCAATGTTGTTGTTGGTTTTAATTGAGATATTAGCACACAGGGTCACAGAATTCTAAAAAATTACTAGTGAGAGAAAAATGGTTTTTGCATGATACTAATTTTATTTTGTGTTCTGCATTTTATGGGTTATTTTATGGTTACAGTGTTAGTTATTATTATCAGTTTTGTTGTAAAGAATTACATGCAGAAAAGTGTATTCTCTTCGGCTTCTAAATGAATTAAAAGAATTAGTGGTTTCTCAAGGACCGCTCCAAAGAATTAATGGTTTCTGCAAATGGATGCATAACTTTGCTATAAAAGGTCACACCATAAACAGATTGGCAAAGGAAGGAGAGAGATAACCCTTCACAGCTATTGACAGAAGAATCCTGAGCAAACAAAGGATAGAAAGGATCATAGAAAATAAAACAGACAATGATAACATAAAACTGAAAAGCTTCTGCACAAACAAAATCAATGTAGATAAAATAAGAAGAGAAATAGTAACTAGGGAAAATATTTGCAAGAACTGAAAGGATATGAATAGGAAGCTCTCAAGGAAAGAAACTGAATCTATCAATAACTAAATGAAAAAAATGAACCAAATCACAAAGAACAACTAAAACAACTCTGATCCTGGAACCTAACTCACAGCCATCAGACTGGAAAATACAACTAAAAAAGCAAAATGATCATTTTTTTAGCTACAGAAGGATTAGCATATATACACTTGTGAAATGGTCTAGCCATTCTGTAATTTGCAATTATACAACAAAAGTCACAAAGCATACTTGGTGACCCAGAAATACCACTATTAAATTTATAGTGCAAAAAGACTGAACACAAGGAGAAGGGACCCAAATGGACACAAATATTTATAAGAGCATTTCATATGGGAGCAAAGGATTACACCATAAGAAACAAGAGGTATGAATTCAGAGAAACATGGGATGACTTATATGAACTGATGAAGAGGGAAATGAGCAGAACCAGAAGAACAATTTCTATTGTACAGGGACTAAAACATTGTGAAGAAAAAACGACTTTGTAGAGCTCTGATCAATACAAAAAACAACGCTGAGTCCAGAACCCTAAAACAAAGCTGGCTCCCAGCAGAGAGGTGATGGACATGACATAAAGAATTCAGATGAATAGTTATGGACATGGTTGAAGTGTGGGTTTTTTTTCATATGATAGGGCTTATTTGACACAAGAAAGAGTTCTATTGGCTTGTTTGTTGTCATTTCTGTGGTTTTATAAATAGGCAGAGAGGTGGGGGAAGGAGACAGGGATGAGTGATAGTGATAAAGTATTGTGAAAAAAAACAGAAGAGAACAAAAGAAAGACTGGAAGGGGCACAAACAGGAAAGCTTTGAAACATACAAACTTTATTATAGTCTTTAAAAAAACAAGTGGATGGGGCAGCTAGGTGGCACAGTGGATAGAGCACTGGCCTTGGATTCAGGAGGACCTGAGTTAAAATCTGGCCTCAGACACTTGACACTTACTAGCTGTGTGATCCTGGGCAAGTCACTTAACCCCCATTGCCCTCCAAAAAAACAAGTGGATGGGGCAGCTAGGTGGCGCAGTGGATAGAGCACCGACCCTGAAGTCACGAGGACCTGAGTTCAAATACGGCCTTAGATACTTAGCACTTACTAGCTGTGTGACCCTGGGAAAGTCACTTAACCCCAATTGCCAAACCAAAAAAAAAAAAAAAGAGATAGAGAGAAAAAAATAAGTGGAAAGCTATTTTTATCCAATTTCATAAATAATCCCTCCTTTTCCCTCTTCTTTGTATGTGGAAATGCCCATATTATTAGGTGTTTAAGCACAGAATAACAAAAAAAAATTTATTTTTAGAGTTAATAGATTTCTTTTAGTGCTTAAATTACCATCAAAAAGTGACACACAGGGGAAAAGAGTGCATTCAGTGATGTGTGACTCATTTCTTTCAAAGCAACACTCAGTAAATGTCAAATAATATGAATAGGAAACAAAGCAAAATATAATTTGTGCACAAAGTGAATCTAATTTAGAAATTAAAGGAATTCAGAGTAGTGTAGATGTGTGTCTGTGTCAAAATACATCTATGTAGGCGAAATTCAAACAAAACCGGTTTTTGCCTTTCCAATTAGAAACCAGTTTTAAAGGTTTTTTGTGGAACAAGACATCCTCAAAAACAAGAGAAAAACATGAGATTGTCTGCAGTTGTATAATTAAAATACAACTAATAAAACTGTAGCATTAAACATGCTGCAGATGTGCCAACTCAATTCAGCTAACATGGTTCTGCCCACCATCATTAGTAAAGCAGAACAAAATGGGGATATGAGGAGCTCAGCTACAGGGAGTTGTTTTGTTGTGTGGGTTTTTTTTTTTTCACTTCACCCACTAGTTCAAAATGTAATTTATGTTTTGTCCTTAAGGCTTTTGCTAGATAAGAGGAATCCAAAGATTCTAATTGAAGAACTGAATAAGCTCTGAAAATGCCTATTACAAGAGTCATTTGCTCCAATGTATTTGAACATTTTTGATGGGTTAATCATTTGCTTGGCACACATAAACATCAAATGTTTTGCTTATGCTATGGTAAAATGAAAAATTTTAAAGGAGAGGAAAGATGTCTTTTTCAATGGTCAAATTACATGGAGTATGTGGCTTATTATGAAAGTAAGAAACAAACTAAGGCCTGTTAATGAAAGCAAATACTTTTTTTAAAAATTTTTTTCATTATTTGAGGGGAGAAAAAATTGTCTGAAAAGCTTTTATTCTCAAAAAAAAAAAACAAAAAAAAACCAAAGCCACAGACCACTCACTTTAAGGTGAGAACACTGATGAAAAATTCAAAGAATAAGTAGTTAAGTCAAAACTATGAGTGAATAGACAAAGCAGCAAAGGGAACACAGCACCCTGGAAGGCGAGGATGGGCCTTTTGTTCTGACCTCTCCATGGCACGTTTTCCAGCTCTCTGCTCTGAAGATTTCTTTTTCTCTGACCCTCTCCTGGCCTTCCATGACTCGGATTCCCCTTGGCCTGTCCCAACCTCCCCAACAGATCCTGAAGAGGTCTAGATGGCTTCTTGCCCCACCCCCCATAATGTCAGTCTGGACACAACCAACCCCAGCTCCCATCTTGACTTGGAGGCATGGTCCTGAGATAACTGCTGTTACCCGCCTACTAGAGATGAGTTGGGGAGACCCAGTCTTCCCCAGTCCCACCCACTCCAAAGCCCACCTAGCTAAAAGGTGGATTCTATTATCTCACCCTCATCTTACCCATTTCTGCAATACTCCTTGAGAACTGAGGAAGGCTAACCACCCCCCCCAGTCTTATCTCTTGTTGCTATATTACAGTATTGGGAATGAACAAGAGGGCTCCCTCTCCCCTCTTTTGCTGTATTTGGTGCATTGTTGTGGGACTGAATAAAGTAGTCAGGGTAATAATGTGTAAAAAAAAAAATACCTTTTGGGATTCAGTTCCAATTTCTATTCAGTTATAGGTGACAAAAGTTAGTATACAATTGGTCTTGTCCTGACTCTAATGATGGTTTGAACTAGTTAAAACACAAAATATGCTATTATCTGATACAGTTTTATTTCTTGTTGAAAAATCTCAAAATAATAATCCAAGTTCATGTCTTGTTCAAGAAAACATGGACCAAATTTCATCAGTCAATAAGTATTTATTAAACAGGGACTACATGCCAGGTACTATATTGGAATACAAAGAAAGGCAAGAGATGGTCCCTGTCCTTGAGAACCTAATAGTATAGCGGGAAATAAAAATGAAAACAACCACATACAAACAAGCTATGGGGGCAGCTCGGTGGCGCAGTGGATAGAGCACCGGCCCTGGAGTCAGGAGGACCTGAGTTCAAATCTGGCCTCAGACACTTAATACTTACTAGCTGTGTGACCCTGGGCAAGTCACTTAACCCCAAATGCCTCACTAAAAAAACAAAACAAAACCCCAAACAAGCTATGTACAGGATAAATCAGAATAAATACCAATAAAACAAAAGCTGATCTAACTTTTGCGAATGTGATATGAATATTCTACCAACCCTCAGTTTACAGTTACCTTTAGACAGTATATGAGATAGCACAATATTTCAGTGTAGCAAGAAATGAATTATTGAAAGAATTTGAATATTGAAATACTGAAAAGCATTATTGAAAATTTATTGCACCTTGGTTGGGCTTTAAATTTGTTTGATTCTTAAAGAAACATTTACCAATAAATAAAATTAACATGAAAGAAAACTGTATATTTTTGTGGTGGTACACTGATTGCTTTAGATTACTGTCAAATCAAGTTAAAAGCTGAAAAATGGAAAATGAGCCCATTTAAAATGTTTTGTCATTGTTGATTCTACAAACCAAGTTTTAAGTGATAACCAATGGATGACAAGTAAAATTTATTCACTTTGGAGCACTACTATGAAATAGGTTTATTTTAAAAGCACAGTGGGCTGCCCACAACAATACCCCTGGAGTAATTAGACATTGACAATTAAATATTGTGCAAAACTCAACAGCGGGATGTACAGTATAACTTACTTTATACATATTAGCAGTTCTATTTTGCAATTAAACAAACATAACTGAGAAGTTACTGATACCAATAAACTATTAAGAAAAAGTGATCTTACTTTGGGAAGGCCTTGGAAATCTTTTTTTTAGTTTCCTTCTTAATGGCTGAAGTGCTGGCATCATTTCTGGAACACTTACATAAAAATCTGCCTGGATCTCATCATCTAAAATCTGGAAATCACAAGATCACAGTCTTATAAGGAATCTAGAGCCTACTGAACCTGGTGAAGTTTCAGTATTAGTACTTTTATGAGTCACTTAGAAAATGTATGCTAAACACAATTTCTTTTCATATGAATAATACAGATAAGTGTATTAATAAAGTATATTATTGGGGCAGCTAGGTGGCGCAGTGGATAAAGCACTGGCCCTGAATTCAGGAGGACCTGAGTTCAAATCCAGCCTCAGACACTTGACACTTACTAGCTGTGTGACCTTTGGCAAGTCAATTAACCCTCACTGCCCTGCCCAAAACCCCCCCAAAAAAACCTACTAAAGTATATTATCCCTGAAACAAAAATTTGCTGCTATCTTTTTAAAAACAGCTCTGTCTTTCTGTTAGGAAGACCCTCAAGGAGCCTTAATGTTGTGAAGGTCAGATAAATTCAGGTATATGGGTCTCAGATGGGTAAAAGTAGTATAAGCCAGGACAATGTATTGATTTTTTTTGCAACACATGTAATCACATAAAGTATAACGTAAGAAGTTAAATTTAAAAGCTTGCCCCAAAATATGAGAATCAAGCTCATTATTTAACAGATCATAAGTAAAACTTAATACATACTGCAAAATTCACTTAAGATGATATCAGTAAGAGAGAGCAGCTAGGTGGCGCAGTGGATAAAGCACCGGCCCTAGACTCAGGAGTACCTGAGTTCAAATCTGACCTCAGACACCTGACACTTACTAGCTATGTGACCCTGGGCAAGTCACTTAACCCTCATTGCCCCGCCAAAAAAAAAAAAAAAAAAAAGATGATATCAGTAACAATACTATTTTGAGAGCACCAAGTAGACTAAATTTGTGATTACTTTCACAAAGATTCTGAAGATATGAAGATAAAATACAATATTTGATAAGTTTAAGTTCTAAAAAAGATTAAGTTCAAGTTTACTTTTTTTTTTTTTTAGTGAGGCAATTGGGGTTAAGTGACTTAGCCAGGGTCACACATCTAATAAGTGCCAAGTGTCTGAGGCTGGACTTGAACTCAGGTACTGCTGACTCCAGGGCCGGTGCTCTATCCACTGCGCCACCTAGCTGCCCCTCAAGTTTACTTTTAAGTTTGTTTTGTGTATTCCAGACAATATTCCCCTTTAATTCTATAAAGAGAACAAAAATATTAACATGTGCTCTAAAAAAAGGACAAAATGGATCAAGGAGGTTATTTAACATTGGGTACCTAGGTGGCGCTGCAGTGGATGGAGTGCCCACCTGGAGTAAGGAAGACTCATCTTCCTGAGTTCAAATCTGGCTTCAGACACTAACTAGTTGTGTGACCCTGGGGAAGTCACCAAACCCTGTTTGCCTCAGTTTCCCCAGGTGCAAAATGAGCTGGAGGAGGAAATGGCAAACCACTCCAGTATCTCTGGCCAAAAAAACCCACAAATGGGGTCACAAAGAGTTGGACATGACTGAAAAACAACTATACAACAACAGTTACTTTTAAAAATTATTGTACTACAATGTGTCCCATTTTATTATCTTTTAAATGCTACCTTTTGATGTGTTACCTTTTGAATGTATAAGATGAAATAATTCATTTAAAAGGTATTGCCAGGGGCGGCTAAGTGGCACAGTGGATAAAGCACCAGCCCTGAATTCAGGAGGACCTGAGTTCAAATCTGACCTCAGACACTTGACACTTACTAGCTGTGTGACCCTGGGCAAGTCACTTAACCCCCATTGCCCTGCCAATCAATCAATCAATCAGTCAATCAATAAATAAAAGGTATTTCCAGGGCAGCTAGGTGGCGCAGTGGATAAAGTACCAGCCCTGGAGTTGGGAGGACCTGAGTTCAAATCCAGCCTCAGACGCTTGATACTAGCTGTGTGACCCTGGGCAAGTTACTTAACCCTCACTGCCCCACAAAAAATTTAAAAAAAAGGTATTGCCTAGGCAGCATATGCAATTTTTAAAGCTTCTAATGCCAAGTAATATTTGTGTCAGTACACATTTCAAACCCTTGACTTTTAAAAATGGGGCAAAACCACATTCACTTGAACACTCCTTTAGGCAATAATTCCCAATGATGGGGGTTGTCACATCATCAAACCCTGACCCTCTATTCATTTGACTTTACACCCTCAGCTCCTAAAAGTGCACATGAAATGTATGTCTTTAAAGTGAATTAAAATGAATTATTTTTTGAGAATTCTGTTACATATCTTGAGATTTTGAGATATAGCTAAAAATATAACAAAAGCAAGAGCTAGGAATTCTACACTTCAGGGACAGCTGCTCTTCTGGATCACCTGCTGCAACTGTTCTGAGAACAGAATTCCCAAGGGGGGGCCGGGGTGGGGGTGGGGGGGTGCAACAGCTTCCTAAGCTCTGAATGCTCAGGGGGTTATGCAATATTCATTGGGTAAAACTGACAGGCTTAAGATGTCGGAAAGAAAAGTTGTGTGTGCATATGGGGGGAGGGAGGGAGAAGAGGAGAGGAAAGGAAAGAGCGAATGAAAGAAAGAAAGGAAAGTACAAAAGAATGGAGCGGTTGAGAAGGGGTAAAAAAGTATATATGGTAGGAGTAAGTCAAGTACCACTTCACAGCCTGGGCCTCTTGTTGGCCATTCTTTCCCTATTCAAATCTAACTCAGTTAGCATGAATTTAACATAAAGACCTCTTTAACTGGACCTCAGGATGACATACATACTTCTGCTAATGCCCTTCTATTGCTAAACCCTTTGAAATGTCCTAAGTGGTCTATTCAATGATGATACATTTAATTCAAGAAATGGAAGTGTTACACCCAAAAAATGATTAATTTTAAACTCATGTGCTATAATAGTACTGGAATTAAAGTCCAAAGACCTAATTCCAAGTAGTGGTTCAAAACTACGGGCAGGTTCTTTATAATGAAAGCCAAGTAAAGTGATTTAAAACCATTATTTAAAACTTCCTGCCTCCAAGAAATATAAAATGATGCTACTGAGCTGTCCTGACTCCAGGCCTAACACTCTAACCACTGTGCCACCTGGCTGCTCCTACCAGGCCTTTTCTCCTTGGTCATGTTCCTCCTATTCTATCAGCAAAATGTCTGCTTATCCACAGCATACAAAAACACATCACTAAATAAATGAAGCTAAAATGACTACAGACTTCAACACCCTGACGCTTAGTCTCACCCAAGCCTACGAACAGGAAACGTTTTGTCTACGTCCCACAACTCCCAAGAACCAACCATGAACTCAAAGGGAAGTTTCCTAATCCAGCAGTAACTACTGGACATGGAAGCAAGGCAGCACCTTCTGAATCAGAGCAGATCCTCCGGCAAACGCGGCTCCATTTTCTTCAGCAATTTTAATGTCTGACTCTTTCTGGGGGAAAAAACAGAAAAGTTTGTCTCAAACTCATATCTGTGTTTGGGCGTGTTGTACTCACGAAGGTAGCAAGGTTAGCAGTCTGAGCCAAACTGGAAAATGAACAACTCAGACACCAAAGCTAAAACTGTGCCATTTTTTTCAACACAGAAATGACATCTCCTAAAGACAATCACAGCTGGCTTCCTCAGTGGTCTACACCAAGCGTAATGGATGTCAGGACCTAAGTCTCAAGGACTATCCAAGCGTGATCTTCCAGAAGGAATACAGCTTTTAATTCTCTTATTTCGTTTTGTTCTCTTAAATATTAACTTCTTTTAAACTAAGTTTTTCTGTAATAATGATAAGACAAAAAATTTCCAAGAACTTCTCCCACATAAACTTGAGCAAATAACATCACAGAGTAATCACACAGTAATGTAGGAAATGTCATTGGGGTAAATCCTGAAATTGAAAGCACGAGATGTAAATGAACAGATTTGAAGGTCTGGTATTTAAAATGCACAATTACCAAAGGCCTATTTCATCTTGACATCATGCACCTTTATTTCGATACCTTTTGAGTATTCAGAACCTGTGATTTTGTTAGTGACAGAACACAACACCCTTTATTACTTAGCCAATGGTTCTTCAGGAGTTGTTTTAGCCCTGCCCCTCCCCTTCCAACCCCTGCATCCCAGCACCGAGGAGACAACAGGGAGGTGAATTCGAGAGCCACAGACAGGCAGGACACACTCAGGGTGATATCTGAGGCCTGGCCAGCAAAGGGTGACCTGCCAGACCCTTCCAAAACCCAAGATCCCCTCCATGCCATAGTGCAGGAGCAGGATTTTAATAGAGATGTGAAACCAAATAATGAAAAGCTATGAAACATATGCTAGAATAAAAGTTTTTAAGATTCAAACATGGAAGAACATGATTTTTCTGGACTAAAATAAATTGTTCAAGTCTATTCTCTAATTTCCTACCTTCATATAACAAAGAATGACAAGTTCAAAAGTACTAAAGAGAAAAAGATAGCAGCTACGTAGTGCAGTGGATAAAGCACTAGCCCTGGATTCAGGAGGACCTGAGTTCAAATCCAGCCTCAGACACTTGACACTTACTAGCTGTGTGACCCTGGGCAAGTCACTTAACCCTCATTGCCCTGCCAAAAAAAAAAAAAGGGAGAAAAAGAAGCTGAATACACCAAGAGGATCCGAGGAAGTTTTGGAAGTAACAGAACATTACCTAAGGATTTTAAAAAACCAAATGGAAAATATTAATTACTTGATTATGGCTTCAAATTGAAACAATTTTCCCAAGGAAAAGTTTAAGTTCATGAGCCGGTGACTGTCTCACACCTGTAATCCTAGTATTGAACTGAAGATATTTTTAAAAATCTAATTCATAAGAATAAAAATAATTTTTTAAAAAAATTTTCTATATATTTGGTCCCCTAAAAAAAATTCTAACATTCTGACTAGTCCTTGAAAATACAGATGACTTCATCATGTAAGAATAAACCAGACTAAATAATTATTTAGATATCTCTAACACTAAATATCTTTTTATATAAAGTTTACTTACCTCCGTGAATACCAGAATTTTATTTGTCTTTGAAATAAATGGATATGGGAAATTAAGGACACTGACAAATGGCTCCACCTTTTTCTAAAATGCATAAGAGAAAAAAAGTTAAGGATTTTAAAAAATCTTCCATTGCCTATAAACACACAACAAACATATTCCACTATATACCCTATCTCCCCCTTCCCCCATTAATCTACAAGTAATCTACATAAATAATCATGGGAGAGGGTTTCCTCTCTAAAACTCAAGCTGCATAGATTGTCTAGAATTGTAGTATTTTCCTGGACATGGGGAGGGGCCCTACACCAAAACATCCTGACAAACTGTCATGTTTGGATGAATAGCCAAAAAGCAAATTTGTCCTAAATGGTATACAGATGGCCACAGTGAAGTCACACAGTACAACTACAGTAGGTGTGTGGGAGCCAGGGGGCACACCTCCCATTCAGGTGGCCATCTTGGAAGGTACTGAAAAGACTCATGGGAAGAAAGAGACAACAGTTACACAGGATGAGAAAGTGTGCATGGGTAGCAACTTGTCGAGACAGAGGGTGCACAGCCATTGATAAGATATATCAAAGTCATGAAGCAACTCTCCTAATATTCCTACAAAAATGCAAGAAGTTGGAAACTGGTGTGCTATTGTCTTTACAAATGAAGGGAAGAGAAAAATGAAAGGAAGAGAGCCACACACTTCCATCCCTATAGCTCGAATATATGCGTGTGCTGTTCCTATATAACACTTTCCTACTGGTACCTGGAAAAAAAGAAATATGCAATAAATGGTAGGACAACACTCTTTCTTATAGAGGAGTGTATTTTCCCTTTCTGAAATACCGGATGTTCCACTTAAGGCCTTACTATATAGTATGGAACAACGCTGGTCTCTCAGACACCATGCCAGCAGAACACACACTGGAAAGGCTGAGTCATCCAAAGGCACATCAGTAGGTCAGGAATTTTTCAGGCACATAAATTCTTGAAGAACACACACTGATTTGTAGCTGGGTTGCAATCAACATGAGTGCCCTCAGCAACAAAATCACAGATCCTCTAAATACTAAAGCAGAAAGCAGAAAACTAAAAGAGAGACAGGCAAGATAGGAGGTATTGATATGCATGGGAAGCTATCAATCAGCCCACAAGTATTTATTAAGTAGCTGCTGGCAGGGAGAGATGGGGGTTGGAAGGGTCAATAGCACAGTGGAGTCAGGAAGACTCCTCTTCCTGAGTTCAAATCCAGCCTCAGACACCTAGCTGTGTGACCCTGGGCAATTCACTTAACCCCGTTTCCCTCACTTTCCTCATCTGGAAAATGAGCTGGAAAAGGAAATGGCAAACCACTCCAGTAGTTTTGTCAAGAAAACTGCAAAAGGGGTCATGAAGACTGCACAAGACTGAAAAAATGAAAAAGAAAAAAAATACCAAGCTGATCGTTAGGGCAGCTAGGGGGACAAAGACAAATAATGAAAGGATCCCTGTGGACACGGGGCTAACATTCTAACAGAGAAGACAAGTACACTGATAAGGATGCACAGCACATAAACAAGAACATAAAGTAAATAAATACAAGGTAGCCTGGGAGGGGAGCACTAGCAGCTGGGAGAATCAGAAGCAGCTTCACGAAGAAGGTAGAGAAAGAGCAGCCCATTAGGAGGAAGAAATGAAGGGTGCATTTCTGGCAAGGGAGACAGTCAGTGAATGCTAAGGCACAAAAACAGGAGATGGAGTGGGGAGCACGCTGGACTGGCAAGTGTAAGAAGGGAAGCGATGTCCGAGGAGGCTGGGAGGATAGACTGGGAAGGGAAAGGCCTTTAAAGAGAAGTTCTGTTTTGTAGTTGGCCGAGCACTCAGACCTACACTTAAGTGGAGTGGTGAGGAAAGTGAAGCAGGGAGACCAAGTAGACCCATCATTATTGTCATAATCTAAGCAAGAGGTAAGAGGACCTGAAGTGAAGTGCTAGTACTGAGAAGAGGGAAGTGGGAGAAATATCGCGAAGGTAAAAACAGCGTTGGCTTTGTGAGGTAAGACTGAGGACTTCAGGGAAATAGCGAGGGTATGAACCTGGGTGCCTGGGACAGAAACAGGGAGCTTTCTAAAAGAGAGGCATTTTGAGGCGCAACTAGGTGGCACAGTGGAGAGAGCACTGGCCCTGGAGTCAGGAGGACCTGAGTTCAAATCTGCCCTCAGACACTTAACACTTACTAGTTGTGTGACCTTAGGCAAGTCACTTAACCCCAACTGCCTCACTAAGAAAAACAAAAAGGGAAAAAAAAAAAAAGAAAACAGTTTAAAAAGCTACTCCAGCCTTTCTTCCCAGCATTGTATCAGAACCGTCTGAACAAAATGCAAAAGCGTGCTTTCGAATATTCATTATTAAAGCTATAATCATTTAAAGTAGACAATAATGTACTGAAAATAAACTCTTCTGGGCTTTGATTCTGCAAAATAATTTGTACAAATGACACCTCCATCAGCAGTTCCAATGTAAAAGAGGAATACTACAACTAAGTTAGCAAAAACCATTATTTGTGGTGAAAATTTATGCTATTTTATTTCTTCTGTTTTCCAAAATAACATTTTCTTTAAAAAAAAAAATAAAAAGTTTTTCTTGCTAATAAGTTTTTGGTCAGACAATAAAACCCACCATTTAGTTACACTTTAACCTCTTGTTCACATTCACTCAGTTATTTTAAATGATATTCCATACCTTCTTCTTCCCCAGTGCCATATCAAGTGTCAAATCAAGATAGACACCCTGCTTTGGGTTAGAGTAGTCCAGAATTTGAAATTTTTTTAGTAAATTAATTGCTTTCTCCACTTCATAAATCTGCCTTGGGAATAAGCGTTTTAAGTAGACATCATCCTCAGGCTCACCCTCCATGTAAGTATATGTCTTTAGTTTTTCTATATCCTCTGTTTTGGCATCTTTAGTTTGCACTTTGGAGCCTTTTTTCTCCTTTTTTGCAGGTCTGTGGGAAAAAATACACATTGAAGAGTAACTATCACAACATGCACTCCAAAATATCTAGAGAGAAAAGTATTAAAAAATGCATGATAGGAAAAGGAACAATAAAAAAGCTGAGCATAAGACTTTTTACTCTGAGATTGCTCATCAATTCACAAAAAAGAAAAAAAAGATATAGTTTTAAGAGAGTGAAATTTCTCCAAAATAAAATTCTCTTCTGAATAGCTACTCTAGTTAGAACTGAAATTGACATGAAATAAATGAGGCAGTTTTTATTCTGAGAAAACTCAGTCAAATCCAATATGAAATTCCATATTCTACATACCTTTATCACTGCTCGTGTTCCTCCTATATCATAAGTAATTCAACATAAGTGCTAAAAAAATAGAATGTTATACTGATGATACTCATTTCTGATTGTCTGCTGGTGCCCTTTGGATGGAAAACAGAACACATCCAAGCAAAATGCCCAAGCAGAGGCATAAAAGTCTTTCTACGCCCACCTTGTTTATTCCAAAATATTTAAATATCCAACCTGAGAAAACATATTTCATTTTTAACTGAGCACAGGAATAACAGGGTTAACAGAAAATGGGGTATAAATAATTATCTATCCTGTCTACAATAAATATTGTGGAAAAATACCCTCACTTTTCTTTCATGTTTGTAAATTCTCAAGAGTTACATAAATGTGTAAAAATGAAATTGAGAAAGCTATTGAGTTCTCATGGTAACAACATTAAATTCATTTTGACAAGTGCTTTCCAAGTCCCTACTGTAATGTGTGAAACACTGTAGGGAGACAAAAATACGAAACTGGACACAGGCCCCGTTTTCTTGCAACTTATATTCTGATCAGGTAATAAAGCAGCATAAAAACATTCAGTTACAATGAGATCAGTGCAGAGGAGAAAGGTCGAGCAGAGAAATGATACTGAACCATTAATAATACTCTTGGAATCCATTCAAGTCCATCTCACTGTATTTCATGTCCCTAACTTTTCTACATGCTTAGGGTGTTTTAGTGTTTTGACAAAATTAAAATAAACTATAGGGGACAGCTAGGTGGCACAGTGCATAGAGCACCAGCCCTGGAGTCAGGAAGACCTGAATTCAAATCCGACCTCAGACACTTGATACATACTAGCTGTGTGACCTTGGGCAAGTCACTTAACCCCAATTGCCTCACCAAAAACAAACAAGCAAACAAGCAAAAAAACCCAAAAAAACCCCCATGTAATTGGAAAAAAATAAAATAGTTTTAAATAAATAAAGATAAATAAAAAATAAACTATATCTAGTACCTACTAGCAAGATAAGCCTTGCCAAAAAAAGGGAACAGCCTGTTCTTGATGAAGCCAAGATGGCTCTCTGTATTCACTATTTCCTTTCTAGATGTTTGATAACCATCTCTTTAAGGATCTAGTCCAGAATAAACTGGTCCAGGAATTAATGGCTTAGTAATCACGCCCACCAGTTCTTTCCGCACTAAAGAACAGAGCTCATCTAAGCAATATAACCTAAATTCATCAAAGGCAACTCAATGACCTCTTATATTCTCTGCATATTTCTCTTGACTATCAACTTCCTGTTGAGAACTGTTGCCAGGTATCCTGTTGCCCCCAGCAGTCCAAGCCCGTCTTTGAGACACCTTTCCCCCAATACAGCTTTTAAATGGAAAATGCTATCCACAGTCAGAGAAAGAAATGATGGAGTCTGAAACCAAGTCAAAGGATACTAGTTTCACTTTAGTTTCTTCATCATTTTTCCCTTTTGTTCTGTTTCTTTTTTTCACAACATAACTAATGTGGAAGGAAATGTTTGGTAAGAGTGCACATGTATAAACCTACATGAGATTGCTTACTGGTTAAAGCTGCCTAGTTAGGTCCACTCTCAACTCTCATTAGGACTTGTTTCCTTTGTGTCTCCAGAGTTGAATTCTTTAGGTTACCATCCTTCCCAGGCTGATTTCATTTATAGAAACTGAGTCCTGTGAACCCGCTGAAATCTTCTCTTTGAAGTCTGGGTTTATGTCAGACTATGCCTGGCTTTCTTCTCTATCACAAACTCTAGGAGGGACTGGCTACTTCCCTCTAGGATTCCCATTACTTCCAACCCAAAATCCAGTTCCTCTTGTTGCTGGAAACCAGAATTTCCCCTTAGTGGTTCCTTCACCTTTTGATGGATGAAATTATTAAGGCAAGTCACTGAATCATTAGGTGCTATGCTTTTGGCAGAGAGAAAGCTAACAAAGAAATGTCTAGGGAAGTGCAGGCCCTCATCACTCCTATATCTTGTACAGGCTTGGGATCTGTTTCCCAAGCTCCTCATCTATTTCTTCTTTTGGTCCACGCAGGTCTACACCAGAGATGTCAAAAGCACCGGATTAAAATGCAATTAGGAAATGTTTGTGATTAATATTAATGTTACTACAACATGGATATGCGTGATTTGTCATTTTCTAGGTCAATGTGCAGCTGCAGAGATGCCTTGAGGACACTGGTTGAAGTTCACTGAGAACACTGTTTCTCCCTCTCAGGATCTTCAGGGAAATGTCCCACGGTGCTTCCCTCCCTGCCCGCCCCCCCTTCCTTCATCTCCTCATGAATGTAACTTCTAAATAAACAGAGCTAAGCCATCCTGCTCCACCTTTTACCCATCCTGTTGCTTCTGAGTCAGTTATATCCACCCAGAGTCAAGCTGCTATGACATGTTTGACTCCAGGTCTCAGGGATATATGATCACATTGGCTTCCTTACGTCAGGACTCCTAAAGCAAAGCTTCTTAACCTGTGGGCTCCCCCATAGGGAGTCATACAACTGAATCTGGAAGTAAAGGTCTGATTTATCTACCTATATACCTGGGGTCACGTAAAAATTTCTCAGGCGAGAAGGGGTAGTGAGTGGCCTAAACTTTGGAGATTTGACTCCTGGCTCCGTTCTTGAATTGTGCCTTTAATGAGCCTTCTCAGAATTTCAAGCTATTTCTCCTCTGTAGCTACTCTCTACGGTAGATACACACTGACAGCATTTTCTCCCTCCCCCATTCTTTGTGGTAAAGCCTTTTTTCAGTGGATTTGCCAGTGGACCCAGAGCCCAAGGGCCCAGAGAACTGTTCCCCAAACCACCAGCCCTGCTTCCAGCACAGCACCCACAGTCATTGCCAAAAGCAGCAAACCTAGTGGCAATGAGGTTTCACCCTCTGCAACCCAACCACTGATAAGCAGTTAAACCCAAGGGTACTAACAATGAATGGAGGGGCAGCTAAGGTGGTGCAGCGGATAGAGCACCGGCCCTGGATTCAGGAGGACCTGAGTTCAAATCTGGCCTTAGACCCTTGACACTTACTAGCTGTGTGACCCTGGGCAAGTCACTTAACCCCAATTGCCTCACTTAAAAAAAAAAAAGAACAATGAATGGGAGGGCAGCTAGGTGGTGCAGTGGATATTGGATTCAGGAGGTGACAGATGTGGCAACTTACTGGGTACGGCAGACGAAAGAGAGAAATCTGAAGCCTGAATGCAAGCAACAAACCTGGGTGAATGGAAGGATGGTAACATCATCAAGAAACAAGCAAAAGAGAGAAGTATCAGAAAGGGTTGGGGCAGGGTGATGGAGGAGGGCAAAATAGACGGAATATCAGGTTTTTTGAACCTGCTGAATTGTTTAGGTGCCTGTGAGACATCCAGGCAGACATGATGATGCGAGCCTGGAACTGAATAAACTTGGGAATCATTTATACAATGAGGATAACTGAATCCCAGGGAGTCAAGGAAAGGACCGAGGACAGAGCTTTGAGGTATACCCATACGTGGACAGGAACCAGAAGACTATGTAGAGCCAAAATGACTGAGAAACACAAGTCAGATAGACAAATCAAGAGAAAAGCATGACTGAAGACATAAACATCCAGGTGGGTGACTGAAAGAGTCAAAAACGGCAGAGCCCAAGTCAAATGAGGGCGGAGAAAAGGACGATCAATCGATAAACATTTATTAAGTCCTACTGTGTGTGTCTCTTATATATCTCTTCCATTTATTTCTCTGGGCACATGTTGTTCCCTCAGGACAATGTAAACTTCTTGAGGGCAAGAACACTTTTGCTCTCTGCATCCCCAGTGTCTAGCACAGTGTCTGGCATATAGTTGGTACTTGAGAAATTCAAAGCTGACAAGGACTCCAGAGATCACCAGATATGACTCCCTCCTGTCACAGGAAGTGATGTTACTTGTTCAAAGACCATCAGCAGCAAAGAAAGCAAGACCCTAAGCCTGGGATCTTTCCACTCTACTCCACTTACATAAGGTCACATGTACTACAAATGAAATTGTGCCCTAATTACACATTCTGTAAACCTCAAGTGCCACTAAGAAAATTGAGTGGGACCAACTTTAATCTCCTGTTTCAATGCCTAAATTTAGGGCTGTGGCAAAGCCAAAAATGGTTGAGAAAAAGGAGGTTTCACAGAAAAGATGTGGAGACTGATGCTGTGACACTGGGTTGATGGGGAAAGAAGAAAATTAACTCAAAAATAAAGTTGTCCAGGGGCAGCTGGGTGGTGCAGTGGATGGAGCACCAGCCCTGGAGTCAGGATACCTGAGTTCAAATCCGGCCTCAGACACTTAACACTTACTAGCTGTGTGACCCTGGGCAAGTCACTTGGCCCCAATTGCCTTACTTAAAATAAAATGCTCTATCCAAAGTCTTTTTTTTTTATGTCTGAGTAAAAATATATTTTTTATTTGTGTAAAGGTAAATAATGGATAGTCCTGCCTGTCATATTACCTGCTAAAGCGTTATATAAGTAGGTCACCTAGGGAAGGTCTCATTAAGACACGTTAAAATGCCTCCCATCTGTTCTCATGTGGTGTCTCATTGAGGAAAACTCCTTCTGCTGAGCTGCACATAGAATGGGAACTGAGAGGGGAGCTGGGGAAAGGTATGGTTCAGCCCCCAGGGGACTCACTGAATGAGTGCTGCATGGGTTAAACTTACTCTAGGACAAAAATGGTTCTTTTCCTTAGAGGGGGAAGGCTCTGGTACAGTGGAAAGAGTCAGAACCTGTGTTCAAATCCCACTTATTATTTTAAAAATTTTAATACTGTACATTCATTTTTTATTTGTGCATTCATTCATTCATTTATCCCTCTTTCTAGCCCTCTACTGAGAAGGCATGCAATATGATACCCATTATATATTTGAAGTTATACAAAACATATTTCCACATCAGTCTTGTTGCAAAAAAAAAAAAAAAAGCAAGAAAAATAAAGGAAGTAAAAAAATATATATGCTTCAATCTGTTCTCAGTTCTCTCTTTGGAAGTAGGCAGCATTTTTCATCATGATGGATCTCTGCATCGATCAGAGTGGCCAATTACCGTGCACAGTGTTCTCCTGGTTCTCCTCATTTCACTTTGTATCAGTTCATGGAACTCTTCCCAGGCTTTTCCAAAATCATCTTGCTAGTCTTTTCTTACAGCACAAGTGTCCCATCACAATCATGTACCACAACTTGTTTAGCCGTTCCCCAATCGATGGGTAGTCCCCTCAACGACCACTTCTTTGCCACCACAAAAAGAGCTGCTATAAACATGTTGTACATCCAGGCCCTTTTCCTTTCTCTTTGATCTCAGGGACAAAGTAACGTCTTACTTGCCAAATCCAGTGTCCTCATTCTTCCTGACCTCTGCAGCCTCTGACATGATCAGATCACCCTCACCTTGTTACTCTCTTCTCTAGGTATTTGTGACACTGCTCTTTCCTGGTTCTTCACCTACCTGTCTGACTTCCTTCTCCTCTGCTGAATCTTCATCAAGTTTAGGGTGAGGTTTTATCTTAGGCGTACTTTTCTTCTCCCTCTATACTATTTCAATTGGTGATCTCATCCACACACAATTATCACCCTAACGATGATGATTACCAAATCTGCATATCCAGCTCTCCGAATCATTTCAATAAACATTTATTAAGGACCTACTATGTGCCAGACACTTTACTAAGCCCTGGGGATACAAAGAGAGGCAGAAGTCAGTTCTGGTATTTGAGGCATTACGATCCCCCACTGCCTAATGGAAATCTTCAATGAGGTATCCTGTAGATACCCACTGAGATGATACTTAGAAAGTACCTGGCACAATGCCTGGAATATAAGCTCAATATCAATGTTAGCTATTATCTTAAACCCATCACGCCCCAAACTGAACTCATGATCTTTTGCCTCAGATTCCTTTATTATTCCGGAGGGCAATACCAACCCTCCCAGCCCCTCAAGCTCACAGCCTAGGACTCAAATCCCCCTTCTCACTCTCTCAGCCCCCATGTCCAGTCTATTGAGAAGGCCCGTCCGCTTCACCTTTGCAATCCCTCTTGCATATCTCCCCTTTTCTGCGGACACTGCCCCCATTCTGGTGCAGGCCCTCAACACCTCATGCCTAGACTATGGCACCAGCCTTCAGAGGTGTCCTGAGCTCAGTCTCTCTTTCTTCCACGCAGCTGTCAAAACTGATCTTCTTAAATCTGACCAAGTCACACTCATACCTTCACCCACCCCCATTCAATACCCTCTGGTGGCTCCCTATCACCTCCAGGATTAAATAAATAATGGATAAGTTTGGCTTTAAAAGCCCTTCATAATCTGGGCTCCTCCTTCCTTGTACAAGACACACGTCTCCCAACTCCATACATTTCCTCTGACATTCTCCCCCTCCTCATCTCTATGTCCTGGTACCCTGACTGGCTAACTCCCCACCTTCTGAAACACTTCTTGGCCCCCCTCAACCTTCTCCCCAGGATCACCTTCAGCTTATCTTCCATATATCTTGTTTGTATGTTGTCTCCCCTACTAGACGTGAGCTCCTTTGGAGAAGGAGCTGTTTTCCCACCACCCCCCTTTTCTTTCTATCTGTACAGAGGGATCTGGGGCATCAGGAAAGGTCTCAGCATCGGGTGGGAGCTGAGCTGAGCTCTGGAGGAAGCCAGAGATTCCCGAGGCTTGGGTGAAAAAGAAGAGCATTCTAGCTTGCTCATGAAAAGTTGCCTGGCGAGGAGGTAGAGTTCTGTGAAGCTAAGAATTTGAGTCAGCCCAGAAAGATGGCTGGAAGCCAGATTGTGAGGAGTTTTAAATGTCAGAGGAGTCAGTACTTTATCTTAAAGGCAGCAAGGATCCATTCAAGCTTCTTGAGCAAAAGGGCAGGGAGAGGATGGGGGGTTGTGTGGGGTGTGACATAGTCACTCAAGACAAGACAGGGGAAGAGGAGTACTTCCCGGGTCCCACACTTTCAATTCGGAATCATGGAGATAAAATCATTTGGATGATGTAGTGTTTAAGAGATATCATCTGGGGGCAGCTAGGTGGCACAGTGGATAGAGCACCGGCCCTGGAATCAGGAGGACCTGAGTTCAAATCCGACCTCAGACACTTAACACTTACTAGCTGTGTGACCCTGGGCAAGTCACTTAACCCCAACTGCCTCACCAAAAAAAAAAAAAAAAAGAGAGAGAGATATCATCTGAAGAAGAGACTTCCTCACAGCCTCTGTAATAAACAACTCCCTTCCCCAAAATGGAAACCAACCAATAATCATTGAAATGAGTGGCCAAAAAAGTACTTACTTTGCAGCAACATAATGTCTTTTGGCTGCCTGACCATTTACAACACAAGATGCAACAGAGGTATTATATGTGATCCTGGAGAGACACTGCCTCTGGCACTGAAGGAACACTGGAAAAGGAAAACATTAGCGACATCAAACAATCATATTGTCTGTTCAGTGTAAGAATGGATTAGTGCTCTACAAAAAAACTCTCCTGATTTCATGACTACCCATGGGTTCTAGATGACAGACGGCAACTCCTTCCCAGCATCTCATCTGGTCTATGTAATTCCCATCCACAATTTCCTATACATCCTGCACAGAAGGTCTGTCCTGGGTTCGAGCCCGGCTGCTTCTATTTTTAGTATCTTGGGGCACCAGGGCTCCTGGATGGCCTGACCTTCTGTTTCCAGCGCTCTGGCGAATGTGATTGACGCCATTGTCCGGGGCAAAGGAAATGGGCATTTGTATCAAAAGACAACGCTGTGTAACTTCCCAAATTCAGCTGAACTCAATCTCTTTTTCCTACTCAAGTCCAGACCCAGCTCATTAACCATTTGCAGTTTGTCCAAGAAATACCTACTGAGAGAGAAATCTGACAGACTGTTGGCCCAAATGCATGTCGTAATTTGGGTCATATGTGTTCAGTATCTTATTACTATTGTCCATTACTTTACAACAGTGCAATGATACCCTAAGTCTTTATTATGGAGCTACTTTATATTCCTTCACATACAGGGCCCAGGTGGAGCAGGTAGGTGTGTCCATTATTATTTTAGCACATACAGCTGCAGCAAATGATTTATCAGATACGATACACTAACGAACATAAAAATAAAAGACTTGGTTTGCAAAACTAAAAAGACTAACCTCAAAATAACAAGAAGAAACTGCAGGGAAAGGCAAAAAAAAAAAATTCCCTGCCCCCAGGAAGCTCAGATTCTAAAGGGGGAGATAATATGTGAATAACTGGGTACATCCTAAGAAGGAGAGCACAGCAGGTGCGGCTGCAGGTGGGGGGGGGGATGGGACATCACACCTGAGGAACAGCAAGTAGTCCAGGGGGCGGCTGTGGTGGGGGCAGTGTAAGAAGACTGGTCAGTGAGTCAGTCAATAAATGTCTGCCTACCATATGCTAGGGATACCAAGGAGGCAAAGGTCACTTAATTAATGGGGGAGGATCCATGCAAACTATACGCAGGATAAACTAGAAATAATCAACAGATGGTCAGCATTAGGATTAAGGGGGATCAGGGAAGATTTCCTGCGGAAAGTGGTGAAAGTTTAGTTGTGACTTGAAGGCAGGGAAGACTGGAAAGGCAGGAATATAGGAAGGGGCCAGATTTAGGAAGAGTTTTCAGTGCCAAACAGAGGAATTTACTGGGGAAGGGACAATGTGGTCAAACCTCTAATTTTTAAAAATAGCCTTGGCACAATGATCCAATATAACCCTAAAGGACTTATGAAAACTGCAACCCATCTACAGAGAAAGAACTGATAGTATCTGAAAACAGATGGAAACACATTTAAAAAAAATTTTTTTCCTCTTTGACAATTTCTTAATGTGAAGTTTTGGGGTTTTTTTGACTGTTTTCTCTCACGACCTAGCTAATGTGGGAATGTTTTCCATGACTACTCATGTATAACTTACTTTAAATTGATTGGATTCTTTTGAGTGGAGGAGTTTTAAAAAATTGATGTTAAAATTTATTTTTACATATATTTTGGAAAATAAAATTCTATTCAATACAAAAATGGCCTTGTCAGCGATAGGATTGGACAGATTGAAATAGGGAAGAGACTTGAAGCAAGGAGGCCAATTAAGGGGCCTGAACGAGGGAGATGACTATGTGAGTGGAGAAAAGAGTTATTTATAGGAGAGATGGGAAGGTGGAAACAACAATATCTGGTACCTAATTAGACATGTACTGTGAGGGTAAGGAGCCAAGGACAGCATGGAGTTATGACTGAGAGGAAAGTTAGCTCCCTCGACAGAAAGAGTAATCCTCCTCAGAAGAGGGAAGGATTTGAAGGCAAAGAGAATGAGCTGTTTTGGACATGCTGAGTTTGAGATGCCTATGAAACATCCATTCTCTATAAATGCTCCACTTTCTTGATAAAAAGCTCAGCCATCTTCCCAATAAGATCGGGGTGAAACAGGGATGTCCATTCTCACCGCTATTATTTAATATTGTCCTAGAAATGTTAGCTTTAGCGATCAGAGAAGAGAAAGGAATTAAAGGAATTAGAACAAGCAAGGAGGAAACAAAACTATCACTCTTTGCAGATGATATGATGGTATACTTAACGAATCCTAGAGAATCAACTCAAAAATTACTTGAAACAATTAACAACTTTAGCAAAGTAGCAGGATATAAAATAAATCCACATAAATCATCAGCATTTCTATACATGCCCAACAAAGTCCAGCAGGAAGAGATAGAAAGAGAAATTCCATTTAAAGTAACGGTAGATAATATAAAATACTTGGGAGTCTACTTGCCAAGACAAACCCAGGAACTCTATGAACACAACTACCAAACACTCTTCACACAAATCAAATCAGATCTAAATAATTGGAAAGATATCAATTGCTCATGGATAGGCAGAGCTAATATAGTAAAAATGACAATACTGCCTAAATTAATTTACTTATTCAGTGCCATGCCAATCAGACTACCTAAAAATTATTTTATAGAGCTAGAAAAAATAATAACAAAATTCATCTGGAAAAACAAAAATCAAGAATATCCAGGGAAATAATGAAAAAAAATTCACAGGAAGGTGGGTTAGCGGTACCAAACCTGGAGCTTTACTATAAAGCAGCAGTCATCAAAACTATCTGGTACTGGCTAAAAAATAGAGTGGTAGATCAATGGAATAGGCTAGGCTCAGGAAATGCAGTAGTAAATGACACTAGTAATGTAGTGTTTGATAAACCCAAAGACTCCAGCTTCTGGGATAGGAACTCAGTATTTGACAAAAACTGCTGGGAAAACTGGAAGATAGTATGGCAGAAATTAGGCATAGACCAACATCTTACACCTTATACTAAAATAAGGTCAAAATGGATACATGATTTAGACATAAGAGGTGATACCATAGGTAAATTAGGAGAGAAAGGAATAGTCTACCTATCAGATCTTTGGAAAGGAGAACAGTTTTTGACCAAACAAGAGATAGAGTATATTATAAAATGCAAAATGGATGATTTTGATTATATTAAATTAAAAAATTTTTGTACAAACAGAAGCAATGCATCCAAAATTGGAAGGGAGGCAGAAAACTGGGAAACAATTTTTGAGGCCAGTGCTTCTGATAAAGGCCTCATCTCTAAAATATATAGGGAATTAAATCAAATTTATAAGAATCCAAGTCATTCCCCAATTGAGAAATGGTCAAAGGATATGAACAGGCAGTTTTCTGATGAAGAAACCAAAGCTATCTATTCCCATATGAAAAAATGCTCTAAATCTCTAATGATTAGAGAGATGCAAATTAAAACAACTCTGAGGTACCACCTGACACCTATCAGATTGGCTAAAATGACAAAAAAGGAAGATAATAAATGTTGGAGAGGCTGTGGGAAAATTGGAACACTAATGCATTGTTGGTGGAGCTGTGAACTGATCCAACCATTCTGGAGAGCAATTTGGAATTATGCCCAAAGGGCTATAAAGCTGTGCATACCCTTTGACCCAGCAATACCACTTTTGGGTCTTTTTCCCAAAGAAATCATGGAAAGGGGAAAGGGACCCACATGTACAAAAATATTTATAGCTGCTCTTTATGTGGTGGCAAGGAATTGGAAGTTGAGGGGGTGCCCATCAATTGGGGAATGGCTGGACAAGTTGTGGTATATACAATGGAATACTATTGTGCTGTAAGAAATGATGAGCAGGAGGAGTTCAGAGAAACCTGGAGGGTCTTATGTGAGCTGATGATGAGTGAGATGAGCAGAACCAGAAGAACATTGTACACAGTATCATCAACATTGAGTGTTGATCTACTGTGATGGACTATATTCTTCTCACCAATGCAATGGTACAGAAGAGTTCCAGGGAACTCATGATAGAAGAGGATCTCCAAATCCAAGGGAAAAAAAGAAAAAAAAGAACTGTGGAGTATAGATGCTGAATGAACCATACTATTTCTTTTGGTTTTGAGGTTTTTCATCATTGCTCTGATTTTTTCTCTTATAACATGACTAATGCAGAAATAGGATTAATGTTATTATGTGTGTATATATATATATATATATATGACCTATATCAGATTACCTGCTGTCTAGGGGAAGGGGGAGGGAGGGAGAAAAATCTGAAATTGTAAAGCTTGTATAAACAAAAGTTGAGAACTATCTTTACATGTAACGGAAAAAAATAAAATACTTTATTAATTTTTAAAAAAAAAAGAAAAAAGGAAAAAAAAACCAACCTTGAATTACACCCACCACCCATCTCCTCAGCTTCTATACCTGCTGAACAGAGTGGTAAGAAGTTGCCCAATTGGGCATCTGGCTTCACATAAGTTTCTGTTATTAGCTTTACCTGGACCTGCTAACAGCAAGGCAATCCCTTCTCTCCTCCCTCACTCCCTACAAAAGAAGTTTAAAACACTCTCTCTTCTTCTCAGGCTTCCCACACTTCCTCCCTCACCTCCTACTACTTAACATTTCCATGTGAGCTCCCAGCTCTCTCTTCCCCTCAAAGCCCTCCACTTTCCACTTGTTAATCATGATCAAGGGTGTCCACATGGCTCATGGGGCAGATTGCCAAGTCAGGGACTTGGTCAAGTCAGTTAGCCAAATGGGGTTATGTTTAGGGTTCTCAATGCTGATTGGCTACTTCACCTTAGAAGATACTATTTTGGGGGTGGCTAGGTGGTGCAGTGGATAGAGCACCAGCCCTGGATTTAGGAGTACCTGAGTTCAAATCCGGCCTCAGACACTTAACACTTAGTAGCTGTGTGACCCTAGGCAAGTCACTTAAACCCAATTGCCTCACTAAAAAAAAAAAGAAGATACTATTTTTAGTATTGTGGTTAACCACAATGTACCTTGAAACCACCATGGAGAGGGACATCAGTTAAGGACAAGTTAAACTAGAGAATATACATATCTATGCTCTATACTATAATATTATTATTATTATTGTACTATATTATTATTAACCTAAAAGATTAGAGAACACTCACAATTAAGTAAATAATCATTTGTAGTCTATAACACCGATTACTACCATAATTAAATCACTCATAACTAAGGGGTGGGGAAAATCTCACTTTTTCCTCAGTGAAATAACGCAGTTGGGGCAGCTAGGTGGCACAGTGGATAGAGCACTGGCCCTGGATTCAGGAGGAACTGAGTTCAAATCCAGCCTCAGACACTTGACACTAACTAGCTGTGTGACCCTGGGCAAGTCACTTAAATAATAAATAGTATTAAAAACTGAATCTGTGATCATAGCAGTCAGTTTTAATGCTGTACAGACCAGCATTTACCCATCTTCTAACACTAGTGGAGTCCAGAATATATAAAATAATATGAAATTGTCTACAGAAAATAGCACCAAAATTCTGAATCTTGTTAAGAATGTGGAGCTATGGGGCAGCTAGGTGGTGCAGTGGATAAAGCACTGGCCTTGGATTCAGGAGGACCTGAGTTCAAATCCAGCCTCAGACACTTGACACTGAACTAGCTGTGTGACCCTGGGCAAGTCACTTAACCCCAATTGCCTCACCAACTTTTTTTTTTAATTTAAATAAATAAATGCGGGATGAATGGAATTGAACTCGGGTCCTCCTGCCTCCGGGTGCAGAGGGAGGGCCCCACGCGGGAGCCCTCGCTAGGCTGGGGTGTCATCACGGTCAGTGCAGACACGGGCTCTGTAAAGACGTGCTCAGTCTGTCGGGTTACCGGGGGAGGGGTAACACGGTCGGACCTGCGCTTTAGGACAACGGCGTGACTGGAGAATGAACTGCAGTGAGAAGAGACGGCCCAAGTGTGAGGTGACCAGGGCCTGCCCGCGGGCAGCACAGCCGGAAGAGCCGCTCCTGCTAAAGGACGACGAAAGGCCGGCTCTCCCGCCTTTCCTTACCTCTCCCGAAGCAGCTTGTGGCCGCCGCCATCTTGACCGACACGCGTGCGCGAGGTCAAAATCAGTCCCCCCTTCCACCAGGACCGGAGGATGAAAGGTTCCGGCCGGAGAGAAGCGGAAGGCGGGGACCGAAAAGAGCCGAGGACCAAGTAGGAAGGGCGAGCAGATCCACCCCTCCCCTTCTGTGGTGACGACACCTTCGGTCTTCCTCCTTGGCCCCACCCCTTCGGGCTTCGCTTTCCGGGTCGTCAGCCACTGAGGATAAAGACCTGGTGACGCCGAGGGAAAACCTAAGCACGCCGGAAGCGAAGGAGCGTCGGAGCGTCGGAGCGTCCGGCCGGGTGCTGGACGTGTCGCGTGCCGACCGAGTATGGAGCTCGAGCCAATCGTCGGCCACCAAGAGAACACGTGGTCTGGAGCAGGCCACATCCCTCTTTCCGTTCTAGCCTACCCGCAGCGTGCATGGACGGTTGTTGTTTAGCGTCCAGCGGCCCTTGAAAATATTTTCTTCCCTCTTCTGCTCCCAACCACAGTCTATCGTTTAAACACGTGTTAACTAGTTATTCTGTGGTTTTTTTTGTTTTTGCAGATAAGAGGTTTAGAAAGGGCTCCTGCCCTCACGGAGCTTACATTCCATCAGCAAAACAATTAATTTCCGCGATTATAAATAAATAAAATAAGAATCTGGTCCCTAAACCAATAGGAACACCTGAATTACAGTATGATTAGGAGATAATTTCTCTGATTAAAAGAATCTATTTACTACCCGGTACAATAACATTCTATGTTTTATGACTAAGCGTCATGGGATTTCTGCAAAAACAAACAAGAACCTGATCACCAATCAAACCATTAAGGTGGATTTATCCAAAGGGAAGCTGAATCCCAAAAGAGGAGAGACCGGTGAAAGGATACATCACAGAACTGCATCAATTACCCTTGAAGCCAGAAGTGATGGATATTGTAGCTGGGGATGAGTAAACCGAGACGGAACAGCTTAGAAGAAGCAGGAATCAAGAGAAGTCACCCAGCAGATCAATTAATTTGGCTGGGGTGTTGTCTAGTGAGGCTTTGACTACATCATTTACTAACAAAAACATTAGTAACCATAACATTTACTCAACAGGCGACAGGAGCAGGAATTATCACAATAGATCTATCCACCATAAACCTGAGTTACACTTTCCCATTTCATGCAGTAGACCGGGGAGAGAGTGGGCACACGCATACAGAAACCTAGGGGAAACACACTACGGGGAAAACCCATTTGTTCAGAACAATTCACAACTCCGGGCTAGAGGCTTTGATGTCTTTGGTCCCTTCAGGAAGAATGTATCACACCGAGTTCTTCTTTGCTAATTGCAGCCCTTCATAATGTTTTTGCTGGTGAGTTTCTCTTCTGCTGTTGAGCCTATTACATATGACAGACTCTACACTCATAGCCACCTTTTAGAAGAGATCTGAAAATAGGCGATTCTACTTTCTCCAATCAGCTCCAAGTCTTTTCCATTGACAAAGTACATCTCACAGCCACAAGGTGTAAAGCCGGTATCTCCTGTGTTTCTCCAGCTCAAACCAGAGAGGGAATTGGTAGGAGATGGATGGAAATGCCTAGCCGCCATCATTATTCAGGAGCCACTTGTGAGAGGTTTCTCTCTCTCGGCTGTAGGTGGTGCAAGAAGCCCTGATAGCTCTTCCCCTAGCAGCTCAGGTTGCTTCCAATGAATTTCTAGCAGGTATCCTGACCTTTCTCCCACCTGTAAGCAAAGGGATGCTGCCCTTCTAATCAGCAGAGCAGCTGTCCCAGCTGCAAGTTTTCTATGACTACTGTCCCCGGCTTCTAGTGACTCTTCCTTCGCTTAGCTCACTCTTCTATTTCTTTGTCTCTCTCTTCCTATAATTTCTTTTGCTGGTCAATGATTCATCTTTCTTTTATAAGGCAGAACTCAAGAAGTCATTCTCTTAGGTATGAACCCAACAGTCTTTGTAAAACCTTCCTACAGTTCCCAAACAGTTATTTAATTCATAGTTTTGTCGCTATAAACCTTAAAATTCTAAAAATAGGGGGTCACTGGTGGTGCAGTGGATAGAGCACTGGGCTTGGAATCAGGAAGACATGAGTTCAAATCCAGCCTGAGACAGTAGCTATGTGACCCTGAACAAGTTACCTAACCTATATAATTCCATTGTTTCCCCATCAGTAAAATGGGTTGCTGTGAGAACCAAATAAGAAGATATTTGGAAAAGTGATTAATACAATGCCTGCCACATAGAAGGTGCTATGTAAATGCCTATTTCATTAACTTCCCTTTCCTTAAAAACAGCTCAATGCAAATGAATCGATGATCAAAATGCAACTAGGTGGCACAGTGGATAAAGCACTGGCCCTGGATTCAGAAGTACCTGAGTTCAAATCTGGCTTCAGACACTTGACACTTACTAGCTGTGTGACCCTGGGCAAGTCACTTAACCCTCATAGCCCAGCAAAAAAACAAAACAAACAAATAGTTTTAGAAAGAAATTCATAAGGTCCTTTCTTAGGGAAGAGAGCCGGAAAGGAGTGGCCCCTCCTTTGTGAGATTACATATTTTAGATAAGGACTTAAAGAGATTTGTTTGATTGACCTGGCAAAGACAGAAGGTAATAACCAAAGGAGGGCCAGTTTGAGATGTATATGAGCAGATAAGTCAAACTGATCAAAACAAAAGAATTGGGTACACCCAAAACAAGCATGAGATGGGATCTAAGTGTATGATATGATTATGGATTTGAGTCAGATTAAACTCTGACCATGGGGTCTGGAAGGTACCCAGACCTGCCCCAGTATAGTTTGTTAGAAGTTTATTGCTTGTCAAATTCTCACTGTCTCCTTTAAGTTTAATTGCCAATTATTTCTTTGACTTCCCAACATAGCCGAAGATAAATTTTAACCCTGTCATCCTTATCTTTAGAGACAGGGGCCTGGAGAGGGGAGTCAGTGGGAACTGTGAGATTTGAAACATCTGACTCTCACTCCCCTGTTTCCTTTTCCTTTGTTTTGACCTTGTTCCCCCTGCCCTTTTCCCCCTTGCTCCTGGAACACGTATGCATGTCTCCATACATTGATCACGAGCTGAACACGCACCTTGGATGAGACAGGATTGGATGTTAGATTGTGAGCTCATCCACCCTAGGTGTACGTGGGGACAAGATTACTATAAAAACCTAGAGGATTGGGCATATCTTTGCAAGACTTCAATGTGTAATTGGGTTTTGCCCGTCCTCATGAGGATGTAATAAATCTGTCTCTGCTTGACTTGGTGGTCTCCTCGAGTTATTTGGGTAAACTGAGGCAGTTTGCTCCATACATAAGCATTCCTTAAACTATCAGACTCTCTGAGGCCCAAATCACCTCTCCACTAAGCTTTTGGGTCAGACAATATTCTAGCCACATAAAGCTAGGTGCAAATAATATTAATACATAAAGAATAATAAATAAATAATAAATATTTACTCCACAACCCCAAAACACGCTCCATGAGGTGTAACTCTCATTATACTCTTCCTTTGGTTAAATATTTTCTGACCTCAGCAAATAAAATCGGGTATGATTAGCAAATTTTTCCATATCCCAATTCTAGCAAGTTCCTTGGATCCTGGTGATGGAGGAGGCTAAAAGGGTTAACAGATAAACTGAGGCTTGGGTCCTTATCAATAGTACCTAAAAGGGAGAAAAATCTGAAATTGGAAAGTTTGTATAAACAAAAGTTGAGAAAAAACCTTTTGGGGCAGCTAGGTGGTGCAGTGGATAAGGCACGGGCCCTAGATTCAGGAGTACCTGAGTTCAAATCCAGCCTCAGAAATTTGACACTTACTAGCTGTGTGACTCTGGGCAAGTCACTTAACCCCCATTGCTCTGCAAAAAAACAAACAAACAAAAAACCTTTTGTGGGGTCCCAGAGCTCCCACAGTTGGTGGGCCTAGAGATCACATTCCCATTCTGTGGTAGGGCCAGGAAACCCCCTTTAGATTAGTTTTCCCTTGACACTTGACTTGCTTTCTGATCACCCCATGCACGTGCAGTTGGGTCCCTTCTAATTTGGCAGATTTCTGAACACCACCAGAGTCACCATGTCCTTCACCATATCCTGCCAAATGGAGATGCCGGCAACAGGTCCAGGAAGACTGATGAATACTGTATCTTTATTCCATATGTTTGCTATTAGGGTGAAGCAAACCTTTGGTTAATTGTTCAGTAGCTTTCAGGTGCCTCATTTCATCCTAGCATTGAACCTGAACTAAGAATGCTGGGATAAGAGCTGTTTATTGCACCTCCAAATGCAAAATCCTGCAAATTTCACAAGTAAATAACATATGACAGAGCCGATGAGAGGTTACCACCTGTTTTGCACTTAGGTCTATCCTAATCTAAACAAAGAACAAAAAAATACTTTTTAAAAATTAATAAAAGTGAAAAGTAGGACAAAGGAAAAGGAAGAACTGAGTTTTCTCCCTCTAGCACAAACTCTCTAATCTGAAATAGGTTCTTAAAACATGTAGAACTCTCCCAAAAGAGATTAGGAACATGAGGGCTCCTTGAAGTCATTCCATCATCTGTAGGTGAGAAACCAAATTGACCTGAGTATAAATCCCTTTGGGACCCTGAAGTATCCAGGATACCTTCAATTTCTCCAAACAGCCCTGAAACACATAGGGCTGTCCAACTGGAGAACCAAACATTCCTTCGACGTTCCTGCAATATATACAGCACTATCGAACTTGGCTAATACAGAGGTTCCATATTCCAAATTCACCTGACCATAGAACAAACAGTCTTATTTCAAAAAGAAAGCAACTAATTATATCTACCTGTATAATAATCCACCAAACATTAAACACAAAAGAACATTAGAAGAATAATGATTTCTCCCTGGATCATTTGTATCTTATCTAAATCAAAAGGCTAAAAAGGCAGCATACTATAGAGAAAAGTATTCAAATCCCACCTGTGACTTTGAGCAACTAACTTAATAAATGTTTATTGACTACTGAGAACCTGGAGTTTCCTATGTCCACTGAGGCATGGGGATGGTCTTAGTAGATTTTGTGGGCCTCAGTTTTCTAATCTGTACAATGGGGGCTATTGGATTAGATGCTCTTGGAAGAAAGAAGGGAAGAAAGGAAGGAAAGAAACAAGCAGTTATTAAGTACCTACCAATGTGACAGGTTCTGGACTTCTCATTTAAACTTCATAATCCTGGGAGGTAGATACTATTATTATCCCATTTACAGTAGGGAAAACTGAAGCAACCTAGTGGTTACTTCTGGGGCCCTTGCAGTTTCAGATCTATAAGCTAATAATAAAATACTGTCATGTATAACAACACCTTAGGACCTTCAAAGTACTTTAAAAAATTTTTTTTCTTAATAGTATTTTATTTTTTTCCCCAATTACATGTAAAGATAGTATTCAACATTCATTTTTGTAAAATTCTGAGTTCCATGGGGCAGCTAGGTGGCGCAGTGGATAGAGCACTGGCCCTGGAGTCAGGAGGACCTGAGTTCAAATCCGACCTCAGACACTTAACACTTACTAGCTGTGTGACCCTGGGCAAGTCACTTAACCCCCATTGCCTCATCAAAAAAAAAAAAAATTCTGAGTTCCCAATTTTTCTCCCTCCCTTCTTTCCTTTCCCCCTCCCAAAGCCAGCAAGCAATCTGATATGTTATACATAATAATCATATTAAACATATTTCCACGTTAGTCATGTTGTGTAAGAAGAATCAGAACAAAAGGAGGAAACCACAAGAAAGGAAAAACAACAAACATAACCAAAAAAAAGTGAAAATCTAGTCACAGATGGTTATATGTGATCTGCATTCAGATTCCACAGTTCTTTTTTCTGGATGTGGAGAACATTTTCCATCATGAGTCTTTTGGAGTTGTCTTGGATTATTGTTTTGCTGAGAAGAGCTAAATCTTTCACAGTTGATCATCACACAGTGTTGCTGTTACTGTGTACAATGTTCTGATTCTGCTCACTTCATTCAACATTGGTTCATGTAAATCTTTCCAGGTTTTTCTGAAATCTGCCCCTCATTATTTCTTATAGCACAATAATATTCCATTCCAACCACAACTTGTTCAGTCATTCTCCAGTCGATGGGCATTCCCTTGATTTCTAATTCTTTGACACCACAAAGAGAGCTGCTATAAATATTTTTATACATGTAAGATCCTTTTCCTGTTTTTATGATCTCTTTGGGATATAGACCCAGTAATAGGTCAAAGGGTATACACAGTTTTATCGTCTTTTGGTCATAATTCCAAATTGCTCAGTACTTTACAACTGTAACGTAGAGCAGGCAAATTTATTCTATGACTACTTCCAGTTGACCATGTGTAAGCTGGAGGAGGGGGTGGAGGGAGGGATAGAAAACTACTCCTAGCCATATGTGACTCAAGGACTTGCCATGTGTAATCCCCTATCTGGCTGCTTAACTGGAGATGTTAGTGACTCAGGGACCTATTAATAGAAGAGACAGCTTCATGAGGTAAAGATCCAAATTTGGACAAATTCGCAGACTGTTTCAGGCCAAAGAAGCCTTTCTAGGTAAGTCCAGAGAGCCATTGGAGATCCTCTTCCTTTGGGAGATGAGTCAGAGGTTTGGAATTTTCAAAGGAGGGTCTAAAATCCTTACTGATGAAATAGACCTCCTTGACTCAATCTAGGTATCAGATATCTAGAGATGTCCCAGGGACAAAATGACTTCCTGGAAACCCCCTGGAACAGGTTGTGGTCCCTCTCTAGCCTACCCACATTTGTACAAGGCAGCCTACCTAGACTGAGCTATGGACATGAAAATGGCACTAAGCAAGTTGTTAGTTTTTCTTAAAAACTACTAAGATGGTGGCAGCTAGGTAGTACAGTGGATAGAGCACCGGCCCTGGAGTCGGGAGGACCTGAGTTCAAATCTAGCCTCAGACACTTGACACTACTTGTGTGACCCCGGGCAAGTCACTTAACCCCAATTGCCTGACCAAAAAAAAAAAAAAGCTACTAAGACCATCCCCATGCCTCAGTGGACATAGGAAACTCCAGGTTCTCAGTAGTCAAGAAACATTTATTAAGTTAGTACCATGTGCTAGGGAGCAGCTAGGCCGCTCAGTAGATAGAATGCTGGGCCTAGAGTCAGGAAGGCTTATCTTCCTGGGTTCATCTCTGGCCTCAGATACTTATTAGTTGCATGACCCTGGGCAAGTCCCTGTTTGTCTCAGTTTCCTCATCTGTAAAATGAGCTGGAGAAGGAAGTGGTAAACCACTCTAGTAACTCTGCCAAGGAAACCCCAAATGAGATCATGAAAAGTCAGGCATGACTGAAACTACTAAACAACAACAACCCTTGCTACATTCTATCCTTGAGAAGTTTACAATCTAATGAAGGAAGACCATATGCAAAAGAAAGTGAGGCAGCTAGGTGGCACAGTGGATAAAGCACCAGCCCTAGATTTAGGAGGACCTTAGTTCAAATCCAGCCTCAGACACTTGATACTTACTAGCTGTGTGACCCTGGGCAAGTCACTTAACCCTCATTGAGCTGAGAAAAAAAAAAAAAGGAAAATGCAAAGGAAAGTGCCCTTGGTTGTGATGAAGAAATCAAAGCAGTCCAAAAATAAGTGCAGCCCCTTGAGAAATGGGGAGGTATTCTCCTCCCCTGGACAACTTAGACTGAGGAATTTTTTGCTCAACTGGATCAACTCAAGCTGTCCTCTATACCTAGCCTTGTCAAATATTCTGTCCATATACAGCTAAATCAATCCCTTTTTTTTTTTTTTTGCAGGCAATGGGGGTTAAGTGACTTGCCCAGGGTCACACAGCTAGTGTCAAGTGTCTGAGGCCGGATTTGAACTCAGGTACTCCTGAATCCAGGGCCGGTGCTTTAACCACTGCGCCATCTAGCTGCCCCAATCAATCTCTTTTTGAATGACCTATGAGTTTCCCATTTTGTTCAGATATTGACCATAAACTATCAGAAAACTGGCTTGAGTTAGGCCCAACAGCATTCCACATTCTGTTGAAGGTCAATTAGTTCTGGTCACATCGAGTGAATTAACTGGCAGATCCTAGCTTCAATAACAGAGCTTTCCCAGGTAATCCAGGAACACAGAAAAATAAGGCTCTTTTCTTACTCCCTCCCATTTTCCTTAATAAGCATTTTACCATAGAGAGGTAGGGTTGTATACTAGACCTTGCTCTTGACTGGGAGCCAAGGGAGAACTGGTTTCAAATAGGCCTACTGATGCTTACTGGGTATGAGACTATGGGCAAGCCACTAACCTCAGCCTCAGTTTTCCTCATTGGTTAAAAAAAAGAGAGAAAATAATACCTCCTGGGAGCACTGTGAGGCTCAAGTGAGATAACATTTGTTAAAATTCATTATAAGTAGGGCAGCTAGGTGGTGCAGTGGATAAAGCACCAGCCCTGGATTCAGGAGGACCTGAGTTCAAATCTGACCTAAGACACTAGACACTTACTAGCTGTGTGACCCTGGGCAAGTCACTTAACTCTTATTGCCCCGCCCCCCTCCAAATGCATTGTAAGCCTTAAGGTATTATATGTGTCAGGCTTTAAAAAATTATATTCCACAAAAAAATTGTAATTCGATTTTGAAGTATCTAAAAAACTAGATTCCTTTAAATGAAATTCCTAACTTTACTATTTCTACATTTTTTGTTTTTGTTTTTGTTTTTGTTTTTTTTAAAGGAGACTACTAGTAAGTAGTTCAGTGTATAGTGTTGGGCCTGGAGTCAGGAAGACCTCAGTTCAAATCCAGCCTCAGATACTTACTAGCTGTGTGACCCTGGGTAAGTCACTTAACTTCTCTTGGCCTCAGTTTCCTCAATTGTAAAATAGTGATGTGTATAGCCCCTACATCCCAAATGAGATAATATTTAGAACAAGCTCTTAGCATAGTGCCTAGCACAAAGAAGGTGCTATATAAATGCTTATTCCCTCCTCTACCTCCCTCACCCAGAGGATGGAGGCCATGGGTACTACAACAAAACAATGACCAATAGAGATTACACAATTCGTTAAGTGGTATCCAGTGGCAACCATGATATCTGAAGGGAAGAAAGCCAGTAGGAAATAGCCAGTAGAAATAGTAAAATGATGTTAGCAGAAGAAAGACTCAGCTATGCCTTTTCATACGGGTGAGCTGCCCATCCATGAGAGCCCCCAAGTGTGTACCTCAAAACTTACAGCCACTGGCAATAGATGCTGCCCTCATAGCTTGGGTAACTAGTACCCACTTCTCCCACTTGAGCAGTATGTATTTGCAGGAGAGTGTGCCCCAGGTTTGGGGAGGATGTTTTAGTGCTACCTTTCTAATTGTTTCATTTCATTTAATGTCTTTGTTTTTAACCAGTATTGCCCACTTCATGGGGGGGTTGAGAGATGTAATTTGAGGGGATACAGACAGACAAAGTGCATTGCACCTGGACTGGCTATACTTCCTGGTACTACCTCCATCTCCAGGGAATGACAGAGGGTGCCCTCAATACTATAGTTCCTGAATTTTATTTTATTTTATTTTGAGGGCAGTCAGGTTAAGGGACTTGCCCAAGGTCACTGGTAAGTATCTGAGATCAGATTTGAACTCAGGTCACCCTGACTCCAGGCCCGGTTCTCTGTGCCACCTGGCTGCGCCCTTTGAATTTTAGATATTAAATATTGAGGATTTTCTTAAAGACAGATCCCTAGCACAATTGAAAAATAGGCTTGTAGACTAATGAACATCTGGGAGAGCATTACGCATAGTGACAGCAATATTGTTCAATGAGCAATTGTGAATGACTTAACTACTCTCAGCAATGCAATGATCCAAGACAATCCCAAGGAACTAATGAGGAAGCTTACTATGCGCCCCCATAGAAAGAACTGATAAAAAGAACACTTGTAGATAACCTGATTGCTGTCTTGTGGAGGGGGGAGGAAAGGGAGGGAGGGAGGGAGAGAGAAAAATTTGGAACTGTAAATCTTATGAAAATGAATGTTGAAAACTACCCTTACATGTAACTGGAAAAAATAAAATAAATGTTTGTTGCTGAAAAATAGACTTGTTGGGGCAGCTAGGTGGTGCAGGGATAGAGCACCTGCCCTGGATTCAGGAGGACCTGAGTTCAAATCTGATCTCAGACACTTGACACTTACTAGCTGTGTGACCCTGGGCAAGTCACAACCCCAATTGCCTCACCAAAAAAAAAAAATAGGCTTGTTCTTTTCCTGTAACTCAGATTCTTCCTAACTCTAAGCCTAATTCTGAGATATTTTATTTACTCTACAACAGCTCTTCTTTCATCACTCTCTCTGGTCAAACAGGCAGATGGTCCCGTTTCAGGGGTGTTAAAGAAGAGCTGGTTATCATCTCCCAAGAGCAGAGTCAGAGGAGAGACCGTCTGACAACAATCCCCACAGCATCTAATCTTAGCTGTTTCTACCACACCCTAAACTCCAGCTGTCCTGAGTAGGCTATTCCACAGTCTCTTGGAAATAGTGGTGAAAAGGAGGTCCTAAAGTCTTTGGACAAGCCTGAGCTTATTCACTTCCCGGGACTACAAAGCTCTTGGAAGAGTCAGCTCAGAGTTTTGTGAATAATTCATCCATTCCATGAATATGAATGGTTAGTTGGCCTTGGCAGAAGCACCTGCAACTTTGCCATGGATGGAGGGCTGTGGAAGGGACTGACTGCTGGGGGAGGGGGGCTGCCTACCCCTGCACTACTTCTGAGGCAAGGAAGCATCAGATTGGTCAGCCCTGGGGGAGATCTCCTTTCCTTGTCTGCCAAAGCTGGGATGGGGGGATGGTGGTGGTTGTATTAGGAAGAAGGTGAGATTTTGAGTCAAGAGAGATCTGGGTTCTATGCTTACTGGGAGAACACCCACTCTCTACACCTCAGTTTACTCATCCATAAAACAGGCTAACTACTTTAGTGGCTACCTCCCAAGATTATCTTTAGAGGCAAAATAGCTAACACAGGCAAGCCACTATTTAACAACGTGATGAGTGCTACGTGTTTTTAACAACCAATCTTCCATTGAAGTTCCTTCATCGGCAGGTTTCCACTTTCCTTGTCTAGGAGTTCTGGTCTGTGGTTTAACAAGCAGTATCATTCCTGGACACCTAAGACTATAAGTGTCATCTAGATTAATTGATCCAAGGGCTTTTATAATAAATAGATTAGGAAATGTATTTTTTTAAAACATCCTGAATTAGAAACATGTACCTGCCTTTTGTTTAGAAGCTTGTCATAAAACACTGACATCCTGCAATGATGTAAATGACTGTTTTTGAATATTACTGAAAATACGTACCTCTCATCTGTGTGTTATAAATGCCATCCAGAAATTAACTCACAAATGACCAATTCTCTCAGATAATTTTGGTCAATTCTCCATTCTGTATCCTGAACCTACTGAGTGCAGCATTCAGAATTCTCTTAAGGCATGACTTTGGTGGTAGGAATTTCAAGCACTGTGGCAAGCTGAAAGCATAGGTTATTTTTAGTTAGGCAGACTGTTGTTGTATTTTTTTTTCTTTTTTTTTTGCAGCTGTGGAACCACACCAGGTAAGCAGCTGTCAAGCCTGTCTACGTCAGCCATCAAGGCCTGAATGACATAGTTGGAAGATCCCCTTCATAAATTTACCACCTCCTTTTTAAGGGAAAGAAATGCCTCTACCCTAAAACAAACAAACAAACTTTCTCTGTCTCTGTCTCTGTCTCTGTCTCTCTGTCTCTCTCTCTCTCTCTCACACACACACACACACACACACACATGGCCAAACCCTAGCTAATCTATAAGGCTGCTAGAACCCTCTTTATTGTAGGGACTCCTCTGTAACTTTGGCTATTTTATATTCAACCCTGATCCCTGAACTGCTTCTTCTAGAAGTAAAACAGGAAACCATCTAAACTATTACAGTGATGAAAAGAAGGTTTCTTATCCCCGAGGTCTTTGTTGTGTTTCTTGGGAAGACTGGAAGAAGGGAAAATCCTGATAAGTATAAGCAATGTCAAGCAGTCAGGTCTACCAGCAATAGTGTTTCCCTGGCTGAAAAGACTGGGATTTCTGTAGGGAGTCCTTGCATGATTCTCCTTGCTGTGATCAAATGAAGATATAATTATACTGAGAATGGAATCAGAGAATGGGAAAATATGGAAAGTTCAGTGACAGCTTAGTGAACAGCAGAAGCCTTGAGTTTGAACATGGATTTTGACAGAAAGTAGCTGAAATGGCCTATATTTTAATGGTCTCTAACAAAGATTGCTACTATAACATCGGCCAACCAAGATTTTACAGGTATGAACTTGGACCATTTGTGACCATAAACTTTATTCATTGCTCTGAATTCTTGCTGTGCCTTAGTGAAGACCAGAGTAAGAGAATCTGAGACTTGGGAGAGATCTCATTTATAAAGTCAATCCATACCCATTTTAACATACTCATTATTAAACGCATTATAATAAGAATTATCCATAAGAACATATCCAGTCTTTGCTTAAAGATTTCATTGGGGGGGGGGGGGGAAACTAGGTGGTGCAGTGGATAAATCACCGGCCCTGGATTTAGGAGGACCTGAGTTCAAATTTGACCTCAGATACTTACTATCTGTGTGATCCTGGGTAAGTCACTTAACCCTGATTGCCTCCAAAAATAAATAAAAATAAAAATTTCCAGCACCTCTCAAGAAAGTCTATTCTACTTTTTTTGCTGCTCTAATTGGAAGGGATGTATTCTTGACAAGAAGCCTAAATTTGTTTCTTTGCAACTTCCAACCATTGTTCCTGGTTCTGGCCTCTGGATCCAAATTGAATAAGTCCCAATCCTGCTTCTTCATGAAAGCCGTCCAAATACTTGAAGAGGGCTAGCAGGTCTTCCCTGAATCTCTCCTCCTCCAGGCTAATGTTCCCAGGGCCTTTAAATACACCGCATAAGTCATAGATTTGCAGCAAAGAGTTTTAATGGCCTGGCTGCCTTTCTCTGGACATTTTGTCCTTCTTAACATCCTTAAGTTGTGCCACCCGAAACTGAACACAATACTTCAGATGCAGTCTGACCAAGGCAGAATGCCAAGGGACCACTGGCTCCTTATTCCTGGAAACCATGACCCTCTTTATGCAGTCCAAAAAGACATGAAGTTCCTTGACTGGTCCATTACACCAAGCCCAGAACTTGTACTCCTTCTAATCTCCTGGATCTTTTTCAGAAAAATTCTTTCCAATTATGCCTTCTCCATCCTGTAGTTGTGAAACTGATTTTTTGAACCCAACTGTAAGGGACACAATACTCTAAGAAACTTAGAGACCCCGATCCCTAAGGAATCCTAGGGTATTCCTTAAACTTTAGACGCCGAAACCCAAGGCTCCTGGAATTAAGAAAACAACTTTGTTTCCCCCCTCAGGAATGTGATGTTGCTAAAATGCATAGACCAAGCAAGGGCAAGGAGATCAAAGAATATTTAGAGATAATTCTGTCTATGGTATAAACACTGATAAATGTCCCAAGGTCTGTAAGAAAAACAGATAAAATGCCAGTTCCATACTTTTGGGATATAAATTATTTTTACACATCAGCAGGCTAACTCATCCCTTGACCCGTAAATGCCCCTTCCCTTTGCCCCTTCCTCATAGTTTTTGTGATTTCATTACTCTTGTCATGTTGCCCTCTTTGTCTGTAATGGTATAAGAGGTAACCTTTCTTCCATTCAGTGGGACAATTTCCATAGCGATTCTGTCCCCCAGCCATATATTTTTCCCTTAATAAAGCTTTTATCTTGCATTATTTGATGTATCTCTAATTCTTTGGGTGATCCAGCCCCCTGAACCAGCTCCTATGTTACAGTTTACTTGGCAAAGATGCTGGACTGGGGGCAGCTAGGTGGTGCAATGGATAGAGCACCGACCCTAGATTCAAGAGGACCTGAGTTCAAATCCCACCACAGACACTTAACACTTATTAGCTGTGTGACCCTGGGCAAGTCACTTAACCCCAATTGCCTCACTAAAAAAAAAAAAAAAAGATACTGGACTGGTTTACCATTTCCTTCTTGGGCTGATTTTGTAGATGAGGAACCTAGGTAAACAGGGTTAAGTGACTCTCCTAAGGTCACTGTAAGGAAAATGACTCCTTCAATAATTTTCTGGAACTCAGCAGTAGTGATGTGTCAAAGGCTCATTTATTTATGGTCATTCTTGTGAGAATGGGGAACCCAGTGTGCAGCTGGTGGGGTGACCAAAAATGGAGGCTCACCGGCCCCCCCTTTTTTTGTGAGGCAATGGGGGTTAAGTGAATTGCCCAGGATCACACAGCTAGTAAGTGTCAAGTGTCTGAGGCCAAATTTGAACTCAAGTCCTCTTGAATCCAGGGCCTGTGCTCTATCCACTGTGCCACCTAGCTGCCCCCTCACAGGCACCCTTTTATCCCCTAATCCCTAATGGGAACGAACCCTCCCCTTTTTCATCATTGGTCTGATTTTTTTAAAGGCATTGTTTTCTTCAATGAGATTATGCACCTTTTTTTTCCATTTGGTCAGATGAATTTTTTAAGGAATTGTTTTCTTTAGTCAATCTTTGTGCTTCCTTTTCCAAGCTGCTGATTCTTTTTTCATAATTTTCTTGTTTTGCTTTCATTTCTCTCCCCATTTTTTCTCCTACCTCCCTCAATTGACTTTGGAAATCCTTTTTGAGCTCTCTTCTCATTTTTTTCTTCTACCTCTCTCAATTGATTTTTAAAATCCTTTTTGAACTCTTGCAAGAAGGCTTTTTGTTCTTGAGACCAATTCATCTTCCCTCTTGAGGCTTCACATGTAGGCAATTTGAGAGTATTGTCCTCATCTGAGTTTGTGTTTGCCTCTTCCCTGTTGATATAGAAGCTCTCAATGGTGAGAGTTCTTTTTTGTTTCTTACTCATACTGCAGCTTATTTATTTATTTATTTTTAAAGTTGAGATCTGCTCTGGGAGCACCAGGGTCCCTGTTTCAAGCTTCTTGTGCTGGCGTATAGGGGCTGTGTCACTGGCTTTTTACGCTGAGGCCTCTGTGGCTTGTGGATTTCCCCTGCCCTGGACTTCCTGTCTGAGCACGCTGGAATCAGTAGGCCTGGTCGCGCCTGCCCTGTGTGTGGCCCTCCAGCTGGCATCCTGCCTTCTCGGCTGGTGCAAGTGGGTTTCACCACTGTCCTACTGCACTCCCAGATTTTTGAGCCAGGATCCAGGGGCCTCAGTTGCTCGGCTGTGGCCCACAGCTTCCTGCTGACTTGGCCCAACCCCCTCGGCACCACTCTGCGCTGTGCTGCCCTTTTGCCTGAGTCAGACCGACCTTTCCTGAAGTCTTCTAAATTATCTCTGGTTGGAAGACTGTGTCTCTCTTTGTGTCTTTGCAGGTTCTGTAGTTTCACAGTCTGTCCAGAGGCTTGATTTAATGTTCTTTTTGAGGGAACAGAAGGAGAGCTCCCGCAGCTTACTGACTCCTCTCCTCCATCTTGGCTCTGCCTCTGCCCATTGGTCTGATTAATCAAGGGTTACAATCTACACCCAAAAACTAGCTAATGGGGGGCAGCTAGGTGGTGCTAGCCCTGGATTCAGGAGGACTGGAGTTCAAATCCAGCCTCAGACACTTGACACTAGCTATGTGACCCTGGGCAAGCCACTTAACCCCAATTGCCTCACCCAAAAAAATTTTTTAAAAAATAACTAATCAAAATGCAGTATTTCTTAGCCAATGGGAGAGGTGATATAGGATTCCTTCTTCAATTCCTCCCTTATATGGACACAGATCAGGAGCAGACCTAATTGGACCAGCTCAGGGTTTCCCTGAACCATGTGATTTTGTTTGAGGGGTGTGTGTGTGTGTGTGTGTGTGGTGGGGGGAGATAAGGAGACCTTTTTCCTCAAACAGGTCCAGAGGATTGTCATTTGAATGGTGACTATTATATTCTTATTGAGAAGAGACCAATCCCCATTTCCTCACAGTAAGTGTCTGAGGCCTGATTTGAATCTAAGGAGATGAGTCTTCCAGACTCCTGGCCCAGCACTCTATCCACCTAACCATTTAACTACCCTTCCAACTTTGCTACCTAAAGTGATAAGCTCTTTTATCAAATTCTTTGTTAAAATATAAGTAAACTGGATCCATAGCATCCTGTTAACATACTAGTTTACTAACCTTGTCAAAGAGGAAATAAAGTTAGTTTGATAAGATTTGTTCCTTCCTAATCACCACTTTCTTTTCAAGATTTTACAATCACTTTCTTTACAGAAATTTTTATATCTCTTTGCCCTTTGGGGAAAACCTGGGAACACTAAAGCTAGTTCTCCAGAGAATGCAAAGGCCAGTTCTTAAGATTTAAATCCCATTCTTCTTAAAAGGGAAGGGTGGATAAAGCACAGGCCCTGGATTCAGGAGGACCTGAGTTCAAATCCGACCTCAGACATTTAATACTTACTAGCTTTGTGACCCTAGGCAAGTCACTTAACCCCCATTGCCTCACTTTAAAAAAAAAAAAAGGGAAGGAAACCAGAGAAAGCCAATGCCTATAAAAATGAAAAGAGGGGCAGCTAGGTGGTGCAGTGGATAGAGCACCGGCCCTGGAGTCAGGAGTACCTGAGTTCAAATCCAGCCTCAGACACTTAACACTTACTAGCTGTGTGACCCTGGGCAAGTCACGTAACCCCAATTGCCTCACTAAAAAAAAAAAAAATGAAAAGAAAGGTTTTATTAAGCAGGGAAGAAAATCTAGCAAGATCATGGGTGCTACCCAGTCAATTGCCAAACAGGACCCCCTGCAATAGACTGCAAGGGTTTATATACAGTTTAAACAAAGACCTGTAAGGAATTTGGAGGAAAGGCGTGATTAGAAAGGCCCACTCCCAAAGGGAGGGTGTGTGTGAGGATGTGGACTTGGAAACCCAAATCACCTGGCTTTCTAGGAGATAGGCAGTTCAGTTCAAGGTCTTGGTGTGGAGATCTCTTCAAAAAGAAAAAAGGATTATAACTGAAGATAAGATCCATACATATAGTTGCATATCCCCAAATCAGATAAATCTTTCATTGGCTTCAGGGCTACTGATTTCCTGTAGACCAGCTGGGTCAAAGGGTTGTTGGTGTGTTAGCCAGTTCAGCCAGGCCTTATACAGTTGTTCTGGTTACCTGGATAATTGGGGGGTACTCAAGCAAATCAAGGCACCCATTTTCACAATGCTGACTTGTCATCTCTTTAACCATCTGTTAGAATTTTCCCAGGAAACAAAGTCAAATTCATTGGCCTACAGTGTTTAAATTATGACATAGTCTTCTCTGTTTTGAAAATAGGGACATTGGGGGTAGCTAGGTGGCACAGTGGATAAAGCACCGGGCCTAGATTCAGAAGGACCTGAGTTCAAATCCGGCCTCAGACACTTGACACTAGCTGTGTGACCCTGGGCAAGTTACTTAACCCTCATTGCCCCCCCCCCCCAAAAAAAAGAAAGGAAAAAAATAGGGACATTGGCCCTGCTCTAATCTTGGGATACCTCTCATCTTTTTCATGATCTTTCAGATATCATTGACAGTGACCCAGAAGTTGCACCTACCAATTCTTTGGGTTCATGAGGATGTAGTTTATATGGTCCAGGTCACTTGAATTCATCAAGGGCAGCTGGAGCCCCTCAAAATAATTTCTGTTCTGATGCTTCCAGTGCAAAGGTCATTGGACTTCACATTGAAAACAGAAGCAAACTTAAAAAAAAAGAGCAGTTCTACCTTTCCTCCATTGTTACCATTGGCTCATTCATTCACCCAGAGAATAGGTCCAGTCCCTTCACCTCCCCCCTCTACAATATATCAGAGAAACTTTTTTTTTTTGCCTCAGTTTTTCTAAAGAGCTTTGTCATTCTGAGCTTTGGCACTCCTAACACTATAGAATCATGGTACCCTCCTATAGTCTTCCTGTTACTCCTCTTTGCTTCTACCTTCTGTTTATATCTTAAAAATCTAATCATTAGTGTTTCCTGAGAATGTACATTGGTATCTTTAAGAAACTTCCATTTTGGGGAAGCTAGATGGCGCAGTGGATAGAGCACTGGCCCTGGATTCAGGAGTACCTGAGTTCAAATCCGGCCTCAGACACTTAACACTTACTAGCTGTGTGACCCTGGGCAAGTCACTTAACCCCCATTGCCCCGCAAAAAAAAAAAAAAAAAATTTCCATTTTATTATGCCCAAAGGGCTATAAAGCTGTGCATACCCTTTGACCCAGCAATCCCACTTTTAGGTCTTTTCCCCAAAGAAATCATGGAAAGGGGAAAGGGACCCACATGTACAAAAATATTTATAGCTGCTCTTTACGTGGTAGCAAGGAATTGGAAGTTGAGGGGGTGCCCATCAATTGGGGAATGGCTGGACAAGTTATGGTATATGAATACAATGGAATACTATTGTGCTGTAAGAAATGATGAGCAGGAGGAGTTCAGAGAAACCTGGAGGGTCTTACGTGAGCTGATGATGAGTGAGATGAGCAGAACCAGAAGAACATTGTACACAGTATCATCAACATTGAGTGTTGACCTACTGTGATGGACTATATTCTTCTCACCAATGCAATGGTACAGAAGAGTTCCAGGGAACTCATGATAGAAGAGGATCTCCAAATCCAAGAAAAAAAAAAAAGAACTGTGGAGTATAGATGCTGATTGAACCATACTATTTCTTTTGTTTTGGGTGCTGTTTTTTTTTTTCTATTTTGAGGTTTTGCATTACTGCTCTGATTTTTTCTCTTGTAACAGGATTAATGCAGAAATAGGATTAATGTTATTATGTGTATATATATGTGTGTGTATATATATATATATGTATATGTATAGAGATATATAGATATAACCTATATCAGATTACCTGCTGTCTAGGGGAGGGAGGGAGAAAAATCTGAAATTGCAAAGCAGGTATAAACAAAAGTTGAGAACTATCTTTACATGTAACGGAAAAAATAAAATACCTTATATGTAAAAAAAAAAAAAAAAAAAAGGATGCCATAACTGCATTTAAATTTTTTTGGAGAGATAGTTGTTAAACACTTCTCTATACCCACCCTACTTTTCACAGATTTTTACCCCTGGTTCTTTTCTTGGAATTTGTCTCTTGTGAACCTCTGGGTATTTCTATTGTTTTTATTCTTTTCTTCATTGTAGTTACATTATGGTATTGCTGTGTCATCCCAAAAGAATGACAAGACTCAGTGGCTCAGTTTCCCAAGTGTTATTGCAATACTGTGGTGACCACAGGGAGAGAACCAAAATAGTGGAAAAGTATCTCTCAAATAGTGAAAGAAAAGACAATTATATTTATAGTATGGATAAACTGATTATCAGTTTCATCATAATAATCTTCACCTTGGGAAGGTACAGGGGAGGGCTTATCCTAATTTGGAGTTCCTGAGGTCCTAAGCCCACCCCCAAGGCGGGTACCTTTTTCTGTGGAGGTGTGTTTTGAGGGTTTACATGTCCTAAGGTGAATCTGGGGACAAATTTGGCCTTTTCTGCACATGTCTCTTTCTGATTCACACGGCTAGTTTCAAAATATCTCCCATTTTTCATTAGAATTTCTATAGCCTTGTCATTTTATTTAAGGTCTTCATGGCCTAGCTCACTTTGTTCCCATTATGGGTACTGATTTCTGTGGGTGAGCACTTAGCATCCTGACTTGTAAGTTATTCATTAACTGGGGTTTGACTCCCTTTGAGAGCTAATATCTGAATTAAAGCTTGGGTCTTAAGTTTTTCTGTTAACCCCTTTTTGCCTCCTACATCAGTATCTAACTTGGTAGAGACAGTTTTCTCCCTTCCCTATCTTTTTTACTGTAAAACCCCTTTGATTGGATTTGCAAAACACCCAGCAAATACATTTTTAGAAAATACAAATGTTTTTTGGATGCTTTTGTCTGCATATCACAGTGATTTTCAACTGTCTTCCATATAGAACACTCCTTTTTGACAAAGAAAAAGCAATTAAGTAAAAACTGGTACTGGGGGGCAGCTAGGTGGTGCAGTGGATAAAGTGCCAGCCCTGGATTCAGGAGAGCCTGAGTTCAAATCTGGCCTCAGACACTTGACACTTACTAGCTGTGTGGCCCTGGGCAAGTCACTTAACCCTCACTGCCCTAAAAAAAAAAAAAATGAAAAAACTGGTACTGAATACAAGTTTCTCAAATACATGACTAACTGTGGTCTCTTCTTGTGGATCTTCAATTTCATTAAATAAGTTCTACTTTTTTTCTTTGTGTGAAAGTCTCTGTTTCTACCAAAATATTTTAAGGAAGCAGGGAAGAGAATTATAAAAAACCAAAATGTCTATGAAATATAAACTCTTCTTATTTTCCATTGATGAAGAATGTATTTTTTACTTGTATACTACAGTTATAATTTTTAAATCTTGTTAACTTTGGATCTAAAAATATAGTTTTAGTGTTTAAAAAAAACACAATTTGTCAGACTGTCTGATAATGTGTAAAATATTCTGTCTGCCATCTCTTTATATTGAGGGAGAAGGTATAGTTCATTCCTCCTCTCTGGGACCTTAATTGTTTTTTCCATTGCTTATTTTTAATGTTCTTTAATTTATATTATAGTAGTCATATAGAGCCTTCTCAACTGCACTTATATCGCTCTGTTGCTTCCTACAAACCTTCCCACATTTCTCTGAATCTTTCACATTCATTGGTTCTTTTTTTTTCTTTTTTCTTTTTTTTTTGCAGGGCAATGGGGGTTAAGTGACTTGCCCAGGGTCACACAGATAGTAAGTGTCAAGTGTCTGAGGCTGGATTTGAACTCAGGTACTCCTGAATCCAGGGCCAGTGCTTTATCCACTGCACCACCTAGCTGTCCTCCCTCCCTTAGATTGTGAGCTCCTTACGGGCAGAGAATGTCTTTTGTCTCTTTTTGTATTCCTAGTGCTTAGCACAGCCCCCGGTCCAAAGTAGGCACTTAATAAATGTTTATTGACCGACTGAATGACTAATGTCTTGGTTATAGGAAAACAACAGACCTCTCCATAGTTATCAGGCCAACAAAAAGCTGTCCAGTAAACATCATTCTTCATTCCTTCCTCTGACCTTTACTGACTCATCTCCCACCTTGCTGCTTCATGCCTGGAAAGAGAACCAGTTATTTTTTTTTTCTAATCACCTGATTTTATATACACACATGCATAAATACATACATACAAATATATGTGTATATACAAATATATACACACACATCCATGCACACACAAATGTATATTTTCCCCAATTACATGTTGACAATTTTTAAACATTTTTAAAGTTTTGAGTTCCAAATTCTATCCCTCCTTTCCTCCCTTCCCTCCCCACTCCCTGAGAGAGTGAGCAATCAGATAGAGGTCATACATGTGTAATCATGTAAAACATTTCCATATTAGTCATTTTGTATAAGAAGACTTGAGTAAAAGAAAAAGAATGAAAAAGAAGAAATAGCATGCTTCACTCTGTTCCATCAATATCAGTTCTTCCTCTGGAAGAATTCATTAATCCTTTGAGATTATCTTGGATCATTGCATTACTGAGAAGAGCTAAATTTATCATAGTTGATCATCTCTCAGTATTGCTGTTACTGTGTACAATGTTCTCCTGATTCTGTTCACTGCACTTTGCATCAGTTCATGTAAATCTTTCCAGTTTTGAGAAGCAGTTACTTTCAGGGGCAGCTGGGTTGTGCAGTGGATAGAACACCAGCCCTGGAGTCAAGAGGACTTGAGTTGAAATCTGGCCTCAGACACTTGACACTAGCTGTGTGACCTTGGGCAAGTCACTTAACCACAATTGCCTCACTTTAAAAAAAAAAAGAGAGAGAGAGAGAGAAGCAGTTACTTTCTCCTCAAAGCATCAAATTCTCCCTCCTCTCTAGGAAGAGTATTCCCTCCACTTACACCTCGGTATGGCATTTTTCCGCTTTCCAGCCTCCTGACAAGGACCAAGCTTCCCCTCCTGTATGTTTTTCACATCCTCTTTTTGTTTTCCTATTAAACCCGTGCTTCCATTTTCCCAAGGAATACTTCATCATTCTTGGCAAACTGGAGCCTGAATCCCTTCACTTCTAGGAGGAAGATTAGCCTAATACTTGGAGCATTGACTACGGTAGGAATATAACCATTGCAACACTCATTAAATCAGTACAAAATGTACCCCATTCTCCATAGTCATTAGAGTTTTTAGCCTTTTAAAAATTAATCATGTGTCTTTACATTTCATCCCTAAACCCTTCAATAAACTCTTTGTACCTCTTGGTAACTTTACAGTTGCCTCTCCCAGCTTTTATCTCTTTCACTAATCTATTCTATCAATTTGCTTTACCTACCTTTTGTTCTACTTACCTCTTCTTATTTATCTTGCCTGGACAACAACTCTTATTTCTCTTCAGGCCCTAATCCTTAATCCTCTTGTCTCCTGGAAACTAGAAATAGAATTTGAACCTAGAGATTGTTGTTTGTTTTTTTTCAAATTGACCTCAATTCCCCCCCAAATTTTTGCTAACTTTCTCTTCTCCAATTAAATTTGTGGCCTTTTTCATAAGTCCAAACCCTTCTAAATAAGGAATAAAATTTTCTTCTTCTTCTGTTCATCTGAGCTAACTACTCAAACTTTCATTTAAAGTGGACCCAGTCAGCTGCCTTTTGGTCTCCTAGAAAAAGAGGGATGGGGCAGCTAGGTGGCGCAGTGGATAAAGCACTGGCGCTAGATTCAGGAGTACCTGAGTTCAAATATGACCTCAGACACTTGACACTTACTAGCTGTGTGACCCTGGGCAAGTCACTTAACCCTCACTGCCTTGCAAAAAGAAAAAAAAAGAAAAAGAGGGACACAAATGCAGACATCTGATCTCAGAGCGCCAGTGAATAATTTTGGATGGCGAGGGTTGCCTGATCCTGAGGGGTTAGAATCCTATCACAGGGGGGCAGCTAGGTGGCACAGTGGATAAAGCACTGGCCCTGGATTCAGGAGGACCTCAGTTCAAATCCGGTCTCAGACACTTGACCCTTACTAGCTGTGTGGCCCTGGGCAAGTCACTTAACCCTCATTGCCCTGCAAAAAAAAAAAATTAGAATCCTATCACAGTTGTTTCTTATTGATGCATCAGGTTTCCTTTTGCAGTTTTGATGTTGGTAACCCTATCTGTAGACCAGGAACTTAGGACTAAAGGAAGGTTCCTCCACCATGAAGCATCAATAGACATTGTCCCAGAGTCATACTCTGAGCTATTTTTCTGTGATACTTTTAGAGGAATGGGCCATTCAAGAGGAGCTGTTGAATATGGGGTACAATGAAAAGAGAATGACGTTGAGAGAATCTAAAAGAGTGTAACACTTTTGTGGATATGTAGAAATAGACGTTTATGTAAGAGGTGTATGTATGTCTCCATGAATATGAATGTAAGATATGAATGCATTGTCTAAATGTGGCTCACATTGTTAGGTACAATCTGGGGTTTGAATTGCCCCTGGAGAGAAGAGGAAAGGCAGTTTGATAGATGGGAGAATGTGTGTGTGTGTGTTGGGGTGGGGGTTGCAGGGTTGAGGGGAGAGGGGAACAAGCCTCTAGAACACCATGCTGGGAACACTTTCCTCCAGTCTTTGAGGGGGTGCCAGATTCTCTGTTATATCTCTGTTCCCCTAAATATTGCTGGCCTAGGAGCACAACCCGGTTTAAGACAAAGCCAGTTTCCTGGTCGCTATCCCTTAAATGGGGGGAGGGTAACCCCAAGCTTATTATATCTTCAAGTTTAACCCTTTCCCACCAAATACTAGCTTCACAAAAGACCATCACAAATGGTGAATAGAAAGTAAACCCACTTATGTAAACAGAGAGCAAACAGAAATCAGAGAAGTTGTACAGAAATGCAGAAGAGCGAATGAGCTTTTTAGATGGAAGTGAGTTGAGATCTCAGCTCAACCAAGAGAAAGGCTCCAATCTCACTCAGGGGGAAAATCACCAGTCTTTAGGGAGGCAAGCTGAAAACCAGGAACATATCGAGGAGCCTGGCTCCCTTGCAGCATCCAAAAGTCTATCTCTCTCCTTGTAAAGGGAGTTGGTCTGATATCAAATTGCTTCCTTTTTATGAAGTAATGTCTCATGCCAATCACACTACCTAAAATTGTTTTATAGAGCTAGAAAAAATAATAACAAAATTCATCGGGAAAAACAAAAAGTTAAGAATATCAAGGGAGGGCAGCTAGGTGGCACAGTGGATAGAGCACCATCCCTGGAGTCAGGAATACCTGAGTTCAAATCTGGCCTCAGACACTTAACACTTACTAGTTGTGTGACCCTGGGCAAGTCATTTAACCCCAATTGCCTCACTAAAAACAAAACAAAACAAAAAGGATATCAAGGGAAATAATGAAAAAATGCACAGGAAGGTGGGTTAGCTGTACCAAATCTGGAGCTCTATTATAAAGTGGCAGTCATCAAAACTATCTTGTACTGGCTAAGAAATAGAGTGGAGGACCAATGGAATAGGCTAGGCACAGGAGACACAGTAGAAAATGACATTAGCAATGTACTGTTTGATAAACCCAAAGACCCCCAGCTTCTGGGATAGGAATTCAGTATTTGACAAAAACTGCTGGGAAAACTGGAAGATAGTATGGCAGAAATTAGGCATAGACCAACATCTGACACCTTATACTAAAATAAGGTCAAAATGGGTACATGATTTAGACATAAGAGGTGATACCATAGGTAAATTAGGAGAAGAAGGAATAGTCTACCTTTCAGATCTTTGGAAAGGAGAGCGGTTTATGACCAGACAAGAGATAGAGAATATTATGAAATGCAAAATGGATGATTTTGATTACATTAAATTAAAAAGTTTTTGTACAAATATAAGCAATGCATCCAAAATTAGAAGGGATGCAGAAAGCTGGGAAACAATTTTTATGGCCAGTACTTCTGATAAAGGCCTCATTTTAAAAATATATAGGGAGGGGCAGCTAGATGGCGCAGTGGATAGAGTACCAGCCCTGGAGTCAGGAGTACCTGAGTTCAAATCCGGCCTCAGACACTTAACACTTCCTAGCTGTGTGACCATGGGCAAGTCACTTAACCCCAATTGCCTCACTAAAAAAAAAAATATATATATATATATATATATATATATAGGGAACTAAATCAAATTTATAAGAATCCAAGTCATTCCTCAATTGAGAAATGGTCAAAGGATATGAACAGGCAGTTTTCTGATGAAGAAACCAAAGCTATCTATTGCTGTATGAAAAAAATGCTCTAAATCACTATTTTTTTTTCTAAATCACTATTGATTAGAGAGACGCAAATTAAAACAACTCTGAGGTACCACCTGACACCTATCAGATTGGCTAATATGACAAAAAAGGTAAATAATAAATGTTGGAGAAGCTGTGCAAAAATTGGAATACTAATGCATTGTTGGTGGAGCTGTGAACTGATCCAACCATTCTGGAGAGCAATTTGGAATTATGCCCAAAGGGCTGTAAAGCTGTACATACCCTTTGACCTAGCAATACCACTTTTGGGTTTTTTTCCCAAAGAGATCATAAAAAAGGGAAAAGGACCCACATGTACAAAAATATTTATAGCTGCTCTTTTTGTGGTGGCAAAGAATTGGAAATTGAGGGGATGTCCATCAATTGGGTAATGGCTGAACAAGTTGTGGTATATGAATGTAATGGAATTCTATTGTGCTGCGAGAAGCAGGTGGAGTTCAGAGAAACCTGGAAGGACTTGCATGAACTGATGATGAGTGAGATGAGCAGAACCAGAAGAACATTATACACAGTATCATCAACATTATGTGTTGATCAACTGTGATAGACTAGATTCTTCTCACCAATCCAATGGTACAAGAAAGTTCCAAGGGATTCATGATGGAAAAGGCTCTTCAAATGCAGAAAAAAAAAAGGAACTGTGGAATATGGATGCTGATTGGACCATACTATTTCTTTTGTTTTTGGTGCTATTGGTTTTCTGTTTTGAGGTTTTTCCTTTTTGCTCTGATTCTTCTCTTATAACATGACTAATGCAGATTACCTGCTATCTAGGGGAGGGAGAAAAATTTGAAATTGGAAATCTTATATAAACAAATGATGAAAACTATTTCTACATATAACTGGAAAATAATAAAATACTTTTATTTTTTTTAAAAAAGAAGTAATGTCTCCTTTCTCTCAAAGTTCTCATGCCAACTCCGCCTTTCAGGAAGGTAGACAGCCTTTCATCAACACTGTCTACATCATTCTGGAGTGATGACTAAGCAGCAACCTGCAAGAACCCCCAGGTGGAAAATCTTGGCTAAACACATACATGTATGTGTATATATTTGCATATATACATTCATGCATGGATATACATTCACAAGTATACGTACTTGTGTTAATTATATACTAATTAATTGAAATATATTACTATATAATTAATTGTATTGATTATACAAATAAATTGAAACCTTAGTTTAGTTCCTGGGACTCCAAGAGAAATAAAGAGCATATATACCAACAAAATCACAGATACTGTGTTCATTTCCAAATGACATAACGCAAATGGACTTCATTTTTAAATTCTCCAATCCATTAGTAAACTTGTATTAGCTTCCTACTCTGTGTCAGAGTCTGCGCTCGGTACTAGGGATAGAAAGATAAAAGTGAGATCATTCCATCCCTCTTGGAACTTGTATTCTTTTTTTTTTTAATTAATAAAGTATTTTATTTTTTTCCATTACATGTAAAGATAGTTTTCAACTTTTGTTTATACAGGCTTTCCAATTTCAGATTTTTCTCCCTCCCTCCCCTCCCTCCCCCCTCCCCTAGGCAGCAGGTAATCTGATATAGGTTATATATATACACACATAATAACATTAATCCTATTTCTGCATTAGTCATGTTATAAGAGAAGAATCAGAGCAATGATGAAAAACCTCAAAATAGAAAAAACAACAGCGCCCAAAACAAAAGAAATAGTATGGTTCATTCTATATTCCACAGTTCTTTTTTTTTTCTTGGATTTGGAGATCCTCTTCTATCATGAGTTCCCTGGAACTCTTCTGTACCATTGCATTGGTGAGAAGAATCTAGTCCATCACAGTAGATCGACACTCAATGTTGATGATACTGTGTACAATGTTCTTCTGGTTCTGCTCATCTCACTCATCATCAGCCCACACAAGACCCTCCAGGTTTCTCTGAACTCCTCCTGCTTGTCGTTTCTTACAGCACAATAGTATTCCATGGTATTCATATACCACAACTTGTCCAGCCATTCCCCAACTGATGGGCATCCCCTCAACTTCCAATTCCTTGCCACCACATAAAGAGCAGCTATAAATATTTTTGTACATGTGGGTCCCTTTCCCCTTTCCATGATTTCTTTGGGAAAAAGACCCAAAAGTGGTATTGCTGGGTCAAAGGGTATGCACAGCTTTATAGCCCTTTGGGCATAATTCCAAATTGCTCTCCAGAATGGTTGGATCAGTTCACAGTTCCACTAACAATACATTAGTGGAACTTGTATTCTAAGAGGGGAATTCAACACATATGAGATATTGTTGGACAGAGCAGGAATTTTTGGTGTGAGTGGTCACAGTCATTATGAGTAGGTCCACAGGGCAGTAAATTGGCCTGCCCTTTTCAGTAGCAACCATCTAATTAGAGTTGGAAGTGATCTCAGATATCATCAATATCTTTAATATTTCAGATGATGAGAAAAGCCATTCTGGATTAGGCCTGACACAAGCCAGCCCCCTGGCAGTTTAGGTTTAGTATTGGAGCAGAATGAGATACTCCTAGGTCATTTAGCAATCAAAAATATTTGCCTAGCCATAGCAGGGGACAGATTTTTGAACAAGGAAGTGATGTCACCAGCTGGATCTGCTGGAATTGGATGATTCTTCTATAGCTCTTTCCTTAGCAGAAGGTAACCTGGGAGATTTTCTCACGTCATTGGAGTGATGAGCACTTTTATTTACGTGGTACTTTCTTATCTGCAAAGCATTCAACATGTATTTTTTCTTTAAATCCTCACAACAGCTAAGGAGATGGGTATTATAATTATAACACTATAAGTGTTATAATTCCGACCCAATTTTTACTCTTCAGTCTATGGAGAGCATAAACTAGATGTGAATAAGCACCTAATCAGTTTGAAAGGCTTATAGAATGTTGGCTCTTAGACAAAAGGCAGATGATATCTCACAGGAAATATCTCATGACTAGTTGAGAAGAACAGGTCACTCCTCTTGGACGACATGTAAAAATAGCAAGCCAGATCAGTCAGCCTGTTAAGAAGCAAGATGTTCTAATGGTTGAAGAGTTCAGAGGACTCCATTTTAAGAGCTGGAGTCTGAGAGGACTGTCCTTCATTGACCATGTCATCAGGAAGGCTACACCAGCAGCAGACAAGTTGATCCAGTTGGGATCAGAGAGACCAAACCTTTAGGAGATTTACAACTACACATTGTAGTTGGAAGTCATAGTCACATGGGGAAAGGCAAGAAATGTGACCCCTCATAACAAAAAGTAGTGTTGTCTATGGATTCTACAAATCCTCAGACCCAAAAGAGAATTCCACCTAAAGGAAACTTTATTAGGACTCTACAGATGAAGAAAAGAACTTCCCAACACCCCCCACACACACATATACACACTTACAATTTGTGAGTTAACTTCTTTACCACATGTGCCTCATTAATTTTGTATTTAGTGTTTCTGCCTAATTTCCCCACAGACAGTATGTATTTGTGGAGAAGTCTATACTTGGAATCCCTAACTCTCCCCTCCCTGCCTGCCACCCCTCGATCTCCCTGTATGCTAAAGATGGGAGAGGAACTAGGAGCTTGATGAAATGTAATATCACTCCACTCCCACAATCCTTTAAGCTCATCTTCAATTTCTCAGTGTTCCCATCTACACTGGCCAACTGCTAGGCTTACACTTTTGAAATGTTTACAGAACACATGCAGCTTGAAGCTCTCCCTTTAGACTCTCTTATTCTTGAGACAGAGAAACCTGGGCTAGAAGGATTACTGTGAGTAAAAAAAGTCCCTACCTATAGCAGCTCATAAAAAAATGAATGACTCTTTCTAGAGCCTCACTGAGATACACAATCATGCCTCAAAATCTCTTTTCTCCCCTTCAGGAAAAAATTTAGCAGCCAGGCTAAGGATTGGCTGCCAGACCCTGGTTTCATTGCTTCCTGGAGATAGTTACTCTGGCAGCTGAATTCTCCAGTTTTTAATGCAGTCTCATTTCCCACAAGTACTCTAGTTTTCCATCCCACATGCTCTTCTTTATAATCAGGGGTCTTCATCCCCTTCCACGAAAGAGGAATAAGACTATGCCATCAAGTCTCCAGCCTAATCTTTAGTTTGGGGGGAGGAGAGTAACATCATTTCTTTAGTTCCCCGCACTTCTTCCCTAACCTGAACATCTAAAACTGAGAAAATTCTACTCTCAGGCTAAACTCCTATGGATAATCCCAATCTACCTGTATTTATTCTTCAATGATTAAGGAACTTTTTCTTCCCTCATCGTAGCTTTCCTATCCCAACGATTCTGATTATTAGCATTCAAACCCCATTCTTCATGCCCCCCCAACTGCCCAATTTCTAATTCCCATCCCCCACCCCCACCCCACATGTCCTAAAGAAAAGCTATCCCTTCCACTGTGCTCCTCCTTTGATGTTTCTGTTTGTTTGTTTTGGGCAGGGCAATGAGGGCTAAGTGACTTGCCCAGGGTCACACAGCTAGTAAGTGTCAAGTTTCTGAGGCTGGATTTGAACTAAGGTCCTCCTGAATCCAGGGCTGGTGCTCTATCCACTGCGCCACCTAGCTGCCCCTATAAAATATATATTTTAAAACCTTTTAATATTGGTACAAAAATAGATACAATAAAGTCATTTTCAAGGCTAGAAAAAATAACAATAGTAACAGAGCAATTCACACGGTAAAATGTATGTTTTTTTCTCCAATTTCCTGATATGGAAGAGTGTATGCTATTCATAAGGCAGACCTGTAATTTTCATCAAAGTAATTAAGCAAATGAAGAATTTGTTTAAAGACATATAAAAAGTCACAAATGACTGTCACACTTCCTCTCCTTTGTACTTTCGTGTTTTTTGTTGTTTTGTTTCCCAGACTTGTAGCAAAACTCTGAGTTCTTGCACCTTTATGGATTCCTATATTTATGGGACGGGGAAAAACTAACCCTCAGCCTTCATCAAACTTCCATCCTTAGAAACAATAGGCTGTTTGTCTAACTTTAGCATTTCCTTTCTACTGGCATTTGGGAAAAGGAACCCAGGGGGATTTTTGTCCGAGCCTGTTTCTTATTTTTATCTGAAGGTTCCTGAACCACTGTTCATCAGTATATAATAGCATTATTTCTTTTCCTAAACATTTTTTATATCAGCTACCACCTTTGTCATTTTTGTTATGACTGTTTTCAAGCATTCAATAACATGAAGGCCCCGCTATGCGCTAAACACTGTGCTGGGAGCTAGAAACAATAGCTCATGCTTAACAAATATTTTGTTTTGTTTTTGTTTTTTTGTTTTGTTTTTTTCAGGGCAATGAGGGTTAAATGACTTGCCCAGGGTCACACAGCTAGTAAGTGTCAAGTGTCTGAGGCCAGATTTGAACTCAGGTACTCCTGACTCCAGGGCTGGTGCTTTATCCACTGCGCCACCTAGCTGCCCCCTAGCTGCCCCCTCTTAACAAATATTTTAAGGTTGACAGGGCTATATAGGGTATTCAGTGAGGACTAGCATCCTCATGTGAGGGCTTGCTGAGCCCTTTTCAGGGCTGTTCATCCATCTTTGGTGTCTACCTATCATGCAACTATCACCAGTGGCTCCAAGAAGCTGTAGCATTCTTAGTGGCTGCACCTGGGTAAAACAAACTTGGCAGACAGGTTCAACCAGGTTCAGGGTAATGGACAGGCTCAAACCCATCTGTGAGTTAGGGAGTTGTCTACCCCAAGCATTTGAAGATTTTTCCTTGGGGAAATGGATGGATAAGAACAATTTGTTCCAATGGTCTTGAAGTTGGCTGAAGCCGGCGCCTTAGAAATCTTAGAGGGGGCAGCTAGGTGGTGCAGTGGATAGAGCACTGGCCCCGGAGTCAGGAGACCTGAGTTCAAATCCAGCCTCAGACAACTAACACTTATTAGCTGTGTGACCCTGGGCAAGTCACTTAACCCCAATTGCCTCACTAAAAATAAAATAAAATAGTTAGATAGAAATAAATTGGACAGAAGTATACAAATGGAGAGAGATCTATAAAATAGACATCTAAAATGATCCTGGTGGATTAGTGGTTTGAGTCAAAGAAAAAGACATAAGCTGGTTCTGATATATGTCCAAGGAAGGTGCTGTGTGGGGGCAAAACAAGCTGTAAAAATTATTAGAGTTCATCAGATATGAACTTGGCCACATAACCCAAGGCTGTGGTTCTGAGCCCCAGCTTATAAATTATTTGTTACCACATAAATCCTCCCCTGCCACTTGTATTCAAGAAGTCTGATTTAGTGTGGGTCGTTGTTATGACTACAGCCCACAAAGATTAGATAGGAGCTATCCAAGGGGCACTCATTACATGAAAATCCTTTGGCATATTTCAGTGAGATGAGCTGTTGTTCATCTATGTTGCTCAACTACCAAGGCTTATTAGTTTCTCCTGGAACTATTGAAAAATTTTCAAAATCTCTTCTAGCCTAAATAATTCTCAGCAGTGTTTTTGTGACTTACTTATTAATCTTCTATTCTAGATCTATAATGAAAATGTCAATGACCTGACTTTCCAGTTGATTTCTAATTAGTCTCTCTCATCTGAATGTTTTTTATTTGTTTGTTTGTTTGTTTTTGGTGAGGCAATTGGGGTTAAGTGACTTGCCCAGGGTCACACAGGCTAGTGTTATGTGTCGGAGGCTGGATTTAAACTCAGGTCCTCCTGAATCCAAGGCCGGTGTTTTATCCACTGAGCCATCTAGCTGCCCCTCATCTGAATGCTAATAATTTTGTTTTAATCATTTAATTTTATCTCTTAGATTCCTAACACTTCAAGTTTTTAACCCCTAAAAAAGTATAATCACCTTATGCTATGATTATAAAATTTATTTAATATTTCTAGAAGAAAACCTTATTTTTAGAAAGGCTTTTAAAATTGAAATATATTCTATTCATTGCTCGGTTTTCCTTCATCATTCTTTTTTTTTTTTTTTTTTTTTAGTGAGGCAACTGGGGTTAAGTGACTTGCCCAGGGTCACACAGCTAGTAAGTGTTAAGTGTCTGAGGCCAGATTTGAACTCAGGTACTCCTGACTTCAGGGCCGGTGCTCTATCCACTGCGCCATCTAGCTGCCCCCATCATTCATTTTAGTCACTGAAAAAGTTTAACCAAATAGAGAGAAATGATTTAGTCTTACAGAAACTGGTTTCAGCTGTTGCCTACAAGGCAAGGAAGACAATTTGACTCTCGTAGATATTGAGATTTGGTGGTATGAGAAACATGACAGCAATATGACTCTGGAAATAGAATGAGGGACTCAATGACAACTCTAGGGAAGAGGAAAAGAGAAAACACCACAACTTAAATCAACATGTATTTATTAAGAGTTTAATAGGTGGGGCAGCTAGGTGGTGCAGTGAATAGAGCACTGGCCCTGGAGTCAGGAGGACCTGAGTTCAAATCAGGCCTCAGACACTTGACAATTTATTAGCTGTGTGACCCTGGGCAAGTCACTTAATCCCAATTGCCTCACCAAAAACAAAAACAAAAACAAAAAAAGAGCTCAATAAGTGATGGGAATAAGCCCTGTGTTAAAGCCCTAGAAAAACAAATAGAAGCTGAAAGAAGCAAAGCACCTACAACTTATACATAGAAGAAAGCCTAGGGGGCAGCTAGGTGGTGCAGTGGATAGAGCACTGGCCCTGGAGTCAGGAGGACCTGAGATCAAATCTGGCCTCAGACACTTGACACTTTCTAGTTGTGTGACCCTGGGCCAGTCACTTAACCCCAATTGCCTCACTAAAAAACAAAAACAAAAAAAGAAGGAAGCCTAAAAGGGGGGAGAGGGGGGAGGGAAGGGGGGGGGGGAGAGGGGGGAGGGAAGGGGGGGGGGAGGGAGAGAGAGAGAGAGAGAGAGAGAGAGAGAGAGAGAATTCTCACATAAAGATATGGCAGAACTAAAAATTGAGTCCTGGATGGTTTCTTTAAAATGGAAGCTCTTAGAGAAAGCAGAAGAAGAGGGCCACAGAGGCAGTGTCCAAAAGAATTTATTAAGTCATGTTCTTTGCAGCTGAATGGACACAGATTGAGGTCATGATCTCAATCACGGCCTCATGATTGTGGCAGCTCCTCCAAAAATGGCTTTCCAGTTCTCCCTTATCCACAGGCATCCCAGGATATTGGTCCATGCAGAGCGTGCATCCTTGTGCTTGTCTGATGCTGATCCCATGTGAGAGGCTGGAGAGGCTGCCTCCAAGAATGACCTGATGACACGGAATGAATTGGCTTAGAGATGCCATGGAGCATGAGCGGACAACCGGTGCTGTCTTCAGGCTGCGAACCATGTGGTTGGGGAAGCCTTTTTCAAATGGCTTAGTAACCAGAACTTTGAAAAGCCCTCAGTTGGCCTCAGCCACTCTCTCTTTGCTTCTGGTGTTTTGATTCTTTTGCTGAAAAGGTCCAGGGAGACACAGTGTTATAAGGGGAAAGGCCTGAAGGGGGCCTTCTCCATGTTGAAGCCATGTTGATGGAGGAGGGTTAACAGATAAACTGAGGCTTGAGTCCTTATCAATAGTACCTAAAAGGGTTAACAGAGAAACTAAGGTTTGTGTTCTTACTGTAACCAAGATGGTTTGTCCCTATCAACCCTCATCATCAACAGACAGTAACCAGGGATCATTTTTTTGTTTTGTTTTGTTTATGTTTGTTCATTTTTTGGTTGGGGCAATGAAGGTTAAGTGACTTGCACAGGGTCCCACAGCTAGTAAGTATCAAGTGTCTGAGGCTGGATTTGAACTCAGATCCTCCTGGATCCAGGGCAGGTACTCTATCCACTGTGCCAACTAGCCGCTCTCTCCATTAACCATTAATAGCCATTAATATTCCTAGATGACAGTGATGTGGGATGGATTTAGGATCAAATTCATTGTGAGTCTTCTCAAAAGAATTACAAGACTCAGTGACTCAGTTTCCCAAGTTTTATTGCAATACTGTGAGTGAACACAGGGAGGGCACTATGGGGGTGTCTCTTGAATAGGGAAAGAAAAGACAGTTATATTTATAGTATGGATAAATTGATTATTATTAGTCTCATTCTAATAATCTCCACTTTAGGGAGGTACAGGTTTATCCTAATTTGGAATTCCTGAAGGCTTAAGCCAACTCCCAAGGCGGGTACCTTTTTCCATGGAGGTGTGTTTTGGGAGTTTACACATCATACATAGGGTGAATCTGGAGACAAATTTGGCATTTTTCTGCACGTGTCACCTTTTCATTCCCATGCCTAGTTTCAAAATATTTTCATTTATCAGTAGAATTTCTGTACCCTGTCTGTGTATCATTGTTATAGTCAAGGTCTCTATGGCCTGCCTCTTTATGTTCTTGTTATGAGTGCTGATTAATGTGGGTAGCAAGAACCTAGGCCCTGACTTGTATTAATGAAGGTCCAAACCTTAAATTATCCATTAACTGGGGTCTGAATTCCTCTTACAGCTCAGATCTAAATTAGAGCTTGGGTCTTAGGTTTTTCTCTTAACCCCCAACAGCAGAACACCTAGAAACCAGATCTTAAGTAAAGAGGTATAAACACAGAGACCCTCTGGGTCTAACAATTTTAAACATGTCTTTAGGAACATACGCAGAAAAGACCAAATGTGTCCTTAGGTTCACTTTATGATGTGTAGACCCCAAAAACACACCTCCAAGGAAAAAGGTACCCACATTGGAGGTTGTCTTAGGACCCCAAGAAGTCCAAATTAGGATATGACCTCCCATAAACTTTCCATAAGGTGGAGACTAAGATAATAAGGAAATTACCGACTTTTTCTCACTATAAATATAACTATTTTTCTTGCCCTTATTCGAGACACCTATCTCCATGGTGCTCTCCCTGTGAACAACAGTATTCCAATAAAACTTGGGAAACTGAGTCACTGAGTCTTGTAATTGTTTGGGACACTTCACAATCAATTTGATTAATTAAACCCACACCCCACATCAATATGACCCCGAGAAAAAGACATTTGATTCTCATTGTCTGTATTTGCTCTTTTCCATTCTGAGATCAAATCTGGCCTCAGACACTTACTAGCTATGTGACCCTGGGCAAGTCACTTAACCCCAATTGCCTTAAACATCCGGGGCCATCTCCAGTCAGCCTGATGTGTGTCTAGCCACTGGACCCAGATGACTTTGGAGGAGATAATGAGGTTAGTGACCTTGCACAGGCCTCCCTCACTAAAATCCAATTCACTGCAAGTCATGACATCTCACCTCCTTAGGTCATGGTCCTCTTCAAGAACAAAGGACAAACAACAACAACAACAACAATTCTAGGTAAAGGGATTGGAGCCTCCAAACTTGTTTCAGAAGGTCAAGAGAGCAGGCTTCACATCATCTAGGCTTTGTAGCCTGCTCAATATTGATGCCCAGAGGAGCAAGGAGCAACCTTCAGAAGCCAGCCCAGTGACAATTGAGCCTAGGATTTAGGCAGAATCAATCCTATAGATTTGACCTTGGTGAGAACAATGTTATGAGGAACTAAACTAAGTTTGAACTCTTTCAAGAGAGTGAAGTAGGATAGGGGAGAGAGATCCCCTAAAGTGTTGGAGGAGGAATGTCCTTACTTTTGTTCTTGATATACTTTTCAACAACAAAATTCCTCTGTAAAAGCTAGTCATTGGTAATTAACGATGAGAGGAACGGGGCAGCTAGGTGGCACAGTGGATAGAGCACCAGCCCTGGAGTCAGGAGTACCTGAGTTCAAATCCAGCCTCAGACACTTAACACTTACTAACTGTGTGACCCTGGGCAAGTCACTTAACCCCAACTGCCTCACTAAAAAAACAAACAAACAAACAAACAATGAGAGGCAAATTCAGGAGGGGATCAAGCTTATGGAATTGGAAAAGGGACACCCCAAACCCTCTCACGGTACATCAGGAGGGAAATGTAGCCAAACTGTCTTTGGAGCGAGCCAAAAGCTACCTATAATGGAAAAGTTTTATCTCTTTCACTTAAGAGATTTCCCTTGTGACAGGAGCAGTATCTTCTCTTTTATCAGAAAGACTGGTCTCACTTTTGTGAAGACTGTCCTTGAACTGGTTCAGAGGACTAAGGCTGGGACCCCTGAAATCCTTCCCTTGCTATCTGAGTCCAAAAAGGGCAGGAAGAACTTGGGCTGCTTCCTCAGGCTTCTAACTTCAGACTGCCATGCACTCACTCAGCCAAGGAAGCTATATCCCAACCTTTTTGAATATCTTTTCCATTTTGTGGCTAAGTTAACTTCCTTCTATCAAGTGCTAAATGTTCAGTGTCTCATTTTGTTCCAATCTCAAACCTAAGATAGTAGCCTGGTGGCTGTTTGTCCTTTATGCTCAAAGAGGACGATGACATCGACGTGATGTCACTCTCTCCTCCAGAGCCATCTGGGTCCAGTGACAAGATATATATCAGGACCAGTGGTGATGGTCCTGGATGTTTAAGGCAATTGGGGTTAAGTGATTTGTCCAGGGTCACAGCTAATAGTAAGTGTCTGAGGTGAGATTTGAACTCAGGTCCTCCCAACTTCAGGGCCAGTGCTCTATCCACTGCACCACATAAATTCCCCCTCCAGACACCAGTGACAATTGATTGGTAGGGAATCTCAAATGTGGTGATCCTTGAGCACAGTAATTGCTTGAAGTGGGGAAAGAGACTATGCCATAGGAAGTTAGCTAGCAAGGAGGATGGGGAGGATCTTATCTATCCCAGGTGTCATTCAATTCAATATGGACACTTTTCTACAAAGTTATAATTGGGGAAACAGGGGGAAACTTTCTCAGCTAGTTTTTTGTAAGCAAAAGAAAGTGAGAAGCAATTAAAACTAAGTGGGTTTACAGAACAATAGCCAATTAACCTAGGTTTGAGCCTTCCCCAGAAGTTCAGGGAGTAGGTGGAATATGGCCTTGGGTCATTTTCTCAAGAATTGCTAACTCAGATTCTATAATGGAAGTGAAGAATGAATTTCTAATATATAAGTATCTAAACAAGGGCGAAAGGTCTTCCTTATTAAAATAGTCAGAGATTACTCCACCCAGTTGAGTGTGTACATTATTCCCTCCTTGAGGCAATTCTAATGAGTTTGAGGTCTTTGAGCCAATTCCGATGAGTGTTAGGCTCATTTACTGCCCAGATTAAATAGATTACTCCACCCATTTGGGAGTGTGTGTTAGTGGTTCCTAGAGGCAACTCTGATGAGTTTAAGGTCTTTGAACATTTTCTGAAGAGTGTAAAATTAATTTACTGCCCTGCTCCTCTCCTATCTCTTCTCCCACTCTATAAGCCTTTTCCTGTTTCTTTCATGTAGGATTTCACCTCTGCCCTTCTCCCTCCCTCAGAGCATTCCCCTCACCCCTCAATTTAACCCTAAGGATGTCATCATGGGGCAGCCAGGTGACATAGTGGACAAAGCATTCACCCTGGATCCAGGTGGATCCCAGCCAAAACCCAGCCTCAGACACAAGACAATCACCCACTGTATGACCCCAAGTATGTCCCCCAACTCCAATTTTTTATGGTTCTCTAGTGTCTTGTGCTTGAAAGTCAAATTTGCCATTCAGTTCAGGTCTTTTCATCACAGATATCTGAAAGTCCTCTTTTTCGTTAAAGTCCCATTTTTTCCTCTGAAAGATTATCTCTCTAACCCTGCAGGAAAATAGGAAGGGAAGGGGATAAAGAGAGAGGGGCTAAAGAAGGAAGGGCAGAGTAGGGGAGGGGGCAGACAGAAGCAAATCCCTTTTGAAGAGGGATAGGATGAAAGAAGATGGATAATAGAATAAATATCATGGGGAAGGGACTAGGATGGAAGGGAAACAGTTAACAATAGTAATCATGAAAAAGAGAAAAGGGAGAAAAATTGTACAAAAAATATTTATAGCAACTCTTTGTGGAGGCTAAGAATTGAGAATCAAGGGAATGTCCACCAATTGAGGAATGATGGAAGAAGCTGTGCTATATGATTGTGGTGGAATGGTCTTGTGCTATAGGAAATGACAAACAGGATGATCCCAGAAAAACCTGGAAAGACTAATGAACATCGATGTATAGTGAAGTGAGCAGAGCTGGGAGGACGTTGTGCATAATGACAGCAGTATTGTTCAATGAGCAATTGTGAATGACTTAACTACTCTCAGCAATGCAATGATCCAAGACAAATCCCAAGGAACTAATGATGAAGCTTACTGTCCACCCCCATAGAAAGAACTGATAAAAAGAACACTTATGTTTGTGCATATATAACCTGGTTGCGATTTTGTGGAGGGGGGAGGAAAAGGAGGGAGGGAGAAAAATTTGGAACTCTAAATCTTATGAAAATGAATGTTGAAAACTACCCTTGCATGTAACTGGAAAAAATGAAATAAATGTTTGTTGCTAAAAAATAAAGGCAAATACCTAAAAATTAAAAAAATAAAATAAAATAGTCATGTCTGAATGCATAAATGTATATACAGCATCGGTTATGTTTTTTTCTTGCAAATGCTATCAGTTTATTTGTATTCCCAAGAGGAAGGATGTCAGTTGCACGTACAAAATTCTAAGAAGCAAACACATCCTTATACATACCTTATTAAAAGGGTTATGTAAATCACAAACCAGATACTGTGAGATGAATCACGACAGTGATAGTTTCTTGATGTTTCAACAGAAAGATATCGTTTATTGAAAAGAAAACAAGAGAGGGGAGGCAGAATAGATACACTCATGAAGAAATCCAGAAACTGAGAGGAAGGGAGGAGAAAAGGGAGAGAAGCACGATGAAAAACACTTGGGTAAAGATCAAGGTATAAATAATTAGAAAATATTACCATCAGCAATATTTCAGACCACTCAAACAGAAAGAAATAGATAAGGAACTTGGGAGACCAACCAATCACAAGGTTGGCAGGGGGGTAGTGTATAGCACTGAGGATAGACCTCAGTTAACTGGGCTCTGCTGGAGCTCTCTCTGACAAAAGCAGAACAGGGACAGTTTCTTGACTTACCTTAATGGTAATTTTATTCTTGAAAAGGTGGAGGAGGCAGCAAGGGGAAATTCTGTTCTTCTCACAAGTAGTGATCAGTGAAATGAAAATGATGGGAACCTTAAGGGAAAGTGACCACTTTACACTTTATCTTAGATCTCTTAACAGAGGAGGAAAGTGAAGCTAAGGGAGGGAGGGAAGATTTCAAAGCATTCACAGGCAGGATATTTAGGAACCCCTAGGCTACACTTCTATAAGGTAAGGAGAGATGGAGAGCTCACAAGAACCGAGTTCTAATTACTCAAAGAGAAACAATTCTGGTCAGGAGGAAAAATATTTTTTATAAGATCATAGATTTAGAACTTGAATGAATTTCTGAGGTCATCTAGCCCAACTCTCTCATTTTCTTTCTTTCTTTCTTTCTTTTTTTTTTTTTTTGGTGGGGCAATTGGGGTTAAGTGACTTGCCCAGGGTCAGTAGTAGCAGGCCTCCACCAGTCGAGGAGGACCATGGATCAGCGCCTTGAAGAGCCACAGGCCACAGTGTGGCTGTGCAGTCCGATACGGGAGCCGCAGCTCCTGAGTGACTGACTTATAACCAGTAACTGCCGCATCCGGTGTTGTATCTACCCCATGAGGAGTAGCTGGAGTGTCCTCTCCAGGGCACTGGCCTGGGCGGATCAATATGGAAAACAAGCTGTTGCCCATGCAGCAGGTTTTCCCTCTCCGAGACATTGGTAGATCCAAAGGAGAGGCAGAGCCAGTACAGTTTGGTACCAGTGCCGCCGCAGGAGTTGCCAGAGGGATGTGATGTCCAACATCCAACTGCCTGAGGGACTTGACTCCTGATTTTTTCTCGTTAACTCCTGAAGCCTTTCCCATATATGGGTATAGCTGAAAGACAGTGGAGGTTTAAAATCAGGGTTTCCTTCCCCTAGGCGGGTTGCCTGCCAAGGCTAACAAGCCCCACCTGCCCAAAGCGACTAGTTTTAAGTCACTACTTGCCTTCGCCCCTTCTCCTGTTAGTAGAAACTGTTCCGCCATGAGAAGGCCAGGAGTTGGGCTTCGGTTGTCAGAGGCTATTTGAGCCGACATTGGAGCATTTTATAGAGAGTGGGAGCGTATTCCCACTCCCACCCTGGCATGACAAACCTTTGTGCCCAGGGTCACACAGCCAGTAAGTGTTAAGTGTCTGAGGCCAGATTTGAACTCAGATCCTCCTGACTCCAGGGTCGGTGCTCTATCCACTGTGCCACCTAACTGCCCCTCAACTCTCGTTTTCAACATGAGGAAACTGGGGCACAGAAAAGTGTAGTGACTTGCATTAGGTCACACAACTTCAACTCCAGTCCTCCTTCCATTGCTCCCAACGACTGTCCTGAGTTAAGGAATTTCATAAAGGAATTTCATAAAGTCAAGGAATTTCATAAAGAGACAACTGTGGCTACATATTTAACTTGCCAACCAACTTTATTTTTAAAAGCTACAAAGAAAGATAGAAACAAAGGTATATTTTTAAAAAGACCCTTTGGCACTCTGTCTTCAAAATATTTATTTCTTTTTAACATTCTTTTCTTTCTCAATTTTAACTTCCAAATTCTCACACTTCCTCTCCTATCCACTGAGAAGGCAAGCAATATGATATCAGTTACACATGTGAAATCATGCAAAGCTTATTTCCATATTAACTATACCTCCCCCAAAAAGGCATGAAAAATAAAGTAAGAAAAATTATATTTCAATTTGTATTCAGTTCATCAGTTCTCTCTTTTTTCCTCATGTCTTTTGAACCTGTCCCGGGTCACTATATTGATCAGAGTAATCCAGTCTTTCATAATTGATCATCATAATATTTCTGTTACTCACTTCACTTTGCAACAGTTCATATAGGTCTTGGCATGTGTTTCTGAAACCACACCTCTCATCCTCTCTTATAGCACAATAGTATTCCATCACAATCAGATGCCATCACTTGTTCAGTTATTCCCCCAGTGGATGAGAATCTCCTGGATCTCTAATTCTTTTGGCATTCTCTTTTTTGAATAGTTTCTGGAGGCTAAATTTCAGAATGAATTGAGTCTGATGAGGAAGGCTAAGGACAACAAAAGGCTTATTTAGGGTTTTTTTTTTAGAAATCATATTGAAGAAAAAATATAAAAAAATGCATAGGACTTCAGGTTAGAATGGATAAAATCATGATAATGTTGTTCAGTCCTTTCAGCTGTGTCTGACTCTTCATAACCTCATTCATTTGGGGTTTTCTTGCAAAGATAATGAAGTGGTTTGCCATTTCCTTCTCCTGGCTCATTTTACAGATGAGAAACTGAGGCAAACAGGGTGCAGTGACTTGCCCAAGGTCACACAGTTTGTAGGTATCTGAGGTTGTATTTGAATTCACAAAGAACTTTCCCAAAAAGGTTATTGAATTGTGCATATTCTTTGATTGCAGTATTGCTTCTAGGTTCAAAGAAAGAAGTCACAATAAAGTACTTTTCCTTTTTTCTTTAAGCGAGGCAATTGGAGTTAAGTGACTCGCCCAGGGTCACACAACTAGTACGGGTTAAGTGTCTGAGGCCGGATTTGAACTCAGGTATTCCTGACTCCAGGGCCGGTGCTCTATCCACTGCGCCACCCAGCTGCTCCGAAATAAAGTACTTTTCACAACAATGGGTAGAGGGGGAGTTCCTGATTAAAATAAGGAATAGAAAGATCGTAAAAGATGACATGAACAATCTTGGTTACATAAAATTGAAAAACTTCTGCAAAAAATGAAATCAATGCGCTTAGAATCAGAAAGGAAACAGTTAATTAGGAAATAAAATCTCTATAGTAAATTTCTTTTATAAAGTCTGATATACAAGATACATAGAAAATTAATGCAATTATATAAAAGCAAGAATCATCCTCCCCCAGCTATAGGATTAAAGGATATGAAAAGGCAGAGTTAAAAAAAAGAATTGGGGGCAGCTAGGTGGCGCAGTGGATAGAGCACCAGCTCTGGAGTCAGGAGGACCTGGGTTCAAATCCGACCTCAGACACTTGACACTTACTAGCTGTGTGACCCTGGGCAAGTCACTTAACCCTCATTGCCCTGCAAAAAGCAAACAAAAAGAACTGCAAACTTTCAATAACCATATGAAGACATCCTCCAAATGACCAATAAAAATGTAAATGGAAATTAAAACTCTGATGTGCTAACTCATAGTTACCATATCTTCAGAATGACAAAGATGGAAAATAGCAATTTTTGCAAGAGTTGTAGGAGGGCAGGCAGGTGGATATAATTTTGGTTATATTAACAGCTGTTAAGTGGCTCACCCATCATAGAAAGTAATTTGAAACTCTTGGGTAATTCCTCCACCCAGAGGTCCTAAGACCCTCCTGAAGAGTTATTCTTCCCACCTTGGTGAGTTTACTGGAGGAAGACAGGCTGGCAGATAAAATAATTAATTAGCATCAGCTGCTGGGTAGTTAATCTTGTCAGACTATCTCCAGGTGGGGCAGGAGCTCTCCTTCCAGATAAAATCGGGCTGGCTCATCCTGCTGTTGAATAAAATGCAGTCTGATGGTTTTAGAGGCTCTCTTTCCTTGTCTAAGGCTACTTTTTCTGAAGATATGTTTCACATGGTCAACTATGTGGCACATAGTCAAAACTTAATGATTTTGACTTAGCAATCATTAGATTGTGAGCTCCTTGAGCATAGGAATTAGTTTTGGGTTTTTTTGCCTCTTTTTGTATCTCTACCTCAGCCTGGCACCTAGTAGGTGCTTAATAAATACTAAATGACTGAGTGACTAAAAAATGCTTTGTTATGATTAGGCCACAAGTGGAGTATTTTTTTCCAATACCGGGTGCCACATTTTATGAAGGAAACTGATTAACATTCCTCTGGTGTCTAGAAGAATGGGTTTGGGGCAGCAAGGTGGCAAAGTGGATAAAGCACCAGTCCTGGATTCAGAAGAATGGGGTTTTTTGGACCTAAAGAGAAGACTCAGAAGACATAGTTGCCGTCAGGGGTAAAAGGGGGCTAGGTGTATTCTGTCTGCCTCAGAAGACAGAGCCAAAAGCAATGAGTGGAGGGCACAAGCCTTCCCATTTAGGTTTGATCTAAATTTAGTCGAGATTAGGGGTAGGAGAGCTTTGGCCGAGGAGGGGAACTAACCATTTGGGTCATACCTCTATTTCCCTAATCCTCCCTTCGAGCTTTCTGAGGATCCTTGTGGGTGTGATTTTCATTTCAGTCCACACCTTCATTCCAAGGTGGGGAGGGTGTGGTCTAGTCTTTGCCTAAATCCATAGCCTCAAATCAAGATTTCTTTTTACTCTCTCTCACCTGAAAAGTGCTGATTGAAACTATGTCTAGGAAAGTCCAGATTAATCTATTCTCCTTGGCTTTGGGGGAGCTATAATCATATTATAATGGGGTTCTCCTTATCTGTCTAGGGTATCTGTCCTCTGGTTTAGTTTCTCAAGGAGAAGATTCCTTGATGTGTCCCCAGAACTTCTGGGGTGCTCTGTACCCCATGACTATGTATCAAAATCTTTTGTTCAGTTAGAACCCTCAAAGCATCCTTCTCTGGTATATTTAATCCCACAGAACACCAACCAAACATTAATGATGATGGTGGTGGTGATAATACTGTAATAATAAGAGCTAGTATTTATGTAGTACTTTAAAATCTGCAAAGCTCTGTACATATGTTATCTGATTTGATTCTCCCAAGGGCCCCATGAGGTAGGTGCTATTATTATATTATATTATTATATTCATTAAAAAAATTTTTTTAGTGAGGCAATTGGGGTTAAGTGACTTGCCCAGGGTCACACAGCTAGTAACTATTAAGTGTCTGAGGCCGGATTTGATCTCAGATCCTCCTGACTCCAGGGCTGGTGCTCTATCCACTGTGCCACCTAGCTACCCCCTATTATATTCATTTTAAAAACAGGGAAACTGAGGTTGAGAGGTTGTCTGGGGTGGAATTTGAACTCAGTTCTTCCATACTCCAATTCCAGCACTCTTAACCTACTTGCAGCATGAATGACACCTTAGAAAAACTGTTGTTTTTCTAAATGTTTGCTAAATATAGAAAACTGACCTAATCTTACAGAAGTTGGAGATAGATACAAGCCCAAGCTGAGAGGGTGTTTCCAAGTTCCATGCTCAACAAATAGAGCATTCAGCACTGTGCTCCTCACATCTTCCCCATAGTGTAGTCAATCTTTTTCCAGCCCCCTCTCCCATTTGAGGTAAACAGTAGTGGTTGTGGGAGCAGCAGGAACAGCAGTGGCTCTGGGCAGCTTGCCAGCATAGACAGTGCCTTGCTCTGTCTCAGCTCTGCTTCATCTGAAGTAGCCTGTCTGAGCAAGGATGCCAGGGCATCACAGTTGGAGACACTTGACAGGGGCAGCTGGCTGAAACCCTTTCTCCCCATCCCATTGCCACCCTGATCTCTCTCCCTGTCGCAATGGCAACTTGCCCTACAGCAAGCTTGTACATTCACCTCCTAAGAGATTTCAGTTCTTCCTTCTTTAAAATAAGGAGAAAGGAAGATTATCCATTTCAGGGACATCCATTGCAGACAGACTCAGAAGATGATCCATTTCAGACTCTTCCTAGCTTGCTGGGTGCCATGTCTTATTTCTCCATTTCTTCCTCTCCACTTTTCCTTCCTGTTTATTCCTCCACTGCCTCTCACTACTTCTTCTTTGGCCATCCAGATTCCCATGCCATCATGGCCACCCTCAGCCCAAGATCATAATTATAGATAATGAACCAGGTTGTGATCTGGGCTGACTGTGCGTGCCTAAACATTTTGCTGAAGATTTGGAAAAGGTATTCTTTCCTTATAGACTAATCGTAGACAGGGCCTAATGGCTAGAGACCATTTTATCAAGGGTAGCTATAAATTCTTTTCTGAATTATATCAAGGCACTGTACAGGAAGAGTGATAAATCAATTCCTAGGGTTGTTGAACCACTATAATGGCCAATAACTGGCCCGAGGACATAAAAGCATTTGATGGGAATGACCCTAATTTTTTTTTAATAGAATTTTATTTTCCAAAATATATGCAAAAACAAATTTTAACATCAATTTTTTAAAACTTTGTGTTCCAACTTCTCTTCCTCCCTTCTTTTCCACCCCCCCACCCACAAGAACTCACTTTAACTGGAAAAAATATCGCAATTGTTGAAGATATAATTAATAATAATAGGGATAAAAATAATAATAGGTAGCAGTTACATAGTAGTGTTTTTTTGGTGAGACAATTGGTGTTAAGTGACTTGCCCAGGGTCACACAGCTATTAAGTGTCAAGTGTCTGAGGCTGAATTTGAACTCAGGTCCTCCTGACCTCCAGGGCCAGTGTTCTATCCACACATAATAGTTTAAAATTTGCAAATATTCTCTTATTTTATCTTCATAAGCCTGAAAAGTAGGTGCTGTCATTATTGCCCTTTCTACAAATGAGGAAATTGAGACCAAGGTTAAGTGACTTTCTCAGGGTCACACAACTACTAAGTGTCTGATTTTGTTGTTGTTCTATTCTTTTTTGGGGGGGGGCAGGGTCATGAGCGTTAAGTGACTTGCCCAGGGTCACACAGTGAGTAAGTGTCAAGTGTCTGAGTCTGGATTTGAACTCAGGTCCTCCTGAATTCAGGGCCAGTGCTTTATCCACTGCACCACCTAGCTGCCCCTGTTGTTGTTCTATTCTAATCTGATTTGAGGCTAGATTTGAACTTAGACCTTCCTGACTTCAGGTCTAGGGCTCTCTCCACTGTGCCACCTAGCCACTTCAAATCGGCACAGCCAATGTGATAGAAGCTTTACTTTCCTAGGTCAAGAAGTATAATCCCAAAATGGTGAAAGAAGCTAGCTGATTGGTGAAAAGGACACCTCAAAACATAGGCCATAGACCTGACTTTGTGGGATTTGAAATTCCAGACAAATTTGTCCTAAGACACACCCTTGGCTATGATGAATATTTCAGGAATTTAAATCGTGTCCCTGTAATTAGTGAGACCATGAGGTGCAACTTAGTGTAAGAAGCTTTGAGACACTTTGGGGGAACCCATCAACTTCATGTCTGAATCAGCCACTAAATTTGTTCAGTGTTCTAGTCTTGTGACCATCTGGTTACCAGAGCTTTTTGCATGAACTGTCCCTTGTCTGTTTTATATTTTAGAAATGTTACAGTTCTGATTGCTAGACTAACATCTACCTCTGGATCTGGATGTGTTATATTGTTTGAATTGTTGTTTGACTCATGAATGGCAAAGTCTTTGAATGACATCAACACCGAATTTAAAATATTGTGAAAGTGAGAGGTGTTCAAGGAGGAGATACACTGGATTTTTTTTTTTTTTTGCGGGGCAGTTGGGGTTAAGTGACTTGCCCACGGTCACACAGCTAGTAAGTGTCAAGTGTCTGAGGCCGGATTTGAACTCAGGAACTTCTGAATCCAGGGCCGGTGCTTTATCCACTGCGCCACCTAGCCCCCCCCCATACACTGATTTTTAATTGGTAATTTAATTTTATATATCAACGAAAATTCAGAGGAGTGATTGAATATTATTAGTTAACATCATTGTAGTGTCAGATGGAGTAGTCGGTTTTTTGTTTGTTTTTTGTTTGGAGCAGTCGGTTTTAATATCTATTCCAGTTCTGTTACAAAATCCAAGAGATTTGATTATTTTCTGATAATCCTATCTCCTAGAATTTACCTTTTTGTTTCAAGAACTTTTTATTGCTGTTGCTAACAAGGAGTCAACATCGGAGCATGGAGGTAATTTTGCTGAGATGAACAGTAGGCCAAAAAACATTTTCCTTGAGCTGTCTGTACCACTCTCACAGATTCCCTTTTTGTCACCCTTGTCAGAAGCATTTTCTCTTAACATATTTTGAAGACTATGACATCTGCTTTTGAAGTCTCTGATTCAAAATGCTTAAAATAAAGGCTGTATCTTTGTGGGGGCAGGGGGATAAAGAAGGAGGAAAAGAGATGGAGAGAGAGAGAGACAGAGAGGGAGACAGAGAAGGAGGAGGAGGGAGGGAGGGAGAGAGAGACAGAGACAGAGAGACAGAGAGAGAGAAAGGAAAGAAGGGAGGAAGGGAAGGAAGAGTGAGAAAATCACAGTCCTTATACTCCTTGGATCAGAATATGCTGAGGATTTAAGACCTGTCCTGTAGGCATACATCACAACTGAACTACAACTCTCGGTAAAGGGATGCTACCTAAGAAAAATCTTCCTGATATGCAAGTACAATGGTCTGCTTAAAAACTTGGTGGTTTCACAGTTAGGGAAAACTTCTACTGGAGGTCTTTAAGGAAAAGCTGGGTTGACCACTTGTCAGGCATTGTCTAGAAGGGGCCACTTGGATCAATGGCCTCTGAGGTCTTTTTTGTTTTTCTGAAGTTTTGTGATTCTCTGTTTCATGGGTTATAGGCCCTTTATTATCTTTTTCCTTTTCCAGGAGATTTTTTTTAGATTAAGTTTTCTCATTTCTATAGTCCTCGAATTTACTGGTAATTTCTGTTTAAAAAAAAGATGGCTATTTAAAAAAAACCCCTTTGATAATGAAAGAAGTAGACTGTCCTTTGATAATACTAAATATTTGTATATTAAGTACTAAATATTTATACATATTCAATGTTAAATCATATTTATATATTAAGTGACAGGGTAGCTTTCTATAATAGTAAAAAGCATATATTAATATAGAAAATATTTACTATTCATAGATTATATATTAACATGTATGGATAATAAATTATATCTATGTATTAAAGGAAACTATATTAATATATGATAGTTTAAAGTATGTTATAACATTCACATATTAAATATTAATACATATTAAATTATATTTATTAAAGGACAGTAAAGATTTATACAATATTAAAAGTGTATACTAATATATGACCATTAGATATTTGTATGTAATATATTAAATATGTATGGATATTAAATTATACATAAAGGATAGCATATATTAATGTATGATAGTTTAAAATTATATTTACATATTATTAATATGTCATATCAAATGTTAGCAGATGTTAAATTGTAAAGGACAATATATGTTTAAATAATAGTAAGATTATTTCTAATATATGACATATGAATGTGTTAGCTATGTTAAATATTTTATATGAATGATATTAAATTATATCACCATATAAAAGGATATTTTGCTTCCCCTAGTTTCTGATTTATGTCATCAAAATTTTGAAAACTAGCTGGCCTCTACACTTTCCCTCTTTTATTCATTTCCTATTTATTCCGCACAGAGCTTGCTTCTTACATATTGTTTTCATATTGCCTCCCCCATTATATCATAAGTTCCTTGGTGGGGGTTGGGGACTGTGTTTTGCTTCTTTTTGTATCCCCAGTGCCTGGCACATAGTAGGCATTTTGTCGATTTCCTCAATGAATGAACATATATAGTCCAGGTAGCATAGAGATAGATGCATTGCTCTGACATTCTGCTGCATTCGGGTCTATCGGTACTATCAGAAGATGTTGGCCTTTTGTAGAATCTGCCCATATAAATGTTTAATGTGGCTCTTTGCAAATGGCAACACAACATGTAGCATTCCTTCATGAACATCTTTATGCTGCAAGCCATAATTTCAAAATGTAAAGTCCTTCGTTTAAAGTGTGCATTTGAGTATTATTGTGAACAAATTTGCAGTTGTGTTCAAGAGGGACTAATTCAAGGTATGTTAAAAAAAAAAAAAGATCTTTAGCTTTGGATTGTGCAACTTGGTAAAAATGTATTCACCACTTCCTTCCTTCTCCCTACCTGATGCTTTGGTGCAGTAGAGTTATACCCCATGGTCCTTATAACAATTGCAAGCTTCATTTCACAATCAAGATATTAATACATTCTAATCAAGCCCTATCTGAAAAATCTGTGATCCCACTAAAGTCCTCCAGATTTACTCATGAGACCCACCCAGCTCAGACCTCAGGGTCCTTAAACATCTCAGAAAACATTAAACACCTTACATAAACAATTCCCAAATAAATGGCCACCAACAGCATGGAAAAAACCTCCAGGTTCATCAGTCTCCCTTGCTCTTTTTGGAACATGAAGGAAATACGACCAAGAAAACAAAAAGCCCAGATTTGTCAAGGTCAGTCTTGGTTTCATTTTCTTCTGGTCTATACTTTCCTACTTCCTCCAATGATCCTCTCCCTTCCACATGTTACAGAAGAACTCAGTACCCTTCCAGTATGGTGATGGCCTGTACTTTTCCAGATGAGGACATTAGATTCTTTAGAAAGTTTAAGCTCATCTGAGAATCCCCTTTTTGCAGTTAGATCTTAAGTTAGGGATTACAGAATTACCAGGGATCAGAGAATTGGTCTTCCTTCATTATCCTCTTCTAGGATGTCATTGATTTTTTTTCCTCTTTTTTTCCTTTGGTTAATAAATAATAAAAGTTAACTATTATAATATCATCTCATCTCATATAAATAGCTAATATTTACATAGTGCTTATTATATGCTAGGCACTGTTCTAAGCACTTCACAATTATTATCTTAATGGGTCCTCACAACAACCCTGGGAGATAGGTACTACTATTTTTATTTGATAGCAGAGGTTGAATGACTTGCCTAGGGTCACACAGTCAGTACTTATCAGAAGCTAAATTTGAACTGAGGTTTTCCTGACTGCAGGCCCAACACTATCTACTACATCACCTAGCTAATCACTTCTCTATGCTCTCCCTTCATAGAGAGTTAGCAGGCAGCTAGGTGATGCAGTGGATAAAGCACTGGCCCTGGATTCAGGAGTACCTGAGTTCAAATCCAGCCTCAGACACCTGATACTTACTAGCTGTGTGACCTTGAGCAAGTCACTTAACCCCCAATGCCCTGCAAAAACAAACAAACGAAAAAAAAAAACGCATAGAGAGTTAGCTAGGTACCACAGTGGATAGACTTCTGGGCCAAGAAGAATTTCCTCTCAGATATTTACTGTGTGACCCTGGGAAAGTCCCTTAACCTCATCTATAAAATGGGGACAATAACCACACCTACCTCCCAGGGGTGTTGTGAGGATCAAATGAGATATGATTTGTAAAGTGCTTAGCACCTTGCCTGGCACATGGTAGGCTCTTTTTTTTTTTAAAGCTTTAATCTGCTCCTTTTATTATTTTTTTTGTGTGTATGTGAGGCAATTGGGGTTAAGTGACTTGCCCAGGGTCACACAGCTAGTAAGTATCAAGTGTCTGAGGCCAGATTTAAACTCAGGTCCTCCTGACTCCAGGGCTAGTATTCTATCCACTGTGCCACCAAGCTGCCCCTACATAGTAGGCTCTTAATAAATGTGTGTTCCTTTCCTCCTTCTGCTGCCACAAACCCTAGGACATAGCCCCACCCTAATCACAGTCACCTCAGCACACCTTGTTCAGTCCAGAGCTCTCTCCAGCCTCTGGAAAGAGCTGATTATAAAGCTTTTGTCATTTGAATGTTCATTTCCAGGAACATAACTCCTATTTATAACATTGTTGCTATGGAACTATTTACCCACTGCCACACGGATACCTAAAGTAACAGGGATAATGAACTAATTTATAAAGAGAGAATCAGGCTGAGGAAATATCACCGGCCGCAGTGGCAGCAGATAACAAAATAAACCCAGGTTGGGTTTTTTGTTTGTTTTTTAAGCTCTACCAAAATAAATGGAGGCAGGGAATAGAGGAGGAGGAGGAGGAAGATGACCCTCGATCACTGTTCTCTGCATCTGGGGGGGAAAACCCACTGCATCTCTCAGGATCTTCCTCCAATTGGGGTGTTCCAGTCTGGTTGTATGTCTGCTAGAGAAAATGATGCTGGCTGACCCCAGGAAGCCTGGTTGCTTTCTACTTTATTAGATAAGCTTTGCTCTGTTTCTTGGTCTACAAGGCCTCAGTCGGTCACACGAGCCCTCACCAAATTCATCTTCCCTCTTCTGGTGCGCCAGCCTCCTGCAGGGGCAAAATCCCATCCTTTCTCTACCCAAGCCCAGCCATGGCCTAGGCATGACAAGTAATATTTCTCCAGGTATTTACATCTATCTTAATTTCTGTAAATAGTGTTTTGCAGTTGTATTCATATATGTCACAGTGATTACCCTGGGCCCCACTGCCTGAGAGCCCCAGATATTACATTTCACCCCTCCTCCAGGGTTTTCCAGTACCCTAACAGGTTTGGGAGTGTCTAGCCTTTGCCATTGGCTCAAGTCTCCACCAATTGAGTTCTCTCAATTTTAGGGATCCCCCAAATCCAAGTTCCATTTAACCGCTTAAAGGCCAGATAAGCTTTTGCAAAGGATATTTTTGTCAGAGGCACAGCAAACACTGGGGAAAACTGTGGTAAGGAAACCCCTCAAAAGATATCAATAAAACTTTAGCAAACGCTAAAGATATACAGTCTCCCTCAATACCTCGGGGCCGGGGTGGGGTGGGGTGGCAGGTGTGATTAGGTACACAGTTTAACTCAATTTTAATGGAGTCCAAGGGCTATCAAGCTCCAAGTTGAAAGCATCCCTGGCTGCTCAGGACTCCCCAGCTGGGCTGCCAGCAACATCCAGCCTGGAATCTTGGTTCCAGTGTTGCCATGGATTGAGCTCTTGGGTCCAGGAATTTCACTCTCTATACCTAGCACTGAAAAAGACAAACCAAACACTAAGCCCATTCTGCAGGGCCACGGGGCTTAAAGGCAGAGTTAGAAACCCTTCCTATGCACAGTTTAGTGCATGGCACCCACATTGTGGGTGAATGAGACCTTCAAGTTTGCATTCCAGTGAGGGAGACAAAGAGAAGGGGGGGGGAAGGAGAGGGAGAGAGACAGAGACAGACAGAGACAGACAGAGAGACAGAGGAGAGAGACAGAGGGGGTGGGGAGAGGGAGGGAGACAGAAAGAAACAGAGACAGTGAGACAGAGACAGACAGAGACAGAGAGACAGAGACAGACAGAGAGAGACGGGAGTGGGGAGAGGGAGGGAGAGAGGCTACACAGCTAATAGAAAGAGATTGTTCTTTCCCTCTTGTGGTAGGGAAACTCAGAATGCCTTCTCCCAGAATCAGATCCCTGGTACCTTCTACATGGATGCTTCCATCTTAAGTGATCTAGGGATATGCAAAGCCTTGCTACATACAAATGAATGTTTTTCTTCACCAAAGTCTGTATGTATGTTCAGCCATTCTCTGTCTGGTTCAGATGAAAGCAGGGTGCATGTGATGCCTGCTTCCCCCACCTTTCCTTCCATGTTTGTATAATCACTTTCTTGTACAACTTGATTATGTGAAACTATTAAGTTCCACTTGCCTCTTCCCTCTTTGTTCTACAGTATATTCCTTTTCCTCTTTGTTTTCCTCAAAATCATCAAACAGTACAAAATGTAATCCAGGCTTTTTATCTTCCTTGGAAAACTAGGGTTCTGAAGGGATATTTGTTTCTTCCCCTCCTCTTAGAATACAAACACTTTCTTATCCTAGAGCTCCTTCCAATTGCTCCACTGCATTTACTTTTATAGGCCTGTCTTGTCTTCTGGGTTTGCTTTTCAAAGGTTCTGTGTGTTCTAAGAGAAACAATTCACTCTGATTTGGAGTTCCAAGAGAGCAGTCCCTCATTTCTGAACGTTGCACATAACAATCCATCTTCCCAATCAGGGGCATTTTCTTTGGCTATTTCCTGTGCCTGGAATTCTCTAGCTCCTCATCTCTGCTTACTGGCTTTTCTGAAGTTCCGCCTGTAAGACGTCTTTCCTGATCTCCCTTAATACGAGTGCCTTCTCCCTGTTGATTACTTACAATTTATAGTGTATCCAGCTAGTCTGCATGTTTTTACCTCATCAATTTGTGAGTTTTTTGAAAGCAGGGATTGGGTTTTTTTTGCCTTTCTTTGTATTCCCAGCACTTAGCACAGTGCTTGGCACATAGGATGCACCTGAATAAATCTTCTTGACTTGACTTGAATGTGACAAGCTGTTGAATAATGGAGCAAATGGGGGAACACAATGCTTCAAGGATGGGTATATAAAGAATCAAATAACTTTTAGGTTAATCACTGGGGAACTATGGACACCTGAAGTGTTCTATGCTTATGGGACACAATGTAATTTACCCAATCATAATTAGAAGATGAGAATTTGGCTACTAACTGAAGCCAAGGAGGATTTACTTGCAGAGGAGCTCCAAGATCTGAACTCAGAAAGATAAAAGAGAGGCGGAAGGACAGCTTTCAGAACTGTGTGAAAGAGAAATTCTATAATTCTCCCCATTTGTGGCTGGTTATTGTTGTAAATTTGACCTTACAGAGGTTTGTGTCCATGTTGTGGGGTTTTGTTTTTTTCTGAATTTTCATATATATATAAATAAAATATATGTGTATATGTGTATATACAGACATGTATATACACACATACATACCTCTGGTGTTATTGTGAGATCATTTGACTTAAGTACTATAACATGATATCATTGTGAATAGCTGGATTTTATATAAATGTTGAAGCACTAAAGTGCTGAGTAGGGGAATAAATATAGGATTACCTCTGGAACTCTGAGAAAATCTAATTGTAACTGTGGTCATTCCATGGGAGTCTTTAAATCTCCATTCGAGAGTGGATAAACATAATGTCCTGTGTGAGAGGTGTGAAGCTCTACACTGTGGATAGAGACATCTCATTCATATCCATTTTTTTTTCCCTGTAGGATTATACTTGGTTTTCTAGGTAAATTATTCTTTTGCCTTTTGAAATATCACCTTCTGAACTTTTCCTCTTCTTAATCTGCTATCAAATTTTGCGTGTTCTTGACTGTTCTTTAGTGCTTGAATTGTCTTTTTGGGTACTCAAAATAGTCAAACTTTTTTCAATGTTTTTTTTTTTTACTCATTTTTGTGCCAGCCACTTGCTGAGTTGCTAAAGTTCATAAAGTCTTTTTGGTTGTTGGCCCTTGTGAGAAGGGCCCTGCTGGGAAAGATACTGCAGGGAAGCTCCGCCATGAGGAGAAAGCATGTGATTTGGAAACCATGTGACTTTAGCGTCCAGAAGTTACCACCTGTTAGTTGTGTCAAGCGGTGCTACCAACCAATTAGCTTGGAGCTGTGTGTGTGTAAGGCCCTGTTTCCAGTTTCTCAGGAGGCTTCTGGGAGAAGCCCCAGGAGAAGAGCTTTTTGGGTTGGAGACTTCAGCAGGGGAGCAAGAGACAGGCAGAATAGGGAGAACAAGCAAAATTTCATACTTGATCCATGTGTTTCTCTTTACTAACCCCTAATATACTTTAATAAATACGTAATGCCCAAAGATTGGTGCTATACATTTTCTAATTTAAGGCGACCACTCATTAGATTTTAGACATCATAGCTAGAATTTTAGCCCCTTACACTCTGGAGGAGTGATCTTGTTCATTGTCTGGCCCAGGGGTGGTATCTTGCTGCTGGGTTGTTATGGTAACCAGTTACTCTGGTCACAGGCCCTGGAAGTGTAATTTTGGTTTTCCTGTGCTTTATCATTTCCTCATTTAGGTATTAGGACTATTTTTGTCTCAAAAACCAGAGTTTGGTAGAATGCTTTCTTTCTCAATTTTTGTGGATAACTCATACAATATGTCTTACTATCTTTTCCTTTACAGCTAGTTCTGTTTCTTCATCTGAGACTAGATTATTTAAAATCTAAATTTGGTCTTTTGTTAGTTTGGGTAGTTTATATATGTGTATGTGTGTGTGTATATGTATATATATATATATATATATATATATATATATATATATATATATATATATACTGGTTAACCTCTCCCCCATTAGAATGTAAGGTCATTGTGAGCAGGGATTTTCTTTCTTTCGTTGTTTTTGTATTCTGTATTGTATTTGTATTAAGCACATAGTAGGTGCTTAATAAATGTTTACTGATTCATTGATTTGAAACACACATATTAATACAGTATTGGTGGAACCATGAATGGGTCCAATCATTATATAATTTGGTACTGTTTCCCAAAAGTCCCTAAACTCTATACTTTTTGAACCAATGATACCATTACTAGAACTATACCCCAAAGAGATTTTTAGAAAGGGGGGTAGGAAGGACCCATATGGACCAAGTATTTATAGCACCTCTTTTGTGTAGTGGCAAAGTCATTTTCACCCATGTCCAATCTTTTTCCTATTTTTTCCCAAATTTGTAAAGATACACCCGAGGGGTCATGCAGAATGTTTTCTCTCCCTGTCCCTTTAATGTGGGTTGGGCTAAGACCACACCTGTGAAAAATCCTACTTCAGACCTTGGGGGCCCACCCAATGTGACTGAGGTTTCTGAGGCAACAGAGGGGAAAAACACAATGCATACTCATCCTGGGGAAGAGCCGAACAAGGGAGTTTCTGTGGCCAGACAGCACTGCAACAAAACACCAGCCATTTTCTTTTTCAGGTCAGTGCAATTGGACTTATCCCAATTTATCATATGTTTCTTTTTGGCTACATCCAATTTTCTCCTTACCCCCTTTTCCCAATTTGTCAAAATTTCCTGACCCATCCGTAACCTCCCCCATCTCCTTGTTCCTCATTCTCATCTTCTGATCAGTGGCTTCTTCTAACTGCATGAGGAATTGGGAATCCTCAAGACACAATTTTATAACATTATATATAGTGGCATAGGAAGGTGGGAGCTCCTGTTTCGACCTTATGATAGCTTCCCCAACCTTTTCCCAGGATTGCATTGTAATGTTAGTGGTGCCTGTTCATATACTAACTTAATAAACTGCTTTAAGGTCTTTTGATTTACCTTAATCCCTTTTCCTACAGTTACTAACTACAGAGTATATACATCTTTATTGAGGTCTTTTAAACCTCGAGTTACATTTTGTCCCATTTTGGATCTGAGTGGGCGAAAATTAATTAACCAGAGCTAGGAGGTGCTCAGAGTTCTTCTGGATCCTATCCCCCACTCCTGGCTTCTCACCAGATCCTGTAGTACGTGCTTTCCTTTTCCCCGGGGGTCTCCTATGTGATCTTCAATGACACAGAGCCTCCTACTCTGGGCACAGCTTCAACTGTCCCTCCAGGGTCCCAGTGGGGTCCCTGCTTGGGAGCCAGTTGTCGGGGTTGTGTGCCAATGCCCTAACGACGGGGGTTAAGAATCGGAGACGATTAATCATTGACACATCAGCACCACATTATGTGTGATAAACTGCATGCACTTTATTATCCAGGATAGCCCAGTATTTATAGCAGAAAACCACAAAGTTAATCAAATAAAATCTCTGCAAGAATAATTCTAGAGAATAAAAGTAATCTTTCAACCTTTCAGCCGTGACCTGTCAGAACCTGTTCTAGGCTCTAACAGAGCGAGGTTTGTACAGCTGATTTTTTGGACCCCTGGGAGGACAGCTAAGCATTGTCTCAGGAATTCAGGCCTTGACCACAAAGTTTCCTAGGTGACTTGCTGCCTCATTGACCATGGCCCAAGCCTGGGGAGGGGGAACTCAGTCAGAGGGGCAACAGAGAGGCTCCTGGGTTCCCCAACAGCAAAGAATTGGGAACCAAGGGAGTATTTATCAGTTGGGGAATGCCTGAACAAATTATTTTATGTGAATGAATGTAATAAAATAATTTCATTGTAGGAAGTGATAAGAAGAGGGTTTCAGAGACACTAGGAAGACTTGTATAAACGGATGCAAGATGGAGAGAATGGAACAAGAACAATTTATACAGTAACAACAACATTGTTAAGTCAAATAACTTTGAAAGACTTAAGAATTCTGATCTGATGATTCAAGAGGACCTATGATAATCTCCTGACTGAGAGGTGATGGACTCAAAATGAAGAATGAGATTTTTGGACAGGGTCCATGAAAGATTTTGCTTTGCTTGACTCCTTAAATTTGTTACAAGCATTTTGTTTTTCTGTCCCCCCCTCCCCCTGCCCCCTGCCCCCCGACACACACACTTGGGGACAGGGAGGGAGAGACCATAAATACTTGTGTGTTGTTTTTTTTTTTTTAGGGTAATGAGGGTTAAGTGACTCGCCCAGAGTCACACAGCTAGTTAAGTGTCAAAGTGTCTGAGGCTGGATAAAACTATTAAATATATTTCTTCTTCTTTTGGTACAATGGCTAGGAGTGGTTGCTGCTGGGACTCACAAGGGTCTACAAGAATTGCACAGGGTTCTCTGTACCCAGAATACAGGTCTTTCTAAACCTCTATTGAGTTCACTGCTGGGCAGAACCTGACTTCTCAGTTGAGAAAGTAGGCTTGTCATCATCACTTCAGGCCTAGGGGAAAGTTGCTAGCTACAGTTACTAATTCTAAAAATAGTTATGGGCTTGAACATCTAAGGGGTTTCCCCAGAAAGGGAGCAAGTAAAAGAGGGACCCAATGTACCATATGAATTAAGTATAGAACAGTTCATTTTATTCCCACAGACGGAGAGGAATTATAAGCATAAGAGAATCACAGCATGCATAAGAGCATGATTAGACTAGAGGGCAGATGCTTAACTTATTACTACTAGTATAGTCAGCCAGGAGACTAATATTTAAGTATAATTGCAACAAGCAATTTGCCATGTTATATTTCATTTTTCATTGTCCACACTTGATTTTTCAAGTGCCCTCTCTCTAATGCAGACTTCTTCTTGGCTCCAGCCCATTCCTGATGCAAGAGCTTCACCGTGTTCTCTGTTCAAGGAATACCATCACTCCTGCCTTATTGGTGGGAGATGCCCCCACAGCATTCACAGACCTCTAGGATATTTCCAGGTTCTGGTAAGGTTCTGTATAAAAATAGACACAAAAAGGTAGATTTATTTCAGGCACCTGTCTGCCTAGGGGAGACTTTAGTTCACCACATGTGGCTAGGTGAGCATCAGGTAATTCCTTTTCTCCTACCTGCCCCTCTGAATCTCTGGATAGCTCACTCATTCTCACATTTTAAAGTGGGAAGGGAAAGAGTAGTTATGGGGCAAGTTGCCCCATTAGTACAAACATGGAATTTTGACTCTGGAAGCATTCAAGGAATTTAACCCATCACTGAGTCGTATAGGGCCAAATGATGGACCCCCAAATTCCCATGAGGTCCACTCGGATGGAGACTGGACATTCATGCTGCCCCACTTTGTTGCTCTACCTGGATCTCTGTACAGGAAAAGGAGATGGCTTTTCTAAGTGGGTTTTGACATTAAACAAAAGGCTTTTAGGGATTTTCATTTGAAATTCCTTCATTAAATCAAATTGTTGGCTCACAGGCTATGTGCAAGAGCAATTGTTCCATAGTTAAAAATTGAATAAACATTATGAAATGGACATTGATAACAATGCATGGTGTATTTGAGTCAGATGACCTAGATATAAATCCTTGTCCTGACACTTACTAGTTTTGGGCAAGTCACTCAGTTTCTTTTGACTAAGGGAGAAACAGAAAGAAAGAACTTAAATGAGGCTGGAAACTACTGGTGAGGGCTCCTCATGGGCATGGGCTGGATGAAAATAGGGCCCCTTCCAACTCTCATACTCGGTGATTCTGTGAGTTTTGGAAGAGAAAAACAGAGAAACTAGAAAGGACATCTATGCCATAAAAAGGCCTTGAAACCCAGAGAGATTAGTCAAAAGCTGTAGTTTCTGCAGCATTAGTGTCTGTGCTTAGACAAGGATAAGGACCATGCAGTGTGGCATTAACTGGCACTTATGTGTTCACAGCTTGTCTTCTAGAATTTGCTTGGCTGTGTAAATAGTTTCTAGAATAACTGGCCAAATACCTGTGTACTTATTCAGATGAATAAGAAATAAGGAAAATGCCATTTGTGTTTTTAATGATTTAATATTGGTAGATACCCAATATTAATTGTTGTGAATATCTTAAAGTTGGGTGAAAATAATTTCTGCAAGTGACTGAGTTAAACATTTTGAAAAACTCATAAAAATTTCAAATAAAGAATAATAGATATAGGGGCAGCTAGGTGGCACAGTAGATAGAGCACCGGCCCTGGAGTCAGGAGTACCTGAGTTCAAATCCGGCCTCAGACACTTAACACTTACTAGCTGTGTGACCCTGGGCAAGTCACTTAACCCCAATTGCCTCACTAAAAAAAAAAAAAAGAATAATAGATATAATAAAGCTAATATATTAGGGGAAAATTATGAAGTTATTGATCCAGTTAATAAAGATTCCCTTTATTTTTGTATGAATGACTAAAAAACATGCTTCCTCTGAGAAAATAAAGCGTTTTGGGATGCCCAGAGGCCCTGCTCCAGGGGATAATATTGATTGGATTGACTTTGCTGATTTAACTCATTTAAAGTTAACTTAATTAAAACCACACCTACCTGAAAGCCTGGCCCTCAGGGGTTGGGGGCAGGAGGCAGAGACTGGCTGGAGTTCTCAAGGCTCTTGTGTTTAGGGAGCTGGGCTATTTCTATCAGGTACTAATGAGTTGTAGTGGTCCAGGTGGTGCTTGACTCAGTTGTAAAATATCATCCGTTCTACCAACAACTATACTGTCAAGTCATGGTTTTCAGGAACTGTCATTCAGTTTAAGATTCAAAAGAATCTCATATCTCAATCAACCAAGTGTTTAGTAAGTGCCTATTACCACACTATTATCCTCAACTTCTCACTATCTTTCACTGTAGATTTCCAATCTATTTATTGCCAAGGACTGCAGATCTCACCTTTGCATATCTCTCCTTCTGACCTAGGGGCTGCCCTGATTTGGCCCCTCATCACCTCAGGCATTGGTTATTGCTCTAGCCTGGTGGTAGGTCGGCCTGCCTCTAGTCTCTCCTCCTTTAATACATTCTCCATTCAGCCACTAAAGTGATTTTCTTAAATCAAAGGTCTGATTATATACAATAAACTCCAATGCTTCCCTATTGTCTCCAGGAGCAAATATAAAATGCTATGTTTGGCCTTCAAAGGTTTTTATAACCTAGCCCCCTTCTACTTTTCTTGTCTGCTTATATGTTATTCCCCAACATGTACTCTTGAAAGATCGCAGGGCTCGTGGTAGAAAAAGGGAAGTTTGGAAAACAGGAGGATTTCATGGAGAAGACAACATTGTTTTTTGAACACATTGAATTTAAGATGTGCCCAAGACTCCCATTTTGAAATATACAACAGGATATTTCCTGAGACAGGACTGAAGATCTGGGAGTCTTCTGCATAGAGATGACATTTAAACCCAGATTTAAATTGAATCTGAGTCATCATTTCCATTCATTAGTGCTGCAAGTTTATTATATAACTGCTCTTCAGATGGGGGATTGTGAACCAATTTCCAGATACTATTTCCTACCTGGATTTTTTCAGGTATTCTTAAGTATTCACATGACTTTGGTTATTCACAGAGAATATCATTAGTAGGTATTCCTGACCTCACTCTCATGTGTATGTGTGTGTATACACACATATATGCACATACACACATATACATGCATGTATACATATATACACACACACATATTTCTATAGTCTTCTGATTTTTATTCTTGTAATGGCCGGGAGTGGGGGTGGGGGAGTGTGGAGAAGACAAGCTATCCCTCATATGGAGGAGGCTGGGGAGCCTGCTTCTGGAAATGCATGATGATACAAAAAGGACATGCTCTGCTCCCCACTCTGGAGCAGAATTACCTAAACAGCTGGTTCTAGTCTGCTGATCACAGCATGAGTCAATCAGTTGATTGGCTAGATAGTCAAAACTTACTAGCTTGCCAGGGCCTGGCCCCCTACTTGATTGATCCGGACCTTCTCCCCCCACCCCCACCCCAGTTGCCCTTGTGTTCTGGTGAGAGAGGGCAGAGGCCTCTGGCCATTAACTCAAATCCTCACTTTTTCACAGTGTCCTCTTCCTCCCTATCCTATCAGTTCTTGAGTCCTGTATCTCCCCTTATCTTCTCTGGTGCTGCCACCTGCACTGGACTACTGCTGGGGGGCTCTCTCACTACAATTCATCTTTGCACGGGCCTGACCATGGTCCTCCTCATGAACTGCACTGGCTCCCTACAACCCCAGCATCATGTATAATCTCTGTGGCTTTTAAAGCTCTTCATAATTTGCCTCTCTCTTACCTTTCCAACCTACTTACCATATCTCCCTCCCCACCCATGTATTCTGTATTCCAGCAACCCTGGCTGCCTTGCTGTTCCTGGAATTCTTTCTCTCTTTATCTCTGTCTCCTGGATTCTCTGGTTTCCTTCAAGTTTCAGCAAAATTCCCACCTTCTGTAAGAAGTTGTTCCCAGAGTCCTCAATAATTTTAGCCCTTTCCCTCTGAGATTATCTCCAGCTTAATGCTGTACATGTTGTCTCCCCTTTAGATCATGAACTCCATGAGAGTAGAGACTGTTTGTTTGTTTTTTCTGTATCCTGTGGTCTAGTACAGTGGCTGGAATATTGTGGGCACTTAAATGCTTGTTGACTTGATGATTGGTCCGTGAATAGAAGGCCCCGGTTCTTTGCCTCTTAGCCTTTACTCTTTCCTGTTTTGATGAAGGAGATTAACAATGGCTGTGGCCTTTTGAGTTTTGGAAGGTCAAGAGCTTGAGCCAGCAGAGTATGGAAACTGTAGTCCAAAGCAGGATTTGCTAGAAGACAGATGGTGAGGAGTGAAGTCTGGAATCATTTGCTTCAAGTAACCAGCAAAGAGGCAGACTCATGAACACGATGAGGAGAATTCTATTAAATCTGAGTTTACTCTCCTCAGAGACTGAGGTGGCATAGGGAAAACTGGCACTAAGTGTTGGGGGTTTGTGGGCAGTGATGACTGTACTTCTGTTCTTGCTATAACTTGATAGTAAATAGCCCCTTGTGAAAAGTGTTAATTGGTTTTCTTTTCTTTTTCACTTGATAGTATTTTACTTTTTTCTAATTACATGAAAAGATAGTTTTCAACATTCATTTTTGTAAGATTTTGAGTTCTAAATTTTTCTCCCTCCCTTCTGAAGCCAGCAAGCAATCTGATATAGGTTATATATGTACAATCATGTTAAACATGTTTTCACATTAGGTTGTGAGAGAAGAATGAGAACAAAAGGGAAAAACCACAAGAAAGAAGAAACAAAACAAAACAAAAAACAACAACAAAAGTGAAAATAGTGTATTTCGATCTGCTGATCTGCATTCAGACTCCATAGTTCTTTTTCTGGATGTGGAAAACATTTCCACTATAAGTCTTTTGGCACTGCGTTGGATCATTGAATTGCTGAGAAGAGCTAAGTCTATCATAGCTGATCATTAGGCAATGTTGTTGTTACTGTGTACAATGTTCTCTTGGTTCTGCTCACTTCACTCAGCATCAGTTCATGTAAGTCTTTCCAGGTTTTTCTGAAATCGGCCTGCTCATTATGGTACAATAATATTTTACATTCATATAGCACAACTTGTTCAGACAGTCCCTAATTGATGGGCATCCCCTCAATTTCAATTCTTTGCTACCACAAAAAGAGTTGCTATAGATATTTTTGTATGTGTGTCTTTTCCCTTTTTGAAGATCTCTTTGGGATACAGACTTAGTAATGGTATTTGCTTGGTCAAAGGGTATGCACAGTTTTATAACCCTTTGGGCATAGTTCCAAATTATTCTCCAGAATGGTTGAATCGGAAAATAAGGTCATAGGAAAATTCCCAGAGCAGCAAAACTCACAGAAGAATGTGCTGAAATCATCTTCTAACCAAGAACGGCTTGGAAGGTCAGAAGGAGGGAGCTACTGTGTTGATACAGGAGTCAGGCCCAACCCCACAGTCACCCTGACACAGATCCAGTCTCAGGAAGTCCTCACCAGAGAAGGAGACCCCCAGAGCCTCTGAATCAGCTGAAGCACCAGTGTCGTCTGGAACTAAGCTCACAGTCTGATGAGTGGGCTGAGCCCTGGGCAGGGGGGAGACTACAGGGGTCTATGCTGGTGCTAAGGCAGAACTTGGCTTTTGCACCCCTGCTGAGAACCAGGAGGTAGGCTCAGGTAGAGGTGGCCCAAGTGGGGGAGGGGCACAGGCTTGTCTGAGCTGACAACCACAACACACAAAGATGGTTGATTGGCAAGTTGGTCTGGGGTCATCTAAGGACCAGGAAATAGGCTGGGTGAGGGAAGAACCTGATTCTCCTTAAATCATACCACCTGGGACTTCTTAAGTTTGGGATACTGTAGCCTGGAAACAGTGCCCCACTTTAAGGAACTAAAAGTCAAGTAAAAGAAAGGCAAGATGAGCCGACAGAGAAAGGTGAGGACCATAGAAAGTTTCTTCAGTAACAAGGAAGACCAAGGGGCACCCTCAGAGGAAGATGTCAACACCAGGGCCCCTATATCTAAAGCTTCCAAGAAAAATATGAATTGGTCTCAGGCCATAGAGGTGCTCAAAAAGGACTTTGAAGATAAAATTAGAGAGGTAGAGGAAAAAATGGAAAGAGAAATGAGGGTGATGCAGAAAAGACATGAGAAAAAAGCCAACAGCTTGAAAAGTCAAATGGAAAAGGAGGTACAGAATGGTTGAATCGGTTTGCTGCTAACTGTTTAAATGTAATTTGGGTGCTATTCGCTGGTGGCTGAGAATGCGTAAGAATGAGGGCTTGAGTTGATAGCCCTGGAGAATAGCCTTTTTCTGCTATGGAATAAGCATTTATCTATCACCTTCTATGTGCAGGTACTGGGCTAAGTGCTTTTTACAAATATGGTCTCACTTGATCCTGACAACAGCTCTGCAAGGTGTGTGTTATTATCATCTCCATTTTTACAAATGAGGAAACGGAAGAAAACAGAGGTGAGGTTGCTTGCCCAGGGTCACACAGCTAGTAAGTGTTAAGTGTCTGAGGCTGGATTTGAACTCAGGTCCTCCTGACTCCAGGGCCTGTGCTCTATCCACTGCGCCACCTAGCTTCCCTTGTCTCCTTTCTCCAGAAGAATAAAGCCAGAGCATCATTCACTTCCCTCCCAAGACCCAAAGGTTCATGATCTCCCCCAGGAACTGAATTCCTCCCAAGTTGGTCTGTTTGGCTGGGACTGTTCAGTCATTTCTGATTCTTTGTGACCCAATTTGGGGTTTTCTTTGCAAAGATACTGGAGTCGTTTGCCATTTCCTTCTCCAGCTCATTTTATGAAAGATGAGGAAACTGAGGCAGACAGGGTGAAGTGACTTGCCCAGGGTCACACAGCTAGGAAGTGTCTGAGGCCAAATTTGAACTCAGGAAGATGAGTCTTCCTGACTCTAGACCCAACATTCTGTCTGGTATGGGGGGGAAACCTGATAGGAGAAAGCATGTGGGTCCTTAGGATTCCTCTGTAAAGAATTACACTCTCGCACAAGACCTAATTAGGAATAAGAGAACAGGTTTATTGGGGTACAAGAGAAACCGGCCGGGAGGAAGGTTTTGCCAGAACAAAACGCTTTCCCCCCCAGCTAACTTGTGGGGTGCCATTTTATAGGGTTTAGATGGGGGTGGGTAAGAGTCTCTTATTGCGTGAGGGGCTGGTGGTCTTCCCGAGTTGCGCTGGGGTTGGAAGAATCCCTCGTGAGAGATCTGGTGGTGGGTGTCAACTTTGTCCTGATGGGTCTAAGCAGTCTGCTGATGGGCGGTTCCAGGTGGTCTTCTCCTGGATTACCTCATCCAGATGCTTAGAATGACGAATGTAGGGTGATGGTCCTGGAGCATGCTCAGTTCCATCTGTGAGTGTGTGTGTCCTTGATTGTGTTCAAGGAGAGGCCTACTTGATTTCAAGGGAAAACCCCTGAGGTTTCAAGGAAAAAGTTCCTTGAACCTCCCAGAGAATTGCTGGGGTGACCGGGGCCCATAATCTTCCCATGACATGTCCCTTGAGCCACCCAGCTGTCATTTGTTTGACTAGTGTTCAGTATATCAGAAGGCAAGGCTATAAGATAAAAAGTGTGAGAAGCATCAACTAATGGACTGTTGCCAGGTGGATGGTTATGTCCTCCTATACATTTATAGGATTTTACATAGTCTTAGGTCAATGTTGTGGCTGGTCAAAGGTATCTATGAGGTGAAGCTACTCAGCCATTAGAAAATGTTAGCCCTGGCCCCTGAGGAATTGCCCCAGATCAGGCTTGTTCCAGTGGGATGTAGTTAATCATACAGGAATATCCGGGCGGAGCAGGAAATCTCTTATGATAGTGGTTCTTCTACCAGATAGAATCAGTCTGGTTTATCCTTTTGAATAAAATACAGTGGCCAGGTCTCTCTCTATTTACATAAGTTTTGTTCCTTTGCCTTCTAAAGCAGGGCTTCTTAAACTTTTCCCACTATCAACCCCTTTTTGCTGGAGAAATTTTTACATGACCCCGGCCACATAGGCATATCAAATAGGTAATCATAACCTTTTACTGTTGCTGAATTTTTCTCAACCACCACATTGATTTATAGGACCCCATGTGGGGTTGCAACCCACAGTTTAAGAAGCTTTGCTCAAAAGTTACTTTTTCTGGAGTAGAAGATATTTTCCCCAATCTCTCCTCTGCAATAGTTGTCTATTTCACGTATCAGTTGTGTCTCATGCATATGAACTTCCATAAAATCGCAATATTTTTAAGTACCACGCTCACATTTTCAGTCAGTCCACAATGTTAATATGACTTATTCAGTCACCAAAGAGCACCACCCCAAATAAACAAACAATTCAATCCATTCCAACTGTGCAAACAAGGAATGATAATAGCAGTATCCACCAGAGTTAAGATTTGATTAGGACAATTATAAAATACTTGGTGTTTTCTTAGTCATACAGCAACACTAAAATTCTTAGAATAAAAATGCTTAAAATAAGGAAAAATTAAAACAATACCTGAGCAATAATATAGGAAATGCTGTGTAAAAAGAAACAAAACAAAATTAAAAAAAAATTTGCCCAGTATTTAAATTGCCTACCAGAGAAAAAGGAAAAGCAAGGGGAAAAAATAATCCTAGACAAGATTCCCCCTTGCTTTGGAGTTACTGCCACAACTCTTATTTATACTGCTAAATTGGGTCCTCAGAGTTTGGTGGGCATTTCTCTTTTTGAGGTTCTAGGGAACTCTGATGGTTGGGGCTATCTTTCTTTTTTAAAAAAATGATTAATTAATTTAGAATTTTCCTCAAGTTACATGTAAAAACAAATTTTCACATCGATTTTTTTTAATTGAATAGAATTTTATTTTCCAAAATATATGTAAAAACAAATTTTAACATCAATTAAAAAAAAAATTGTGTTCCAACTTCTCTTCCTCCTCCATTCCCACTCCCCTCCCACTAGAACTCAAGCATTTCAAAATAAGTTATACATGAGTAGTCATGGAAAACATTCCCACATTAGCTGGGTTGTGAGAGAAAACAGTCAAAAAAACTCCCAAAACTTCAGACTGAGGAATTGTCAAAGAGAAAAAAAAATTTTTTTTAAATGTGTTTCCAGGGGCATCTAGGTGGCGCAGTGGACAGAGCACCAGCCCTGGAACCAGGAACACCTGAGCCCAAATCCGGCCTCAGACACCCAACACCCACCAGCCACCCAACCCCAATTGCCTCACCAAAAAAAAAAAAAGAAAAGAAAAGAAAAGAAAATGTGTTTCCATCTATTTTTAGATACTATCACTTCTTTCTCTGTAGATGGGTTGCCATTTTCATAAGTCCTTGAGGGTTATATTGGACCATTACCTTGCTGAAAATAACCACATGCTTCCCAGCAGATCATCCCCCACTATTGCTGTTATTTTGTATACAATACATTTCACTCTGCTTCAGTTCATGTAGGTCTTTCCAGGTTTTTCTGATAGTATCCTGTTCATCATAACCTAAATAAAGTACCTTAAACTTGACAAAGATTTTTCTTCATATTAGCCCAGCAAAGTAGGTACCATATGTTTTGCCATTATATTCAATCATCATAACTATTTCCCTCCATCCTATTCCCTTCCCATGATATTTACTCTATTTTCTATCTTCTTTTAAACTATTCCTCCTCAAAAGTGTTTTACTTCTGACTGTCCCCTCCCCTACTCTGCACTCCCTTTTTTTTCCCACCCTTCCTTCCTTATCCTCTTTCCTTCATACTTTCCTGTAGGGTTAAATAGATTACTTCTCCCAACTGGGTGTGAATGTTATTCCCTCCATGAGCCAACTCTGATGAGTTTAAGGTCTTTGAGCTAATTCTATGTTCCAAATTTTCTTCCTCCCTCTCTCCTCAACCCTCCCTATGAAATCAAGCAATTCAGTATGTCATACTTGTGCCGTTATGCAGAACATCTTTACCTTCCTTGAAAGTATTTTGCTTTTTACTGCTCTCTCCCCCCCAATCTGCCCTTCCCTCCTTCCCCTCCCCCCCTTATCTCCCTCCCCTCCCTCAGGGCAAAAATATATTACTATACCCACTTGAGTATGTGTGTTAGTCCTTCTTTGAGTCAATTCTGGTGATATTAAGGTTCACTCACTCCCCAATTCCTTCCCCCTCTTCCCCTGCCCTCCATAAGCTTTTTTCTTGTTTCCTTCATGTGAACAACCTCTCCCCAGACCATCTCTTCCCTTCCCCCTCCCCCAGTCTATTTCTCCTGCACCTCAACCCTATTTTAAGGATGTCATTATGGGTTAGTTAGGTGGCACAGTGGACAATGCACCAGCCCTGGACCCAGGAGGCCCCAAGCCCAAATCCGGCCCCAGACATAAGACACCCCACAAAGAACAAAACATAACATCCCTTCGTATTCAGTTCAGACCTGTGTCCTTTGTTAAATCTTTACTGAGATAGTTCTTATGAGTTTGAAGTATTATCTTCCCATGTAGGAATATAGTTTGATCTTTTAATATACCTCATGAAGTCTTTTTCCTGTTTATCTTTTTATGCTTCTCCAGGGTCTTTTATTTGAAAGTCAAATTTTCTATTCAGTTCAGGTCTTTTCATAACAAATGCCGATTTTTAAAACTTTGTGTTCCAAATTCTCTTCTTCCCTCCCTCCCCACCCACCCTTAAGAACTCAAGCAATTCAATATAAGTTATACATGTGCAGTCATGCAAAACATTTCCACATTAGTCAGGTTGTGAAAGAAAACAGACAAAAATTTTAGAAAGGGGAACTAACAAAAAAATTATACTTCAATCTATATTTAGAGAACATCAGTTCTTTCCCTGTAGATGGACTGCCTTTTTCATAAGTCCTTCTGACGGCATCCTGCTCATCATTTCTTATGGCACAATAGTGTTCCATCCTAATCTCAACCCACAATTTGTTCAACCATTCCCCAATTGATGGGTATCACCCCAATTTCGAATTCAACTTTTTTTTTAAATCTCTTTCAGGATACCAACCTAGTAGTGGTATTGCTAAGTCAAAGAGTTCTAATAGTCCTTTGGTTATAGTTGCAAATTGTGGAGCTATCTTAGTTTAAGAGTCCCCTACCAGTGTGCTTCTTCCACAATTATGGGTTGGTAGCAATTAGCCAGCTAGACTCAATTAGCTTTTTGGTATACAAATATCCCCCCAAATATCTGCAACACAAAGGGTGAAATCACAGCTTCCGGTGGCTGAAACTCTTTCTCCCTTTCATGGGACTCTCATGTTCCCCTCAGGCAAAGTATAGCTTTCCATCTGGGTTCTCTGAAGAGTCCTGAAGCACTTTCCTCAGTTTGAACTCAGCTCCTAACCCTGCTAGTTCTAGGGAAACTGCTGGAAGGCTAATGACAACGTCCAAATCCTCCAGCCCTCTGAAGTTCACAAGATCTTTTAGTCACAGCGAACTGGGGAAGGGGGAGAGTAGAGGGAGGAGGAGAGCAACGTTTTCCTATACAAGGAAGACCTTGAACATTGTACACAGTAACAGCAACATTGATCGATGATCAACTATGATAGACTTAGCTCTTCTTAGCAATACAATGATTCAAGGCAATTCCAAAAGACTCATGATGGACAATACTATCCCCATCCAGAGAAAGAACTATGGAGACTAAATGCAGATTGAAGCATACTATTTTCACTTTTTTTCTTCTTTCTTATGGTTTTTTGTTCTGATTCTTTTTTTTTTTTACAACATAACTAATGTGGAAATTTGTTTAACATGAAAAAAAAACCACCCAAGATTCAAGGAATTCCTCCTGGGCGGGGCTTGATTATAATTGTTCTTTTCTCTATTGCTGCCACTGAAACTTCTTAGGTTGTGAAATTTATAATAAATCCATCTGTTTGGGGGCAGCTAAGTGGCACAATGGATAGAGCACTGGCCCTGGATTCAGGGAGGATCTGAGTTCAAATTTGACCTCAGACACTTGATACTAGCTGTGTGACCCTGGGCAAGTCACTTAACCCTTATTGCCCCACCAAAAAAAAAAATCCATCTATTTAATGCAAAACAAACCGGGCATGACAAAGTTATTTAAATATTTCATCAAGTTCGAATTGTGAATGGAACTGATATTACCAGGTACCCTTTTTCACTAATAAGCTGAACAGACACACAAATGAATCACCTCAACTGAGGAACGCCCACAAAAGTACTGAAGCTAAAGTTTTCAATATGGTCCCAATTTCCTGGTGCTCAAGATGTTGCTATTAGTAGTTCTCAAACCTGAATTTTATGGCACCCAGTACTTGGTGTTTCCAACAGAAAAGCTTTTAGATCTCTCTTTTTTTGTAGCATCTAATGAAATATAAAGTACACAGACCCTCTTTATTGAGTAAGTAAACTAACAGGAACTGGACCCATGCTATATTTATCCCATGCATTTTATTGTTGTGGTCCTTGTACCACTGAAACATACAATTTGGCCAGTCAGAAAATTCTGCCCAGGCATGTGCCACCACCATTTTCTATTTGATTGACCAAGGCCAAGACACTAGCTGTGGGACCTTGGGCAAGTCACTTTACCCTGTTTGCCTCAGTTCTCTCACCTGTAAAATGAGCTAGAGAAGGAAATGGCAAACCACTCCAGTGTCTTTGCCAAGAAAACCCCAAATGGGGTCATCAAAAGTTGGACACAACTGAAATGACTAAACAACGAAAACAAAGGCCAGTATAGTAGGTAGGTAGGCAGGCAGGCAAGCAGGCAGACAGATAGGGTCACAGTAAAACAGCAAGGTATTCTTGCCCACATGGACCTGAGAAGCTATTAGTATTGTAAAGATGGGCTTTACAATACTAAAGAAGCAACTTTGCTCTTCATCCTGCCCTGACTAAGACCAAGGTTCTGTTACCTGAATGTTCTGTAAGGGCAGGTTTGAAATTCTTCAGTGAGTAGAAAAATGACAATGTTTGAAAAGACCAATTAGATAACAAGATAGCCTTTAGAAAAACTATAAAAATTCAGTTCTGTAGTAGCCTGTTGAAAGGGGCAGTTAGATGGTCCAAAGGATAGAACACCTGCCCTGGAGTCTGAGGACCTGAGTTCAAATCTGCTCTCAGACACTTATTAGCTACATGATCCTGGGCAAGTCACTCAATCCTGCTTGTCTCTGAAAAGAAACAAAACACCATAGTAGCCTGGTGAAGCCATTCAACTAGTGATGACTGGACTGCAGCACACCTGTTTTGAATCCAGGTCACTCAGGGGAGTTAGAGTCTGATGAAGTGTGGCTAGAAACTGTCTCAATCTTAGTGCAGTTGATGTGGAATTTCCCCCCGGGTGGATAATTTGATGGATGACCATCTGGAGGAGAGGAGTCTTTTAGCTGAGCATATGGGGCTGATCAGATTGGCCCTCAAGAGCTCCACAGATACTATGAAACAAACCTCTCTCTCTGTGTGGGTTTCTTCTGACTAGGCTACTGAGTGCACCTCCTTGCAGACAATGAAAGGCACGGAGAGAAGCACTCATCAGTATCTTTCTGCTCTGCTTGGGTAAAATACTGCTGGATAGTCTACTTGAGAATTAGTGTTTAATTGCATCAGAACAGAGGGGATTTTGAATTGTGACCCCCAGAAAAATGGCTGTGCAGCAGTTCTTAGCTATTAACTGCCCAAGAGAGACTCTTCAGTCCACATTGAAGAGCAGTTTCTTCTATGATTAAAAAAAAATAAAGTAACAATGTCCCCTTTTAATTTTTGGCATCATGATTGCTAACACCCCTCCCCTTAATTAAAAACTAATAGAAAGAAAGAGAATAAAAACCCCTTTAACAAATAAGCAGAGTCAAGCAAAATGAATCCATACAATGGTCATGTCAAAAATGTATGTCTGTACCATGTATCTATCATCTCTTTGTTAGGAGGAGCTTAACATGCTTCATCCTTTGTCCTTGGAAGACATGATTGGTCATTACATTGATCAAAACTCAAAGCTGCTTTTCTTTACATAGCTGCTAACCGTGCATAAATTGTTCTCCCATTTCTGCTCAGTTCACTGAGTCATTTCATACTATTCACAAGCCTCTGAAATGATTTCTTTTGTCATTTCATCCAGCACAATAACCACCCAACACAATCATATGCTACACTTCAAACAGCCCTTCTCCAATTGTCTAAGAGGCAATCTAAGGCACTCCTGTAGATTCTAATTCTTTGCCTTTCTTCCTCCACTTTTAATCCCCCATTCAGGAGCAGGACGATTGTTTTCCATGAGATTATTACCTCCCTGGTATGATTCTCCCTTTGAATATGTCTCTATGTTCAACCCTCCTTTGTCCATTTCGACTCTCCCTTTGTCCATTGTGAGGTTCACCTATATGTTACACCACAGCCTCTACTCTATATTTATAGGTTGTTCTCACACACCCAAATTATGAAACAGCAAATTCTACACCCTCCTTCCTTCTTTATACACTAGTGTATTTCTCCATTTCTCCTCTTTTCTCCTTCTCACTTTAAACCTCAGATCAGAAATAATCTACCCCTAGGACTTCAGCCAGATGCCCAAATGACACAAAGCAGTGGGATAAAAATGAAGACATTACACTATATAGAAGGCCTTGGAGACAGTCTTTGAAGAGCTGTAGTCTCTCTTTGGTCTCCCACACACCTAACTCTACAAGTTTTGCCCTGCACAAGTACAAAAAAACTGCCTGAATCACTTTCTCCCTCCCTTGGAATGGGTAGGCAAACTTATCCAGTCCAGAACTGCTTAATGTACTTGGGATGCCACAGGACACAAGCAAAGCACCAGTTCCTTTGTCTAATGACACCTTTTCAGCCCATCTCTGTGTCCTCTAAACAAACAAAGCTCCTTCAATCCATTTCAAATCCATCGACCCAGGAACCCAGAGGCTGACTGAACATAGAATCAGTTCTTGTTTCCACGCTCATACTCTAATTGATGCCACATAAGCCTCTTCTCATAGAAAGTAACAAACAGCCATGGCCATTTGCGATTGGCCTCCTTGGCAAGAACATTACTTATTTCTTCTCCTTCATTAGAAGTTTGCTTGGCATCACCATACAGCTCCTTCCAATTTCTGAAATACAATGACCTTTTCAGGTTTCTCAGGGCTCCTGTGCTTGTATTTCAAAGTTCCTCCTCAGCACTGGTCTTTTCATCAGAAATGATTTAAATCTTCTATTTCACTAAAGATCTATTTTCCCCATGGGATTTACCCGACTTTGCAGAGTAAGCGATGCTTGTTTGGAAGTCTAAACCTTTTACCTTTTGGAATATTGCATTCCAAGATCTCCTCTCATTTAGGACGGACTCTACCAAATCTTGTGATGCCTTGACTGTAGTTCTTTGATACTTGAACTTGCTTCTTTGAGATGCCTGCACTCTTACTTCTTCGCTATGGGAGTTCCTGATTTTGTCGATGCCAAGACGTTCCTAGGGCTTTTCTTTGTGAAAATCCTTTCAGGAGGGAATTAGTAGATTCTTGTATCTTTAACTGACCCTCTAGTTCTCATGGGTCTGGGTAGTTTTCATTTATGATTATGTACAAAGATGGTACAAAAGTCTTGGTAAAATCTTTTGGTCAAATCTAGGCAAACTATATTCACAGTATTACCCTTATATATCAGTCTAGTAATCCTACTTTTTTTTTTTAAAGGAAATATACTTAGTTTCCCATAACTGCTCTTTTTTTCAAAAAAGTTAAATTAAAAGTTTATGATGGAAGATCACAACCTAAACTTGCTTAGTAACTATTTACTTCAAAATTAATTTTTTTCAAATATTAGCTCTTATTTTTACTATTCATTTCTTCTTTTCTTTTCTTTTTTTTTCCTTTGGTGAGGCAATTGGGGTTAAGTGACTTGCCCAGGGTCACACAGCTAGTAAGTGTCAAGTGTCTGAGGTCAGATTTGAACTCAGGTCCTCCTGACTCCAGGGCCGATGCTCTCTCCACTGTGCCACCTAGCTGCCCCTACTTCAAAATTAATTGAAGTGCATCAAGTATTTTTTAAATCATAAAAGTATTTTATTATTTTCCAGTTACATGTAAAGATAGTTTTCAACATTTGTTTTTATGAGATTTCGAGTTCCAAATTTTTCTCCCTCCCTCCCCAAGACAGAAAGCAATCTGATATAGGTTATATATGTATAATCACGTTAAACATATTCCTGTAAATGCATCAAGTATTATGACCACTTTTCATTCACATTCCCTTAGTCCTCATGAAGATTCTTTGTCTATTAATTCTCCAGTTTTCTTCTTATATGGTCATGGTTAGGGCTGCTCCCTTTGATTGACACTGTTTTTTTTCTTTCATTTTTCATTACTTCATAAAAGTCTTTTCATATTTCTTTATATTTTTCACATTTGTTGATCCCAATGGCATCCTATCTCATTAGATCAGTATAGCTCAATTTATTTCATGACCTATTCATGATGAAGTCATGACAGCAAATGTGATCACATGAGGATACATCCTTTTCCAGATCTAGCTGTTGCCTCAGTCTAGATTATCTCTCCCCTAGTTATTACCATGCAGGGTTGGAATTGTCAGCCTGTAGGTGGTCAGGAATTTCCAAGTGTTTGTGGCTTTTGACCTAGAAGGAACTTCTGTAGAGAAGTGGCAGCCACAAAGACAAGCATAGCTCAGGCAGGACAGAGTACTGTCTATCCAGAACGTCCATGGGGACTGTCTACATGTAGAGCTCAGCAGTGGCCTGAATGATGCAACTGAAGAATAACAGGGGCCAAGAACAAGGCAGTGGAGATGTCCAGGTGTGGATAGCCTAGTAGAGAAAGGGACTCAGAGCAAATGGGGTTGATATGGGAGCAGTGACACATTCTATCCCAGGAGTTGCAGTCATTTTGACTATCTGTTCCCTTTTGGCTGAAGGAATTCTTCCTTTAAGAACTGTATTTCATTTCTGTGCTATTTGAAATATTACACTTTAAAAGCAAACAAACAAAAATCCCCAAACCCACATGAACATGTAACATGAGTTTGTCTCACTATGAATGAGTGCAACAAGTTTAAGAGATGAGAAGCCAAACCTAACATGAGAGGAAATTTTCCCAGTCCAGGCTGAGTGAGGGACAGAGTCATCAAGGGAACATTTGTTATTAATATTAGTTTTCCAGAGAGCATTAATATATGTTCAGCTCATAAGCCAAATCTTTTCCTTTTGAACTTAGAGAGACAGAAAGACTTAAAAGAAATGAGTTGAAAAGTCATGTTGTGCTGGGAGTGGGGGGGTGAAGTTTGTGCCTGAAGGTATCTTGGCACTGATTTGGCTGTGGCTGCCATTAGCAAGGCACATACACTCATAATGAGGTCCCTTTCTCCTAGGTCTCACCCATTCAAGGTACTCTCTACCTCAACTGGAGACTGAAGTAGGCATTCAGTGACTATCCCTTTAATAGCAGATACCAGAATATTGAAAAGATCTGAAGTCAAGCCAACTGGCTCAGAACTGGAGGGATTTATAATTCTCTCCTACTCTTTACCTTTTCTGTTCTTTCATAGGCAGTTTTCAATCTCTTATTCCATGAATGCTTGTGCGTTTGATACTTGTCTGCTTTGCTTGATTTATTTTCTTAGTACCATTCTTAACTTTATTTTAGATATTCTCAGTGCTTATACTTCTCTTTTGAGTAAGCTTTGAATTTTGCTCTTCTAAAAAAAAAATGACTTTTCCTGGAGCCTTTCCTTTGATTGTCTTTCAAGTTTGCATTTTTCCTGTTTCTTTTAAGTTTTATAGTACTGTGTGTTGCTCGTTCTTTAACTTTTTGGATAGTGTCCAATCTTAGGTTTGCAAGGGAAAGAATGCAATAAATATTTTATTAATAAAATAACTACTCACCAATTATGTTGCTTTTTTAAGGAAAAAAAGAAAAAGTTACATGAGACAAAATGATAAAGTCAGATTTCCCAAACCCAAGTCATCTCAAAAATATCTAATAAAGCTGAAGTATATAATTATACATATTAGTTTGAGGGGCAGCTAGGTGGCACAGTGGATAAAGCACTGGCCCTGGAGTCAGGAGTACCTGAGTTCAAATCCGACCTTAGACACTTAACACTTACTGGCTGTGTGACCCTGGGCAAGTCACTTAACCCCAATTGCCTCACACAAAAAAAAAAAGACAAGGGAGTTTGAACCAAGAGTGTTAGGGTTTGGGTTTGTTTTTGTGTATGTGTGTGTGATTTTATATATGTGTTTATTTTTTATCATAAAAGTATTTTATTATTTTCCAGTTACATGTAAAGAGAGTTTTCAACATTATTTTTCATAAGATTTTTAGTTCCAAATTTTTCTCTCTTCTTCCCTTTCATCCCCCCTCCCCAAGAGAGAAAGCAATCTGATTTAGGTTATATACATACAATCACATTAACCATATTTCTGCATTAGTCATATTGTGAAAGAATCAGAACACAAGGGACAAACCTCAAAAAGGAAAAAAAAAAAACCAGCCAAAAAGTAGAAACAGTATGGTTCAATCTGCATTCAGAATCCACAGTTCTTTTTTCTGGATGTGGAGAACATTTTCTATCATAGTTCTTTGGAATTGTCTTGGATCATTGCACTGCTGAGAAGAGCTAAGTCTATCACAGTTTATGATCATACAATGTTGCAGTTACTGTGTACAATGTTCTGGTTCTGCTAACTTCACTCAGCATCAGTCCACTTTAGTCTTTCCAGGTTTTTGTGAAATCTTCCTGCTCATCATTTCTTACAGCACAATATATTCCCTTACATTCATATACCATAACTTGTTCAGCCATTTCCCAATTGATGGGCATTATCTTGATTTCTGTTTCTTTACCCCCACAACGAGAGCTGCTATAAACATTTTTGTACATGTGGGTCCTTTCCCCTTTTCTATGATCTCTTTGGGATAAGAGTCTTAGGTTCTTGAAGATGTCAAGAAGATGTCAAGGTTTTATCTATCTGGAAAGGCTACAAATTTTTGTTTTATTATGAACTGGAGAATCATCAACAAACATGAATATATATATACATATACATGTATAAATACATGTATGTATATATACACACAAACAATACAAGAAACAAAGGCTTGTATATGAAATTATGATTTCTTAAATACAGGTTATCTATATGTATATATAGGCATGTATGTATTTGCCTATATATACACACATGTACATATGTGTGTACCTGATAGTTCTAACAGTATCCTGTCTATTTTTGTTCTCTTCTGAATTTCTTTCTGGTTTCTTGTGTATTTTTTAAATGTTTCATTGATAACACTTTTATCTCTTTCCTTTTTTTTTTTTTTTGCATCACTGTCACTAACCTTTCACCTCTTCCTTTACTATCCCCCAACCCAAATAAAAGCCTTCAACAATAACAAATAAGTATAGTCAAGTAAAACAATTTTGTTTGTATTGGTCTTATTTGGAAATTATTTCACATTCTGCACTGACGGTGTATTACCTTTCCTCCAAGAGGCGTAATCTAGACTTGGTGCAGGGAGGCCCTGTAGTTTTTATTTATTTATATTTTATTTTTCATTTTATTTTCTTTTTTAGGCCCTGTAGTTTCTTGAAGGGAATGCAACTTAACTAAAGTGCTCCTTTATTTAGAAGAATCTGATGAACATGATTGACACGACTGATCAATAACCCTAATCACAGCTCACATCTGTATAGGCAACCCTTTATAGTTTATAAAATGTACTCCTCTCAATAATCTTTGGAGACAAGCAGCAGAAACACCATTCTACTGATGAGGAACCTTGGTCTGAGAGAGGCCCCAAACCCCTACTTATTATAATTTTTAGTTCTTGCAGAAGTAAGAGGTGAGGAGAGGTATCTGGTGACCACTGGACTACAGTTAACCCTTCCATATTGTAACTTTACCCATCACAGTTTTGATATATTGTGGGAGTTCAGCATAAGAAATTAAATGAGAATTTTTAGGGAATTTTGCAGAAGCCACAGACAACACAGCAAACATTCATAAACTCAGAAATGCATAGTAGTGTATAGTATCTACATATTTTATCATTTAATATCATAATTATTCAGATTTCTCTGGTACAAAAGGAGAGTCAAAAGATTTTACACAGATTTTCAAGGTCACAGGGGTGCAGTACCCTTAACCTGAACGATGTAGTTCTTTGATACTTGAACCGCCTCTTTTTAGATGCCTGTAGTATTTTTTCTTCTGTGGGGGAGTTCTGGACTCTGGGAAAGTCACTCATCCTCTGTTTGCCTCAGTTTACTCTTCTATAAAATGGAGATAATAAAAACACCTACTTCCTGGGGTTGTTGTGAGGATCAAATGAGATAATAATTGTAAAGTGCTTAGTAGAGTGCTTGGCACATAGTGCTATGAAGGTGTTAGCTATTGCTATTATTATTATTTCCCAGATGAGGAAACTAAGCTCCCCAGAATGACCTGATGATGGTCACATAGACAGCAACTGATTGACTTCGATCCCAAGTATCTAGATTCCAAGCCCAGTAATCCATCATCATTGTGCCATAGTTGAAGCTTATGTTCCAGCAGATGATATAGAGGAATTCTATAGAGAATTTGCCAAAGTAATAATGGCTGACACTCATATAGTCCAAATTTGGCCTTGTTAGAAGGAAAAATTTCCAAACAATTAGAGATATCCCAAAGTAGAATGGACTGTCCAGGGAGGTGGCATATTTTCTCTCTCTGAAGGTCTTCAAGCTACCACTTGTTGGTCATGTTATGGATGGACTAGGTTAGACTTGTGCTCTGCAGTCCTTCCTAACCTTGAGATTTTGTGATTTTTTGAAAGGCCTTTTGGGGGGCAGCTAGGTGGCACAGTGGATAAAGCACCAGCCCTGGATTCAGGAGGACTTGAGTTCAAATCTGGCCTCAGACACTTGACATTTACTAGCTGTGTGACCTCATTGCCTTGCAAACAAAAAAGAAAGAAAGAAGGAAAAAAGAAAGGTCCTTTGAATGGGAATATAAAGCACTGTATATATCTAATTTTTGTCTCATAACAATTCTAGGCACCATGCTCACTATGTATAGGTTAGCTAACTGATTGAGTGATTGAGCCCAGGATTCCTAAAAAAAAAACACCTGAGTATGGTATGAAAAACAACAGATCACTGGACACTTTCCCAATCTGAGCCCTTAAGATCCAATCTATATTCCCTGTGGAGAAATCTCTTTATATTTAATTAATTATTATTTAAACTTGTATTAGTCTGTCTATCCATCCCTTCATCCAGACAGCCAAGTTTCTTGTGAGAAGAACTGCTAATTTGAGTGAAGCTACGTTTTCCTACAGGATCATAATGGAAGCTGAATTTATAATGGAAGGGAATTTATGTGCAGAAACACAAATATCACTTGGGTCTAGGGAGAGTTTGCATTGAAAGGGAAGCAAAGGACAAATAGCCCAAGGAACTCTCTCCACGTGGGAACTAATTATGACTATTGGTTTGACTCACAAAAGAGCTAAAATAACTCTCAGGTCATGGAATAGGCTATGTACATGCTCACACGGAGAAGAGGAAATGTAGCAGCTTTAAATGACTAGAAAACCAGGAGATGGATAGAGGTCAGTGGAGAAGTAGCTAAAGCAGAGCAGCAGATAGAGCAACTCAGTTAATGACTTCAGCAGGTCATTGGAGAAAGCAGCCCAGCAGGTGATACCAGTAGACTTGCAGACAAGGTATCAGCAGCAGCTGTGCAGAGAATTAGCAAGCAGCAGCTTTGAAGTAAGAGGGATGTTCCAAACCAGATTCAATCCTAAAACAGTGAGCTGTTCAAGCTATACATTTCTCTCTCGATGATAGAATGGTAATTTGTGGCAAAGTCTACCCCTGCTTGTGTCTGGGGATTTTCCTTGTCTTTTTTTTTTTGGTGAGGCAATTGAGGTTAAGTGACTTGCCCAGGGTCACACAGCTAGTAAGTGTTAAGTGTCTGAGGCTAGATTTGAATGCAGGTCCTCCTGAATCCAGGGCTGGTGCTCTATCCACTGCACCATCTAACTGCCCCTTGTCATTTTTTTTTAATGTGGTAGAGTGGTAAAGAACACAGAACCTGAAGTTTGAGGACCTGAGTTTAAATTTTTCAAATCTCTGACCGTGAACTTGGGCAAATTACTTAACTTCCCTTGGTCTCAGTTTTTTCATTTTACAAAGAAAAATGAGGGGGTTGGACTAGATGACCTCTGAAGTTCCTTGCAACTTTGCATCCATGAAATCATCCCATAACTCCATGCTTGGAGTGCACTCTCCCTTCCCCTTTCCTCTTAGAATTCAGTTTCCTTCAAGACTCAGGTCATGAGTGAATAAAGCACCGGCCCAGGAGTCAGGTGGACCTGAGTTCAAATCCAGCCTCAGTCACTTGACACTTATTAGCTATGTGACTCTGGGCAAGTCACTTAACCCATATTGCCCCAAGGAGGTGTGTGTGGGGGGGAGACTCAGGTCATGAACAACCATCTACAGGGAACCTTTCCTAATCTTCTTTGCTGCTAGTGACCTCCTTCCCTCCATATCTGTAGATGTCTACTTGTGTATATTGTTTTCTCCAGTAAGATGTATGCTCCTTGGATACTGGGGTGTATTTCACTTTTATTTGTATCCCTAGCCTTGTCATTCTGTATGCCTTCCCGATGTCGGGTACCTATCCCTATCGACTTGGTACTTTTTGGTTTGTTTGTTTGTTTATTTATTTTTGGTGAGGCAATTGGGGTTAAGTGACTTGCCCAGGGTCACACAGCTAGTAAGTGTTAAGTGTCTGAGGCCGGATTTGAACTCAGGTACTCCTGACTCCAGGGCCGGTGCTCTATCCACTGCACCATCTAGCTGCCCCTGTTGGTTTATTTATTTAAGTTTATAGATGAATTAGCTAATTTGTTTTGTTGTTAAAAATAAAACATCATTTATATGTAAATATTCTCCCTTCTATGTAAACTCTGCTATTTTACAAGTAAACTTAATAACAGTAACATATTTTATATGAGGCTTTACCAAGTCCTTTCCAATAACCCTATGATATAGGCTGGAAAAATATTAAGGCAAAGCAGGCAGGGCTTTGCCCCAGTCACTGAAATTTAAAGGACACACAAATTTAAAATAATGATTTTAAAAGATCATACAATTTAAAAATGTTTTATATATATTAGTGTATTTTTTTTTGGTGGGGCAATGGGGGTTAAGTGACTTGCCCAGGGTCACATAGCTAGTAAGTGTCAAGTGTCTGAGGCTGGATTTGAACTCAGGTACTCCTGAATCCAGGGCCAGTGCTTTATCCACTGCGCCACCTAGCTACCCCTATATTTATATTTTGATACCATTTGTGCTATTTTTGCAGTGGATAAACAAATGAGCTTAGCACCTAGTTAGCAAAAATAATTAAAGTAGAAAGCTGTGCTTCTTCTTTCTCCCAGCCTAGGTGAATTCCTACTGACTCAACTCCGCCCCTCAACCTTGGGCATTAGTCTTATGATCTGAAGTCTCCAAACATAGGAATTCTATCCCAAAGTCTCTGTCAACCCCTGACTCTTTCCCCTTCCTCTATGGACCAGTTTCTTGGGGTCATTCCCAACATGAGGCCTTGTGTTTCCTCCCAAGCCTGAAGTTCTCCCCTTCTGCTCCAATGGAATTGTCTTATTGCTTTTTGTATTATTTCCCTTTGTATTATTTTCCCTTTTTTGGCATTATTTTCACATCATGAATTACAACGTTGGTGTGAGGGTGCCTTTTGTGCTGCTGTCCTCATGGGCCAAGATTCATAGATATGGTCTTGGAAATAGGTAGTGAAATGGGTATTTATATCCATTTTTACAGATGTTGAAACTAAGGCTTGGGGAGGCTAATTGGTTTGCCCCAGGTAAAGTCTGGGCAAGGATCTGAATCCAGACTAACTCCAAATCTAGTGCTATTCCTACTAACACTAAATTGTCTCAAAAAATCTTTTTCAAAACAGAAGCCCCCAAAATAAATTGGTAGCAAAAATTAGAGAAATATATTCTGTTAGGGAAAATAAAAATCTCCACAAAACCACAGGATCTGAAAATTGGAAGTAATCAAAAAACATACTTTGGTCCAAGCCCCTTCATCATTTTACAGATAAGAAAACTGAGAGCCCAGAGAAATAAAGAGATGATATTTGTTAAGTGTTTAGCACAGTGCCTGGTAAATAGTAGGTGCTTAATCAATGCTTGTTTCCTTCTTTCCCTTCCTTCCTTTAGTTTAAGCTCTCCTACTCTATGATCTTGGGACTTTCGGGACACCCTCTACAGCCAGTAGCTAAGAAAAATACTATCAACAACAATAATACTAGCAAGTGTCCACAGAGTGCTTTAAAGCTTACAAAAAGTTTCACAAATACCTCATTTTGTTCATTAAACTGTCTGCTATAATGCTTGGCAGGTTCCTTAAAGAAAAAGCAACAAAAATTCATGTGGTTTGCTTATCATCTTGCACTGCACAATTAAGGAAGTAGGCACCTATTTTGGCATGCAGAAGGTCTGGGCCTGGTCTCAGCTTTACTATTAACCATGTGTCCTTGGGCAAATGACCTTAACCTTTGGGGAACTCAGTTTCCTCACCTGTAAAGACATGGGGACTGATCTCTACATTTCTTCTCCTTCTAAAAGCATATTAATTTGGTTACAGTGAAGATGGAAAGAATATTCTAGTCTACCTTGAAACAGAGAACCAAACAGGATGCTATCTATCTTATCCTTCCCCTTATTTTCCACTTCCTCTTACCCCTAACCACTGGTGTCCCTAACACAAATACTTCATGAATAGACAGGAGGACTTCATTGGGAGATGGCTCATTTTTGATGCTTGGTCCTGTCTCCTTTTGATTCCACCTCAAGGGCTAGTCTATCCTGTGGTCCTTTCCTGGAAGCAACAACAAACTCAGCAGGAGACTGGAAATCTGGCTTTTAGCCCCAACTTTGCAATTAACTAGCTATGTAATCTTGGACAAGGCATTGAAATAAATACCTGGGTCTTTTTTTAACTTGGGTGGGGGGCAATGCCAAAAAGAAAAGTTCCTGTGTGGGGAAAATTCAGAAACCATGGTAGGAAGTGATAAAGACATTTGGGTGGGTGGGGAGAACCCCCTTCATATCATGCCACACGTATGGTTGCCTTTTAAGGCCTGGTCATCAGCATAATAGGCAGAGGGGGGATTCTCAGATTTACCCTTCTTGGTGGGTTATAAAGAGTATGTGCAGAGAGTCTCTGGTTCTAGTCAGTCATGTAGAACTTTGGGGGCCTGCTCTGACCATGTGTGACTCGGGGCTCTTCACACTTGGAACTCAATTGGAGGGCATTTTTCATCATACTATAAAGAGCCATGTGTGTGTACACACATAGACACACACATGAAAGTCAGTCGATAAATAGTTATTAAGCACTTTCTATGTGCTTAGCATTAGGGATACAAAGAAAGATAAGAGAGCTCACGGCCAAACAGAGGAGACCGTATTCAAATAACTACATATGAACAAGCTATAGACGAGACAAAATAGAAATAATCAACAGCGGGCCCTCCTTGACTCTCCTTTCCTCCATAGCTCTGAGTGAGGAAGGTCGGCTTTGAGCTGATCCTCATAGCCAGGTGGGGAGAAGGGATGCTGACCTTATTTATGTAAGCATGGTGCTTGTGAGCACATGGCCATCTCCATCACTTTGGATTTGTTCTTTCTGATCTGAGGCAAACAAATATCACAAGATGGTAGTGGGCAGGAAGTGATTTTGTGAGCTGACAAAGTATTGGAAGTCTGCAACCATGGTGTCAGCAGTGGTATCAATGGGCTTGGCGGTGACTGACTGCAGAATTAACTCAACTGGGAGGAGAAACACACCAAGGACTGACAGATTTGGGAAGGATGCCTCTTTATGGTCCAGAGAATTGCTGGCTCTAAAGTTAAGCAAGGCCTAGGTCCTGGGAGTCTGGCTGAATAACCTACCTGGCTGAGAGGAAAGAAAGTTCACCTAAATGGGACTTCGGGGGGACTCCAAGAAAGGAGAAAAGGACTTCTAGGGTAAGGAGTTGGGAGAACACACATGTGTTCTTCACTCCTGTGCTTCACTTCTATTTTACTTTGAGTCTGAGTCCACTCTCTCATGTACGTTGTCTGTGTGGGTGATTGCTCCCTGGACTTTGGGGGTGGGGAGAATGTTTTGTACCAACTGTTGTTACTATACTATCTTGGTAAATGCCTTTACTAAAAAGTAATGGAGGCAACTGCTGATTATTAATGGGAAGGATCCTGGTGGGGACTCTGAAACTTCTGTGTAAAGAGAATAGGCAACAGCGAACTATACCTGGAACCCAAGGCAGTAGCTGCCCATCTGAGAATCCACTCTGCCAAGGTGAGTGCAGATTTGGGGGAGTGGCCCCAGAGGGGATGCTCTATCAGCAATGGAAGATCTGAGGAAGTGAACAAGGGAGGGAATGGAAACCAAAAGGTAAGAGGAGTCTGAGCTAAAGAATGAAATAGGTAGCATTTTTTCATAGCATTTGGAAAATGGTCAATTTAGTCAAGCTATTTAAGAAATCAAATAAATATTTTGAAATAGAAATCAAAATAATAAACTTATATTCCTTAATACTAATAAATGCATCTATATTTATGATTTTTTAACTCATACTAGATGCCAGGAGCTAGATCTAGAGCTAGGAAGAAAGCTGGTCCTTCCCATCGGACCAGTCAGTTTAAGAGTCTCTCATTGACTAAAGTTCGTGTTGGAAGGGCGCATTCTCAGAATCCACGTTCTCTTTTGAGGCTGGGAAGCCGTGTCCTCTGTGTAGACTTCCCTAAACTCCCCAATCCCACATCAGTCCCACGCAGACGACGCTGATCTGTGTCTCTATGGTACTCCTCCCCCTAAGCAGAAGGTAAGCCCTTTGAGGCCAAGGGCTGCTTCATTTTTGTCCTTTTGCCTCCATTGCTTGTTATACCTTATAACCTATACAGATGGCAGGGGCGGGGGGAGGGGGGGAGGGGGTAAGGGACTCAAGGAGGAGGTTCTGTATTTATTTTATTTTTGGACAGATACCTCATTTTGCCCCGCAAAAAAAGGTGACTTGCCCACGGTCACACAGCTAGTAAGTGTCAAGTGTATGAGGCTGGATTTTGAACTCAGGTCCTCCTGAGTCCAGGGCCAGTGCTTTATCCCCTGAGCCGCCTAGCTGCCTCTTCATTTAACTCTTTAATGTTGTTTCCCTTGATAAAGCCTTTACTATTTCTGATATTAAATGACGCGAGAATACCAAGAACTTTGGTGGGTGAGAACATTCTTTTCTGAGTCTTCAGTGCTTAGGGAGGAGGGGATTTCAGCACCACAAGGGTGGTTCTGGATGAAGGCTGTGGGAACTGGGCTGGTAGCAAGGTCTTTGGAGAGCTGCACTTCTCGTGGTTCTTGGGCAACTGGTTGATGACTGTTGTTGGGGGGTTTGTTGGGCCCCTTCTCTGCCGGCATTGCTTCCTTTCATTTTATTTTTTCTTTCTTTTGCAACAAACATTTATTTTATTTTTTCCAGTTACATAAGGGTAGTTTTCAACATTCATTTTCATAGGATTTACAGTTCCAGATTTTACCGGCATTGCTTCCTCTGAGGAGAGTTCTGATGCTAGGTTGGAAGCAGGACCAGTGGTATGGGGGCAGGGGGACTTGGATTTCCAGGACTCAGGCTCTCTCTACCAGGATCTGAGGGAAGGGGTGGTCAAAGCCCTGCTGGTTTGACTGACTAGGCTTAGGCCACCTCCAGTTCCTTCCTCTGGGTGTGTTGCTGGGTCAGCCAGGCTGGCTGGGTGGGATGAAATGTTTGATCCTGACCATGCTAGGAAGCCATTAGATTCCACTGAGTAGGGGAGTGATGGGGTTGGATCTGTCTCATTTTGGCAGCTGTGTGGGGTAGGGAGAGACCTGAATTAGGGAGACTGATTTGGAGTTCCTTGTATGAGTTCAGGGAAGAGGCGATGAACTAGGTTGGAGACCAGGTGAGGAGGGAGGATGGGAAGGGAATAAGAACTTATAAAGTGCCTACTACGTGGGTGGCAGGATCTACAAACAATATCTCATTTGATCCTCAAAACAACCGGGGAAGTAGGGGCCATTACAATTGTCATTTTACAGATAGAACTGAGACAGTGATGGAGTGACCTGGCCAGGGCCACTTGGCTGGTGTCTGAGGCCATAGTTGAACTCGTCTTCCTGTCTCCAGACCTGTGGTAACACTGAGCCACCAGCTGCCCAAAGAAGGGGGAAAGGGATGGATGCTAGAGGTGTGGAGGTAAAAAGGAGATCTGTCAGTGACCTGGTTATGTGAAGTGAGGGAGAGTAAAGATAACACTGATGTTATGAAGCCGCTGTCTTCCTCAGGAAGGGGAAAGATAATGCGGTGAGATGTGCACTTCCTCATCCTCTTGTAACTCACTCTGTCCCACTGAAAATGAAAAGAAGAGGAATACGATTCCTATTTACTGGTCACTTAATGTCCAGAGGGTCATCTACTTCAGCCACCATGGCATCTGGCAGAGTAGGAAATGCTCTGTTGCTGTGGGTGTCAGGGGAGTGGGCAGGTTATAACTGCCCTGAGTGGCTAATGCCCATCCAAAGGGGGAGAGGTTGGGATCTTGCACAGAGCAGCCAAGGGGGTGACTGGGAACAAGGGGAGCTGCAGTGTCGGAAACAAGAATCGTTTAGTGGCCAACCATACACTGGTTGGGCTATGGCCCAATTTTTGGAGACCCCTGTTTTGGAGTTCCTCTTTGTGAATGACATCATGGTGATTTCATCAAGCCCTAGAATATTACAGAGCTTTTTCACCAAACTCCAGGATTAGTTGTAAATGATCAAAGCAAATGAATCAATTACCAATAGTTCAGAATATGACACATCTAGTCAACTTGTTTTTTTGTTTTGTTTTGTTTTGTGTGGAGCAATGAGCTAGTAAGTGTCATGTGTCTGAGGCCAGATTTGAACTCAGGTCCTCCTGAATCCAGGGCTGGTGCTTTATCCACTATGCCCCCTAAGTAAGTATATTTTGGATAGTTTTTCAGATGAACAATGGATGATTCTATCCATCTTCTCAGGGAAACCTTCCTTGACTTTTTTAATCGTCCCTCTTAAAAATCACTTTGTAATTACTTATATAACATTTGAATGCCAGGCAGGGGGTAGCCTGAAGGATAGGCCCACCATGCAACATGTGACTTCTGAATGGCTGAGAAAGAGCCCATTACATTGCATAAAGCATACTCGAAGGAGATGTAACTCCTGATTTGTGGAATGACTCTGGAGAGAGAAATGGAATCTGAGTCCCTGTTCTCAGATGCCACTGGCATCTGCAGCCGGTTAGGCACAGTGGGATTCTTGATTCCTGGGATAAGTAAATTGCTTGTATTTGCCAGTCTTCTCCATTGAAAGCCTGACAGTTCATAGGGTTAGGTGGGCTAGATGTTATAGGGCTGATGCAACATTGGCATTAAAAAGATGAGATAGGGATGAGTTGATTAACTATTATAGCTATTATCTGGTAGTTTCTTTTTAGCTGATACAAAACAATTATCTACAGTGCTTAAGAGTGAGATGCAGTTAGTCACAGTTTAGCTTTTCTGTCACATGACAGAAATGAACAACTTGGTAAGATTAAACAAAATCTGACCTGTAGCTTTCAGGCATGTACATTTTTTGGTTTGTTTTTCTTTTTAACGTGGTGCTCTACTTTTTGGGATAAGCTAAGGAGAATTGTGATGGTTTATAGAAAATAGGCGATTCAATTCTGGAGTTCCGAAGTGATTGGTTTGGTTTTGCTGTCTACAAATCCAAATAGTGATTGTCAATTCTTAGTCTTTCAAACCAGATTGTTGGGGATTGGAGTGCTAATTTTCATGGATTAACACCAGCATCATCTGGTAGCCCCAAGAAATTTAAAATCATTTTATGAATCCTCCAGCTCGGTACTGGGGAAAAAAATGTCTGTTCCCTTCTCTGTCCTGAAGGCTATTTCCATCACTAACAAGCACACTTGCTTGAAAGAAGCAAAAGAAGGAGCAGTCGGGCCTGTGCAATGATGGACATGATATTCTTTTAGCTCTGGTTAATAATTTGCACCTACACAGCATGTTTTATTAATGGAGGAAGGTGAATGCATTTTACACCCAATAATAAAGCTTAAGATTAACTGAAATAAACACAATGAGAACAGTGTGCTAAATAACATCACAATAGTGAATGTGTATTAATCTTCCAAACCTGATAATGACTGATAAATCCAAAACAAGCCCTGACAAAGGGGCTTAAAGTCAGATCTGAATAGCAATATTACACCCCTTACGTAATCTGCCATAGACGGGGTACTGCCTGACCCTCAAAACTAATACCATTAAAAAGCCTTGGAACTTTAAACACCCAAACCACAAACGAGTTCAAAAGAATTACGATTGTTTTGGCTGGGCCGTTCGCGTTATCTAGGGTGTATCTGGTTGGTGGCGAGGTTAGACCATAAACTCTTAGAGAACGGGCTCCCTTGGTAGCCTCGGTGCTTAGCGCAGCGCCCGGCACGCCACAGGAGACTAATAAATGCTTCTAGACTTTGGGGACCACAGGAATGCTAGGGGTACCCTCCCTCCAGATCGTCTGTATTTGCACACTCTCTCATCATCACACTGGGAGCCTGGGAGCAGGGGCTGTCCTTGGTCTCTGTCTGCACCTTCTAGCGCAGTGCCCGGCACACAGTGGGTGCTAAATAAATGCTGCTCGGCTAGGCTCGGCATTCCTGGCCGCAGGAGGTGCCTTATCACGGCACTCGCCGGGATTAACCCTAGTAGGGAGGATGGGGGCGGGGGAGCCGAAGGCTGCGCATTTACTTTCGTTCACTGTTTGGAAGGAAGGAAGGGAGGGGTGCGGGAGCTCCGTCAGGTAAGACGGCGCTTCCCATAACCCATTGCAGCCGCAGCAGCATCTCTTGAACTTGACCCATCCGAGCCCAGCGGTGATGCCGAGGAGCGGTCCCCGGCCTTTCCGCCCGAGACCGGCCTCCAAAGGGACTGCGGAAAATAGTTCGCAGTAAAAATAGACGGCGGGGTGATCTCAGCTCTGCCTCCCCTCCTTCCTTCCCTTCCCCCCCCCCCGCCCCCAGGCGCGCGTACACCCCGTACACCCCGCAATGCTTGCAAACAACCGGAAGGTCTGCGTGTGTGTATGTATTCGTGTGCGTGTGCGTAGGGAGGGAAGGGCCGAGCCGCCCGTCCTCCCGACGCGCAGGCGCGGCCCCGCCCCCGCCCCGCGTGCATGCGCGGCCCCGCCCCCGGCCGAGCCACGGGGGCGTGCCCGGTTCCCGCCAGCCCCTCCACGTCAATCAGCCCTCCTTCTCCCACACTCGGCACCTTGTTGTTAATCTCCATCCGCAGCTCGCGCGGCGGCCGCCTCCTCTCTTCCCCCGGTCTGGGGGCTCGGAACGTGGGCGGCGTGTGAGTGAGAGAAAGGACCGGAAGGCGGCGGGCGCCGAGGCCGCGGCCTCAGCCAGCAGGCGAAGCCCAGCGCCGAGCTCCCTCAGCTCACGGCGGCGGGCCCAGGCCGGAGGCGCGGAGCCGGGCCCCCGCGGAGCCGCCTCAGCCAGCCCTCGGAGCGGGGCCGCCCAGCCGCGGCCTCCGCCTCGGCCCTCCCCACGGCCCGGCCCGGCCCGGCCCGGCCGCCCCGCGCCCCTCCCGGCCGGTGCCTGTCCCCGCCGGCGGGCTGCCTGCATGTCTTGGCTGCCCTCAGCCCCGCCGCCCCCGCCGTCCCCGCCGCCGCCGCCGCGCCGCCTCCCCCGCTTGCCCCGCCGCCGCCGCCGCTGCCGCTGCCGCCGCCCGGAGCCCGGCGCGCTGGATGCAGGTGAGGCGGGGGCGGGGGGCCGGGCGGGGGAGGGGAGCGGCGCGCGGGAGGCGCGGGGAGCGCGGGAGGCGCGGGCAGCGCGCGCGCCCGCCCGCCCGCGCCCGGCTCGGAGCCCCGCGCTCATGGCTGCTGGGGAGGAGGGAGCGAGGTACGGCCGGTCCTGGGGGGCGGTGTGCGTGTGGGGGAGTGCGCGGGGGTGCGGGGCGGTTTGGCCCCGGGACCGAGGGGAAGTGTGCGTGGGTGTGTAACGTAGGCGGCGGCCTGTGGAATTACCTCCCCGTGCGTGGGTGTGCGTGTGTGTGTGCGTGTGTATGTGCGTGTGCGGCGCGCGGGTGCGCAGGTAGCCCCGGCCTCGGAATTGCGGGCCGAGGCCGTCGTGGCGAGTGTGTTGTGAGCACGCGTGTCCGGGGTACACGCACGCGCGAGGCGCGGCGTCCCCGGGTCCAGGCCGGACCCCCGCCCGCAGCGCGGCCTAACCGCCCGGGACCGCGCCCGCCCCGCCCCCCGCCCCCCTCTGCCCCTGAGGGGGGCCGGCGGGGGCGGGGGTCGGAGCGGAAAACGGGGAGAGGAGGGCTGTTGGGAGGGGCCCCGCTCGGGCTCCCCGTGGGGCGGAGTGGGGAGCCCCCCCCATCCTGGAGCGTCGGGGAGGCGCGGCTGGGGGGCTCCCAGCGGGGGGCGGGTGCCCTCGGCCCCGGTGCTGATGAGGCTGAGAGGCTGCCGAGTCCTGCCTGGGGGGAGGGGGGGAGAGCGGAGGGGAGGGGACTCGGGCCGAGGGGGGGGGACTCGGGCCGAGGGGGGGGCGAGGGGCCCCCCGACGCCCCGGCTCGGAATCTTGGCTGCCCCCCGAGCGGGGGGCTTTCTGACGCCGGCTTAATCCTAATTCCAGCCCCCAGATGCCCGTCGGAGGCTGCTTGGGGGCCCGGCCCTGGCGCTTCTCCCGCGTTCGTGGCCGGCTCAGCTCAGGTGGGCAGAAGGGTTTCTGACGAGGCCGCCTCTGTGTGATAGACAACAGAGATGGCACCGCCGACCTGGTATTAAACCCCGGGTCGCTAGAGGGACCAGGGAGGCGGCTTCCGTAACTACTACCGGGGAGACGGCCATCCCTAGATCACAGCCCACAACTTGTCGATGCAGTATTGCTATGGCTGATCAACGCGGAGAGGAAGGATTTCCACGCGGCTTGTTCTAGGTTACAAAACCAAGATAGAAGAAGGGGCAGTGAGCGTTGAGGGACTTGCCCAGGGTCACACACTTAATAAGTGTTAGGTGTCTGAAGTCGGATTTGAACTCAGGTCCTGCGGAATCCAGGGCCCGTGCTTTATCCACTGCGCCACCTAGCTGCCCCTGCCTCCTGTATTTTTTAAAAAAGAATCTCTTCGCCCCCCTTCCCCACGGGGCATTTTTTTTTTTTTGGTGAGGCAATTGGGGTTAAGTGATTTGCCTAGGGTCACACAGCTAGTGTCAAGTGTCTGAGGTCGGATTTGAACTCAGGTCCTCCTGAATCCAGGGCCAGTGCTTTATCCACTGTTCTACCTAGCTGCCCCCTCCCTCTGGCATTTTTAACATTTGCTAGTGGCTACTCTGTGCAAGGCACTGTGATAAGCATTTTACAAATACTATCTCATTTGATCCTCACCACAACCCTTTTCACGTAGGTGCAGATATGCTCGTTTAGAGAAAGGTTAAGTGATTTACTTAGGGTCTCACTATGCATCTGAGGCAAATTTGAATTCAGGACTTTTGACTCCAGACCCAGCTCTCTAGCCTCAAGACCACAACCAGCCCCTTTTTTATTATATGTTAATATTTGTGCCTCTTGCATAGTAAGTATTAAAACTTCCAATCAGTTTTACTTTATCTGGTTGTGAAGTGGTAGAAATTTTTTTGGGAAAAACCCCAGTTGTACTGATTTAGTTGTAAAGTCATATTTGTTTGTAGTATTCCTTATTTGTCTGTGGTCCTAACTTTTTTAGACGGTTTTGTGTAAAGTCTTTAGCTATTGTTTTAGTCTATTTAACACCTTTCTTAAAATAGACTGAACAACAGTCTATTTTTTATTTGGTAGATGCACTCCCAGATTTATTTGTTTTAACTCAACCTAGTGATGAACCCCACCATATTTAGACTGTCTCAGAAAAAACTGGTATATGGTCCATCACTGGTCCCATCCAATATACATTTTAGCCTAGTTTTATTAGTGCAAACATACACAAACGTGTAACATAAATCTCATGTGCATATTATATACAAATATATAAAATTATATTTGCATATTTAAATTTTATATGATGTGTATTTATAATATACATATATGTATATTATACATACATTATATAGATACAAAATAATCATGTAACTGTTAAAAATGTGGAGCAAAAAGTTAATAGCTCCACATTGTGTAACAACAGTCTATTTTAAACATTTATTTTTGGAACCCCATTTCTTGGTTTGGTTATTCAGTTGACAAGTTTTTTCCTTTGTTTATGAAGCAGTTTTAAGTTATAACCTAAAACTGTTGATTTTAACCAGGTCTTTGAGACTCTTTTCACAATAATACCTGGGTTTTATAACCCACATAAACAAAAGTTCTTCGTGGAAGAAATCTATTTGTGGAGAGTAAAGAAGTCTTAGGACCAAAACTTTTGAAAACTGCTGCCCTTAAGATAGGGCAGGACCTGTGATTTAATTGACTTTGTAAACTCTCAGATGAGGAAATTCCCTCTACAAATGCAGATCTGGTACCTTATCTGCAACTTATTCCTCAACAATTGTCTGTAGCCCTGAGAGGTTTAAGTGACTGTTCAGGGTCACAGAGCCACAGAGGTTGAACTAAAACCAGATCTTCCAGTATACAATGCTGCCTGATTAAAATTCTTTTAAAAAAAGGGAAATAGTTTATTTTTACATACCCATAATGAACAAATGCACCAAAGAAATATAGTCCATAAGTCCATGAGTTCCCCTTCATGCTGATTGAGTCAGATGTATAGATAGTATATTATACAGTAGAGTAACACCAGTTTGCCTACAGAGTAATTTTGAGTCAGATATGTATATGTATAAGAAGTGTATATAGCATAGTTCGTGTCCATAGTAATTGAGTCAGAAAGGCATCGAAGATTTGGTTTGTATTGAAAATAGACCATCATGTAGTTATCAGAGGTGCAGTGGTGGTGAGGTGCACAGAGCGAAATGTGGCTTGAGACATTTACTGTGCAATCTGGGGGCAGGTCTCAACCTCTTTGACTTCACTGTAAAGTGGGCATAGCAGCAAGACAGTTGTGAAGAGCAGCAAGGTGGCAGAGCATTATTGGGCCTGGAATCGAAGGTTATTTAGATGTGTGCAAGTCACGTAACCCTGTTTGCCTCAGTTTACTCATCTGTAAAATGAGCTGGAGAAGAAAATGGCAAATCACTCTAGTGGTTTCCTTTGTCAGGAAAACCCTAAATGGGGTCATGAAGAGTTGGATGTGACTGAACGAAAACAAAAGTTGTGAGATGCAGATGAGATATTTGTAAAAAGTGCTTAGCAACTTACCTGGCAACATGGTAGGTGCCTAGTAAATGCTTATTCCTTTTCCCTACCTAATCAGGAATGTTAAAGTGACTTGTCCTTTTTGGTTATATTCAACCGTAAGGAACTGTATGGACTTTAATAGTTTCTGTAAATTGTTAAAGGAGCTCATTTGATTTTCAGGGATCTAATTTCTTTTGGAGGGGGAGAAGAAAGGTTATCAGTGTAGGGGACATGTAAGGAGATAGTATAAGTTTGGAATTGGCATTTCTCAAATGTTTTTCAAAACAAGGTTAGGCCTTGGTAACATTAACATTGGTTGTTAATTTTTGTTAATCCAGTAAACCATTGAGGTTTCAGCACATCATTTATGTATGCACATTCTGACAAGTACTGGAACAGCTTTGTTTATCATAAAATGCAAGATGTCAGGCTTCTGCTAATCTATGTGGTTTTTTTTTAATTGACTGGAATATAGGGTTTAGATTCTGAATTGAGAATCCCTACTCAAAACTATTAATGACAAAGATGTATGACAGTCATTAAATGAACAAATGTTTTTGATCTTAGAATTAGTTGTGTTAATACAAGTCATTATTTCTGATAAATGTATTTTATTTTTTTCCAGTTACATGTAAAAATAGCTCTCACCATTTGTTTATACAAGCTTTCCAATTTCAGATTTTTCTCCCTCCCCCCTGTCCCCTCCCCTAGACAGCAGGTAATCTGATATAGGTCATATAAATACACACACACACACACACATATATACATAATAACATTAAACATATTTCTGCATTAGTCATGTTATAAGAGAAGAATCAGAGCAATGAGGAAAAACCTCAAAATAGAAAAACAGGGGGCAGCTAGGTGGTGCAGTGGATAGAACACCGGCCCTGGAGTCAGGAGTACCTGAGTTCAAATCCGGCCTCAAACACTTAACACTTACTAGCTGTGTGATCCTGGGCAAGTCACTTAACCCCAATTGCCTCACTAAAAAAGAAAAAAAACAGCACCAAAAGCAAAAGAGATAGTATGGTTCAATCAGTATCTCTACTCCACAGTTCGTTTTTTTTGTTTTGTTTTGTTTTTTCTTTTCTGGATTTGGAGATCCCCTTCCATCATGGGTCCCCTGGAACTCTACTGTACCATTGCATTGGTGAGAAGAATCTAGTCCATCACAGTAGATCAACACACAATGTTAATCATACTGTGTATAATGTTCTGGTTTTGCTCTTCTCACTCATCATCAGTTCATGCAAGTCCCTCCAGGTTTCTCTGAACTCCTCCTGCTCAGTTTCTTTACAGCACAATAGAATTCCATTACATTCATATACTACATCTTGTTCAGCCATTCCCCAATTGATGGGCAACACCTCGATTTCCAATTCCTTGCTACCACAAAAAGAGCAGCTATAAATATTTTTGTACATGTGGGTCCTTTTCCCCTTTCCATGATCTCTTAGATAAAAAGACCCAAAAGTGGTATTGCTGGGTCAAAGAGTATGCACAGCTTTACAGCCCTTTGGGCATAATTCCAAATTGCTCTCCAGAATGGTTGGATCAGTTCACAGCTCCACCAACAATGCATTAGTATTCCAATTTTTGCACAGCTTCTCCAACATTTATTATTTACCTTTTTTGTCATATTAGCCAATCTGATAGGTGTCAGGTGGTAACTCAGAGTTGTTTTAATTTGCATCTCTCTAATCAATAGTGACTTGCCCAGGGTCACACAGCTAGTTAAGTATCAAAGGTCTGAGGCCAGATTTGAACTCAGGTACTCCTGAATCCAAGGCCAGTGCTCTTTCCATTGTACCACCTAGCTGCCTCTTTAGAGCATTTTTTCATATGGGAGTAGATAACTTTTTATTTCTTCATCAGAAAACTGCCTGTTCATATCCTTTGACCATTTCTCAATTGGGGAATGAAATACAAGTCATTAGTAAATAAGCTATTTCAATTATATTTTGTAAATGCCTTTTTGTCCCCTTCCATTTTGGGGTAGTGCATTTCATGACAGTCACTGTGAATCTAGCAGACAAAAATATTTAAGTTTTGGGAAAGGGAAATTCACTGAAGTTAGGATAGTCCCTTGAAGAAACCAGGGCAACACAAAAAGCAACTATCAATGAGGGAAATGTCTTAGGTTTTATAATGCTAATGTGGACATCAGACACTTGTTAGAAGTGGGAGGCAGGGTGGCATAGGCATAGCAGAATGAACACTGGGTTAGTCCCTTAGAAAACAGAAATGCAGTGCTTTAGTTCTAAATCTCACCATTGAACCAGCTGGGTCACCTTAGGCAATCATTTAATCTCTCTGAGCTTTAGTTTCCTTTCCTAGAAAATGGGTCCCTTCACTCCTTACCTCGCAGTTGTAAGAATCAAATGGAGTCCTAAAAATCATGTGGTTCAGCAGTTCTTATACCATGGTCTGCTGGGTGTTGTGTGTGTGTGTGTGTGTGTGTGTATGTGTATGTATGTTGGGGTTGTCCCAAAATCCCTTACAAAGGGGGTCTGAGGTCAAACCTTTTTTTTCCATAAAACTAAATTTTTTTTTTTTTGGTGGGGCAATGAATCCAGGGCCGGTGCTCTCTCCACTGCGCCACCTAGCTGCCCCAAATGTTTTCATTTTCAGTGTTATTTATCAATAGATGTAACTCACATAAACAAGCCTCCATAATATTTAAGAAGTAAAGGGAATCTAGACCAAAAAGTAGAACTGCTGATCTAGTCTGAACACTTTATTTTGTAGATGATGAAATAGGCCCAGAGAAGCTAAGTAGCCAAGGACACAGTCAGAGAGGGATTTGCACACTGTGTATTGTTTTTGAAGATGAGGACTTTTTTTTGAGGCCATATATTTGTAAAAAACAAACTCAAAAGACCCGGGTTCCTATGCCAGGCAGTCAATGATCATTGTTTAGAAATGCTATTGTGTGTCAGACGCTGTGCTAAGTCCTGGGAAATTCAAAGAAAGTTAGAAAACAGGCACTGCCTTGAAGGAGTTCAGTCTAATGAAGCAGACAACATACAGACAACGATGTAAAAACAAGCTATCAAGTGGAGACAGAAAATACTGCAGAGGAGGAGGAAGACATTACAGGTGAGAGGAGTTGGAAGAAGAAGCTTCCTGGGGAAGGTGGGATTCGAGCAGGGACTTGAAGCAACCAGGAGGTGGAGCTGAGGAGGGAGAGCCTTCCAGGCAAGAGTTAAGAGTATCTTGTGAGGGGGACCTTTGATTTAGGAAAATCACTTTGGTGGCTGAATCAGGGATGGCCCGGAGTGGGGAGAGGCTTGTGGCAGAAGACTGGTGCCGCCCCCCCCCCCCAAGCAGCCTGTTGCAGTCATTCGGGTGGCATCAACAGGAGGGGGCTTATTCCAGAGGTGTTGCAAAGCAGAAATCAATAGTCTTGGTAATAGTAGATGGTGTGGGGGTGACACGAGAGAATAAAAAGCACAACGCTTAGATTGGGAGCCTAGGTGACTGAGAGTGGTTGTGCTCCTACAGTAATAGGAAAAGTGGGAAAGGGAAAGATAATGGGTTCAGGTTTGGACCTGCAGAGTTTGAGACGTCCAGTTAGTGGAGCCATTGACCAGACGGTGGGAGAAGTCTGTCGGTCGTGGATTTGGGAATCCTCAGCAATAAGCAGTCCATGGCAGCTGATGAAATGACCAAATGAAGTACTATGGAAGAAGAGACAAGGGCTTGGGACAGAACTCTAGTCAGCCAGCCTAACCGTAACCTGTTCAGGGAGACAGACAGAGGAGGAGAGATTGTCACTAAAAGAGAATGACGAGGACAGCCGGGTTGGCACAGTGGGTAGTGCCAGAGCTGAAGTCAGGAAGACTCCAGACAGCTACCAGCTGTGACCCTGGACTTTAACCCTGTCCACCTCAGTTTCCTCATCTCTAAAATGAATTGGAGAAGGAAATATCAAACCACTCCAGTATCTTTACCAAGAAAACCCCAAATGGGGTCATGAGTCAGACATGACTGGAAAACAACAGAAATTAGAAGAGGGTGATTTGACAGTGTCAGAGACTGCAGAGAGGACAAAAGAAGGGTGAAGATTCAGAAAAGAAAATGTTTTTGGCATTTATTGCCTTTAAACCCCCTCAGCCTCCATTTCCTCAACTATAAAATCAGGAATTACCTAGGTGATTATTAGTTTTTTGTAGCTCTAAATCTGAGGCTCTGTTCCCCCCCCCCCCCCCCCCCCCCCCTTGCATCTCTGGCTCCTAGTACAATGTCTTGCACATAAAGGTATTTAATAGGGGTTTGTTCAATTGAAGTTGTTGGAGAGGAAGATTAATTAGTATTATTTGACAACTGTTTTTAATTATCAAGTTCAGTGACCTTTAATTAGGAAGCATAGAAGGTAAAATAAAACACATGGGAGTAATAAGTTCAAAATAAACATAAGCTCCTTACATAAATACAGAGGAGAAAACTAAAGGAGTGATTAGAGTGGAGATTGGATTAGGTAAGGGAGACCATACAAAGATGAGCTTTTAAGTCATGGTTATCAAGGGAAGGAGGAAAGGCAAGGCAGAGGGCATGGACGGAACTTGGTGTGTGGATAACAAAAATTAGCTTGTTTGTTGCAGAGGGCTAGGTAACAGTAATTTACTATGGTGAGCAGGAAAACCTTTGCTGATGAATTTGATCCAACGAGCTGTTTGAGCTTCTTATGTTGGAGAAATTGGGGGAAATGATCATTGAAGAACATCTGATTATGGGAGCAGCAGGGGAGGGGAGGTTAGTCCCAAGAATTTTGTTTTTATTCTTTCAACTAATCTATTTATTCAATGACATCTCAAATTAATAACAATTATCTTACTGAATTAGAAAAAATCATAAAGTTCCTTTGGAATAACAAAAGGTCAGGGGTTTCAAAGAAACTAGGGGGAAAATATGTAAAGGAAGATTGAGCAGTATGAGACCTTAAGGTATATATTAGAGGGCGAGAACATGGTTTAAGGGTAAAATGGATAATTTTGATTATTTTAAATAAAAACATTTCTTGTATCATTAAAACCAGTGTAGCCAAGAATAAAAGGAATGCAGAAAAGTTGGGGAAAAACTTTCATGGACAGTCTCTTACATAAGATGTGATTGGGTTGGGATACTGCTGTGGTGTAGGAAATGATTTAGAAAAACATGGAAAGACTTGAAGATGCTATCCATATCTTAAGAGATAACAAGTGTAAATATGCATAGTCTGTCTTATATATATGTATGTGTGTATATGTCTATATGTCTATGGTTTTTAGATATCTATGTATATGTATACATATATAAAATTCACATTTTTAGCTTTCTTGGGGTGGGAGAGAAAAATAAGGTAAAAAGTACATAACAGAACAAAAGAAAATCTACAAGGAAGTAAAACAATCTGCAGTATTTATTATATAGGTTTTTTTGGAAATGAAATGGAAATTTATTGTTTTATATTGAATCTTCATGTTCTGCTGCCTACATGGAAATGTCTTTTTTTCTTGTTTTGCAATTAAGCTTAAAATGAAAATTTAAAAAAATTCCTCTCTTTACTCCTGCCCCTCCTTTTTAAAGCCTCAGTTATTTCCTCATAGGTAGCTAGGTGACCTTGTAGACCATTGTAATTAAAATCAAGAAAATCTTCTCATTTAGTGTAGCCCACTGTGATACTGGGCAAGTCATTTAAGTTCTCATAGCTTCAGTTTCTTCATTGTGTAAATTGGGGATAATATCGCCTCACAGGTAGATTTTGAGAATTAAATGATATAAAATATGCAAATCACTTTGCAAACCTTAAAAATGCTAAATATTAGCTATTACTACAAATGGATAATTTTACTTATGGGATGTCCTTCAATGAGTCCTCCATTGAAACAAATGTAGGGAGGCACTTTGAGTACTACCTCATTTGAGCCTCACAACCGAGTTTTTATCCCCATTGAGGAAACTGAGGAAAACAGGTTTAAATGACTTGTCCAGGGTCACACTAGAACTAGCATGTCCTTGCCTCATTTGAACCCAGGTCTTCTTGACTCCAGATCCCCATACTTTATCCGTTGGATCACAAAGCCTCTAAAGAAAACTTGACAAAGCAACCACATTTGATAACATACCTAACATTCTCTAACTGCAGCCCCCCAATTTCCTATAGTTAGAGGTAGATTTTGTGTTTTCTTCTCTCAACTAGTATTATTCCCCTCCCCCCCTTTTTTATACTGTTTCTTTTTTGGGGGGGTGGGGCAATGAGGGTTAAGTGACTTGCCCAGGGTCACACAGCTGGCAAGTGTCAAGTGGCTGAAGCCGGGTTTGAACTCAGGTCCTTCTGAATCCAAGGCCGGTGCTTGCACCACCTAGCTGCTCCCATTGTTTATCTTTTTAGTGGTGTTTTCATTTACTTTACTGTATGTAGTCACTTTTGCTCTTTATATCCTCTGTGCCTGGTATTCTTCTGTAGTCACTTAGCAAATGTGTGTTGATTGATAAAGTTGCTTTTTGGTTTCTGCTTTCTTCACTGTTGATCATAAGATCCTAGATTTAGAGACAGAAGGGACTAAGGGGTAAGTAACCCCCTCATTTTACACCTGAAGGACATCTTCCATCTTTCTCAGAGTTGATCATTCTCAATATAACATATAGATGGGTATGGGTGTGACACACATACAGACACAATCTTTTTATCTATGACTTCTTGGTGAAATACCTTGTGGGACCACAAATATATTAACAGTATAGTCATTTGATTAGAAGAGTTTGTAATTTTTCAGATAATTTGGATCAGTTTACATATTTACCAAAAGTATATTGTTTTTGATTTCTTACAGCCTCTCCAGATTCTGTCTTTTAGTATCTGCTGATTTGAGTATGAGAGGAAACATCGGTCATGATTTGCATTTTTAGTGGTTTGGAGAATTTTTCTATCATTCCAATATTTTCTTCTGAAAATTCTTCATCTCATTTGACCGCTTATTGTGACTATTTTCCCCTTTTCCCCTCTAATGTCTAAAGCCATGTTTTTATTTGTTTTGGTTTTTTATAACATCTTTTCTTGGCTAATAAAATAATTTTCTTTGAGTCTCTCCTTGTAAAATATTTGTTTGAGCTTTTAATTGTGTTTTGGAACTATGCATTTAGATTCTGATTCTAGTGAGTATTTTGTGTGTTTCATTTCTGACTATTAAGGCAGGAGTTTTGGAGGCTAAAATAACTTTCTGATCAGCTAAGAATCGACTTGTTCAAGGCAAATTTGGGAAATGGGAGTAGAATCCTTTGTTTGATATTAACTTTCATAAGCTTTTTAGAGGCCTGGATGCTTGAATTTCACTATAGACAATATTTAATTTATTTGAAGGAGCTAAATCAGTTATTTAACTTGTATAAGCTTCACTCATCCTTCAGTAAAAAGAGAAACTGATCTTTTTATACTATCATAATTTGTTAGTTTTGTTCTATGTAGTTGGTAACATGTTGCCCTTTTTTTCTTCCTGAGAGATGGATGGTCACACTGTGCTGTTTACTTAGTCACCTCATTGCTTAGATAGCATTTTTTATACCACCTCTAAAAGAAGTTACAAATTGTAACGATTGGAATGACGCCACCTGCTGGAGACTTACTGTAGAAGAGTTCCACCCATGAAACAAAGGTCTTTGAGGACAAGGCCAGGAGTCTTTTCTTTGGCGTCAGGAAGTGACGCGGGCTAGTGGGAGGAGGAAGGAAGAGACTGGCGCTCGCTCTGGAGCGCTTTTCCTTTGGACTCTGGTGGAGAGCGGAGGTAGAAATGTGCTCTCCCTTTAATAGATAGGAATCTAGGCCTTTCTCGCTCTTTACCAAATTCTTATTCTCCTTAATAAATGCTTAAAAGTCTAACTCTTGCTAAAGCTTATAATTTATTGGCGACCACTCATTAGATATTTTAGACAGTTTAGCTAGAATTTTAACCCTTAACAAAATCTAAGATTAAAAACCAGTTTTGCCTATTTATATGAAATGTGCTTGGGTTTGGTCACATAATTAAAACTAATCTCATCGAATTACGACTTAATTAAATTTATTCATTTATTGCAGGGCAATGAGGGTTAAATGACTTGCCCAGGGTCACACAGCTAGTAAACCTCAAGTGTCTGAGGTCAAATTTGAACTCAGGTCCTCGTGAATCCAGGGCTGGTGCTTCATCTACTGCACCACCTAGCTGCCCCCATGACTTCATTTAAAAAATTCAAACGCCTGGGATCGCTAGAGATTTAGCTCTAATAGGGCCTTACTATTACATTTATTGTACTGAACAGTGAGAGACACAGTGGGATAAAAAACTAACAAATTGAATAAGCAACTATTAAGGTAAGTAAGGCCTAAGGTCCTCTTGGAGAGTCGAAAAGTTCAAAACTTCAATACTTAATGTATAGTTGGAAGGAATAAGATTGTAGACCCAAAAGAAGACATCTTTCATCACATAAATTTTAAATGAGTCAACAGTTGATGCAGGAATTCTGACAAAGAAGAAATCACTTGCTTACAAGTTGGGGCCATTCCTTAGGAGAAATGAGGGAAATTTAGTTGTTCCAGGAATAAGGCTATTAAAAAACCCTCTTGATTTAGAACAGAATTTTGTGCTTCAGAGGGAAGTTTTTAGTATCTTCTGTTCTGACCTGTGTCCTGTTGGTTCCAGAGCTGTATTTTTTTTTTTTTTTGATGCCCTTTGGGGAGGGGCAAGACAATGAGGGTTAAGTGGCTTGCCCAGGGTCACATAGCTAGTAAGTGTCAAGTGTCTGACTCCGGATTTGAACTCGGGTTCTCCTGAACCTAAGGCTGATGCTTTATCCACTGTGTCACCATGACTAGCTGCCCCCTTCAGGTCTGTATTTTAGGAAAGACTAGGTACATGCTAGAGTTTCCATAGGAGGGCCACAAACAAGGGAAGTTGGGGACTGGAGACTAGTTTTTAGATGAAGTAGATGAAGTACTTTTTTTTTTTAATTAATAAAGTATTTATTTTTTTCCTGTTACATGTAAAGATGATAGTTCTCAACTTTTGTTTATACAGGCTTTCCAATTTAAGATTTTTCTCCCTCCCTCCCCCCTCCCCTAGATAGCAGGTAATCTGATATAGGTTATATATATGTGTATATACACATAATCACATTAATCCTATTTCTGCATTAGTCATGTTATAAGAGAAGAATCAGAGTAATGATGAAAAACCTCAAAATAGAAAAAACAACAGCACCAAAACCAAAAATAGTATGGTTCATTCAGTATCTATACTCCACAGTTGTTTTTTTTCCCTTGGATTTGGAGATCCTCTTCTATCATGAGTTCCCTGGAACTCTTCTGTACCATTGCATTGGTGAGAAGAATCTAGTCCATCACAGTAGATGAACACTCAATGTTGATGATACTGTATACAATGTTCTTCTGGTTCTGCTCATCTCACTCATCATCAGCCCACGCAAGACCCTCCAGGTTTCTCTGAACTCCTCTTGCTCATCATTTCTTACAGCACAGTAGTATTCCATTGTATTCATATACCACAACTTGTGGGATTATGGAATTTTAGGGCTTTCCAAAGTCATTTTTTTCAAGTATCTGAAAGACTTGTGGGGGAAGATGTACTGAAACTATATCTCATGATTTCTTCTTAACTGGCCCCTGTACCTATAGCCAGGCCTCTCCCCCCCCCCCACCCCCCAGCCCCTATACTGTCTTTTCCCATTAGAAAGGAATCTCTGAGAGCAGAGACTGTCTTTTTATTTGTATCCCCTGTTCATAGCACTTAAGACTACATATTCTCTCTCTTTTTTTTTTTTTACAGGGCAATGAGGGTTAAGTGACTTGCCCAAGGTCACACAGCTAGTAAGTGTCAAGTGTCTGAGGCTGGGTTTAGCACTTAGATATTGTAAATGCTTAATGCTTTGTTAGAACCAAACAATAGTAGTGAGTTTGGTTGGAAGGTAATTGTTTACATACAGGTTGGATTAGTTTGATTATATTATGATCAGATTTGTCATGTTCCAACACAAAATACCACTTGTCTTCATGGAGGAGGTAGGACTTGAGTTGAATTATGAAACACAGTAGTAAAGGATTTGTGCTACTACTGCTTGTTCATCTTTCCTACCTGTTCTCACATCTGGGGCCCAAGGCAAAGTGTGTATTCAGATATCTCTTATCTCTTATCAATTAGCTCTGAGCCCTCAGTCTATTAAAGAGAAACCTTTTCAACAAGCTTCCACTCCTCTATATCAACCCCCCTAATTTCCTAAGGTTCTTGACGGTGTAGTTTGTCAACAGTGTAACAAACAATAAAACAGACAATTATAGTATATAAGCTGTTAGCCAGTCACCCCTATTTACTGTTAACTGCTGAATTCTCAATTCTGAATACATACGTCTAGCTCTCTGGGGTTGCCAATTAAAGTCTTCAAGAATTTTCTTCTTATTTCTTTGGGAAATAAGAGTTTCTTCTCATGAACACTGCCCTCTCAGTCTTTCCAACTAACACAAATGTCTCTAAGAAAGATAAACTGCCAATCTCAAGATTCTATTCCCTTTTAAAAGATTTAGTAACAATATCTTATTGTCTGAGAGCCTCTTGGAGATTGTGTTACATTTCTCCTTACAGCCAGATATTTTTTAAGCCTCCAAAAAAATAGCCTGGGGTACATTAAATCAGCATTAATATAATTTACAATAAATATTGCAATCTAAAGCCTCATTTCTCAGGATGCTTCAAGCAAGAAGAAAAACATCTTTGAAAATAATGATGGTAATAAGAATGATCCTGTAAGATTGAATTAGCCTTGGTACTCACAGCTAGCTCTTCATTACTACTGTCTAAGACTCTTGATATTGTTACATTTCTCCTTATGGGCAAATATTTTTTTAAGCCTCATAAAAATAGGTTGGGGTACATTAAATCAGCATTAATGTAACCTACTATAAACATTGCAATGCAAAGCAGCATTTCTCAAGATGCTAAAACTGAGTTCCAGGTTTTTTCTCTCCCTACACCCTGAAGACAGTTAGCAGTTTGACATAGGTAATATTTGGAGTCATTTAAAATATTTCATGTTGTGAAAGAAGAGACAGAACAAAAAGGAAAAAAACAAACATGTAAGAACAGACTCCATAGTTCTTTCTCTTGTGTGGAGAGCATTTTCCATTATGAGTCTTGTGGAATTGTCTTAGATCATTGTATTCCTGAAAAGAGCTAAATCAATCATAATTGATCATCACACCATGTTGCTGTTACTGTGTACAATATTTTCCTGGTTTCTGTTTCACTTCACAGGTTTTTCTGAAGTCATCCTGCTTGTCATTTCTTATAGCATATCCATTACGTTCATATGCCACAGCCTGTTCAGCTGTTCCCCAATTGATGGGCATCCCAATATTTTCCAATTTTTTGTCACCACAATAAGAACTGCTATTTTTTTGTACACGTGGGTCCTTTTTCCTCTTATCATCTCTTTTTTTTGTGGGGGGGGATTGAGGCAATGGGGATTAAGTGACTTGGCCAGGGTCATAGCTAGTCAAGTGTCTGAGGCCAGGTTTGAACTCCTGACTCCAGGGTCAGTGCTCTATCCACTGTGCCACCCAGCTGCCCCTATGATCTTTTTCGGATACAGGCCTAGTAGTGGTATTGCAGGGCAAAAGGTAGGCAGTTTTATTGCTCTCCAGAGTAGTTGGATCAGTTCAGTTTCACTAGCAGTGCATTAGTGTCCGAATTTTCCCACATCTCTCCAACATTTATCATTTTTCTTTTCTGTCATTTACTGAGGTGGTACCTCAAGAGTTTTAATTTGTACTCTAATCACTAGTGATGTAGAGCAATTTTTCATAGCTTTGATTTCTTCATCTGAAAACTGCCTGTTCATATCCTTTAAATTTTTAAATTTTTTATTTTTTGTAGGACAATGAGGGTTAAGTGACTTGCCCAGGGTCACACAGCTAGTGTCAAGTGTCTGAGGTCGAATTCAAACTCAGGTCCTCCTGAATCCAGGGCCATGCACTGTGCCACCTAGCTGCTCTGAGAATGACTTTTGTTATAAATTTGATTCAGTTTTCTATATGTTTTAGAATTGACACCTTTATCAGAAAAATAGGCTGTAAAAATGGTTTCCCAGCTTCTGCTTTCCTTTCTAGGATGCATTGGTTTTGGAAAACACAGGGTTTTTTTTTTAAACAAAATTCTGTCACTGTGCTTCATTTCTTGATAAGTTGGTCTTAGACTGTTGTTTTTTGTTCTTGATCCTGTTTCCTTAGATGTGGGCTTCTTCTGGCCCACATTTCTAAACAGAAGATAGTTCTGTTTTTACTTAATCTTGATGGTTGTGGTCTTAGTATATTGTTGTCATCTGAGTTTATGATTACTGTTTTAAGGGTTAGACATTATCTCCATTTCTAACCCCATCCTTATTTCCTCATGAGAAAGAGAAGATTCCTAGGTTAGTTTTGTGATGTAGTAAATTTACTCAATATTTCTTATATGTGATGCATCTTGTTTTAATTTAAACTTATGTCTAAATATTTCTGCTGATTTACCTGCACACTAACTCTTCCACATAAAAATGAATGCTCTATACAGAGGGTTTTTGTAGCTATTTATCCCCCACTGTCACTTTGTGAGGGATAGTAGAGTTAAGCCAGATCCAATGACTGACAGAATACTGATGGAGTATTTGATTGTATTCTTAGTCTACAAATGGGCACAACTCTTTAGCAGTCTTTTTTTTTTTTTTTTTTTGCAGGGCAAATGGGGTTTAAGTGACTTGCCCCAGGGTCACACAGCTAGTAAATGTCAAGTGTCTGAGGCCAGATTTGAACTCGGCTCTTCTTGAATACAGGGCTGGTGCTTTATCCACTGCGCCACCTGGCTGCCCCCTTTAGCAGTCTTTTACAGTCTTTGATCTTATCAGAAATTGTTATTAGTATTTTTTGCTTTGACTTTTTTTTAACTTTTAAAATACTTTTGATCTATTTCATATTTGTCTATCCACCAACCATTCAGTCTCCAGTCAAGGAAAAGAAATCAGGACATTGGCCACATCCGAGAAACCATAATTTGATTCTGTACCTTGTCTGTTATTTCTTTACAAAAGTGGGGCAAAATGCTTTATTCTCAGTTACTGTTTGGCTACTGTTTACCTTGAAGTTCTGAGCCATGCCTTTTTGTTATTACAAAGTACTGGAAACAGGAATCCATGTAAACACAATGATATTTTATTTCACCAAGAGAAATGAGGAATATAACAGACTCTGAGAAATAGATTCTGAATCAGAAAAATTTACTCAGTGACCATAATAACTCAGGAGGGGAAACAACTCTAAGAAGACCACAGAACTGTCTATACAAGTCCTGCACTTCTTGTCTGACCTTTAGGATCAAAGGGTGTGTGTGTGTGTGTGTGTGTGTGTGTGTGTGTGTGTGTGTGTGTGTGATTGGTCTTTCTTGGGTATCATTTCAAAAGTTTTCTAGAACACTTGAACCAACTTTTTTTTTTTGAACCAATTCTTAGCTCTTTAAATAGTATACTTATCTACCTGTCCTCCACCTACTGCTCCCGTGATTATTTTTCTTTTGTCATCTGTGCTAATACGATGAGTGTAAAATGGAACCATTAGTGATTTAGAGCATATCTTCACCTGAGAAGAAAGGAATGGCTCTCAACAAATTTTTGTTGAATTTTTTCTCTAAATGTTTTCCCTTAATGATTCCAACTGCATTTAATTTGCTTATGCAGAAGCTTGTAATTCGTAATCTAAATACTTCATTTTCTCTTTTGTTCATTTTTAGTTCCTCTTTTAGGTAAGGATTCTCCCCCATTGCCATAGTTATGGAAGGTACTGCTTTCTTCTATCATCTTCTAATTAAGTGCTGAACATGTTACAGATACTATCTCATTTGATCCTTACCAGTAACCCTAAGGAGGTAGTCGCTCCCATAATTTATTCATTTACTCATTCTGTGTGTCATTCTGTGTGTCTGTCTATTCACTTAATAGTATTTCCCCCCAATTACATGTAGTTTTCAACATTGATTTTTTTTGGGTAAGGTTTTGACTTCCTAATGTTTCTCCTTCCCTCCCCCCTCCTGCCCCAAGACAGCAAGCATCTGATATGTGCTATATTGTATGATCGTGTTAGAACATTTTCCCCCATGAGTCATGTTGTGAAAGAAAAAGCAAAAGGGAAAAAGCACGAGGACAAACCCCCCCCCCCCCCCATTGTAAATAGTCGTCTCCATCTGCTTTCAGACTCCATGGTCTTTCTCTGGGTTGTGGAGAGCATTTTCCACGAGTCCTTTGGAACTGCCTTGGATCATTGTATTGCTGAGAAGAGCTAAGTCTGTCGTAGTTGGTCATCACACAGTGTTGCTGTTAATGCATGCAGTGAGATCCATGAAGTTAAGTGGAGACTGCATCATGTATAGAGATGCCAGGGAAGTGTGCTGAAGCTAGTATTTTTTTTAGATCTTCTCTGTCCATTGTTTAGTTAAGGATTACCTTCTCATAGTTGGTAAACATAACTTTGTTCTCCTATTAATTTGATTCCTGCATGACGCAGCCTTTATGTAAATGTACCAGGGTGGCGTAGGATGTAGGATGGTGGTCTGTGCCGAATTGCCAAATTGATTTTATTTCACCAGAATTTTGTGGTACATAGGGAGTCCTCTATCAAGCCTTGGGGTTGAATACTAGTTTATTATTAAGTTATTGAGTTTAATTATTTATGGCATTTAGTGTGTTCCTTTTGTCTCTTTTAACCAGTTCTTATAATTATTGTTGTGTATCATTTGGTGCCTGGGTATTCTATAGAACCACTTTATGTTTGCTTGTCTTCTCTAGAAACCCATAGCCTACAGTTTTTTATCTGACTGTAAAAAGAATCGCGTGGTAATTAGAATAACACCAAATCTGTAAGCTAACTTAGGTCATGTTGGCGTTTTTGCTTTATTGTAATATATAGGAAACAGGAGCATTTTGAGAAGATCCTTAAGGAACTTACTGATGTTGGCTAGTTAGTTGGGGACAGCATAATTTAGAGTAACAATTCACTCCAAGGTCAGTGGTGCCAGGTTACCATTTCAGAGGGTTCTGAAGAAATGCTGGCGAATGAGACAACATTGCATTCCTTCTCTTTTCCTGGTGCTCTGACATGTCATTGAGTAGGTTCTTCCTTTTTTTTTGTTTTTTTGTTTTTTTGGCGGGGCAATGGGGGTTGCCCAGAGTCACAGCTAGTAAGTGTCAAGTGTCTGAGGCTGGATTTGAACTCAGGTCCTCCTGAATCCAGGGCCAGCACTTTAACCACTGCGCCATCTAGCTGCCCCCTGTATATGTTAAAGATGGAATTCTTAGCTTAATTTTTTTTGGTTCTTTTTTTTTTTAGATCAAAAAATATTTTATTTTCCAGTTACATAAAGAGAGTTTTCAACATTTGTTTTCCTAAGATTTTTAGTTTCAACTTTTTCTCCCTCCCCAAGACAGAAAGCAATCTGATTTAGGTTATATATTAAACATTTCTGCATTAGTCATTGTGAAAGAATCAGAAGAAAAAGAAAAAACAAACATGCAGTTGGTTCTGTCAGCTTGGAAGACTGAGGAGAAAGCATGTGTGGCAGTGAGCTTTGAGAGTGAGGCACTGGTTCAAGTTTATAATGTAGGAGATTTGCTCTTGTGAACTCCTAATTGTTCAGTTGGCAGTTTAAGAATTGGTGTTTAGAATGCGCATTCGTTTGCTTTGTTAGTTTGTCTGCATATCTGATTGCCTAAAAACTGGAACCCTTAGTTAAAGGTTTTTCTTGCCTCAGATAATGCTGTTTCTTCTCCTAGCAAAACCTGAGTACTTGTATTTCACCATGGTTTTATGCTTTCAAATGAACCAAACCATCTTTTTGCTTCATTTAGAGCTTTTTAAATTTCCTTTACCTTTTAATGCAATTATTGTATTTTCAGCCCTATTTTTACGGTACCTTTTCTGTGTAACATAAAGCACACCAGGTTTTTGGTAGTTGAATCATGTGTGGAATGGTTAGTGTTTCAGGACTAATTCATGCCTAAGTTAGTCAGCTGAATGTGATCAGTATTGGCCCCTGCCTTTTTTTGAATTCATTTATAATTCAGTTGTTGGAACTTGCCAACCTTTTCCTGGATGGATCTTTTCTCTGCTGCCTTTCAAGTTTGGTCTCAGCTCACTTACTAAGGTTTATCTGGTTTCCTTGTGTAGTTTACTGAAATATAAAGGCTTCTATGTTTTTTTGTTATGTTTTTTCTGCAGGGCAGTGAGGGTTAAGTGACTTGCCCAGGGTCCCACAGCTAGTAAGTGTCAAGTGTATGAGGCTGGACTTGAACTCAAGTTCTTTTCTGAATCCAAGGCCACTGTGCCACTTGGCTGCCCCTATATCAAAGCTTCTAGTTAGCATTTATATAAACCTTTAAGGCTTACAAAGCATTTCACTTGAGCATTATCTCATTTAATTCATATAAGTCTCAGAACAGATGAGAGACCAAGGTAAAGCAATTTGCCAGTGGTCACACAGCTGAGGTCTTTCCTGACCCCAAGTCAAACATGGTATTCATAAACTACCCGTGTATATTTCTAAGCACAAATTCTGAACTCTAATTCCTTTACTTGATCTCATCAGCTCTTAATTCACTTAGTACCTCTATGCTGATTTTCAAATATGCTAACCTCTCTACTGACCACCATACTCTAATACTCACACCTTGGACGTCTTGAACTAGATGTTTCCTGTAGACATATTAAACTTAATATATTTACCTGACAGACACTTTCCTCTTCCTAACGTCCCTCTTATCGTTCAAGGTACCATCATCCTCCCAGTCATTCATTCTTATAACTTAAGTTGTGTCTCCCTTATGTCTTCACTTTTTCTACCTCTTCTCTCCACATAATTAATATCTTGCCAAGGGCTTTTATTTTATTTATTTATTTTTTTTTGGTGAGGCAATTGGGGTTAAGTGACTTGCCCAGGGTCACACAGCTAGTGTCAAGTGTTTGAGGCTAGTTTTGAACTCAGATCCTCCTGAATCCAGGGCCGGGGCTTTATCCACTGTGCCACCCAGCTGCCCCTGTTCTTTTACTTGTTAATACATACCCCTTTTGTCTCCTGATATAGCCATCACCCTGGTGCAGTAATTTGCTGGTGGGTCTACTGACACAAGTGTCCCCGCCTCCCCCCATTCCAGTCCATCCTCCACTCATTTTTCCAAGCTAACAGTAGTAACTTGCCTCCCTTTTAAGGAAAGGAGTCTACATCTCTTTTAAGTCTGATGGTGGCTTTCCTTTTCATTAATTCCAGTGGCTCCACCATTTACTGTTCAAAACCCTTCATAACCTAGCCCTCCCCTACCTTTCTAGTTTTCTATACATTATACCCCCCTCCCCCCCAATATACTGTGCTTCCTTGCTGCTTCATGAACAAGACACTTCCCAACTATTCCCCATGACTGCAGGGTGCTTTGTTAGCTCCACCTTCTGGCTTTCTTCAAGTCCTAAGATAAAATCCACCTTCTAGAGGAACTCTTTCCAGATCCTTCTTTAACCTAGGCACTTTCCATCTGTTCTTGACTATTTATTCTCTATATAGCTTGTTTGTGCATAACTGTCTGTATACTGTCTACCCCATTAGACCAGGCTCCTTGAGGGCAGGGACTGGCTCACTGATTCCAGCACTTCAGCACAGTGCTTGGCATGTACTGATTTTTTAATGAATATTAACCGACTTAGTAAAACAAGACCAATTTACAAAAAATTCATTTTATTTACATGTTTCATGTGTTTCTTCCTGGTCTCTTGAGTTTTTACTGTTAACACCTTGATGTTTTTTAGGCTAAAAGGAAGTAAAACAGTTATGGCTATTGGCATTATTTGACCTGAAAATTAGTGGTCTTCAGGATAATTTACATGGTTTGATTATTTTGAAGGTCTTTATAGATAGTCCTTTGTATTTAATATTTTTAAACATTTCTTTACCAAGGAATAGAAAAGTTGTCACATTATTCATTGTGATTAGAAAAAAAATTTGCTGAAGGTGTATTCTATAGTACAGAGAAGGGAGAAACCAAGCAATGTTTGGAACAATATTGTTAAATTTGTTGTTCTTACACTTATATGTTTTGATATTTCTTCTATGATCAAAGTATAAATACATTATCTGAAGCTTTTTATTCTTCAAATTATAAAGCAAAGTGTTTACCCAGCAAAATTTTCAAGTTTATAGGGGGATAAAGGATATAGCATGGTTTTGGGGAATGTTTTTTAAAAGGCCCTTAGTTTTTTCATAATTAAGTTTTAATGGCTGTTCCAATTTTTCTAGTGGATTTTTAAAAGTGTCTGTACTTCCATATTTTTGATGATTTTTGCACTTAACAATGGCTTTGGTTCTAATGATTGGCAATAATTCTACAGTCACCCTTGCAACTTGTCTCAGTGAGTTTAAACATATTCTCGATTTAGTTTAGAACAACAAAGATGTTTTTCTGCTTGTTTGGAAGAAACCAGCTGTACTGTAGGTTCTTGTTGGCTCATCATTAATACATATTTTCAGTTGGGAGAAAAGGTACCATTTGTCTCAAGTCCTTTCACTTGGCTACAGTTAAACTGTTTGAGGAGGACACTTTTATAAGATTTTGAATGTCTTATTAGATTATTGGCAAACATGGGAATGATTTTTTTTAAGTTTTCAACATTCATTTTCATAAGATTTAGAGTTGCAAATTTTTCTCCCTCCTTCTCCTCCCTCCTCCATAAGACCCAAAACCAGGTTATATATGTGCAATGCACAAGTGCTCTTTTTATCAGTTCTTTATGTGGGGGTGGATAGTATGCTTCTTCAGTAGTCCCTTGGGATTGTCTTGGATTATTGCATTACTGAGAGTAGTTAAGTCATTCACAATTGCTCATTGAACAATACTGCTGTCACTATGCGCAATGTCCTCGCAGCTCTGCTCACTTCACTATACATCAGTTCATGAGTCTTTCCAGGTTTTTCTGGGATCATCCTGTTTGTCATTTCCTATAGCAAAAGACTATTCCACCATAATCATTCCACGGCTTCTTCTGTCATTCCTCAATTGATGGACATTCCCTTGATTCTTAATTCTTAGCCACCACAAAGAGTTGCTGTAAATATTTTTTGTACAATTTCCCCTCTTTTCTCTTTTTCATGATTATTATTGTTAACTGTTTCCCTTCCATTCTATTCCCTTCCCCTTGATTTATTCTATTATCCATCTTTCAGGGGAATAATTTTAATGTCCTTGCTCTAGTTTCTTCCACTTGAACTGAGGCATCTGTTGTTGGATACAGTGGGGAGAGAAAGGCATTATTTAAAAACGGAATTTAATCAGATTGTGTGACCTTGTGATTAGTGTTTCTGGACAAGTCATGAAGTCTCTAATTTTAGTGCCTTCCTGCTGAGGTTTTCTACAATTCAAAGTGTACATATCTTGTTTGTACAAAGTAGTTTTATTCAAGCTTTTCTTTCCATCCCTTGTGCTCATCACACAGCAGGCAAATTTACCAGTGCTTGTTGATTAGTCTAGTGGATCTCCTGAAAAAGGAAACTTCCTTTGCTGATTGTCCATGAAAAGCTCCTGACTTTCAAGCCAAGAAAAGCCCCCCAAGTGTCTAGTTCATACGATAGCACATCCAAAAGTTAAACAGCTTATCATTCTATGTATGATTCCCAAGTTGAAGATTTGAGTTTTGTTGAAACTTGACCACAGAACATATAAGTACTATGCAATTACTAATTTCCCATGAGCATTTGCTCATTGACAGGTCACTAAATTGAAATAAAGGTGATATCCTGAAACATAACCAAAATAATACCAAAATTCTTACCTGTATGGGCATGGGTATTTATTTGTAAAAATGAAAGACAAACCTAGAGACCTAATATAAGCACTTAATGTTTTACATTTATTCATCTAAAAGTGGTGGTTGGAATAGTTGATCTCAAAGACCCCCTCCAACTCAAATTGTACAACCTTGTTTTAACACCTCAGTATCAAAGCAAAAAGCTGAGTGTCTTTCAAACAAATCAATAAGGACTTCCTCTGAAAGCAGTCTTAGTGAATTATAAATGTTCTAATCTGTGAACCAACTACAAGGATTTAAACTCTTCTCCAGCTTCAGGAATACTCCTTTACATTAGTGATGTTACTTGTGTCCTATTCTGAGTTCTAATATGTAAACCAGTGGAGTGACCTATATATACATTATAGCTCTGACTCACGTTAGGTGTTGCCTCTCTTTTACCTTGAATCCTAATCCTTGTATTTTTAAAAAATTGCTTAAGTAAGGTTATTTTTGGAGGGAGGCCAAAGATTTTTATTTCCTTTGACACCAAGAAACTAGCAATGCCTTCTTGCATGTTGTAGTGGACTCAGTCAGAAGACCCAGGCTAACCCAGTGATCCTCAGTGTTCTCATCTGTCAAATAGGGAATTAGACTACTTCTCAATATGTTACACAGGCTTCCTGTGAGAAAAGTACATTGTAAATCATTGGGGGGGGGCTGTTGATAAGATGCTGAAGTTCACAAATAGCACTGGTTGGGGGTTAGAATGTAGGTTCACCAAAAAGGTGTTAAGAATTTGTGCTTAGAAATTTAGATTAATATCTTTGTTCCAGGATAAAATAGAGATTATAGTCATTTGTCAAGCACTGGGGAATCTGCATGTATTATTACTACTCCCCAAAATGAAAGAACATCAATAACTCCCTATTTCCTTACTTTCCTGTATACAATAGTTTAACGAGAATCATATTCATTTGGAGCATCCGTGGTCAAGGTATTAAAAGTGAATAGCTAAGCTTTCACAAGTGATATTCCACAGTTAAATTCTTTCAGTGACCTTAGACCACTTTTTAATACTAATATTCTTCTGGTGGTAACTAGGTAGTGTAGCAGATAAAAGACTTAGAGCCTGGAAGATCAAAGTTCAAATCCTGCTTCAGGCACTGAAGTGCATCAACCTTTGTGAATCACTTAGTCTGTTAGCCTCAGTTTTTTAAAAACTGGCATAATTATAGCTCCCATTCCAGGGTTGTTTTGTGGATCAGATAAGATAATCAATATCTGCTATTATTATCACTACTTCTTAGTGGTCTTAACACTGAAGTGTAAAGTAAAAAGCATTTCAAATTATGGTCACCTAGGTGGGTTTATTCTACATCATTGGAATATTCAAAGCTATTCTATTACATAATCTATCTTTTTTTTTTTTTAAGCGAGGCAATTGGGGTTAAGTGACTTGCCCAGGGTCACACAGCTAGTAAGTGTTAAATGTCTGAGGCCAGGTTTGAACTCAGGTACTCCTGACTCCAGGGCTGGTGCTCTATCCACTGCGCCACCTAGCCGCCCCTACATAATATCTTTTGGAGAGTTGAATGATGGAGAAAGAATAAGCATTTTAACATTTTTAGTAAGCATTTATAATGTGTCAAACACTGTTAAGCTCTGGGGCTCCAAGAGAAAAAAGTAGCTTACACTAATAGCTGTAGCTTCAGTGTAACAAAATTATATCGTTGTAAGGATTGAGTGGTAGGGGCCAGGGATCCTTAGGGAAATTTTATTTTTTCTTTTTTTGCCGGGGCAGTGGGGGTTAAGTGACTCCCAGAGTCACACAGATAGCGTCAAGTGTCTGAGGCTGGATTTGAACTAAGGTCCTCCTGAATCCAGGGCCAGTGCTTTATTCACTGCGCCACCTAGCTGCTCCTTATTTCTTTTTATAAAGAGTCTTTGTGTCATCAGTGTCCTGTCCAAATGACGCTGCTGTTTTAGTGCATTTTAACATTTTCCCTAGTTTATTTTAAGTTGATAGTATGTTGATTTTTCTTTTGGCAAGTTGCAGTCTTGTATGCTGCATGTATTTGAATTTTATTGGTGTGTGGAAACCATTTCGTAGTAATATATTGTAACTTCCTCATCAGTGATGCTCTTGTGATTTCTCAAGCATTAATATTCCCTTATCCTCTTTACTAAAAATACTTTGAATACCTTTTTTGTCGGTATTCAAATGGCTTTTTTCCCCCCCAGGTTGTGAATTATGAGACTGTGTCTCTGCCAGCTCTTTTTCTTTGTAGTATTTTTTATCAGGAATAGAGTTCATTTGAGACTAGAATTTAAAAAAATTGAAGTAAACTCTGTGGGTTTGTCTTTTTTTTTTTTTAAAGTTGGGTATCTTAAGCACTGCACCAAGAATAAGCTAGAATAGGTGGGAGCAATCCTGGTTTCTTGTTTGGCAAAGTGTGATTTGATCTATGGTCATGAAAAAAATAACATAATCTGAATCACTTCTAATTGTTCAGTTTTTTGTTATGTCAGACTCTTCATGACCCCATTTGAAGTTTTCTTGGCAGAGATACTGGAGTGGTTTGCCATTTCCTTCTCCAGCTCATTTTACAGATGAGGAAATTGAGGCAAACGAGGTCAAGTGACTTGCCCAGAACCCATAAATGGTAAATGTGTGAGGCTGGATTTGATCTTGGGAAGCTGTGTCTTCCTGAATCCAGGCCTGGACTCTGTGCCACCTAACTGCCCCATCACGTAATTAAAGAAATGCACATTAAAACGATTCTGAGATACTACCTCACATCAATCAGAATGAGTAACATGACAGGAAAAGGAAATGACATGCTTGGGGGAATGTGGAAAAAGTAGAGCACTAATGTACTGTTGTTTGAGTTGTGAACTTGTCTAGTCATTCTGGAGAACAGTTCTAACTCAGTGTGCAAAAGACTATAAAATTGTGCATGCCCATTGACCCAGCAATGCTGTTATTACTACATCTATATCCTAAAGAGATCAAAGATAAAGAAAAATATTTATAGCAGCTCCTTTTGTCATGACAAAGAATTGAGGGGATGCCTATCAGTTGGGGAATGGCTGAACAAGTTGTGGTGTATGATATATACTATTGTGGTTGCAAAGACGACCCCCCCCCCCAAGACTTGTATACTGATGCCAAGTGAAGTGAACAGAACAAGGAAAACATTGTACAATGTTCTGATTAATACAGTTATCCAAGACAGTTCTGAAGGATTCGTGCTGAAAAATGCTACTTCTAGAGAGAACTGATGAACTGAGTACAGATTGAAGTATAATGTTTTCACTTTGTCTTTCATTTTCTGTTTTGCATGATTTCACATGTATCATTGATGTATTGCTTACCAATTCTCAGTGGGTAGGGGAGGAGGTGGAGTGAGGGAGAGCTCATTCTGAATTCAATTTTAAAAATACTAAAAATAAACAATAAGTTTATTAAAAAATAAAAGTGAATGGCTTTCCAGAAAAAAGAAGTGATTAGTCCTTCTATATATACTCTGTCCTGGTCAGACTTCTGCTCTGGTTCTAATAAATTTGGGCAGTTTTCATTTAATATGTTTTGAAATAGTGTCCTAGTCTTTTAAAAAAAATCATTGTTTTTAGGGAGTCCAAGTAATCCTTAAATTTCTCTCTCCTTGACCTGTTTTGAAGCTTCAAATATTTTCCATTTTCTCTCAGCCTGTTGTCTCATGGATGATTGATTTCTGTTTGGTTTATACTAATTTGGGTCAAGTTGGCCTTGGCCACTTTCTCTTCTAAATGACTTACTTTTTCTTTGAGTTCTTCTTTCTGATGTTTTTATTCCATTTTTATCTATTTTCCCCCTGGTTATTTGTATGGTCCCTGTGGAAAATCCATGTTTTCCTGGCAGTTTTTATGAAATCACTTTTTCTGCTTAACCCCCAAACTTTCTTCCACATCCCAGAGAGCCAGCACCTGTATTCATTCATTCATTCAAAGTTTTGGGTTCCAAATTCTATCCTCTCATTTCCTCCCTCCCTCCCCCCATCTCCCTCCATGAGGTGATAAGCAATTAGATATAGGTTACCCATGTCCAATTTCAAGTTATTCATTCATTTATGTAATGTTTTGGAGAGCTATCACATGTAACAGAATATTTTTAAAGGAGGAAAAATTGACAGAACTGATCAATACGTTGAAAAACTCTGAATGTTTTAAGCGTTCTATTCCCTTGGAACTTTTTTTTGTTTTTTTTGCGGGGCAGTGAGGGTTAAGTGACTTGCCCAGGGTCACACAGCTAAGTAAGTGTCAAGCGTCTGAAGCTGGAATTGAACTCAGGTCCTCCTGAATCCAGGGCTGGTGCTTTATCCACTGCACCACCGAGGTGCCCCCTCCCTTGTGGGTTTTTTTTTTGGAGGTGGTGTTGGGTTTTTTTTTTTTTTTTGCCCCCTCCCTTGGAACTTTTTGTCTCATATCTTGTTGAGTGTCAAGCTCATTCTTTAACTTGACATTGACATATTTTATGTGCTTGTTTTTTCATTTCATTGTAGTCATATTTTCATACTTAGGTATTGATTGTATTCACCAGTTTTCACAGCACAGTAATATTCTAGGAGAATTACTAGATTTATAATTTTTATATTGGTTGGAATTTTATTTGGTTTATTCATCTCCAGCTTTAATTCCTGAATTGAAGTTATGCACTAAATGTAAGTTTGCACTTATGTAGGTCGAGGCTCTGCTGTGCTATTGAGTAGAGGTGGTTTTCTTGGTCTTGCACAGACTCAGCTTAGTTTCCTATACTGATCTCCATTTTCTGGGGTTAGCCCCCCTGACTTTTAAGTTTTATTGTGTTGCATTACATTTTCTGTGATTCACAGGTTCTTTAAGGAAATTTTGGTAACAAAAATCTAGATTAATATTGAAAATCCATCCTTTAGGGGCAGCTAGGTAGCACAGTGGATAGAGCACTGGCCCTGGAGTCAGGAGGACCTGAGTTCAGATCCGTCCTCAGACACTTAACACTTACTAGCTGTGTGACCCTGGGCAAGTCACTTAACCCCAATTGCCTTGGCCCCCCCCCCCAAAAAAAAAAGAAAATCCATGCTTTAAAACATCTGAAATTCTTTCACGAATAGAGGTCTTGTAAAAAAAAAAAAATCAGGACTGGTTGTTGTAAGGCACAGGACATTTTGGGATTTCTAAGTCCAGGCCCAGCACACTCTCTGCTGGTTACTCTGATGCCCTAGTAAAAGTGCAAGCTTGACTTTAGACTTTTAATCCTCCAGGCAGGAACTCTTCCAGCATTTGAATCTCTGCTTAAATTTGCTTCTGCAAAGTGTTATTGAAATAGCTTTGTAGAAAATTAATTTGTCTGGGTCTTCTGAGTTATAAGTTTGATTTATAAAAGGGATTCTTTATTTCATGCCTAAATCACCAGCTAGAGCAGCTTTCATAAATTAGTGTTTTTAATTACATTATATGTATTGGGCAAGAAGTGTCACTTGGGGGTGTCTATAGAGAGAAGCTTATGCTTCCATTCAAATGGGTGTGCAGAATGGCAAGTTACTTTCCTTCTCCATAGCTGTGTCAGACATAATTTTGTATTTCCCTTATGATATGCTTTTAAAATCTGTCCTCCCATACACATCCTCCAGTTTATGCTTGAAAAATATAAAAATCAGCATTGAAAGAAGTAAGGAAGAAGCTTATGGGTAGCATGCTTATGTAGTGAACTTGTGCCTTTGAAAGTTAAAAAAAATTTTTTTTTTAATTCACATTAGGTTTTACCACCATTGTAATTAGCAAAGGCAAAGAGAAACTAATGGTTTTAGGCAACCAATGTTAAAAAATTTTTTTAAATCAATGTAATCTTTTTTTGGTTTGTTTTTTTGTTTTCAGTGGTTTTCTTTTTTTCTTTTTTTCTTTTTTTTTTTTTTTTTTGGTTTTGATTTTTGTTTTGTTTTGTTTTTTGGTGGGGCAATTGGGGTTAAGTGACTTGCCCAGGGTCACACAGCTAGTGTCAAGTGTCTGAGGCTGGATTTGAACTCAGGTCCTCCTGAATCCAGGGCCTGTGCTTTATCCACTGCTCCACCTAGCTGCCCTAATTAATGTAGTGTTAAGAGAGGTAGGGTGAGTTTTACCTCCCATAGAATTGAAGATTGGGAAGTTATAGATACAGGTTGTGCTACAAAAAAGTTGGATCACTAAGTGAGTGGCAATAAAAACAAGTTCTCTCCTGCCAATTATTTAATCTTTTTAATTTAATTTAACTTTATGTGGGTGTGGGTGTGAGAGACACACACACACACACACACAATGAGGGTTAAGTGACTTGCCCAGGGTCACACAGCTAGTGAGTGTCAAGTGTCTGAGGCCGGATTTGAACTCAGGTCCTCCTGACTCCAGGGCCGGTGCTCTAGCCACTGCCCCACCCGGCTGCCCCCAGTTATTTAATCTTATGAGTGTATTGTGTTCTGACCAACATGACAAGGTGAGAAACCTTGTAGGTTGTATTTTGCCATAATAGAAAATGCAAATCATCTGCTTGAACTAAATAAATTTCGAATACTTTTAAAAGTCTCCCAACTCCAATTTTTTATGGTTCTCTAGGGGCTTCTATTTGAAAGTCAGATTTGCCATTCAGTTCAGGTCTTTTCATCAAGAATACCTGAGAGTCCTCTTTTTCATTAAAGTCCCATTTTTTCCTCTGAAAGATGATCAGTTTCCTGGGTGGGTGATTCTTGGTTGTAATCCCAATTTCTTTGCCCTCTGGAGTATCATTCCATGCCCTCCGGTCCTTTAATGTAGAAGCTGCTAGATCTTGAGCTATCCTGACTGGGGCTCCACAGTACTTGAATTCTTTCTTTTTGGCAACTTGCAATATTTTCCCCTTGGCTAAAATATTCCTAGGAGTTTTCCTTTTGGGACCTCTTTCTGGAGGTGATTGGTGGATTCTTTAGTCAAACAGACCAAAGCTCATGTCATCATCAGACTCCTTTTTTTGCTTCCTCTTTCTTCTCCTCAGCTGAGGCAGCTGTGCCAGCAGGAGCAGCACCTCCAACAGGGGCACCACCACCAGCTGCTGGGGCAGGTCCACCCACTCCTACATTGCTTCTAGAATTTCAGGGCAATTTTCCCTGAGAATATGTTGGAAGATGGTGTCTAAGCCCTTTCCTTCATCGTGGTTTTCAGGTAGACCAATAATTTTCAAATTATCTCTCCTGGACCTATTTTCCAGGTCAGCAGTTTTTCCCAGAAGATATTTCACATTGCCCTCCAAACTGTGAGATTTAAAATTGGATATTAGATCATAAATCTCCCCTACTTAACCTTTCCCTTAATTTATCTCCCAAACTAGTAAATGGAAGCAGCTTTTGGTTTTCTAGATAGACCTTTTTATTTATAGTTATGATAGTCACAAGGTGATGTTGGTTAGAAGGATAGGAAAGTAGAAACACAATACAAATCGTCTTAAGTCTAAGCTTAGTCTATATTCCTTATAACAACTCACCAAACCGACAAGGCCACCTTTGGAGGGAGAATCTGTTCCGCGCCGTCAGGAGTCCCGCCAAGCAGGCCAAAGGCTCCTCTCCTTCTGTTAGAATAATTATTTTCATCAGAGAGCTTGTGTACCTCCTTTTCTGTTTGGCCACTTTGACTTTTCAAGCTGTTGACTTTTTTCTCATGTCTTTCCTGCATCCCCCTCATTTCTCTTTCCATTTTTTCCTCTCCCTCTCTAACTTTATCTTCAAAGTCCTTTTTGAGCCCCTCTGTGGCCTGAGACCAGTGTCTCTTCCCAGAGCCCTCAAGTCTCGCTTGCATACATCTCTAGCGAAGCCGGGGGTGTCCAGCAGGTCTTTGGCCTGTGGCTAACTTTAGGAATGCTTTAGGAACTTTAGGTCTTTAGGAATGTGCCCATCTTGCATGCGGTGCACGTGACCCAGCCAGCGCAGCCGTCTTTGTTTCAGTAGTGTGTAGATGCTCAGAAGTTGCGCGCCTTAGAGCACTTCTGTGTTGGGGATCCTATCTGACCAAGATATGCCAAGGATGCCCTGAAGGCAGCGCATGTGGAAGCTGTTAAGCTTCTTCTCTTGTCTAGTATACATAGTCCATGTTTCGCTGCCATACAGTAAGGTACTCAGGACGCATGCTCTACAGACAAATTTGGTTCATCTCGTCAGTTTACTGTTTGCCCAGACGTGCTTGGCAAGCTTAGCCATGCTTGAAGTAGCTTTCCCAATCCTCTGATCTCAGAATGAAGTGACAAATTGTCACTGACAATAGAGCCAAGATAGAGAATTGGCTTACACCATCCAACTGGTAGCTACCGATGTGTATCAATGGAGGCGACACAGCACTCTGACACATGACTGTCGTCTTTTTAAGATTAATTGTTAGGCCAAAGTCCGTGCAAGCTTGGGAGAAGCGATCCATCAAGGGCTGCAATTCATGCTCTGAGTGACAGGCAAGTTCGGCATCATTGGCAAAAAGCAGGAGGAAACCAAATAACCAATATAGAAACAAAGATGTGTTAGTAATAACAAAGGAAATTTTATTCAGTTGTATTACTGCAAAAAATTAAATGAGCATTTTGCAAATTAAAAACTGAGGTTTATTAGGACAGAAAAAGACATTTAGTTTTCAAAACCAAGGAATAATAACATTCTACTATTCTCCTTTAAGACAAATATGGTCCTGATACTAAAATCAGGGAGCTCTAGAAATAGATATTTTAATGAATATTGATGCAAAATATTGAAGATACTGTGACAGGCTGCACCAACAATATGAGGTATGCTGACTTGGTTTGGGATTAGGAAGACTGAACACATTTATGGATGGAAAAAAAAGTCTTTGTCAAAGAAGAAAACAAAGGAACAAATGGACAAATACAAACATGGTAAGCAGTAATGTAGAAATGCAGGCGAGCTTTCCAGTTAGATTGGGTCTAGCAAGCATGTCCATTGTTACCTACAATAATTAGAAAGAGTTCTAGAATATAACTTTAAAAATGGCAATGACAAAAATTAAACTGTTGGTATTAGTACGAAGAAAAGCCAAACATTTTGCCTAAATAATTAGAAAACTAAAAATAAAGAAAAAACTGCCCCAGAAAACACCAACTTTTCTTTATGCTTCCTAAAATTGTAGAAGGAGGGGAAAATAATCGCCATTCAACATTATTTTGGATGTGAGTCCACTTTTTAAGATGTATGACTTATATCATTTTAAACACTTTGAGGAATAGGCAAGTATTGATTGTGCTGTGCTACAAAACTACAAAAGAAATATTCTTTTATAAAAATAGAGAATTATACCAGAATCTTGTAAAAAACAAAGTGGGGAAAGCGAACCTAGTCCTAAAAGATTTCAGATTATACCATGTAATTGTGTTCATCAGAATGACTTAGTAGTAAAAGAACAGAATAAACCCATTGACATCAATGGCTATAGTAAGGATTTATTATTTGATTAAAAAATGCCAGGAAAAATTGGAAGCAGTTTGGTATTTCTCTTAAATCCCAATCATAGTAAGCTCCAAAAGGCTATATGCTCTAGCCATATGAACTGGAGGAGCAGGCATGATCCTTGGCACAAATACAAATGGGGGAAGAATTTTTGAGCAAAGGAGAGAAAGCATAAAATTTAAAATTCTTGTCTACAAACAAGGAATGTAGTTAGTTTGGCAGTGAAGTTAACCCCGGGGGAAAATATTTACAATAAAGATACATAAGGGAATTGATCCACACATATAAAGAACTCCCCAGAAGACAAATATTCGATATTTTAAAATAGTAACTTTTTTCCTAATTAAATGTAAAGATAGTTTTTAATGTTCTTTTTTTTGGGGGGGGGTGAGGCAATTGGGGTTAAGTGACTTGCCCAGGATCACACAGATAGTATCATATGTCTGAGGCTGAATTTGAACTCGGGTCCTCCTGACTCCTGGCCCAGTGCTCTATCCACTGTGCCACCTAGCTGCCCCATAACCTTCATTTTTGTAAGATTTTGAGTTCCAAATTTTTCATCCTCCCTTTCCTTCCCTCTACCTCCCCTTCCCCTTCCCCTCTCCTCTCCTGTGTCTGGAAGCCAGCAAGCAATCTGATATGGATCATACATTACAATATGTAAAAAACAAATATTTAATATTAAGCTATCAGTTACCACAGACATCCAGAATTAAGAATATGAGAAACCAAATTAAAAGAGCTCTTAATTCCCCATTCTGTTAGATTTGCAGGGATAACGAGAGAAAAATGACAATAATGGTTGTTCTAAGAGGTACACTGCTGCAGAAAACAATCATCTGGATATCAGTTTGAGTCTATCTCTAGAAGTTAACAAAGTCCACAAAACCCTTTGATCCAGTGATAGCACCATTCCAAGGCATGTATGCCAAGTATATCAGAGGTCGGAAAAGGCCTGTATGAACTAAACATTACAGCAGCACTGAGGGGAAAATGGAAAAGAGAGAACAGATCAGTGAATTTGTTATGAAACTAAAACAACCTTAGGAAACAGCAGGTCAAGATACTCTGAAACACAAAAAGGTACTGGAAATGGTGTGGATGTTCATTAGTTTGGGAATAATCCAAGAAGTGAATGGCATAAAAACATTGGATAATCTTGTACTGTAATACGACTTTTATGTAGAGAGACATGGGTAGGCATTCAGAAGGGCAGCATGTTTAGCCTCAGAAAAGGTGGTCCAAGGGGGGCCATAATAATTTCACGGTTTTGAAAGGTTATTTGGTGGATCAGGGATTAGACTTGTATTTTTTTTTTTTTAATTTTAATGTTTTGTTAGTATTTTCCAATTACACATAAAAAATTTTTTTTTGTGGGGCAATGAGGGTTGACTTGCTTAGGGTCATAAAGCTAGTTTCAAGTGTCTGAGCTCACATTTGAACTCAGGTCCTTCTGAATCCAGGGACCCAGGGACAGTGCTTTATCCAGAGCGACACATAGCTGCCCCCCCCCCTTATATTCTTATAAATTTGACCTTTATTAGAAACACTGGCTGTAAAAATGATTTCCCAGATTTCTGCTTTCCTTCTAATCTTGGTTGCATTGATCAGATTGATCCATTTTTGCATCATAATGTTCTCTATCTCCAGTTTGGTCATAAAATCTTCCCCTCTCCATAGATATGACAAGTAAACTCCCTCCCCCCGTCCCTAATTTGCCTGTCATATCTATACTTGTATAGGCTAGGGGTCTGAGCCAGTAGTAGTAATGGGGAGAGTTTGCAGGGAGATTTGAGTTTTGATTTAGGGGAAAACTTCCTAAATATTTAGACCTGACAAAAAGTAGCTTGGACTGCTCAGAGGAGTCTGGACAACCACTTGTTGGGCATTATTAATTAAAGGATTCATTTTGTGTTAGGCTGAAATAGATGGCCTCTGAGCTTTCTTCCATGTCTTCTGTGAGTCTGACTTTGAAGTGAGCCTGTGGAATCAGAATAGTTTCTCTAATTATATTAATAATAATAAACAGTAGGGGAAAGCAACTCAGAAAGATTTGAACTCTGATCAGTCATGGGTTGGTTATATTTGTTACCAAGCAAGTCGTGATTATTTGGGAGGAGAGTGGGATTATAGTGACAGTGCTAATAGTTAACAAGCACTGGTAACCCAGTTCAATCGTGGCTGCCCCTTTACAGCCCCATCAGCCGTTTTTATCATGCTTTTATCATCCTCTTCTTTAAGTCTTTCTCCTTTTTTGGTTGATAGTTTTTATCTCTTCTCAAACAGACTTCATATTCGGACCTTTTTACCCACTGTGTATTTGGACCTATTCACCATGTCTTAGGTAGCAGATATTAACTGCAAAAATTTTTACCTAGTTAATACTTTTTCTTTCTTTTTTTTTTTTTTGTGAGGCAATTGGGGTTAAGCAACTTGCCCAGGGTCACACAGCTAGTAAGTGTTAAGTGTCTGAGGCCGGTTTTGAACTCAGGTTCTCCTGACTCCAGGGCCGGTGCTCTATCCACTTCGCCACCTAGCTGCCCATTAATATTCTTTTAAAGAGTATATATATTTATTTTATGGTGTATTTAAACCATATCTGCCAAGTGGCTTTCAAACTTTACCTTTTTTCATCTAGTAAGTCCTAATTCTTGGTTCTTTTTATTTTGTTGTTGTTGTTTTTGTTTTAACACTGCTATTGTTCTCAATTGTTTCTGTATCAACTCCACTTACTGACAGTTCTTTTTCTTTTTGTAGTTGTCTTTTTAGTCCTGACTCTTTGTGACTCCTTTTGGGGTTTTCTTGGCAACTGGAATGTTTGTCATTTCCAGCTCATCTTTCATATAAGGATACCAAGACAAAGTTAAGGGACTTCCACAGGGTCACACAGCTCATAAGTGTCTGAAACCAGATTTGAACTCAAGAAGTATAGTCTTACTGCCCTCAGACCTGGCACTCAATTCACTGCAGCACCACTGTGAGAAATAAAATTCTGGACTTTACCTTTTGGTGAATATAAGAAGGCTTTATTTCATCCTTGAAAGAATGGGCACACACTATAAAGAAGTGGTGCGCTCTTTTGCCATGACAAGGTTTCTTTTACCCCCAATCCTAAGTCAAAGTTCTCTCCCCTCTGATCATCATTGGTTGAGTACTAGAATGTGTACAATCTTCCCATAGCGTCTCTACATGTTTCCCCATATCATGTCTCCTCTCCCGTTAGATACATGGCATATATGTTAAATAAGCTATTGCCCCTTCCAGTTAATATGTATAAGCAAGTGCAGTACAAACTTAGCCTTAACCTTTGGCATACTTAATTAACTAACTAGACTTCTGGCCTTGAAAACCAACTCTTCTGCAACCTTCCTTCCTTACCCAGACTCCCTCCTTGTTCCTTGTTTTTGAGAACAGCATTCTTATGGTGTGACACTTAGATTTCTCTTACCACCCAGCTGTCCATATTTCTCTAGTAGTTCCAAATCATTGTGTAATACAATTTGAGATCTGGCACTAAGATTTTTCTTTCCACCTTTTCCCATGTTTTCCTTTGTTGTCCATACCTTCCAATTATTCAAGACCTAACTTTATTTCTGTGCAACCGAGGGCAAAAGCCACATGGGCAGTCACCAAACTAGGACCCAGTGCTCCTGATGACCTATCCAGTGTATTTGTTAATGCTGCCATGCTCCTTCCATTCATTTCCTTATGTCTCATAAAACTAAAGTGTGTTTGCAGTTGTGTTCTTACATGGTCATTGTGAGGAGACATTAAGCTTTTAGCAGCTTTCTTGTTTTTGGGATAAAATATGCTTTCTTGGGTTTGTGTGCTTTTTCCATTATTTTCTGGTTTTCCACCCAAGCTGGTCTACTTGGTATCTCCACTACTGAAATTTCAATTAACCCCTGTGTGCGCTCCCTGCCTCAAATATCCCACAATACTCTAATTGCCTTTGCTATTGATGCCTTTTCACTCTGCTTTACTTTTTTGTATGTGAAACATTGTCTTCAGAGAAAATAAGCAAATTGAAGTGAGTGACACAGCAAGGTATATGTTTCATAGTAGGTATGTATTTTTCAGTTTAGCACAGGTTTGAAATCTTGCCATAGGTCATGGAGTTTGTGTGTCTTTGCGTTTTGTTTTTTTGTGTATGTGTTTTTGTTGGTTTTTTTTTTTTTTTTTTTTTTTTTGGTGAGGGGTAATGGGGGTTAAGTGACTTGCCCAGGGTCACACAGCTAGGCCGGATTTGAACTCAGGTCCTCCTGAATCCAGGGCCAGTGCTCTACCCACTACGTCATCTAGCTGTCCCGTTTGTGTGTCTTTGGAATTGGAAATTTGCTTTACAAACATCTGCAGCTTGGACACTTAAGCTGGTTTAGCATTTATCCATATTTGATGATAAATTATAGTTGAAATGAGAATATTAAGCCTGTAAGTGAACTGCTGTGAAAATAAAGACATTGGTTTGGAAAACTACCCCTTTGGCCATTTAAGGAAAAGGGAGGAAATTACTCTTAAATATTTTAGGAGATGACTTCTGTTGGATACATACCTATATATACTTTTTTTGATATATAAGCAGTTAGCTCTGTTCTTTATAATTCTGTATGTCATTCATACAGTCATTCTAGCTCCCAGTTTCAATGAGGGTTAAGTGACTTGCCCAGGGTCACACAGTGTCAAGTGTCTGAGGTCTGATTTGAATTCAGGTCCTCCTGATTCCAGGGCCAGTGCTTTATCCACTGTGCCACCTAGCTGCCCCCTCATTCATTCTAGAGAAACCTAAAATTTAGTGATCCTAAAGGCCAAGTGGGTGTCCACTTTGAGCTTTCTCCTGAGTAGTTCCAGATTATTCACTGGGTGTGTGTCTGTGTGTGAATAAATAGCTTGTCTTTGGTACCTGCCTTTTGGTGTATTGGCTTTTCACTTGGCCTTGGACTTATAGGGCATCCATTTTCTTTGCCATTGTACTTTGAAGCCTCTTTTAAGTATTCATCCAGCATAATTCATCAGCATTTGCACCTGCTGTGGTCAAGGTACTGTATTAGATAGAAAATTAATAAAATAGAATGAATACTTGCTTATTATGCTATTTATGTGTACACACAGGCATGAATTGCAGGACAGTAGCAGTAAACATGGGAGGGGTTGGAAGATGGTTATCAGATGGTTCCTGATAAGAATCTTGAGGAAAGTTAGAGATGCTAAAAGGTGCAAGTATGTAGGAGGGAAGATGTATGTATGTAGGATGGACTATGTATGTAAAGACAGGAAGGAGGGAGATGGAGTGCTGAGGTTCAGAGTTAAGTTCCAATTTGAGTGGAACACAAAGTACAAGTCTGAAGGAAGTCAGGAACCAGAAGACCCATCAGGTCTGATCAGACCCACCCAAAACAATGACCTTTCTGAGTCTCACTTAGTTTCTGATGGATAGCTCCTTGTCATCCTTTTGCATCCATTGTCACTACTTCTGGAAATTTCCCGGCTCAGCACCAGCAACATTCTAGGGTAGCAGAGGCAGTGTGTGTATCCCCGTGTGAGAACTTATTATGGCATATCAAATGTAAATTAATAATAACCACCATTTATGTTGTGCTTTATGGTTTTCCAAGTGCTTTACATAGAATTTATTTTGATAGCATATAAAAACAACCACGAAGAAGTTCTGTTTTGTTTTTCTTTTGTTGGTACTTGAAGAAAAGCATTTGTTTTATAGAATACATTGTCATAATCCCTAAACCTTTTTCAGACTAACAGGGATGCCAAAAGAAAAATATGATCCCCCAGATCCTCGCAGAATTTACACCATCATGTCAGCAGAGGAGGTAGCCAACGGAAAGAAATCTCACTGGACAGAATTAGAAATCTCTGGTGAGTCACATCTAAAGGATAAAAAACCCCCAAACATTGGCAGTCAAAGCAATAAACATATGTATTTATTCCCACACATTCAACTAGAAGGACTATTCTGTAGAAATTTAACTCTGGCATGCATACATTTGTCTGGATTTGTTAGTCTCCAACTTACAATTGAATAGCTTAGCTGGCCATTTTGGGAGATGAAGGAAAAAAACTGGAGCTGCCTATCATACACCAGGATGCCGCTTCGAAGAACTTTGAGAAAAGTTTTTTTTAAAAAAAGTAGTTGGAGCCATTCCTAAACCAAACTGTCACCCAGTGTGAATAGAAGAAACATATGACTTCTTAATTATGGAAAATGTGTGATTTGTTTTCACTAATTATTTTGGGTCTTTTTTGTGAAGTGCATAGTATTAGCACCTTACTTTGCTTTGCAGCTTAGTTTGCTGCATTTAGCCTCTGCTTTCTTCTCTTTTTTCCCCCTCTCCTTTTCCTCTACTGTATATTTAGCTTCCCTTTATGCACAGTAAGACCTACTCCATCTTCACCCTCAGTCATTGGCATTTTAACCAGAAAGAAATCGTTAAGTAAAATGCCTTCTTACACCAGAAAAGCATGACTGGCTCAAAATTGTATCAAATCAGCCTTGACCAGAAAAAAAGTTCAGGCCTCTCTCTTTTTCTGGAAATGGAAGTTGTTTTTTGTTTTTGTTCTTTTTTTAAAGATGGTCCTTTTCAAAAATGTAATGACATCCGTTGCTATGAGGATTGTGTGGTAAATTTAAGCAGTGTTGTGTTGGAGTCACAATGTTCAGTTGTCTCCTTACTTCTCCCTTTTGTTGTGTTTCATTGCATGGCATATAGGAGACTAGAGTGTCAAAGGGGGTCAGAATGTTTTTATAGCTAGGCAGTCTGTTGTGTTTCTTTAAAACCTCACTTCCAATGTACATTGAATGAACCTCTTAACATTTTGCTTTTTAGGTAGAGTGCGGAGCTTAAGTCCAGCACTGTGGTCATTGACACATTTGACAGCTCTGCACCTAAATGACAATTATCTTACTCGCATTCCACCTGATATTGCCAAGCTTCATAATCTAGTTTACTTGGATTTGTCGTCCAATAAACTCAGAAGTTTACCAGCAGAACTAGGAAACATGGTGTCTCTCAGGTGAGCAAATATAAAAGTTTTCTTTCTCAAAATTGGAATCATGAGATGGTAAGTTGGTATTAATTCTCATATGGAGATATTGAATATGCTTTATATAGTTAAGTGCATCTTTTTTTGGGGGGGGCGGGGCAATGGGTGGTTAAGTGACTTGCCCAGGGTCACACATCAAGTGTCTGAGGCCGGATTTGAACTCAGGTACTCCTGAATCCAGGGCATGTTGCTTTATCCACCATGCCACCTAGATGCCCCCTAAGTACATATTTATTACATGGACTATAATTTGATCTTATTCAATATTCAAATTAAATTTTATTTCCACTGCTTCTTTCTTATTTGGTATGCTTTAAAGAATTTCCGCGTCTAAGAAAATTTTGTAAGTTCTTCTAAATTCACCTTGAATTGAATTATAGACATTACTCTTTTTAGTCTTACTTGGGAAACAATAAGTAAAGTTTAAATGTTCAGAATTTTACACTGTTTAAAATAGAAAACTCTTACTGCTTCAAATGTATTATTTGTAACTGTTTTTTATTTTTGTGTATCCCAAATTCTATAATAGTAATCTAGTGTTTCATTTCAGGGTTTTATTTTTTTGCTTGTAATAAAGAATTAAGTTGTTTATATTTTCTTTCTTAAACGTCACATAAAAACTCTTTCTATTAATAGGGAATTGCTTTTAAATAACAATCTGTTACGGGTTTTGCCTTATGAACTTGGTCGGCTCTTCCAGCTACAAACGTTAGGTTTGAAAGGTGAGTAGCTTTTTGTTTCCCTTTTAAATAATGAGGTATTGAATTTTTTTAGTTACTCCTGGGGGATAAATGGATTGACTGAAGGCTGATAGTTTTATCATTGATATATGTGACTTGTTTGAAAAATTTTCAGTTTTCTAATTAATAGAAATATAGGATTATAGAATTTCCCTTGGTGATATGTTCTAAGTCATATCTGTTTTTTAAAATATTGCTTCTGTTTATAAAACTATACTTGAAACCTACTTCTAATATGACAGAGTAGACAAGATTGCACGTATATGGTTACAAGGGGAAACACATTACAAAGGTACATGGATTCCGTGGAGTTCCAAATGATGCATTTTGCATGATCCACCAAGAACTATTTTATTTAAGAGTAGTTTCATTATGTTTTGGTATGAATTTATTTATTTGTAAAAATCTAGATTTATGATAAGCTCAAATTAAAAATAAGTTAAAAATGACTCCTGGATAATAATTCTTATCTTGCTTCTGGAGCCAAATATTCCATTTGATTCTGATATTACACCATCTCCCTCCCCGCAATAAAACCCAAAACAATACCCTAACTTGCTTAGACCCCAAGTCATGTTCCCTTTACATCACTGTAGTGCATTATGGTAGAGAATTGAGCTGTCTTCTAACACTGCATAATGCTGGAGTGGTGTGACACAGACAGTCTAGCCAGTTAGCTTGTTAAGTTCTTAAGTATACATGTGCCTTTTTTAGGTTTTAAATGCACTTTAACATTCCTTTTTTAACATTTTGAGAAGATAAGCAATGTGACATGAATTATATGATGCATCTAACTTGTATGGTGCGTGTTTTTGTGGGAAAACGCCTCAAGTTACATGGGTTTTAAGCTATGTTATAGGCAGAGCAGGATCATCTCTCTACTGTTAATCATTATCTGCTGTGGATGTGTTGCCCTTTTCTAGTTTGCCAAAAAGACATTAAATAAACACATACTTAACTCCTTGTGAAAGAGTGCAGGTAAGATGTCTGGGCTACAAGCATGGCTGTCATACCTCCATGGAGGGGTTTGACCAGGGCATGCTTATGGAGAGGCAAGTTTTGACTAGCCCTATTAGGCTAAATACAGACCTGGTTGGAGTATAAACTCACTAATGGATCTCTGGGTCACAGGAGTCTTCCTACTACTACCCCTCTTTCTTTACTTCTAATTTTTTAAAATCTCTGGTTCATTTTCTATGAAAAGTGAATAATTACACCAGTGAATAATTTTCGTAATCTGCAAACCATTCCAGGTTTCTCTTCTTGAATTTGTCATTTTGTCATTTTTTTCAGAAAATTTCTTTTTAAGCAAAGGTCAGAATTTTTCAGTTTGTGACCTCAATGAGTTTTTTTTAAAACAAGTTATTGATATTTTCAGTGTTACTATATCATTATAGTTCTTGATTATTCTCCTATCTACTTTAGAGCCATCTCATATGAGGACTATTTTTTAGAGAGGGAAAATGATCAGTACAGCTGATAAATCAATACATTGAAAAATCTTGGGAAAAAAGGTGCAACTTTGAACCAGAAAGGACAAATTTTATTCATGACCATTTTTTTATTTTATTTTATTTTATTTTTTTTTGGTTAGGCAATTGGGGTTAAGTGACTTGCCCAGGGTCACACAGCCAGTAAGTGTTAAGTGTCTGAGGCCGGATCCGAACTCAGGTACTCCTGACTCCAGGGCCAGTGCTCTATCCACTGCGCCATCTAGCTGCCCCCTATTCATGACCATTTTTAATGAGATATTTTTCCTTTTGTTCTCATTTGATTATAATGGCCCTGTGATGCAATTGAAGAAAGTTTAGAGGATTGTTACTTGGGGTTCTATGGTGTCAAGCCATGGGAAGTCATGGCATTTTGCTCTTTTGTTTCAGGCAATCCTCTATCACAGGATATTCTCAGCTTATACCAGGACCCCGATGGAACCCGAAAGCTACTGAACTACATGCTTGACAATCTAGCAGGTGACTTGACCCTGTCCTTTTCTCTCTGTTCTTGGCTTTTAGGACAATACCATCCTCTGCTGCGGGTTCGTTTGGCTTTGAAATCAAAGCATTCCTCAAGGTTCTGTTCTTCACTTCATCTCTTATTCCTGTAGTCTTTTCTGTAATAGTATCGAATGGTTTCAACCTCCCCATGTGGAGCCCTATTTACCTTTAAACCTCCTGCCCCAATAACCCGCTGGAGCCATCTGATTCTTAGCTATATAAGGCCACCTTAAACTTGGAAGCTTGATGCAGTGGCTGCGAGTCCTGAATTCAGAGACACTAAGACTTGGGTTCAAATTGTTTCATATTCTCAGTTACTGTGCAACTCTTGGCAAGCCAAGTGTCTTGGCCCCCATTCTCCCTTGATACCATCCCAGTCTGTGAACCTGTGATGTCTTGATCTTTTCAAGTTGTTTTTCTGACAGACATCGATTATGGTACCAGTATTCGCTTATTCATACATGCAAGACAAAAGAATTTAGGAAGTACTTTGTTCTTGGTGCTGTGCACTGGGGATATCGATACAATTCCTGAATGGCTGCCCATCTCCCTCCCAAAATTATGTCTTGTTGGCTATTTTCCAAATGGATTCCACACCAATTATATCTCTTATATTCATTTATACTTCTGTTCACAGTTACCTTAATTTTTGCATTAGTCTCCTGCCTTATTCTCTCCCCAATTAAATTCTTTACTACAGTTGTTTCTGCTATAACATGTGCTTTCTTAAATTTATCACAGCACTACTCAAAGGGATACAACACTCAGATGTAAAATCAGTGACATATTAAATATAGTCTGGGGCAGCTAGGTAGTGCAGTTATGCCTGACTCTCATGACCCTATTTGGCTTTTCTTGGCAAGGAGACAGCAGCAGTTTGCCATTTCCTTCTCCAGCTCATTTTACTTATGAGGAAACTGAAGCAAACAGGGTGAAGTGACTTGAATTGGGTCATACAGCTAATAAGTGTGAAGGTGATTTTTTGAACCCAGGTCTTCCGCCTCCAGGCTGGGTACTCCACTGCAGCCCCTAGCTGCCTCCCAAAAGGAAGGGAAGGGATGCCAATGCTGCCAAAATGTTTAAGTCCTTAGCAGTTGCCTTCATTTTTGAGGAATTAAATGCTGAGCCAGTACCTTTTCACTTTGTAGTGCCGTAATTTTTGAATATATTCTTTTTTTCTCTGCTATCCTGTGAACCATGTATTTCTTGTAACAAAGATAAAGGGAAAAAAGGAAGTTTCTCAAAACTTTATAACCATGATTGACGTTACGTGTGGTATTCTGCCTATAGTCTCTCCACACCACCCCTTCATATTATATTATTTTTGTAAGTTGAATTAGCTCATCTATGTCCAACAGCATTTCCAGATTATTTATTCATAATTTTTAGAACAGAGAACCAGTATTGGACTGAATCCACAAAGGGTAAATTTACTAGGAATAAATACTAAGCTTTTTTCAGTTGGCTTCAAATCTCTCTCACTGGAAGGCTTCAAAAAGCAGAGGTTGGGTGACCGTGTGGTGGGTATGTTGTTGCACAGAGTCTTGTTTGTAGGCCTGGGTTGGATTAAATGCCCTCTTGGAAGGGAGGGAACGAAGGGAAATGGCTCTCTTTACACAGTTGTATAGAGTTAAAATCTTCTGGTGTGCTGCTTCTTAGGAACAGTCCTTTATTGAAGTCTGTTGGCTTTTCTTGTCTTTCAGCCCTTTTTTTCAATATTAATCTTCAAGAAATTGAGCAAATACTAAGACCTTACTGTTCAGAGCACTATAGTAGATATTGAGGATCGATCAATAGATTCTTAAATTCTTAAACCTGGTTTCTTTTTTTCTTTTTCTTTTTGTCTGTTTAGAATTTTATTTTCCAAATTACACATAAAACCAAATTTCAACACCAATTTTTAAAAACTTTTTGTCTTCCAACTTCTCTTCCTCCCTCCTTCCCCCAAGAACTCAATATAAATTATCCATGAGTAGTCATGGAAAACATCTCCACGTTAGCCAGGTTGTGAGAGAAAACAGATAAAAACAAAACTTGATGTTAATGGACTCTGAAAAAAATTATGCTTCAATCAATTTTCAGATACCTGGTTTCATGAATTTCTCCAGTTATAAATTACATTTCACTCCTTTTTGGCCCATGAATGCCAGTGTGTTTGAGTTCACTACTTTAAAAACCTCATAAGATATTTTACAGCTTGTAAGTGATATACTGGTAGAATCAGTATGTGCTTTCATTGCCTCAAGTTTGAATGGGAAGAAAATGAGGATATTTTGAATCTAAATATTATAAAGAATGTATGGAAGTTATTTATAATTCATGACCTTAAGAAAAGAATATTAATATTTTAAAAGTGTATTAAAATAACAATTCTTGGCAATAAGTGGATCACTTCAGTGATGGCATTCGATTTAATGAATAGTTTTTGAAAACCTACAGGGAATTTGCCTCTGTTTTCAAAGTCTAATTGAATTTGTTCCCCCTGGGCAATGAGCATTAAGTGACTTGCCCAGGGTCATATAGCTAGTAAGTGTCAAGTGTCTGAGGTCGGTTTTGAACTCAGGTCCTCCTGAATCCAGGGCCGATGCTTTATCTACTGCGCCACCTAGCTCCCCTGTCTCATTGAATTTTGAAACCCAAATTTTAAAACTACCTCTCTGTGGAATTGTATTTAAGCAGGAAATGAGAATTTGATCTTGTATCTGTAATTTGTATTAAAATGTATGATAATTTTTCAAAATGTGTATATATCTTTCAGTTCATCCAGAGCAGCTTCCTCCGAGGCCATGGATTACACTAAAAGAACGAGACCAAATTCTGCCCTCAGGTAAAAAGATTTTATTATCTCCTCTCACTTTACCTTAAATTCTTTGGTCTTTTTGTGATGCATAATTAATAGTATGCCATTCCTTTATTTCTGTGCCTCTCATCCATTTCACTAACAGGTTATGCTTCTTATAAGTAGGTCACCCATGGATTCAAAAGAAGATGTCTTAGTCTTTATAGTATTGCCTCTATAATGAGTAATGACTTAGATAACCAGGGCAGGAAAAAGATAAATTATATCGATTGCACTGTGTTTTTAAAAAGTTTAATGCAGAGTTTTTAGGTGGTGCAGTGGATAGATGCTGGAGTCAGCAAAACTGGTTTCAGACCCTTATTAGCTGTGTGACCCTGGGCGAGTCACTTAAGTCAAATTGATTCAGCTTCTTCATCTGTAAATGAGCTGTAAAAGGAAATGGTAAAGCACTCTGCCTTTGCCAAGAAAGGGTTTAGGAAGAGTCAGACAAGACTGAAAAATGACTAAACACTGACTTTTAGTTATTCTCCCCAAAATAGAAACTGTTACTGTGATTGTGAGATAACTGATGGTTTGGCAATAAAGCATGGGTGTGTATCTGAGGCTATATTTTAATTTCTCTGTTCCTGGGGTCTTTTGAAAACAGTGGACTTGTTCTTGAAGATTACTTATCCTGCAGGACTAATGTGATGTAGAGCTGCTTATAATTTTCATTTAAAATTTAATAAAATACAATTATTAAATATTCATAATAAAATTTAAAAAATCAGATGACTCACAAGCACCTATCAAGCATTTGATGCCACTATTTCATTAAAATACTGCGTAGTGTAGAGGACAGATTGTAATTTGGAATCGGGAAGAACTAATACTGTTCTTTTCTCTGTCACTTGATGATCGTCCATGTGGCCCTGGACAAGTCATATAACTTTTATTGGCCCTAATTTCCTTATATATAAAATTGGGATAGCAATAGCACCTATCTCCCAGGTTTTTTTTCCTCCTGAGTATCAAAGGAGCAAGGGTTTGCCTTTTTAATACTAAGTAATTATTAGGAAATACTAGTTTTGTGTGTAGTTGTCATGAAACCTTCCATTATCAAGTTGACTTAGTTTAAGAGTAAGAGTGAGAAGATATCTCAAGAATGAGTCATTTTGCCTTGTGCTTCTAAAAACACATCTGTAACTTAACTTGGGTAATAGAATGGATTTTAATTGTACAGTATTGTTATAAAAGAAATTGTTCCTTAGCTGGATTGTGTCACTGTTTCCATTAATATGGGGAGGCCAGTTCCCAGAAATTCAGGCACAGTAATAATGATTCTTTCCTAAAAAGCACTTAGGTTCTACATTGAGTTCAGAATATCTAATTATCTCTTTATTTCTCTCTTCTCCAACCCCCCCCCCCCAATTAAACATTGGAGATATCAGAAAAACTAAGGCTTTGCACAGCAAGTTTCTTGGCTTTAGAGGATTAATAATTAATGATTAATAATGTGAACAACAGAAATGATACTAGCTTGTCAGCTTCAGAAAGTATTTTTTCTGATATTTCTTATTGAAAGACTTTTAAGACTTTGGTTTCTCATCTGTGGTTATGTTTCTTAGTTGGTCATGGAAGTTTTTGATAGTCCTCTGAATATTGACAGTTGGTTTAGGTAAACCTTTCTGTTTGTTTATACATAGTTCATTTTGTGATAGACTACTGATTTTTAAAATTTTAATTTTTAGTTTATTTTAGTTTTTTTAGTGAGGCAATTGGGGTTAAGTGACTTGCCCAGGGTCACACAGCTAGTAAGTGTTAAGTGTCTGAGGCCGGATCTGAACTCAGGTCCTCCTGATTCCAGGGCCAGCGCTCTATCCTCTGCGCCACCTAGCTGCCCCAAAATTTTTATTTTTTTTAAGAAACACGATGTGTAATCATGAAATTGGGCTGAAAGCCAACTCACCTTCCATGGGATAGTAAAATTATTAGATAGAAACAATTATTTATATGATCTCTAATTAGGAAGATATGGTTTTTGTGGGCTAGCAATGTAGAAAGATTTCAACTTGTATTAACAGCATTGAAGTATTTTGTCTGAATTGGCTTTGAAATTGTCCAGGGATTAGGTGCTATAAATAGTATATTTATATTTATTTCGTATAGTATATTTACTTCTTGTGAAGGTGTAGGTTGTCCACAGCATGTGAGGTAGCTTTTTAAGGATGGACCTAGCCAACACCTCTTGGGCCACCACAGACTCCATGCCCAGAGTGGGGAAGATAGAAGTAAGCTGTATATGCCTGACTGAGTTATTTTTATTATCCCATGATTATAAGGTAAATAGTTTTTTTTAGCATTGTAGGTTTGGATATAGACCTTTTACTTTTTATGGAAATGAGGGTTTAACTTAGAAAATAGTATCAGTAAATTCAGTCTCGAGATTAGATTTTCGATGTCAAACACTTGAAATTCTTATTTCAGATCTCTAAGGTTTATGGACTTTTCCTCCCTTTCTGCCTTTCAGCAGAAGAGATTAGAGTATAAGTGTAGTGACTTTTGGATGATAAAAAGGTTTTGTCAATTTTCTTCAAAACTTGTAACTCAGATTTATGTGGGAAAATTTTGCTAAGCAAATGAGTCATAGAAATAACATCTTATTAGGAATATTTAAACCACTTTTTAAGTTTATAGACATTTGTTATTCTGCAAAAAAATAAAATGTATGTTTTGCTTAAGAAACTGCTTTAGGCAGAGCTTTATTGGTCCAGGTCAGGACTATAGTAAAAAAGTAGAATTTCTTTAACAAGATTCTGTAATTCAAACTTTTTACAAAATCAGTGTCCCATTAGTTTGCATAGTTTTTAGTGTATTTCAGTTAATAGAAAATCTTGTTTAGGGTGTTAATGAATTTCTTGGTTTATCCTTGGTGAATAAATTCTACCTCGTATGTACATATATGTGCATATACATTATATTTCTTCAAAAGCAAGCTGCCTAATTTTCTCCTTTTTGTCCCTTGTTTTTTTTTCTCCTTTTTCTTCCTAGCATCATTCACGGTTATGTGTTATAATGTGTTATGTGATAAATACGCCACCCGGCAGCTATATGGCTACTGCCCATCCTGGGCATTAAACTGGGAGTACAGGAAAAAGGGAATTATGGAAGAAATTGTTAACTGTGATGCAGATATCATTAGTCTTCAGGTAACACTAGAGATTAAATTGTCTTTCACTTAAAGACAAATTGGTTAAAAAAATTTAGCAAAACTTCAGAATGAACACTTTACGCCTAAAAGGAAACTATACATAATTTTCTTTACTTTTTTTCTAAGGGGTAATTTTGATAAGAGAAGATTTTCATGCTAATACAAAATTTGGCAGGTCTCAGACACTTTTGTTTGTCTTGATTGTATGTCATTCTGAGACCGACTAATAAATGTATGTGGAACAAATCATTATTGAGAGCAACAAGACAGAAAATTATGAAATGATAATATAATATCAATGAATAATTATGAAATTATACTTTCCAGGAAGATGGATAAGCAAGCTCATGTCTAGAAGTGGCATTTAGCAGGAAAGGAGAATGCTTCTGAATTGCTTATGCTCCCCTTACTCTTTCAGATGAGGTTTAGATTTCCCCCCATTTTTTGTCATTTTGCTGAAGCAAATTTAATTGAAATGAAACTACACTGTTGTGGCCTCTTTTGTTTGATAGTTTCTCAATACTTTATAGTATTTGTATGTAATTTCTTCTTGGTCAGGTTTTGCCAGTGGTTATAAAATGTCTGCAGCCATAAATTCTTACAAAATTTAAGACAGGCCATAAATACAATATTTCAAGTCTGGGGAGTAAAAATGACAATTTTAAGTTGCCATTCTATTTCTTATTCTTTTCTGTTCCTACTTGATGGGGGTTGGTGGGGAGAACAAGTGCCACTGGTTGAAATGCTGCTTTTGCTTATTGAATTTTTTTCTTTTCTTTTTTTTTTTTTTGGTGAGGCAATTGGGGTTAAGTGACTTGCCCAGGGTCACACAGCTAGTACGTGTTAAGTGTCTGAGGCCGGATTTGAACTCAAGTCCTCCTGACTCCAGGGCTGGTGCTCTATCCACTGCTTCATCTAGCTGCCCAAAATGCTTTTGAAAGCCAGATTTTCTCAAGGACAGAAGGAGGGAAAAGGAAAATTAGCCCTAGTGAAATGATATATTCCTTAGGTTTTCAGTAACAAGCTTCAGTCTTGAAACCCTTTGATATATAGATGAGCTTTTATTAGAGATGATTTCTGATTTTTATTAGTTACCTATAAATAAAATCCTTCCCTTTTTCCTAGCCAGCCTCTATTTACTGGAGTAATTTGTGTGATAAAGGAGCGCAGTATGTGTGTATCTGGGCCCTGCAGGCAGCAAGACCTGAGCTAAAATCATGCCTTTGTTGCTTTGTGACCCTGGGCAAGTCACTCAACCTTATCTTTAAAATTTTGTTGGGTCAGTGCATGAGACTGGAAAATGAGAAAATGCATAATCATTATTAAAAACAAGTTCTCCCATTAACTGGAAATCTTTGTTATTCATTCAACACCTACTCTGTCATAGGATTTTTGTTTTTTTAATTGCTATTTTTATCTTACAATATTGCTGTTACATTGTATATAGTACATTTCACTTTATATCAGCTCATGTAGGTCTTTTCAGGTTTTTCTTATAGCATCCTGCTCATTGTTGTTGTTTTTTTAAATAGTAAACTACATTCATATAATAATTCAAAGAGAGATTTCCTTACAACAAACCCATGAGGTTCCAATGTACTTCAGATTTTAGTTGGTAAAAACAGTAGTTTGTATGGGGACTCTTGTAAAATTTTTGGATTAATCCTTCCTCATCTCATGGTCCTGAGCTCTGATATTTCGTAGTTCGATTGTCCTCAGTGTCTTGTTGATGATAACTCTTCTCCCCTTGTAGGAAGTGGAAACAGAGCAATACTTTACCCTCTTTCTGCCAGCATTAAAGGAGCGTGGATATGATGGATTTTTTTCTCCAAAGTCACGTGCCAAAATCATGTCTGAGCAGGAGAGAAAACATGTGGACGGTTGTGCAATATTCTTCAAAACAGAAAAGTGAGTAAAGGGAAGAAGCCAGGCAGTTTCTTACTTCTCCTATACCTAGAATTCCAAGGACAATAGACTGCTCACCTCCATGGCCACCATGGGGTTCCGCTGGGGCTTTGGGGCACTTGGCTATTATCGAAATGATTATTTGACTATCTTTATTTTACTCCTCCGTGGATATTGATTGGGTTCTCACTGAGCTCATGGTACTATGCCAGGAGAATATAGGAGTAAGGGTTTTTAGGAGCTAAATAGGTAAAGTACATCAAAAAATGAAAAAAATTCCTATTGAATATGAAGAAGTGCTGGAAGTACAACAGAAAAGAACCAGGCAGCCCCTGCCCCGACAGGATCAGAGTTTACTCTTGGGATTCTCTGCCCAGAAGTTGCGTGACAAGGCCGATGTTGGACGGCTTCTTTCCTGTCATTTGCAAAAACACACCTGTGTCTGATGTTGAATTTTCCTGGTGCCTAGGATGGCAAACTCTTTGGAGCCAAATTCTTGGATTTTTCTTGATGTGACTACTGGGCCCCTTTAAACCAGAGTGGTTCTCCTAGATGAATGCTGGAGGCAGGACCTGGGGCCTGCCATAGCACGCTGTTCTTTCTGGGGCTCTGGGATACAGGGCAATGTGAGGGGTATGGTGTCCGTGGTGGTGAGTAACCAGCCCAGCACATGCTGCACATCCTGTCCCGGTGTGGTGTTCTCTCCCTCCCTTCTCTCCCTCTCTCCCGTCTCTCCCCCTCCCCCCCTTGAGGTGCCTTGGTACTTCAGTCGGCTTGACTTTGTTGCCTGCCACAGTGTTTAAGCTGAGGATATAGGGCCTCTCTTCTCAGGCAGCGTTTGCTACTTTGGAGGATGGAAGGGTGGTGTTCTGTGGGATGCTGATTTTTGGTCACAGTGTCCCTGGCTGTGTCCATGGTTTGAGGCAAAGGCCTGCATTAGGTTGTGATGGTGGTTATAGGAAGTGTGACCCAGCATACAGAGAATGTGAGCTTTGTTTTTGTGCTGCCAATAACAGCAGCATATGTAGTCAAACAATTAACTTGGGGGGGGAGGGGCAATGACTTGCCCAGGGTCACACAGCAAGTAAGTGTCAAGTGTCTGAGGCTGGATTTGACCAGCATATGTAGTCAAAAGCACGAGTATTCTTGGTTACTTAAGAAAACACTATATCTTTACATTTGTGCTAAATGCACAGTCCCATGTTTATAGTAAGTCTCTGGTGTTGATGGTGTATTATTACCCCACTCTGTTATGAATAAATGGAGGTTGCAAAGACATATCCTTGGTCACACAAGGAGAAAGTTGAAGATGGCGGATCTATCCTGATCCCATCGCCTGAGTTTAGGCAGTGGGAAAACTGAGACTGAGTCTGTGCCGCCCTCTCCATAATAAGGGAAGGCTTGGGGGTAGACTTAAAGGCAGAGGGAGGAGATGGGTTTTTAGGGCTCAACCTCAGTTGGATCTTTTCCAACCTCGAACTGTACTAAAAACCACTTTACCATGGTTGTCTTTACATACTGGGAGGTAGGCTGTTATCTCTCTTTTTCAGTTCAGGAAACGGAGGCAGACAGGAGTGAAGCGATTTGACCAGGTTCACACAGGTGGTGAATGAATAATTGAGGCCTTGATGCCAGGATAAGTGTTGTATCCACCACGCAATTTAATTATTCTGGACTTTATCCAGTACTGCTAAGTAAATCCAAGTATACTCATGATTTTCCATCTCTCTCTCCTCTCCTCTGTTCCTCCCTCTTTTCCCTCCCCCCCCCCCCTTTTTTTTTTTTTTTTAATGCCCTCTTGTTATGGGTGGAGGGAGGGAGCTGCACTGGTAAAAGTGTCTCCTACCAGTTAGGTCTTTGCCTCAGTCCCTTTTCGAAATCCGCATCCTACATGGATTGTAAACCTGCCTTTAATGAAACAATAGCTTCTCTTCCCCCATCCCCTACCCCCTACAAGGCCCCCAGAAATGTGAACCTATCAGGTTTTGTTTTTTCTTGGTAGGACAATTCTGCTGCGGAGGGAGCTCAGAACCTTTGCTCATAGAATGCCTTTTCCTTGCATGCATGTTAAAATAAACAGCTTTTATTTTAGAATTTTCCTGAGTTTGCCTGATTGAATAGGGCTTACCCTTAACCAAGCCTTTTCTTCGATTAGAGCCACATTTGTAGAACTGACAGTATTTTTCAAATGATTATATATCTGGAGTAAGGGAGAGAGAAGAATTAAGAATGATGCTGAGATAGTGAAGTGATGTTACTGTGAGCTTGGCATGGATACCCCTTTTCACGCTGGTGGTACATTGAGAAGGCAGGGATGGGTTTTTTTTTAATGGTTTTGGGGGGGGGACTTGATTTGGACACGTTCAGGTTGAGGTCTCTTTGCTGTGTTGACGTTTAGTATAACTAGGATTCCCGGTAAGAAGGTAATGTTAGGCAGAATTGTTTGTTTTGCTAAAAGGAGAGCATCTGTTAAATTATTGACTTGTCTTTCTGATAATTTCACATTTCAGAAGCTTAAGGAAATTCCTATTCTGGAATTAATTTTGACCCATAAGGAAGAACTGGTCAGTCAAGTCGCTTTTGAGCAGATAATGATCATGTTTTCTTGGATTTTGTATAGTGAGGGAAGAGAATGTACATATAAGTAGAAAACTAACTTCTGCTTAGAAGGAGTCTTCAGAAAATCAGACCAAGTTAGACCTGCGTTTTTTGTTATTTGTTTTGTTTGTTTTTTTGTTTTGGGGGACGGGGCAATGATGGTTAAGTGACTTGCCCATCATCACACAGCTAGTAAGTGTCAAGTGTCTGAGGCTGGATTTGAACTCAGGTCCTCCTGAATCCACTATCAACTGTGATAGACTTGACTCTTCTCAGCAATACAGTGGCTCAAGATAATTCCAAAGGACTCATGATGGAAGATGCTCTCTAAATCCAGAAAAAAGAATTGTGGAATCAGGATGCAGATTGAACCATACTGTTTCTACTTTTTTTGTTTTTCTTTGAGGTTTTTTCCTTTTGTTCTGATTCTTTTGCAGCATGACTAATGCAGAAATTTGTTTAATGTGATTGTACGTATATAACCTATATCAGATTGCTTGCTGTCTTGGAGGGAGGAGGGAGGGAGAAAAATATGGAGCTAGTAATCTCATAAAAACAAATGTTAAACTTTGTCTGCATGTAACTAAAAAATACTAAAATACTTTGATTTAAAAAAAAATATTGGGGGCAGCTAGGTGGCGCAGTGGATAAAGCACCGGCCTTGAATTCAGGAGGACCTGAGTTCAAATCCTGCCTCAGACAGTTGATACTTATAAGCTGGGTGACCCTGGGCAAGTCACTTAACCCCCACTGACCCCCCCCCCCCCAAAATATCTTGGCTCTGCAAATGACATGTGTGACCCTGAGCTACTCACTGAATCCCATTGGGCCTTAGTTTTTTCATTTGTAAAATGACTAGAGGACTAAAGAGAGAAAGGCCTAGATCCATATCTATTAAAGGGAGAGTACATTTCTAGCTCCCTTCTCCTCCCACTAGCCAACTTCACTTCCTGAAGCCAAAGAAGACTCCTGGTCTTGCCCTCAAAGACCTTCGCTTCATGGGCAGAACTCTTCTACAGTAAGTCTCCAGCAGGTGGCGTCATTCCAATCGTTACAGTTCCCTGCTTTGTTTCCTCAAGAAATGGGACATTTCCTTGATGAAACAGTCAAAAATAACGCAATATAATAACCTATGCTAACTAACAATATGTTAATAACAATACAGAAAAGGGAGAGAGGAAAGTTTTGTCCAGAGTGGCAGGGTTTTTTTTTGTCCTCATGAACTTTGACATTGGTCTTGCAAAGGGAGGGTCTCTGCAGAGAGTACATGTTGCAGATGGTGTATATTGCAACAGAAAAAGAAAAAAGAAAACCCCAACAAAACAAAACTGTTCATTTAAAGTCTCTGAAATTCTTTTCTCAGATGTCCTCTAGGTGTAGGTCTTTTCTACCATGCCTCCCTAAGGCTCACAAACAAGTTAAATGATTTGTCTGATCATACAGCTAATATCAGAAGCAAGATTTGAACCTGGTCTCCAAGCCCAGGTCTCCATCCATTTTACCACATTATTTCTCATGTGTGTGACATGTATGTTTGTGTTTGTATTTGTATGTGTACATACATCTAAATATCTAACATGACAGATGCATGTGGGGATAAACGGGAAGGGAAGAGAGGAGAGGATGGATGACTGGGTATAATAGTTTGGTTTTACAAAGCAGACTTGTGAATATAAAATGTATATCCGCTTTTTTGTAATCCAAAAAATTCTTCAGTTCCCCCCAAGATAAAGCTCATAGTATTGATTCTAAAATAGTTCAACAATAATCTTTTTAAAAATCATGATAATCTGCCAACAAGTGATGTACTACCAGACATGGTGACGGTAGCATTGGCCATAGGGACAGCACTGAGATGGGTTTATCTGCTATGCCATCTGACTGCCCCCAACATGGTTGTTAAGATTTCAGGGGCATAGGAACTACCATTTTGAGAATATTATCGGAAATATTGATAAGTTAACAAGCATTAAGCACCCTCTATGTGCTTTGTGCTGCTAGTTGTTGGGGATAGAAATACAAAGAATGAAAAGTTCCTTATTCTTGAGGCTTATAAGAAAAGAATCTTCCCCATCTCTGCCAACCATAACAAAACCATCCTCTTGAACCTTGGTTAGCCATGGATAGTACACTTAGGGATGCCTGGTGTTAAATCATTTGTAGACAAACTGTTGGTTTCATTATGTATCAGAGTAGTTCCCTCACTATTATCTCTTCATCACATCCACAAGGTTTTAGTTCAAGAATACAAGAAACCATTAAGATTTAAAGAAACTAATGTGCCTACCCAAGCAGTATTTTGACTTCAACTTTGAAAAAGGACATGGTTTTGAAGAGTGATAAGACCCAGGGGCAGGTAAAAAAAACATAATAGAAAGGAAAGGTGAACCTTTTTATTTCACATAATTGGGGTACGTGAGGTGTATATAAATACACAAAGGAGCTTGATCATAGATGTAAAAATTTGGGGGGTAGGAGTATGTAAAACTAAGGTTATTGGTGGGAACAGGGTGCACTTCATTAAGAAGAGTCGTCATAAAAACATGTCCTTATCCTAATGTAGCGATTAAAAGTTAAGTGGTCTTAAGGTGCCTTAGGTAATTGGGAAAATGGTTTGACAAATATTGTTTCATTATAGCAAGCAATGAGAGTTGACTTCATCGAATCCTGGGTAGTATGAACTGATTGATACAAAGTGAAATAAGCAGAGTCAGAAGAAATTAAACCGGTATAAGGACAAGATGAAGGGAAAACAATTCTGAAACTAATAAATACAAAGAATCAAGCCTCCAGGAGACCTGAAAATACTTGAAATATGCTACTCTTTTTCATTTTTTTAGACGTGGCCGTATTTTTAGACGTGGCCATAGTGTAGGTTAACCTCCACTTCCCCATTGTGGAGGAGAGAATTTGGGAGGAAGAAAGGAAAGTTAATGGGAGGCTTTGTTAGCAATAATCGTCTTAAGGAGCGTTGTAATATTTCAGATTCAATCAAGGGAAGATCAAATACATGACAAGCAGAACTTTAAAAATGAAATGAGATTTCACAATTTCATATACAGTCCTATTTTTTGCATGTTTTGATTTCTGTATGGAAACTCTCTGCTTTTTAAATGCAGCATTAAAGTTTAGCTCTTTTGGAAGACCTTTAGTGATTGGGAACCTACTGCTTTCCAAAGCATCTCATTTTGTCATGTTACTATAATGTATATTTTCTTTACAACAGATGATCTGCTCTCCAACATTTGGACCCATTGTTTCTAGTTCTGTACTGCTACTTACCCCCATTTGTTTTTTACTTTAAATAAAAATGTTTATTAAAAAAAGTACATGTAGAAAATTAAAGGAGATGGGATATTTGTAGTTAAGTCAGTTATGTCACAATTTGGGGTTTTCTTGGCAAAGATACGGGAATTGTTTGCCATTTCCTTTTCCAACTCATTTTACAGGTGAGGGATCTGAGGTTAACAGAGTGAAATGACTTGCACAGGGTCACACAGATAATAAGTATCTGAGGCTGGATTTGATAGAACTCAGGCCTTTCTGACTCTAGAGGTTTTATAACCAAGAGTAAGTACAGTAGAAAGAAAACCCTAAAGGGTGTGGCGTCAAAGAATGTCCACAATGGTCTGAGACTTAGCTGTTAAAAAGAAAAAACACCAAGGACTACTAGAAAGCCACTAATGATGTTGGGGATCAATAGAACCTGTAGAATTTAAGTTCCTTATTGAAATTTTGTACCTTTTTCTCCAGTGCCCAACATTATGCCTCAAATACATGTTTAGTTGGTGTTTGTTGAAGAAATAATGTGTTAAGACAGATGGTTAAAATGTCAACAGAAGACAGGCAGAGAGGAGATTTACTTAGCTCTTAGTTTGCTTCTGTCTTGATTCCAAAGGAATGATGTTCAATTGAGAGAGGCCACTCCTGAGGGGCAGCCGTCAGAATTAAGGAATACAGCCCCTTGAGTCTCCAGCTACTACTGGAGTATCAGGACCATCCCACATGTAGGCTAGGATGACTAGCTGTGTGGATATAGAGATAGGAAATGGGCTCCAATCATAGCCGTGATCTCCAGGAGCTGATTTCTGGAAATATGAAATGTTTGCTAACAAAGTGATACATTTTGCTTTCTCTGCCTTCTCAGAGGTTGCTGAGGTTCTTGTCTCTGAAGGTTCCTTACAACCTTTTATCTAGGATGCAATCATTCTATGATCCTAATTGAGCTGTTCATGTTGTGCACATGCAGCATTCTCTGGTGTTTGGCAGAGAAGGTCTTCTGTACTTTACCTGCTTCTGTTCAACATTTTTATCAATGATAATAATGGAAATAATTAACTCAGTGGGATAATTGAATAAAAAATTTTTTAAAAAGGAATGGCAAATTGCACACTGGCCTCTATATACCTTGTTTTAGGTCAAAGGAATTTTGAGCTCCCTTGAGAAAGGGTGGAAATCCTGGAAATACAGTGGTTTGTAAAGTTGAGCAAAGACAGAATGAATGCAGCACCAGTGTGACTGCCCAGGCTCAGTGGCTCTGAGATGGAGGATGGAGGAGACCAAGACAGGTCAGCGCTTGACAGAATTAGAATATAAAGTAATGTGTTACTGAAGAATAGATTCCTCCAAAGCTAGCATATTCCAGGTAGATATGAGTGATTCTTTGAGGCTGCAAGAAATAGTAGAACAAAAGATTGAAAAGTAGGACAAAGTGTAAGAGCTTATATTTAAAGAAAAAGCAAGGGGCGGCTGGGTGGTGCAGTGGATAAAGCACTGGCCCTGGATTCAGGAGGACCTGAGTTCAAACGTGGTTTCAGACACTTGACACTTATTAGCTGTGTGACCCTGGGCAAGTCACTTAGCCCCAAAATTAAAAAAAAAAAAAAAAGCAAAACATCTCGGCCTGAAGAGAGACGAATGACTGATAATTTTACGAAGAAGTCATTGTTTGGATTCTCTGAAAACCATGGTTTAAAAAAAATATAGAACAGCGTTTCAAAAACTTACAAATGAAAATTGGCCAGACCACAAAAAAGTAAAGGTAGAATCCACTAATAACTGCCTGAAAGGAACTCCCAAAAGAAGAGGGTTAGAAAGTAATAGCCAAAAGTAAGAGCTCCACTCACCAAAAAGAAAACTCTGGAATTCACCCAGACAGAAGCAGTTCATAAACCGTGGCTCTGTGATCCGGGTGAAAAAGTCCTAGAACCTGACCTTCTATTCGAGATCATAGGCAGCCTTGGAAGATAGCATTTGAAGAGATAAAAGCCTGTAATGAGGACAGTGTGACTCTACAGGGGAAGGGACCTTTAATGGAATAGTAAGTAAAATATCTCCGAGGCCAATTTCTTTGAGCACTTGGAAAGATCTGTATGACTAATTGTGCAGTCAGTTGTTCCTAGGGTGAAGGAGGAGAAAGAAGGGAGGCCTACGTTAGTGTGGAATGAAGACTCAGTAGCACTGCTATGAAACTATGATACAAAGTAGTTGGCTAACATTTTCATGATCTAGAGAGGAAGATCCATGACTGGGCTAGGGGTCAGAAGACATAAGAAAACTAATATAAGTTGGGAAATGCTCACTACAATTTCATGAATGTCATGGAGATATTCAAGTATAGAGGTAGGTGACTCTTGTAAGTGATGAAATAGAAAGGATTCCTAAATTGGATAGGAAGTAGCCATTCCTTAGTAGATAAGTTATGAAAATGTATATGAAGAGACACATCAATCTGAGCAGAAAAGGGCTCTGCATCAGAGGTGGCAGACCTACTGACCACAAAACTCCAAGTACAATGGGAATCCCACTGAAGGGTAGTTTATTTATTTTTTTTATTTTTTGCTGGGCAGTGGGGATTAAGTGATTTGCCCAGGGTCACACAGCTGGTAAGTGTCAAGTGTCTGAGGCTAGATTTGAACTCAGGTCCTCCTGAATCCACGGCCAGTCCTTTATCCACTGTGCCACCTAGCCACCCCAATTTTTTGCATTTTTACAACAAACATTTTTCCCAGTTACATGTAAGGGTACTTTTAAACATTCATTGTCATAAGATTTAGAGTTCCAAATTTTTTCCCTCTCTCCTTTCTTTCTGCCTCGTGTTTCGCCCCCCCCCCCCCCCCCCCATGGCAACCAGGTTATATATGTACAATCCACAAGTGCTCTTTTTATCAGTTCTTTCTATGGGGGTGGATAGTAAGCTTCGTCAATAGTCCCTTGGGATTGTCTTGGATTATTGCATTACTGAGAGTAGTTAGGTCATTCACAATTGTTCAAGTCAGTTGAAGGCTCATAGGTGTCTCATTTTTCTTCAGCTTTTTTCAGTTTTTTCTTTCATATCCATCAGATTGGCAAAGATGGCCAGAAAAAGGCAAAGTGATTCATGAAAATAGGTGCACTTAATGCAGTTTTGGAGTTGTTTGTAACTCTGTTCTAAACTCATTAGGTTATGGGTACCCCACAAAGCTTTGACAGTTCTAGGCCTGTACCTCAAAAAGAATCCTCATGTCCTAAACCCCCTGTATTAGCTCTTTCTGTTTTAATAAAATTGGAGACTTGGGATTATATGGCACAAATAATGAAGGGGACAGTTTCAGAGAAACCTTGAAAACTGTATGAACCTAATGGAGGGTGAAGAGAACAGTTCAGGGGAATGATTTGTCCAGTAATAGTCTTGTAAAGAAAAACATCTTTCAAGCCATGTTCCTCCCCAAACACAGGATTCAGAAAGTTTCCTTATGTGGTATGGCTTTCTGTCGTACGCACATTTATTATAAAGGCTTTTGTTTGCTTTCCTCAGGATAGGGGTTGGACTTGGGTCAGAAGGACCTTTGTCACCAGAATTTAAAAAATGAGGGAAAAGTTCCCTCATGTGATTATTGTTGTTGTTGGTTTTTTCCATATTTACTTCCTTTAAATTCTGCTGGATTTCCACATTTTCCTGTCCTACTCTCCGTTACACGACACATGTGGAAATGCTTATTTTATTTGGTGTTATATTTCAAAAAAGTTTTAAGCAAGACACTTTGGATCTACCATGTTGAATGTATTATATGGTCAAGTCAAATTACATTTTTAAGCACTTACTATGTGTTAGGCATAACAAGATGTAGTGGGATTTTTGTTTTTGGTGAGGCAGTTGGGGTTGTGACTTGCCTAGGGTCACACAGCTAGTAAGTGTCAAGTGTCTGAGGTAGGATTTGACTTGGTAAAGAAGAGTGCTTGTGACCCAGATGTTTGAGACTTTCCATAGGTAGACCATTGCAGGGGGAGTGAGAAGTCTGCCTTCAGTTGGAGGCAGTTATAAGAACATAAACATTCCCCCTGTACAATGCCCTCCCTCTGTCCAAGATGTTCATGGGACCCTGTGGGCAGGTTGATGACTGTGGACGTCATGCTAAAATCACAATTTTAAATGCACACAATAAGATAAATAGGCTTCAAAAGTGACCCTTGTTTGAGAATCTCTTCCATCCCTAAAGCACTTTTCTCTGGAGCCGCTGTAAGGTTTGACATAGTCATTGCCCCAGATGCTATTCAAATGCAATTGTGCCTTCCAGATTCACGCTGGTGCAGAAGCACACGGTGGAATTTAACCAGGTTGCCATGGCGAATTCCGATGGATCAGAAGCCATGCTGAACAGAGTCATGACGAAGGATAACATTGGCGTGGCTGTGGTTTTAGAGGTCCACAAAGAATTATTTGGAGCAGGTGAGACTTCAGGGAACATCACAACTGATTGGTTCATTATGTTAGATTTCAGTTTGTGATCAAATTTCTGGTGCGAACAAAATGACATTTTATGAGGGAATAGAAGACTGGCTAACAAGGGTGGTGGAAGAGGTCCTTCGAAAATGGGACCAAATTCAGAAAACATGAGCATTCCCTTTTGTAGCTGCATTAGCTTACGGTTTTCAGTTTAACCCTGTATGTTCAATTACCTTTTTTGGTGAGTCACTCTTTTTAGGTCTTTTAACTCACTGCCCTTCTGAACTGGTTGCTTGCTTTGCCCTTCTTCCTGCTACCTAGCTTTTGATTGCCTTCTAAAGATCACTGGGAATGGTTGGGCAGGAAAAGGGAAAAGAGAAACACCTTTTGTTATTTATAAGTAGCAAGTTGAAACGTCCCATAACCTTCTCTGTCTGATGTTAGCCTTTCTCTCAGTTTAGCTAAGTGAGAGTTCAAACTTTTTTCAAGTTTTTTTGGGGGGGGGGGCGGGGCAGGCAATGAGGGTTATAAGTGAGTTGCCCAGGGTCATGCAGCTAGTGTCAAGTGTCTGGATTTGAACTCAGGTCCTCCTGACTCCAAAGCCGGGGCTTTATCCACTGAGCCACCTAGCTGCTCAAGTTGAGTATTCTTTATGCAAAATTTCACTCATAAATGTGTTCTAGTAATGCATCTGAATTACTGGATCTCTGATCAGTGCTTTTAATCTTAGCCATTTCCATGTCCATTAGTTACTTATTATGGTTTGCTTTGCGCAGTATCAATTGATATCAGTTGTACATTTCTTTGAATTCTTAATATTCATTGGTTATTTTCTAGCACAGTTTCAGGCCCTAGCTTTCACATATCAGTTTCTTTGGGCATTCGGCTGTGAGTAGACAGATTAAGGCCCAGTTCGGTTTTATAATGGAGCTGGAATGGATTATAAAACTTACCGGATTCAAACCTCATTTTATAGATAAGGAAACTGAGGTGTAACACTTCTGCTCACAGATAAGTGGCAAAGCAAGGGTTTGTCCTTTGGGATCATGACTTTATCCCACATACCAAGCTCCTTCTACCTCTTCTGATTGATTGTAGGTTTTTTTGCTTCTAAAAAAGGTGCTGTTTGAAAATTTGTTCTTTGGGACTTTTTTTTTTCTCCCATTGACCTAAATGCCCAATAATGGAATTTCTGGGTTAGAGGTCACAAACATGCTACAATGGTACCTGTGGTTGTCATATTGTACGAGTGGTTTGACCAGTATTGTTAGCCTTAGGGCACCATTTGTATTCTCATTTATGGGGGTCCCTTTTCATTTGTCACATCACCCTATTTAGATTATTAGTGAATATGTATGCACAAGAACTTTATGGAAATCCTGTTTATTGGCATTCTTACATGTCTATATATGCGTATGTGTGTATGTATATATAGATGTATAGATATAATTTAAGCTATTAAAATGATATGAACAGCTTAGCCAGTGGAATTTTATAATTGGGTATCAATATTTTATCCCTACACATGTACAGTGCACTGTATGGGATGAGACTTTTTTTTATGAATGGGATCTTTTTATTATGGAAACAAAAGTCCTACTTTGGTGGTTCAAGACGCGTAGACTAATATACTATGATTCTCTGTAAACCTATATTCTAAATTAGTTTATCCATCCAGTCTGTGACTGGATTTTTTTTTTTAACTGTATTGTATGTTTGGAGGCACGTGGATTGTTACTTAGCAAAGTTTGAGTCCTAAGATGCCATAAATAGTAATTAAAACAATTTGCCACTATTGGTTTCCAGAACATTATTTCCCAGAGCAAAATTCCCTGGCATTCAGCAGTTCTGATTTGAAAACATGCATTTTCACTGTTGAAGAAGGAAGGTAGAAATTAAATAATTCAATGAATGAGAGTAGTCCAAAAGATCTCAATAGGTATTTTTGAGAAACCTTTGGATACCAGTTGTTTGGATATTGTACTATTAAATGTCCATAGGGATTGTGACGTTTTTGTTTCTGTCTTTTTCAAATAATTGAATTTAGGTATGAAGCCTATTCATGCTGTGGACAAACAGCTACTTATTGTGGCAAATGCCCATATGCATTGGGATCCAGAATATTCTGATGTGAAACTCATTCAAACTATGATGTTTGTCTCGGAAGTAAAAAACATCCTGGAGAAAGCCTCTAGTAGACCTGGTAGTCCATCTGCAGACCCTAATTCCATCCCGCTGGTGCTATGTGCGGATCTTAATTCATTGCCAGATTCAGGTATTTATGACATGTCTCAGCTTTGCCATAAATGTTGCCTTTACTTTTGGTTAATCTAGATACAGATATGTCTATATCTGGAGAGATGTTTCATCTTCCATATCATTTAGGTCTCTGGTATAATGGTTAACTGTTGTGTACTTTGAAATCAGAGGGCCATTAAGAAAATTTTCTGCTGGGCAATAAAACTTTTATCTTCTGTAAAGTAATTTAGAAGCCTTTATTTAAAGAATTTGATTGGATCCTTGGAATATATCATTTAAAGAATTTAAATTTAAATGTAAAAATTTTAACCCTGAGTGTTTTGCTGATTAAACCTATGACATAAAAGCAGTATTTTGGGTGGTTTTCTTGTTAGCTATTACTAAGTACTTATTTATTGAATGTCAGATCCAAATATGGTACCAGTTCCTCAGGAGGAAGTTTTTGTTTTTGTTTTTGTTTTTGTTTTGTTTTGTTTTGGGTTTTTTTGGGTGAGAAAATTGGGGTTGTGACTTTCCCAGGGTCACACAGCTAATAAGTTTCAAGGGTCTGAGACCAGATTTGAACTCAGGTCCTCCTGAATCCAGGGCCACTGCTCTATCCACTGCGCCACCTAGCTGCCCCGAGGAGGTTGTTTTTTAAAAATTTGTGTTTAATACTTTATTTTCCCCCAATTACATGTGCAGTCATGAAAAACATTTTTTGCATTAATCATCATGTGAAAGAAAACAGACCAAAACCTCAGGATAAAGCAAGTTTTTAAAAAGCATGCTTCTGTCTGCATTGAGAATTCATAAGTTCTTTCTCTGGAGATGGATAGCACATTTCATTTTAAGTCCTTCACAATTGATCATTGTACAATATTACTGTCCATGTGTACATCGTTCTTCTGAATTTACTTTGCATCAGTTCATATAAGTCTTTTCAGGTTTTTCTGAGCATCCTGCTCAGCATTTCTTCTAGAAAAATAGTATTCCATTACAATCATATACCACAACTCAATTTCCCAATTGAAGGACATCCCCTCATTTTACTGTTCTTTGCCACCACTAAAAGAACTGCTATAAATATTTTTGTATATGTAGGTCCTTTCCCCCTTTTTTTTCCTTTAAATCTGTTTGGGATGCAAACCTAGAAGTGATATTGCTAGGCCAAAGGGTGTGTGTAGTTTTATAGCCCTTTGGGCATAGTTCCAAATCGCTCTCCAGAATGGTTGAATTAGTTCACAACTCTACCAACAGCACATTAGTGTTTTAATTTTTTCACATTCCCTCCATCATTTTAGCAGGACAATGTATATATAAGCCATCTGTAACAGCCAGTTTCTATGGATATGAATTCTTTGTCTTGATTCCAATGCAATTTAAGTTCCATTTAAAAAATGTTTTTTTCTGTTGGTGTATATTAAGTTAACCCATAAATTTTGAGGGAAATGCTGTGTTTGTTAATTTTTAGCTTACTAATAAATAGCCTATTCTGTATAATTGCCCATTTATTAGATAATAGACATGTTGCTGGCTAAGCTGAGTCATAAAATAGAGGCTGGTTTCTCAGCCTTCAAGAGAAAAAAGAACCTTGTCTTCTTCCTTGCTGTAAAATTTTTTTTGCGTAGATGATTTGAGGTTGTATTGTGTGTTTGGCATGTTACTTCCACGAATGGTTAGTGCCAGAATACATATACACCTCTTTCAAGAGGTCCTTTTTGGCAAAACTCTGAAAACACTGGGAGAAAGCTTGAGTGAGCATTGTTTTGTTAGTCTAGTCGTGGTTCTACTTCCAGCCTGGGGAATCACAAGAAACCTGGGGCATTTCCAAGACTGCTCTGGGCTTGCTCTTAAATACACTTGTCCCACCCCTAGGTTCAGCTGAAACCACTGTGAACCAAGTTTGTTCATCTTGCTAACTCTGTGCTGGGGTTGGTTATGAGATGGGCAGCCCCTTGTGAAAGGACAGAAATAGAAATGGTAGCCTTCCTTTGTTCCCTCCACCAGGTGTTGTGGAATATTTGAGCAGTGGAGGAGTAGCCGACAACCATAAGGATTTTAAGGAACTGCGCTATAACGAGTGTCTCATGAACTTCAGCTGTAGTGGGAAAAACGGTACCTCAGAAGGAAGAATCACGCATGGCTTCCAGCTCCAGAGCGCCTATGAAAATAACTTGATGCCTTACACAAATTATACCTTTGACTTTAAAGTGAGTGACAACTTTGGGCTTGGCATGCAAATTTTTTATGCTTATGCACGTGTCCTGAAAGATAAGACTTTACATTATTGTGTTTGGCCAGATTGCATGTGAGAAACTTCAGATTCGTGGGCCACAAATGAGGCTAAAATTGCAAGGAATGACTTGGATAGCATTTTAAAACTTTATGCTGAACCTTCAGTTATTCAGATTTAAAATAACTGGTACCTTGATAGAATGGTGGAAACCCCTAAATTGAGGAATAAGCAGCTTAGAAACATAATTTTGACATAGCTTCAGGATTGCCTAAATAAGATCCTTTTTCCCATTTAGCCCTTACATGTGCTCACAGAATTTGATCCAACAACACCTACACCCCAAAACTAAACAAAATAAAACAAAACCAAAAAAAACCCTGGCATTTTTTCCCTTTACGCACCCCCTCTGCTCTCAGATTTGTTCCAGTGAGGACAAGAAACGTTTGAGACTTGACTCAACTGTTTTTACTTCTCCTTTGAAATGTCAGGTTTTTACTCCTCAAGTTATTTTTGAGTTAAATCAAAAGTGATAACAGATTATTTCAGATGTGGTTTCTAGAATGTGTTCATTTGGGGCAGGGTATGGAAAACCCCAACAAATAAAATGTTTATTTCCTATAGCTAGAAGAGATCATAGCATGGGTACTATTCTTGGGTAATGGATGTCAGTATATCCATTGTTATTTATCCTCCCCAGCCCTGAAGTCCTTCTTACCAGCACACTCCTAACTTCCAGGAGAAACTTGGAGAAAGATTTCAGTCACAGTTTGTCCATAGTTGTCACTAAACTTGTAGAACGCCTGCTGTCTCTCAAAGTGCATCTGGTAGGAGTATGTTTAAAATAGAAGGAGAGGAAGTTTTAAGATATCCAGCATAGCAGTGTTGAAAAGAAAGAAAGTGATTTCTGAATTGGGTCCTTTTTAGCTTTTTACCCTTTTTATTATTGAGCAATCATTCTTCCATGTTCAAAAGGTTATCAAATTCAAACCTGTCCTTATTGCCTTTTTTTAAACTTAATATTAGGATAAAGTTGTAAAATTATATGGAGCAATTATAGAGATTATTCATTGAAAGCAGTGAATTATTCTCTTTTTTTATGTTGAGGCAGTTGGCTTTAAGTGACTTGCCTAGGGTCACACAGCTAGTAAGTGCTAAGTGTCTCAGGCTGGATTTGAACTAAGGTCTTCTTGACTCCAGGGCCAGTGCTCTATCCACTGCAGCAGCTAGCTGCTGGTTTGAAAACAGTCAGGAAGTTAAATAATGCAAGCACCAGACATGGTGTTTAGTGATAAAATCAGCTGGTCCAGACAAAAGAAGATTCTGTCCTTCCCCAGTGAGAGAGAGAACACTGTAGACTCACTCCTTCTTCTGGTCTAGACTCCTCCCATCATGTTTTATGTGTATGGAAACATTGCCCTGAAAGGCGGTGCCCCATGTGGCTTTGGAGTTTGTGGGACCTCATTTCAGAGAAGAAGGGGATTCCACAACAACTTTCCACCCCAGTGTGAGCTAGTTCTGGACGCAGGTCTTAGAAGCCCTAATACAAGCTGCTTCTCAGCATTCAGTGAGTACCTCCAGTGTAGTGCGTGTGTCTAATGGCTGGTCATAGACCCAGCACTGTCCCACATGCCATGTGGGAGCCAGGAGGTCCTGCAGCCATTGGGCTTCCTCGTAGTCATTGCTATTCAGTCTGGAGCTATTTGGATCCTACTTTTATTATAGGCATTGTGATGGATAGCATAGACTGATTCCCCCAAGCCAGGCTTCAGCCTGGCATCTATTTGGAGAATTATACCCACTCCGTAGCATTGTTTATAATATATACCTGCATACATATGGATATGTGCACATGCTATTTGAAACCCAGCTGTGCCTTTCTGCGTTTCTAAACACTGATTGGAAGTAGTTTGATAGATGACTTGACTCTTTGCCATGTGATAAAGTGGAAAGAACCTTTAGTCATCTCAGGATGAGCGTAAACCTCCCTGTATATGATGTTGGGCAGCTGATAAGTCTCCCCAGGCCCTTAATATCTTTGTCTGTATTTGTAATAGGAGGGAGTTGGATTAGACAGGCCCCTTCAGGTCTCAGTCTAGGATCTAGTTTACTTTTTTCAAATTACAAATTTTTTATAAACAAACTTGCTAGTTTCACCAGCCAGGCTTACAGGGCTAGATGTGCTTGTGTAAATATAGCTATACCCAGTTTCTGAAGATGTAAAGCTTTGTAGTTAAAAATTTGGTGGTGTCATGTAAAAAAAAAATCTCCACATTGGAAAATCTAAAATGTCTTTGAGCCCCTATTCTAAATAAGAGATGCTGTAAATTCAGTTTGCTCTAAGAATTGTGTATTGTTTTTGTATCTTGTGTTGGTTTTATTTCAAAGCCTGTTTTTGTCTCCCCATCCCCTACCCCAATCTCTTTACAGGGTGTGATTGACTACATTTTCTATTCCAAGACTCATATGAACGTGCTTGGTGTCCTGGGGCCTTTAGATCCTCAGTGGCTGGTTGAGAACAACATCACTGGGTGTCCACACCCGCACATCCCTTCAGACCACTTCTCACTGTTAACACAACTTGAACTCCACCCTCCCCTCCTGCCTCTCGTCAATGGTGTTCACTTGCCCAATCGGAGGTAGTGGCGTCCAGCCCTGCCGAGGCGGGGATCTATGGACCTGTACAGTTGTAAATCAAAGTGTGTAGGAGTGAAGTATGGCCATCCTTAAGCTGCTTCTTCAGGCTCCTTTCATTATGTGTTTGCTATAAGATTTTGCACATTTTGGTGCATAGTGGTATCATTTGGCACTAGGGCTGGAACCAAAGTATTGCTCCCTTTCTGCGTTTTTAATTTAGTGTGTTTTAAATATTGGGCCTGTTTCGTATTCTTATTAAAGAGTTAGCTTTCGTAGTGGAGAAATGATCAGTTGAAGGTCCAACAGTATGTATTTATTGCTCCAAGAAGCATTTTCTGCCTAATTATATAAAAATGAGCTATCCATCTTTTAAAATAAAATGTTTTCTTTTAATTACATTAAGAAAATTGGAAAATGGAACGGTTTCTCTTGCAAGGAAATGCTTGTTCTTTACTACAAACCGGTTTGCCTCTCCAGCTCACTCTGCACATTAGTATATCATACTTAACGTAAATACATCTGTGTGTGTACGTATCTATGTATATAACTGTGATCTACACACACAAATACACGCTTTGAAAATAAAGCGCTTAATAGTACAGTGTTTTGTTGGGCAAACTTTCTGGCATTTTGGGACGAACACAAATAAGACCCCCTTACCTGTTATACATTTGTAGGTCTTAGGTTATTGGTGAGACCTAGAGCTGTCTCTCAACTTGATTACTGGGGAAACAGTGGGAAATACACATTGCCACATGGCTTGAAAATAAAATTTGATCCGTTTGATGGTGGAGTGCATACTTCCTATAGATGGCGATTTTTTTTGTCTAGTCCTATCCAACTTTTTTTTTCCTCCTTGCTTTGCTGCATAGCAGACCTTGAATATCAAAAGCGTTGCCAATATGACCTATCGGCCATCTCCCTGACACAGCCAGAGACCTCAGGTTCAAGAGGACAACGATCCAGTCACAGGAATGCTAGGCATGGCCCAGGGTGTATATATAATGAGGAAGTAGCCGCCAGGTGACCTCTTTGGTTTAAGAAGGATTTGGGGAGATTTACAACAGGGAGAGTAGCTCCAGACCATGCCTTGGATTATTTTTCCTGACCCTAGCTGCCAAATAACCATCATATGCTTTTACAAAATCCTTGTTTCTGTTCTCTGTCAGGGTTGAATTAAGAAGCTGCTGGTTCGTTCCCGACTGTTGATGCTCTTTAAATGTGTGATTTATGCCCAGGCGGGGCCAGTGCAAAAAAAACACCTGTGCCTCAGGAGGCAGTAAACATAATGCAATTTTCTGGGGGGTGGGGGAAGAATTAGTTGGCTGTTTGATGTTAATTATGGCACAGTAATAGGAAAAGGTCGTGTCTGTGTTTTTAAGTTTTTCTTTATTCTGCTTTTTTGCTGCTATAAGAGTTTCCTGAAATTTATATTTTAAACTTTTCATGCACTTTACTGTTTCTAGTCTCAAAATGTGATATTTTTATTAAACAAAAAATTTTCCATTATGTGAGTGAAACTTTAAAATAGCCTATATTTGTCTCTCCGTATAAAAACATGTAGGTCAAAATTTAAATTAATTAGTTTTAAATATATATATATATATATATATATATATATATATATATATATATATATACAATTTGTTTCTTCCAGATCTGATATCTTAGGCTGTTTTATTAGTCTTGAAATGATGCATTTCCTTTGTTTTATAATAATTTAATCCATAGTAAATTAATCAGGCTACATAAAAATATTATTCCCTGATGGGTTTATTTTTGTGGGAGGAGGGTTGGTGGGATTATGTGATGTCAGCTGTGGGATTGCATCGGATGGTTTTGCTGAAGCTTAAACTCCCTTTTCAAAAGTGCCTGGTGATAGAGGCCTTGTCTGTCATCTGTTAAAATTGGACGTCGTCGTAGCTGAGTGAAGTTGGATGTAAATAAACTATTATTTTAAAAATGTTATAGCACCAAAAAAAATCCTTAAGATAACAGATTTTCCAGGTATCCCTTCTTATATACCTCAAGCATTCAACATCTTAGCCATGCAAGTAATTGAGAGTAACTAAAGTATAGTACTGGAAAGTAGAATAGCATGAAAAACTTAATTTTGTGGACATTGCCTTTTTTCATCAGCTCCTGTATCTTGTACTTTGGGTGGCTTTTCTGCTCTGGAGGTATGCACTAACAAAACACTTTTACTCCTTTCATAGACGCATGTTAATTAGCAATGTGAGCAATATTTCCTACCATACTTCACTCCCAATATTTTTGAGATGTTTGTATAAAATGGAATTTAACGTTCACCTATGATTGTATATGAACCACAGAGGAGCCCATTTATTAATAATAAACTTTTTTAATAGTTAAATGTTATGGGGAAAATAATAAAAAAACTGGGAAACATTGTAAACAGCTTAAGTTTATTTTGTGTATGACCGAGGCACTCTGTTGCAGGAAGGTGTGTAATTGGGTTCTCTCTGCTTCCAAATGCACTCATTCAGACCATTTATTATCCTGTGTAATTTTTAACACGGTTTGAGTAGATGTGTAGCAACTCATGTTGAAATGGGTAAATTGTATTATGTTTTTGGTGGCACACATGCCCTTGGGACCTGATATCCCAAGCTTCATGTGTACGGTTTCCCTTTAGTCCCTCACTACCCTAAACCCACAAACCCCTTGTCCTAATAAGTTCCCTTTGTAAAAGGAGTAGTATCTGTTTTGAGCTACCTGTTCAGGTGATCAGAAATGCTGCTGTCCTCAGTGTTGTCTTACTAAAATACAATGTAGGTCCTTTGGATCTTTGACAGTACCTAGTGTAAAAGAAGAGAATGACAAAACGTGTGTATTCTCTGGAAGTAAAACATACACCCAGATGCTTTCCAGTTTTTCGAATAAAAGAGCTTTTATGCCATTGAGCTGCAGATCTTCTGAAGAGACGAAAAATTGGGGCATTTTTAGTTTGTGATTTATGCTTTTTTAAGTTGTCAGATGTGGTTTCAAAGTGTATCTGATAGAACACAGTGTTTGGGAAAGGGAAATTGTACCATTTGCCATCATTGGTCATTTAAGAGCATGTAGCATCACCATATCTATTGGGCCTCAGTGCCCACCTCATAGCTTTATTCATTGTAATGGGGAATATCGCAGCATCCTCAGGACTGACATCTGAAAAAGGCTCATGTCCTTATACTGCTCCTTGCTTGTTGACTTTGTTTTTTAAAAATGTGCCTGGTGTCAACTTTTAAGCAACAGCACTGCCTAAAAGCAAGCAGAGAAAAGAATCCCAACACCATTCTATATAGGCAACTTTTTAAAATTCGATATAGAAAATCGGTTAAAGATTTACAATGTTTTATGTAAAAAAGAATTTTGTATGAAGTAGCTAAATATTTTCATTTCATTACTTTGATGTAAGGAGGGTGAGCATTTGATATCACACATTGAAGTCAGGGATGGCACAATGCGTTCTGAGACCAGCTCCTTCACCCCCTCTACCCAATTTGCCTTGTTCTAAGCTTCTCTTGTTAAAATTCCTTTCACAAGCAGATATTTAATTTTACTAATAAGCATCCTTTGTAAATGTTTTAGAAGCCGCTGTGTGCTTTTTAGTTTTCAGAAATATAAAATTCCAGTTCTTGACCCCCGACTCCTGAAAATCAAATCACAAAGAAACAAGGAATGGAAGATAATGAAGGCTCATATCACTTGGTTCCATAGTGACTTTGTTAGATAGAGGCTGTGGCACAGAAAACCAGAAAGCCTACAAATATTTTAAAACCATATCTAGTAATTTTGTTACTAGATGAGTAAAATTTGAAATTGACGTTTACAAGGTTTCTGAAATCACTAGTACATTAGACATACATTAATCAAATAGTTGGGGCAAGGGAGAATAGCATAGAAAACAGTGGATGGGACAGTGTTAATTAAATGCATAGAAAATGATGGCTAATCAAGTCATGCCTAATTGAGGGCCAGCTTTTTGTTTTTATTTTCAAAAGCAATATAATTTACTAGTATATTTATGTTTTATCCAGTCAGAACTATTATGGCAGTTTTTTAGAGTAAGTTACTGATTCAGTAGCAATGTCACAGGATGGAGCAAAGAACTTACAGAATTATGTGGAAATAACCCTTTTGAAATATGTGAATTCTCACATACCTCCCTTTCTGTTTTATATCACCTTTCTGATAGTTGAAGATAACTTTTTTCCAAAGAATAAGTAGAAAACTCAGATAATTGCATATATTTCAATTTATTGGCATATCTATCCTGTATCTGACCAACTACAAATGGAAAGAGAAAAATAAAACCTGTGTGACTGCCAATATAGAAGCCTTCTCACTGTTAAATGCTTAGAATGCTCTATAAACAGTACGTTAACATGTTTCATTCAAGTTAAGAAATAATGAAATTGGTACATCTTGTCCGGAAATAATCTGCTTTTCAATCTTTTCAAAAGCAAACCCTACTGCCCATAGTAAGGATTCTTTTCTTGTCTCTCTTCACAAATTGAGTTACCATAAAAAAAAAAAATGTAGGGCAAGGGGGTAAAAAGATCCCCTTTGACCCTGCATGGCCAACATTATCTCGGAGCCATTTTATCGAGTGAGTAGATCTTTCAGGAGCATAGTAAAATGTGGGAACGATGAAGAGTCTAGCTAGATGTAGTGGTGCTTTCATAAAATTCACCAGTAACTATTGGTCTCAGTATTCTATTTCAATCAGCACGAGCCTATAGCAGCCTATTAGTAGCCAAACATTTCTGAGAACAAAAAGTTTCTTTTTCAAAAATAATTCCCGAGACCGTTTGTGCCTAGCAAATACTAGCAGCATACATGACACACAATACAAAAAGCACCTGAAATGGGAGGAGGAGGTAAAATTCTCAAGTGGGAATTTATTTCAGGAGTCTGGCAATGGCGAGATGTGCCAAGTGATGTGATTCTTTGGGTCACATTATGTATGAGCTTACAGAATTCCCAAGTCATAGTAGCTCTGCTTCTAATGCTTTGTTATTGGTGTTAAATGATTCCCAAGCTTTTAAGTGATAACCTGCTTTGCATCTATTTTCTTTCTAAAGAGTAACGATCACGGTGGCCCTTTCTTAAAGTGACACTTGTTCATCCTTTTTTGACATTTTAAAAATTTTAAATTAATAGTGTGGGTTTTTATTTCTTTCAAGCAATTAGTGGTGTTTTGTGCCATGTTTCCTTAGTTTGTGATTTTCTGAATTTATAAGATTGGCGGTGGTGATGTGTTTTAATAAGCTTTGGCTTTGCTTCTTTACTGGGCAGTCCTGATATGTTGTTATTAGTTTCAGTGTGTGAAACAGTGTCTGGTTTATATTCACTGGAAACTACACTATCCTTTCTCCTTGCTTAACTTGCTAAGAATAGATTTCCTACCTGTGAAGTCCCTAAGCAGTGCTTTGCTGGCTGGGGGAGTGTCATGGTTTCAGCCCCTGTAGCCCTGCATCTGGACTCCTGCATTACTGCACACTGGGATCCGAGGTTGTTCAGTGTTGTAAGTGGCAAATTCTTCAACACCAGCAGCACTGAGAAGTGCACTATGGGCATTCGTACAGTTGTCCAAATGCAGGCCATCTTCTTGCATTCAGGAGCTGAAGATTAGATTCCCTAGGGCTTATTGGTAGGTTTTTGAAAGCAGTGAATGGTTGTTTTTTTTTTTTAATATTGTTTTGGTTTTGTATTTTTGGGATATGAGTGTGTGTTTTTCTTGCTGAAAAAAAGGCCAGGCACTGGAAAAACAGAACCACGAATCAACTTTTTTCCTCCATTGTGATCTTTTCCAACTCTTATTTTTTAAAAAGTGCCAACAGATTGTCCCCATGAAGCCAGCTGGCCTCTCCAACTTCTTACCATTCTGTGTGAGGGGAAAGGGGACCTTTCTTTTTCATTGCCTAGCATTGAAGAATTCATGTTGTGCACAATTGTCATTTTTGTGGATTGTAAAGTGTTGTAACTTTAGGGGAGCTAATGGTTGGAAAGCCAAGCACAGAAGAACTGAGTAAGGTTTTTCATTTGTTTTTACAGTTTACAAAGCACTTGCAGAGTCTAATGACTTAGTACTCCAAAATAAAATGTAAAGGTTTTTAAAAGTTATGCTTTGATTTTTAGGGGGAAAAAACCCACCCCGATTTGTCATAAAATGTTGCAGTAATGTTTTAAATGTTAGCTTTTCTTTTTAAAAAAATGGAAATAAAGTTGAAGTGCCATGTAATTGTAGCTTGGTAGTTTTCTCTGTTAAACAGAACGGTTCTGTGGGGCTCTCACTTCAGTACTCGGTGTCATCTCTGGAGAAACAGTATTTCTACTTTTTTTGTTGAACACTCAGACTAAATCACCAGCTGCTTTATTTTTCTATTTATTATATTTATCCAGTTGATGAGGTTTCGAAACTATTGACCACGCTGATCAACCAAGGTATTTTTCACAGTGGATACTGTACAATGTGTGAGTGCAAGAAGACACAGTCGGTTGTTGATCTTTTTTATCATTAATGTGAAAGACTAAACAAAAAGCCTTTTCAATCTTGTGGCAGCTCAGAAGGGAGGTGCTTATGAACCTTAACTACTCTGTCAGATGACAATGCATTTCTTTTTTTTTTTTTTTCCTTTTTGGAGATCGGGTACTGCTCACACGCTGTCTAGGGCTAAATATCTGCTTGTTCCCTCGCACCCGTGTACCCCCCTCTGTCCCTGCCCTCTTCTCACCCTGTAGGCAATAAATGGCCGTTTTGCAACTGCACACTCTTGGTCTCCATTTTTTGTTGCTTCTCTTTTTCTGCGTTGATGTCTCTTCCCGAATAGGCCGTGATTCAGGCCTAGTGGAGAATTTTGGCAACCACAGAAAACCCAGGTGATGGAATGTCAGTGGATTCCAGGGGTGGGTGGGTGGGTGGGTGGACTCACCCTCTGTTGCATTAAGGTTTGTGTTACTTTATTTTCTGACTGGAAATCACAGTGGTTATTTTTTAAGAAGCTATGCTTATGGTATAATTAGAAGCAGCTGGGTGCATGGCAGTGGATAAAGTGCTAGACTTGGAGACTTGGGGTTAAGTCCTGTCTCAATGAGCAAATGTGTGTCTTTAAACAAGCCACTTCAGACTTATAAAATGGACCTACTTCACCACTGTTCTGAAAAATGAAATCATTTGTGGGAAACCTTTTGTGAAACTAATGTGCTATTATGTTAGATATTTTTGTTAATTGTCCTAACTACAACACTACTCCATACTTAAGTGATAGAGTAGTTATGAGAAAAAATAATAGATCATTCCTTGAAAAATCTTTACACTGCATAGGAAGAAATAACGGTTTTTCAGAATCAGCCTTAGCATGGCTTAATTTGGAGACCCTTCCCTCTTCCATATTGCCCCTTTGTACTGCAGGGCCAAATTTAATATGGGGAAAGTTAATTGGGCGGCTCGCCGTAATAGTGCATTTTAGAAAAATAACGAGGGACCTCTAGGTTTCCTCCCCTCCTAACTGCTTTTTTTTAGTTATTTCTCCCAGGCCAATAAGAAAGGAACACAACAGCTTCTTTTCCACAAACAAATGAGGTGTCACTGAATGGGAATAAAATACACAGCAAAGGTGAAATTAATAAAGTCAAGGACAAGGGGATAGGGAAAAAGGAAAATGGATAATCTCCCTGGCTCTGACAAACAAAAACCCAAACTCACTTGGAGCTCAGCTAATTCAAAGGGCTGCATTTAACTCACCACCAGGGGTCTGTAATTTTTGTGGGAATCAGCCAGCTTCAAGGCCTGAGACAGAATGTGTTACTACTTCCTGTTGGTCCCCTTTTGTACCTTGATCTCCCTGGGCCAAAGGGGAGGTCCTTCAAGTAGTATGGCTGAGACTGGTTCCCTGTTGATGACACAGTCCACAGCTTCTGAGGATACTCCTCAGGGTTGGCCAAGTTTAAACTAGGTGGCTAACAGGGCAGGCCAGGTGTGGCTAAAATCTAAGTGGGTACTTAGTAGTTTCTCATTCATACCCAATTCAAACTCTGCAGACCCCTGGGTGTCTGCCAAATTCCATTATTTTACCACAGTACCTAGGGCATTTGAGTCAATGACTTAGATAATATGCCCCATAATCACTTAGTAGGAGGTGTAGAGTCCCTCAGCCATGCCATATAGGAAAAGGCTTGGTCTTTACAGCATCTCTTATTAGGTTAGACACCCTTTCTGACATGCCATGAACAAACCAAACCCCAACGTTGCCATCTTTGTGTCCCTTTTTTGTATTGGTGTACATCTCTTAACATTTCATCACCTTTGGTGGTGATTAACAAAGAATTATCGGGTTATTTGGGGATTGCTTGAATTAATGGGGCCCCTTCCTCCCCACATGTATCAGGAGAAAGAAGGCCACAGGCTATGAAAGCACTGCTGCTCTGGGCCTCAGTTGCTCCAGACAGAACTAGGGCCTGTTGGAACCAGAGGCATGACCTAATTCTTGGTTATTTTTTAGTTTGGCCCTATTCTTTTGCCTTTTTGTTTTTGGATTTTACTGTTGAGGGAGGACAAGCCCTTGCTACCCAGACTTTGGGCATAATCTCCCTACAGCTATCACCCCAGAAACATGAACCTTTGAATGGGGAAATCCAGTGATGCTTTCTGTTATAGGACCTGGGAAGGGAGAAGCCCCAACCAAAATGGCTGGGCAATTTATCTGATTTGCTCATCTCAGGAGTTGGCAAATGTCTCCTTTTCCTCTTCTATTGTTCCCAGTGTTCTTGTCACCATCCAACTGATACCCACTCCTTCTAGTCTCTTCTGTGCTGCTTCTTGGTCCCCATGATACAGTGTGAAGAGCATTGGCTTTATGCACCTGATGCTTGGAAGTTGGGTTTTTTGTTTTTTTATTTTATCATTTCACTGTTTTACCCTTCACTGACTACTCAGAGGGTTAGCATGCTTGCTCCCCACTTCAAACAGCCATCCTACTTTGAGGCTCACCTCTTTTTCATATAAGTGTAGGTATTTTGGTCATCTCCTAGCAACCTGCTAACTCTGTTTCCTTTCTTAAGGAGTTATACTCTAGTTTTTCTTAAGATAGAATAAATCTTTTGCCTTTTATCTTTTTTGTTTGTTTTTTGCAGGGCAATGGGGGTTAAGTGACTTGCCCAGGGTCACACTGCTAGTAAGTGTCAAGTGTCTGAGGCCGGATTTGAACTCAGGTCCTCCTGAATCCAGGGCTGGTGCTTTATCCACTCCGCCACTTAGCTGCCCCACCTTTTTTTCTTTCTTAAGGAGTTAAGAACCTACATGACCCACTAGGCCAAAGCCTTGTATGTATGTTGACATTCCCTTCAAATACCTTGGCTTGGTGTTTTTTTAACCTCCACCTCTTTGACCTACGTTTCACCATCTTCTCTGTGTATCCTAGATGTATCTAGTTACTAAAATGTCTTTTCCAATAAAGTGTGAGCTTCAGGGTATGAGGCAGTTTGTATCTTTATATCTGTCATCAGTGAAAGGTAAAACGGTGAAATGATCATGAAATCAAAAGACTAGTAACCAAGAAACAAAACAAGTATGAGGTGGATTGTATATACATGTACACATGTACAATAGAATCACTTAAATGCCTATTGGCTGAAATAACCTCTGCCACCTCCATGATTTTGAAATAGGAAATTCTGCTCCTAAAATAATCTGTCCTTTCGCCCCTCTGCCTCTCAAATCTCCTGTCCTTACTACAATCTTCAGACTCTATCCCTTTCTGTTCTCTCAGGCTGTCCTTTAGCTCTTTATTTTCTGCAGTTAGCCCTATAGTTACCAAGCATTTATTAAGGTCCTAGGATGTGCCCAGCACCATGTTTTGTGGTGATGAGACAACGGAAACAAAGCAAGAGAAGCAGGATAGTTAGTTGAACCCATTAACATTATATACCCGACAACATTTGTCATGCCTTTACAATCAAGCTCTGGTTTGCCCCCGTCATTTCCCTTGGTTGTCCTGAGCTACCGTTGCTTCACATGCAGAATGGATTTTTTTAAAAAAAAATTTGTGAGGCAATTGGGGTTAAGTGACTTGCCCAGAGTCACACAGCTAATAAGTGTTAAGTGTCTGTGGCTGGATTTGAACTTGGGTCCCAAATCCAGGGCTGGTGCTCTATCCACTACACCACCTAGCTGCCTCCAGAATGGATTTTTAACAGATTCATGTTATGAAGGCCTAACCTTACTGCTTTTGCAAGGCACAGAAAATTATTCTTTATTGACTTTGTTTCTTCCCCAGCAGCTATTCCAAACCTACTTCCAACGTTGCCCTAGTCTCTCCTCTCTGCAGATGTCCTTGCCTCCTGCCTTATTGAGCTAAAGACCAACCATCCTTATATTCAGCATTAATTTCCCTCTTTCTGAATCCATATCAAACCCCATCTGTCTTCATTCTCTCCTGCTGTACACCTGTTTGCTCCCAATACCATCCTCAGAAATCTCCAGGAGCTCACCCCTTCCTTTCCCTTCCTGTTTCCTTTTCTCTTCCCCTTCCCCTTCCCCTTCCCCTTCCCTCCTTGTCCTTTCCTTTTCCTCTTCTCTTCAATTTTCCTTTGCCCCATTATTCTTCACTTGACCCTGTCATCCCCTCAGTCCATCCTATATCAGCCATCCTTTTCTCTAACAAACTCCTAGACTTAAAAAAAAAAAAAAAGACTTCTCACCACCCATTCACTTCACAATTTCCTCTGCTTTCAGTGTTTGCTACATTGGCAAATATATGCAAAACTTTTTATGTCTGCAAAAGAACATTTTCCTTGCTTACTTTCATGGCCCTACTTCTAGAACATTCTATCTCAATCACGACTCTGTCTTTGCTGGATCTTTATGAATTGACGCCTCCTTTAGCACGGCTCTTTTCGTTATTTTCTCTTTGGGGGTATTTCATTAGCTCATTTCATCTCAGGGATTTCTAGGTAGGTGACTCCTGAGTCTGTCTATATGCACATACATGTATATATAATGTCTTTGTGAGTCTATGTCAATATGTCCCTAATTCATCCCTTGAATTCTCATCATTCCTATTCATCTTTTTTTGAGCTATCTTTGGATGTCCAATGGACATCTCAAACCCAACAAGACCAAAGCATAGTTCGTGATCCCAACCTTTCACTTTCTCCTCCCACACCGCCAGCCTGCCCTCCTAGTCACCTTTTTAAATGTGTTTCCATCTGTTTTCAGATACTATCAGTTTTTTCTCTGCAGATGGGCTGCAATCTTCATAAGTCCTTCAGGGTTATATTGGATCATTGCCTTGCTGAAAATAATCACATGCTTCCCAGCAGATCATCCCCCACTATTGCTGTTATTTTGTATACAGTACATTTCACTCTGCTTCAGTTCATGTAGGTCTTCGCAGGTTTTTCTGATAGTATCCTGTTCATCATAACCTGTGTATAGTACCTTAAACTTGACAGAGAATTTTCTTCATAAAAGCCCAGCAAAGTAGGTACCATATGTTTTGCCATTATAATCAATCTTCATAACTATTTCCCTCCATCCCACTCCCTTCCCATCACATTTACTCTTTTTTCCTATTCCTCCTCAGAATTGTTTTACTTCTGACTATCCTCTCCTTCGCTCTGCACTCCCTTTTTTCACCCTTCCTTCCTTATCTTCTTCCCCTCCTGTTTTCCTGCAGGTTAAATAGATTGCTCCTCCCAATTGGGTATGAAAGCTATTCCTTCCATGAGCCCACTCCAATGTGATCAGGGTCTCTGAGCTAATTCTTTGTTCTAGATTGTTCTTCCTCCCTCCATCATCAACCCTCCCCTATGAGATCAAGCAATTCAATATGTCATACTGGTGCAGTAATGCAGAACATCTTCATCTTCCTTGAAAGTGTTTTGCTTTTTACTGCTCTCTCTCCCAATCTGCCCTTTTCTTCTTCCCCCCACCCCGTTTTCTCCCTCCCCCCCAGGGCAAAAGTATATTACTATACCTACTTAAGTAGGTATGTTAGTCCTTTTTTGAGCTAATTCTGATGATATTAAGGTTCACTCACTCCCCAACTCCTTCCCCCTCTTCTACTCTCCTCCGTAAGCTTTCTTCTTGTTTCCTTCATGTGAACTACCTCTCCCCAGACCATCTCTCCCCTTCTCCCTTCCCCAGTTTATTCCTCCTACACCTCAACCCTATTTTAATGATGTCATGGATTAGTTAGGTGGCACATTGGACAAAGCACCAGCCCTGGACCCAGGAGGCCCCAAGCCAAAATCCAGCCGCAGACATGATACCCTACCCTGTCTGCCCTACAAATAACAAAACATAAATGCTTTACAGATAAAATAATCCCTTCATATTCAGTTCAGTCCTGTCTTCTATGAATTGCTTACTGAGATAGTTCTTATGATTTCAAAGTATTATCTTCCCATATAGGAATGTTAACAGTTTGATCTTTTAATATCCCTCATGAAGTTTTTTTCCTGTTTACCTTTTTATGCTTCTCCAGGGTCTTGTATTTGAAAGTCAAATTTTCTATTCGGTTCAGTTCTTTTCATCACAAATGCTTGAAAAAAGACCTCTTTCTCATTGAAATCCCATTTTTGCCTCTGAAAGATTATACTCAGTTTTGCTGGGTAGGTGATTTTTGGCTGAAGTCCCAGTTCCTTTGCCCTCTGAAATATCATATTCCATGCCCTTCGGTCCTTTAATGTAGAAGCTGCTAGATCTTGCTTTATCCTTATTGGAGCTCCACAGTATTTGAATTCTTTTTTTCTAGCTGCTTGCAATATTTTCTCCTTGACCTGAGAGTTCTGGAATTTGGCTATAATATTCCTGGAGGTTTTCCTTTTGGGATCTCTTTCAGGAGGTGATCGGTGGATTCTTTCAATTTCTATTTTAGCTTCTGCTTCTAGAATATCAGGGCAATTTTCCCTCACTGTCTAAGCTTTTGTTTTGGTTATGGTTTTCAGGTAGTCCAATGATTTTCAAATTCTCTCTCCTAGATTTGTTTTCTAGGTCAGCTGTTTTTCCAAGGAGATATTTCACATTGCCCTCTATTTTCTCATTCAATTAGATTTACTTTACTGTGTTTTGGTTTCTTATAAGGTCATTAGCTTCCATTTGTTCAATCCTAATTCTTAGGCAGTTATTTTCATAAGACAGCTTTTTCAGTCTCCTTTTCCATTTGGCTTTTCAAACTGTTGACTTTTTTCTCATGACTCTCCTGCATCGCTCTCATTTCCCTTTCCACTCTTTCCTCCTTTTCTCTACATCTTCTTTCTATTTCTCCTACTTTCTCTTCAAAGTCCCTTTTAAGAGCTTCCATAGCCTGAAACCAGTTCATATTTTTCTTGGAAGCTTTGTATGTTGGAGCTTTGACCCTGTTGTTTTCTTCTGAGGTTGTATTGTGGTCTACCTTATCCCAAAGAAGCTTTCTCTGCCTACTCATCCTGGCTTACTATTTCTTGGCTTTTAACTCTTTTTTTGCCCAGGGTCACACAGCTAGTAAGTGTCAAGTGTCTGAGGCCAGATTTGAACTCAGGTCCTCCTGAATCCTGGACTGGTGCTCTATTCACTGCGCCACCTAGCTGCCCCTTAACTCCTTCTTAAAGTGTTGCACTGCTTCCAGGACACACTGTGGCCCAGGGGGTGATTGGGCTTCTTCTCAGCCTGCCTGGCCTCTTTTTCATTTGATTTTAAACTCTCCACTGCCGGGGGGGGGGGGGGGGGGGGGGGGGGCTGCGGCCTGCTTCTTGGCTATGCTCCTGTTCTCAGCTTCAGAGGGTCCCAGGTGTTTGGGGTTGAGGCGGGGCAGGTTTTAATCTCACCTGGCCTGTTCTCAGGTCCAGAGATAACCTCAGGCCTATTTACTAAAAAACCAACCAGCAAAGCTTTCTGTGGTGTGGTTCTCAGCTTCCAATGAGACTATTCCCCTGCTCCCCTTCCCCACCTGGGTCTCCCGCCACTCAGGATTTCTTCCTGGTTGCCCGCTGGGGTGGGACAGTCGAATCCTTCCCTCCAGTCCACTGGTACCCCTGCACTTACCCCCCAGGCCAGCCGTTCAGCCTGACCGCACGCTCGGTTCCAGAAGACATGGGTGCTGCAACCGATTCAGAGGCACTGGGGCAAATTCGTCTGGTGTGTTGGCCGATTGCGGGCTTAGGCTTTATTTGTGGCCTAGCATGGCCCCCTGAAATCTATCTATAGCTGGAGAAAACTCTCAGCCCATATTTTTGTGTGTTTTTCTGCCCCGAGGGTTATTTTATTGCTCTTTTTGGGGTGATTGTATCAGGAGCCCGGTGCATTTTTAATGTCTTTCCTCTGCCATCTTCTTTCTTTTTTTTTTAAGTGAGGCAAGTGGGGCTAAGTGACTTGCCCAGGGTCACACAGCTAGTAATTATTAAGTGTCTGAGATCGGATTTGAACTCAGGTACTCCTGAGTCCAGGGCCAGTGCTCTATCCACTGTGCCACCTAGCTGCCTCTTTGTTTATATTTTCAATGACGATTTCTTTCTCTTCCATCCTTCTCCATCCCTATTGAGAAATAGAGGACAACAAAGCCCCCTTTACAAAAATGTATCGTCAAGCCAAAGAAACTGACCTCTTTGACCATTTCGGAAGATGATTGTTTCTAACATCTATGTCATGAGGTAGAAATGTTTCCTCATGAGTCCTGGATTCATAGTTGGTCATTTTTATTAAAACATCCTCTTCATTAATTTTTTTTTTTGCAACATTTATTTTATTTTTTTCTAGTTACATGTAAGGGTAGTTTTCAACATTCATTTTCCGAAGATTTAGAGTTCCAAATTTTTCTCCCTCCCTTTCCTCTCCCGTCCACAAGACATCAACCAGGTTATATATGTACAATCCACAGGTGCTCTTTTTATCAGTTCTTTTTGTGGGGGTGGATAGTATGCTTTGTCATTAGTTCCTTGGGATTCTCTTGGATCATTGTATTGCTGAGAGTAATTAAGTCATTCACAATTGTTCATTGAACAATACTGCTGTCACTGTGCACAATGTCCTTCCAGTTCTGCTCACTTCACTATATATCAGTTCATATGAGTCTTTCCATGTTTTTCCTCATGAGTCCTGGATTCATAGTTGGTCATTTTTATTAATCAGAATTCCTAAGCCCTCCAAAGGTATTTGTCTATACAGTATTGTTATTGGAGAAATTATGTTTCCAGTTCTGCCTACATCAGTTCATGCAAGTGTTACTAGGTTTCTCTGAAAACATCTTCATTAATTCTTAAAGGTTAACATTCTATCACACATACACTATAATTTGTTCTGATATTTGCCAGTTACTGGGCACCTCCACAATTTCCAAATATTTACCACCTTAAAAAGAGGTGTACTATATTTATATACATCCTTAGAATGTGTTTTGCTTAGGAATAATTTGCCCTTATAATTTTCTCCTCTTCCCTTGTTAAGTGAAAAGGGACAGCCAAAACAAAACAAACTAAAAAGGGGGGTGCAACTAGATGGTGCAGTGGATAGGGCACTGGCACTGGAGTCAGAAGGACCTGAGTTTGGATCTTGCCTCAGATACTAGTTCTGTGACCCTGGACAAGTCACTTATCTCCAGTTGCCTTAAAACCAGGGTCATCTCCAGTTGTCCTGATCTACATCATGCCACTGGACCCAGATGGCTCTGGAGGAGAGTGAGGTTGGTGACATTGCACAACCCTTCCTCATTTAAATCCAATTCATTGCAAATCATGACATCGACCTGATATCCTGGTCCTCTTTGAGAACAAAGGACAAACAACAATAGTTAAGTGAAAATATTTTTGTAACCAACTCTTTACTCCTTTAACCACTTTCGATGAATGATGTTACCCACTCTTCCTACACTTTTCTGTTTAGAATTCCAATTATGGAAAATAATTTCCCCTACCCTTTCCCTCCCATGTATTCCTTTTCACCTTCTTTATTATTCTTTTAAGGTCACCTAAGTGGAAGAGAACCACTTTGATGCCTTGTGTCTAATCAGACACTATAAGACTTGCTGATGAGATTGGTTTCTGAAGGGGACACATCATTTTCCTATTTTAGAATGTAGGAAGGTGTTTCCCTTGTGATGATTATTTTTGTTATGTCTTCTGTTTCTTATGAGAGCTATCCCATATAACGAACAGTATTTTAGAGGGAGAAAATCAACACAACTGATCAACACATTGAAAAAGTCTGCAAATGTGCAATGTGTAACACTTGTGATCTCCTGCTTCTAAAGGAGTAGGTTGGGGGTGTCTTCTCATATCTGTACTTTAGAGTTCTGCATGGTCTTTATAATTTTGTTACATTAATTTAAACATTTTTGGTGTGTAATTCCGCTTCCTGTTTTTATGATTTTTGTGTTTATTGTTTTATTGGCTCTGCTCATTTCCCTGAATCTGTTCAGGCTGATCTTTCCATGCATCTTAGTATCCATCACACACTATTTCTTACAGCACAGTAGCATTCCATTATTTTCAAATACTACAATTTCTTTATTCCCTTGGTCAATAGACAATATCACCAAAAATCATGCTATAAATATTTTGGTGTGTATGGAGATTTTCTTATTGATGATTTCCTTAGGGTATAAGCCCAGTATTTAAGTCTCTGGTTCATAGGATATTGAAAATTTTAGTACTTTAGTTGAATAATTCCAGATTGTTCCCCAAAATGGCTTCAGCATCTCACAGCTCTACCAAAAAATGCAATCATATACCTGTTGATCCCTTCAACATTGATTATTGCCTTTTTTTGGTCATTTCTTGTGATTATAAATTTTGTGATCCGTTTGAGAACTACCAGCTATGAACTATTAAATTAATTATTCATATCTTTTGAACACTCATCTACTGAGGTGTGTATATAATGTATATATAATTATAATTATATACATATATGTATGTATATGCATGCATATGTATTTATAGATTTTATAAATTTATTCTCCTATATATGCCTATACGTCATAGACATATATATTTTTATATTATATATAACTTAAATATCACATACACATGCATCTGTATACACACGTGTGGATATGTTATAAAATATATTTAATGTATTGTTATATACACATATAATTTATCTATCACACACATATGATATATACATGTATATAAAAATTGGTCGCACACCCACATATGTGTACATGTACACACATAAGCACACTGTGTTTATGTACACGTGTGTATGTATGTATGAAGAGAGAATGAGAATGTGTTTTTGTATCTTAGGTTCTAAATTGTTATCAGAGAAATTTGGTCAATAGATTCCCCCTCCTCCCTCCCAATTAGATCTCTTTTATTTTGTTTATTTATTTATTTTTTTGTGGGGCAATGGGTGTTAAGTGACTTGCCCAGGGCCACACAGCTAGTAAGTGTCAAGTGTCTGAGGCTGGATTTGAACTCAGGTCCTCTTGAATCCAGGGCCAGTGCTTTATCCACTGCTCCCCCTAGCTGCCCCTAATTTGACCTCTTTTTAATGAGACAAATATAGTCCTAAAACTTTTTTATAAATAATCAGGAAAGAGAAAGCACAGAAGATAAACTATAGGCCAATGTCATTAATATTGACTCAAATTTTAAACAGTAGCCTGTCAAACTGCAAAGATTTATCCAAGAAATCATTATGAACAGATGAGATTAATATCTGGCATTCAAGGAGAGTAAAACATTAGGAAATAATCATCAAAATTCAAAACATCCAAGATCACTTGATCATCTTAATTGATTCTGAACAGGCCTTTGACAAAGAATAGTGGGTTCTTTGACTCTTAAAAACCCTACAGGGGGCAGCCCCACCATCATTGCCCCACCAAAAACAAAAAAACAAAAGACCCTACAGAATGTGTCTAGAGGGACTCATGATTGTTTGCTCATGGCTACCTTTTTTTTTTTTTTTTTGAAGCTTTATCTCTCCTTCGCATATACTATTCCTAAATGACAAAAATATCCCATCACGGTTATTTCTTCAGTGTAGGCACTTCGGGTTGTGGTTAGGGAGAAAGTAATGACTGTAAAATTCCCAAGTAAGACCAATCACAATAGAAAAATCCCCCCCCCTCTCAACTTACACAGCTGGTCTTGAAACAAACCAGGCAAGAGAAAAGGTATGTAGGATGACTGGATTGCCAGGATTTTCCTGGTCGGGAACAGTGTCAGAGGTGAAAGTGCTGGTTACCTTAGTGACATCTGGCATCTCTCCTTTAGTCTCCAGTCAATCTCTCTTCACCCTCATCAGAAGAACAATGATACCTTCTCAATAGATGGACATGCCCTTCCCAACACCTGTCCAGAATAGAATGTCCCCTTCCTTCTCTAATCAAATGGGATGCATTTGTACATAAGTAGACAAGTGAGTAGGCAGAGAGATGGAGAAAATGAGATTAGCATTGGGTTGCACTGAAGGAAAACAGGCTTTTATCACAGCTGCTGCTGCTATCTCATGATTGCCCAGAGCAGTGCCATGGCAACAGCTAAGGATGGCACCAGGATCACAGCAACAGGGATGCCACTTGGTTTTCCTTCTCCATGAGCCAAGAAGCCCTTCTGCCCCTGGATGCTGTGCTTCACTTGGAGTATTTGGAAAAGGTGTCCCTAGGCCGTCCTGATAAAGCAGATTCTCAGGTTTTGGTCATTTACCTAGGGTCCCCTGATCAAGTAATCCACTCTTACATTCTTGCTTTACCCAGGGCCTTGGGTTTTCCTGACCTGATTCCCCTATGTGTTCACAGGACTGTAGGTGAAAAGAACTCAGGAAGACACTTCATGTTTTACCTTTTAATGTTTCTCTTGATTCCTCGTGTTTGCATTTCAAAGTTTCTAAGTGGTGTGAAAAAAATTATTAATAACTATCTAATTTGAAAAAATATATAATTGGACTTATGAAAAATTATAAGCTTCAGAAAAATTATAATTCGGCCGTAAGTTCTGCCGCAGTTGCCATTCAAATGTGAAAATATTTTTGATGACTAACCTAATTTGGGGGGACTAATGTATGGAGGACTAATCTGGGGATTGTTGACTAACTGGCTATGTGACTGCTATTAATTTAATATGGGCCATTTATAAAGTTCCACCACATTGCTCCACTCCCAAATTGATGAGCAAAAGATTAAGATGCCTCTTAACCAAATAATCAAAGCAGAGTTTATTTATGAAATACTATTTAAAATTAAGAATACAGGGAAATAAAATGTACAACCTGACTGCATTCTGTTCTGGTGCTTCCATCTGCTGCCCCTGGAACTTTTTTAATACAATAAGGGCCTTAGCTGCCTCTTGCCTTAGGGTACTCAGGTCCTTTATTCTAACTCTGAGCCCCTTTCACTCTGTAAATGCCCCTGCTTCTAACTTTCCTCTCCTTACTTCCACCACTGAACCCCTGTGTTTCTTTCTCACCGACCTTCTGTCTGCCTGTCTGCTCTGTCAGTCTGCCCTTTGGCCTCTCTTTTCTCTGTTCCTGTTCCTTCTCGTCTGCTGGCCTTTCCTCCTTGCTCCTAGTCCTTTTGCCTTCTCCTGCGCCTTTGTACCTTGTAGCCCCCCATTTCCCTTGTCTGTCCCGTCTCTCGTCTGCTGCCCCCCCCCGTATAACTCCCAGGTCTATATATATTTTCCTTTTCTCCACTCAAATCTCAGGGCTTTTTGCTCCCACACACCCTAAGCTAATCCGCCAACCAGGGCTGAGGCTGGGGCTGGGGGGATGCTCAAGTATCCCGTGCCTCAGCACAGCCTATGCCAGAGTCCAGGCCTGGATGAGCCCAGAATGTCTGGGATAGCTCCGCTCAGGGTGGAGGGAGCTAGCTCTCCCTCCCCCCAGCTGTCTGACCTGGGGTGGTGTACAGCCCACGGGGCTTTTTGGCTCAGCTGAAGCAGAGGGGGAGGGACACCAGCACCTCCCACACAGAAGAGACCCTGAGGGCCTAAGGCTTTCTAATCTCAGCCTAAAGGTAGGGTCGCCAAATCAAAATAAATTTCCACAGCGGTTATGGTATTTTCATCCAGGATGCTTTGAGATCTATTATATTAAAGGTCCATTTTTCCCCATGTAGGATTACATATTTTGTTTTGCTGGGTAAGTTATTCTTGGTTGTAAGCCTAGATCATTTTGCTTTATGGAATATTGCATTGCAATTTTTCATTCTTCTATACTGGTGGTTGCTAAATCATTTGTGATCCTGAGTCACACATAATCTAGCACGTAATTGAATTCTTTCTTTCTGGCTGATTACAATACTTTTTTCCTTGAATTGAGAATTCTGGATTTTGATTGGATCTAATGAGAACTCGATGGTAGCACTTAAATGATTTTCTTTATTTTGCTTCAAATTTTTCCCCCCTTCATTTGGGAGCTCCGGCTTTGGGCTGTAATGTTGCTGGGAGTTTTCATTTCCATTTTCACTTTTCTCTCTTGTCCTAAGAGATCTGGGCAGTTTTTCTTGAAGCATGACGTCTAGGCACCCTCCCCCCCTCACTTTTTGTCTTGGCTTTCAGGTTGTCCAATGATTCTTCATTTATTTCTCTTCAATCTGTTTTGTGGTTGAAATTGTTTTTGCATTTTTTTTTCTATTTTAGAACCTTTTGGCTTTGTTTTGGTATTTCTTGTTTTCTTTTGCAATCATTAGCTAGGTAGCACAGTAGGTAGAGTGCTGGGCCTTGAGTCCGGAAGACCTGATTTCAAAGCCGGCCTCAAAGACTTATTAACTGTGTAATCCTGGGTAAGTCACTGCATGTTGTTTCCCTCAGTTTCCCCATCTGTAAAATGAGCTGGAGAAGGAAATGGCAAGCCACTCCAGTAACTTTGCCAAGAAACCCCAAATGGGGTCACAAAGATTCAGTCATGACTAAAACGACAACAACAAAAATTTCCAGAGAGTTTGTTTGCTTTGCTCAAGTTTCATGTCTCTTGGATTCCTTTCAGTTTAATTCTTCCATAACTCTTATTTCTTTTTTGTTTTTTCTTCCTGTAACTCATTTCATTCATTCAAAGAATTAATAAAATTTAAAACTTTTATTCCTTGTTCTCAAGTTGTATTTTTCTTTGAGACTTTGTTTATACTTTATGTCTTGAGTGTCCCTGTCACATTAATAGTTTTTGTGTTGAGATTCTTTCCAGTTTGCTTCCTAATCGAGGATTTTGTATTAGACCTGGATTCTTTGCCTATGGAGGGAATGTCAGTTAGACCTGTTGCTTTCTTGAGATATTGAGTGTTGTGTTCTTCCAGGATCTTAGGGCTAGTTCATGCTGGGAACTTGCAAACTTTCAGTGTTCTCAAAGTGGTCTGTCCCAGCAACGTCTGGTTGCTGCCCCCTGGTCTTGGGTCTATAAGTTCATGATCTGGGCTTTTGGTCTGATTAAGAGGACTGTGGGATTTACCTGCTTACAGTTTGACTAGCCTGTTCTTGGACTCAGCTAGCCACTATCATCCATCCAGAAAACTCTCCAGGTTCAAAGTAACAGCACTGCAAGCTCCCTTTTTATCTGGGATGCCTAGCCTGGGTTGAAAACTGGAATTGATACCCAACTCCATTCCTGGGGTCAGAGCCACTGATCTGCTGCTTGCTTAGAATACATCTGGGAACCTCTCTCTCCTCTGCAACCCCCCAAGCTCTGAATCAATGACCCAGAGCTGAGTAGTGAGCAATAGAGCAGCCAGTTGTCACCTATTCCTGTACCCAGCTTATGTTTATGCTTCTCCATTCTATTTTGGGGGCCTCTTCTTACACCGGCTTACAGCCTCTCCCTGGCTTGGAATGCTCCATAAAGCTGTTCCTGCCTAAACCCTGCGTCTCCAACCCTCTTTACCTCCCTTTGCTAACCTAGTCTGCAGTAGAGTTCCACCAAATTTTTTCCCTTGGATTTCCTATTTGAGATTCAGGCTGGCGCATTTTCTAGATCTGTGTGGAAGAATAGTGGTGTTTGGCTCTATTTCTACTGCTTTTGGACCAGCCCCCCCCCCCACCAGCTGCACCCCTCTACCCCCTACCTCTGTGATTTGGCTGAGTTTAGTCAATGGTCTATAGCATATCTCACATTTCCCCCCTTTCCACTCGGGCAGCTACTAGACTAGTTAGGGTTCTCAACAGTTATTTCCCTGGACTAATATTTCAATAGCCTTCTAATTTATTTGCTTATTTCCAGCATCTCCCCCCTCTATACAGCTGTCAAAAGAATGTTCTTGAATTACAGGCCTGATTACATCACCTCCAAAAATCTTAAATAATTCCCCATCACCCACTTAGTAAAATACACATTTAGAAATGTAAGTCTCTCAATAATCCCCATCCCATGTATTCAGCCTATTTCATAGTAGCCCGATCACTACTTACTTTTTAGTCAATCTAAACTAGTTCCCTCCTTTCCTTAAGATGCCATATCCTGCCCTGACCAGCCCCCAAATACCTGGAATGTGCTCTCACATTGCCTCAGATGCCAAGTCTCAAGCCTTCCCTGATAGCCCCAATGTCAAAGCTTTCTCTTTTCTCAGCTTTCCTTGTGATTTAATTGGTGTTCACATTGTACCCTGCTTTGCCTCTCCTTGCCCACCCTCTCACAACCCTCTCATAACTTTTGAATAGTATATGTTCCATCAGTGTTTGTGGAGTTGAACCGAGGGTCTCTGAATAGAGCAAAATGGGCCTGAGATTGAATTCTATAAATACGACCTAGAGATGAGTACCCAGGGTGCTGGGTTTTTTGTTTTTGTTTTTGTTTTTGTTTTGTTTGGTGCTGGGTTGTTTTTTGTTGTTGTTGTTGTTTGTTTTTGGTTTTTTTGGTGAGGCAATTGGGGTTAAGTGACTTGCCCAGGGTCACACAGCTAGTAAATGTTAAGTATCTGAGGCTTGATTTGAACTCAGGTCCTCCTGACTCCAGGGCCGGTGCTCTATCCACTGTGCCACCTAGCTGCCCCGGTGCTGGGTTTTTTACAAAGGTATTTTGTACATGGCATCTGGTCAGTCCTGAAGAACGCTATTTTAGATGCTCTCTAATAAAAGATCATCACTTAATAAGAATTCCATCTTTAACATATACAGGGGGCAGCTAGATGGCGCAATTCATGAAGCACCAGCCCTGGATTCAGGAGGACCTGAGTTCAAATCTGGCCTCAGACACTTGACACTTACTAGCTGTGTGACCCTGGGCAAGTCACTTAACCCTCATTGCCCTGCAAACAAACAAACAAACAAACAAACAAACAAAACATATACAGGGCAGCATGATACCATGGATAGAATATTCACTTGAAAGCCTGAAGACCAGGCTTTAAATCTTTCTTCTCACACTGTGTGACTTTGGGCAATTCCCTTAACTTTCTTTGGCCTCATCTCTATAGTCAGGGTTGGGTGGGGACTAAATTGACTCAGGTTTTTTCTGGTTCTAGAGCTATGATTGTAAGTGCACAGAACACTGGGCTTAGAATCAGGAAGAGTCATCTTCAGGAGTTCAATTCTAGCCTCAGAAACTTACTAGCTGTGTGACCCTGGGTATGTCATTTAACCCCATTTATCTCAGTTTCTTCATCTGTCAAATGAGCTGGAGGAGAAAATGGTAAGGCACTCCAATATCTCTGACAAGAAAACCCCAAATGGGGCCATGAAGAATTAGACGAGTGAAATGATAGAACAACAAAAAGGGGCCATCTAGTCTTTGCCTGAAGACTTGTGAAGAGCTTGGGGAGCTCACTGGCTACCAAGTTCCCACAAGTGGTATAATCTCGAGGCCTTTCACCATCTTCTGGACATTCTCTGGGTTCTTGGTATTCAGCATCTTCAAACTGAACATCTGACTAGGCACTACATACGAGGGGCCAATCACCTCCTTAGTTCTTATTCAGTCTAAAATCACACTAGGTTTTTTTTTTTTGGTTTACATATCACTTCTGAATGTTTTCCCAGAAATTTCATGTTTGTCTCAATGTAAAACTGATAAAAAAACTGCCCACAGACTTTACTTTTATCTAAACTATCTTAGTGGCATTGTGGCTTGCAATTGGAGTAAGATGTGTGTTCAAATTCTGCCTCACATAAAATTAGTTGTGTGACCCTGAGCAAGTCACTATCTCAGCCTCAGTTTCCTTTTGTGTTAAATGTCGATAATACCCGATACCTAACAGGATTGTTTTGAGGATCAAATAAGATGGTTTATGTGAAAAGTGTTACGTAAACCTTAAAACCCTATGTAAGTGTTATGCTCAATGTTGAGTGTGTGAATCTTTGTAGATTTCACTATCCTTTTTCTTTTTTCTTTTCCTTTTCCTTTCCTTTCTTTTTATTTTTGTTTTCTTTTCTTTGTGGGGCAATAAGGGTAAAGTGATTTGTCCAGGATCACACAGCTAGTAAGTGTCAAGTGCCAGAGGTCGTATTTGCACTTGGGTCCTTCTGAATCCAGGGCCAGTGCTTTATCCACTGGGCCACCTAGCTGCTCCTTATTTTTCTTTTTCTTTCTTTCTTTTTTTTTTTACTTGTCTATCCTTTAAAAAAATCATCTACAAGTTTGATAAGCATGCCATCCATGACTTTCTCCAAATTAGTGATAATAGTATTCAGTACCACAGAACAACACAGTGTTAAGGGCTAAAATTCTAGCTAGTCTGTCTAAAATAGCCAATGAGTGGTCGCCAATAAATTATAAGCTTTAGCAAGAGTTAGACTTTTAAGCATTTATTAAGGAGAATAAGAATTTGGTAAAGAGAGAGAGAAAGGCCTATATTCCTATCTATTAAAGGGAGAGCACATTTCTAGCTCCGCTCTCCACCATAGTCCAGAGGAAAGAGAGCGCGAGACTGAGCGCCAGTCTCTTCCTTCCTCCTCCCACTAGTCCGCGTCACTTCCTGACTCCTGAAGAAAAGACTCCTGGTCTTGCCCTCAAAGACCTTCCCTTCATGGACAGAACTCTTCTACAGTAAGTATCCAGCAGGTGGCGTTATTCCAATCGTTACAACAGATACCAGGACCACACCACTGTAGACCTTTCAAGCTAACATCAAGCCATCAATAACTCTTCATTGGGTATAGCCATTTAGCAAGTTTAGAATCCACTTGCCTATACTCCTCTTCAGCTTATATCTTATCCCCAACTAATGAAACATGATAGACTTTGTCAAATGCTTTGCTAAAATTTAAGCTAATCTATATGCACATCATTTCCTTGATCTGCCAGCCTAGTAGGTATAGAGACAGAACTTGTGATTTCATTGAAATAGGGCACACCCAAAGACGGAAATTCCCTGAACATACCCTTTGACTTTAGTGTTAGCAATCTTCTTAGGACCATGATGTGCTAGAGACGGATTACAAATCTCCTAATCCTGTCAAAAAAGAAAACGAGGGCAGGCCAGTTTGACCTGTCCTATTAAGGTGATGCCTTGCCACTCCCTTATCATTCACCAATCATTCTTTTTTTTTTTTTGCGGGGCAATGGGGCTTAAGTGACTTGCCCAGGGTCACACAGCTAGTAAGTGTCAAGTGTCTGAGGCCAGATTTGAACTCAGGTCCTCCTGAATCCAAGGCCAGTGCTTTATCCACTGTGCCACCTAGCTGTCCCCACCAATCATTCTTCTTACAATACGCTCTAGGGTTCTGTCAGCAATCAAACTCAAGTTCAGTGTCAGAGAAGCATTTGTCTTCGATGTTGGCAACATTTCCGTCATTGCTATTCGCCTCTCAGATGTCAGTGAAAATGGCTTAATTAATGAGTTTAGGATCTCCTAGTCATGTGATCAAAGGAGATGGAACACCATACATTTACTGACACCCCCATTATCTCTGTCTATTTTTCTCTCTTTTCCCATCTCACTTTATGTTCTTGGACATGGTACCGTGTTTGTGCCTGATTTAAGATGGACATCTGATTGGCTTTAGCCCTTCTTTGTGAGCTCAAGTGATCGTAGGGATTACATACACAACTATCCCAGGCTTCTTCTTCTTCTTCTTCTTTTTTTTAAAGGAAAGAGAATTATGTTCCAGCAATAGATCAATTCCAGCTGAATCCACAGGACAAGAAAGCAAAATGTATGTATATCAAGGTAACCCTTAAGGCATTTCTGGAGCACCTCTTCCTCAACAATCTGCTTGCTTTGTCAGGTGCCCAAACTGATTCATATGTTTGTACTTAGGGATCCCCGTAGGAATTACTCCTACTGTAAAAATTCTGCTGGAGCCCCGCCCCTTTACAAATAAATATTCTGGGATCCATATCACACTTCTTCTCCTGTTATAGAGACTATAAGGATCCCGCCCAATTTTAACCAGAGGCTGACATTGACTCTGCCCATCCGTGTTGAAGGGGGAGTTGCAGAAATTGGTCTTCGGTTTCCTTCTGCCTGGGGTAGTAGCCCTTGGGATTGGTAACCTTAAGACTCCAGAGATATCCAGAACACCTTATCACACCCAGTCTTGCAAGAAGCATTGGATTCTGATTCAATCCAGTCAGAGTAGTAAGGAACTGGGGCAAGGGTCCAGTATACATGACTATACCAGATCTGAAGAGGGGACTGACATATAGTGAGTTCTATTTTCCCAGAAGGCACCTGGAGTAGGGATCAAGGCTGTTGAAAAGTCAATTCCCCACCATGGAAGAATGTTGGGGCAATGTTGTGGTCTAGTCCTGGGGATATGTCTACCATGAATGGAACAGAAATCATAACCATAAATGGAAGAGTTGAATATAAAGAAAAAAGGCTTTAAAACCAGCAGATTTAAGGAGGAATAAAATTCAATTAAAACCTAGAGCTTAAGCAGATAATGCAAGAGAGGGTATACTAAAATTAGAAAGCTATCTAAGTACATTGACCTCAAAAAGATTGCAGATTTAATTTATGAAGTCATGTCAAATGAAACTGAAGCAATGTATAGTGAAATGAGAAATTGTGTGGAAATCTGAAAGGCTTGGAAGCATGATGAAATGTTTCAGAATGGTTCACTAAAAAAGGAAATTGTAAGAAAATAAATTAGGAGGGAACAAACATATGACTTCCCATTTTTGCAGAACACAATAATAAACAGAACAGAAGCTTATGTACGTTAATGAGCCTAGCCAAAGATATGAAATAGAAACAACAGATCTGCAATGTAAATAAAGGACAATATGGAAGAAGCAAAAAAGAAGTAAAAACACATGATCTCTATACAAGTAAATGCCATTGACCTCAAAGACAGGATGCATTAAGACAAATTAAAGATCATAGGTCTTGAAGCAAATGATAAATTGAAAAACCTGGGTGCTACAGTGCAGAAAATAATACAAAAATCTTGCCCAGAACCATTACTACTACTACTACTACTACTTTCTTCTTCCAGGACATTGAGTGACTTACACAGGGTCACACAACTAGTAAGTGTCAAGTCTCAGAACTTCTTAATATAGAAAATTACACTGATTTAAAAAAAAATCCAGATTGTCACCAGAGGAAAAAAAAAGTCCTATGCTTCATATTCCAAGATACAAACTGGCTAAATTAAAGAATTCCAGTGACAAGCAATAGAGTCAACTAGTTTCCTGGATAAAGACTTTTAGGTGTAAAAGGGAAGGAAATTCAAATAATAGATTATTTTAGTGTACCTACCAGAAACTAGCAAGGAATGGGATAACATTCTGAAAAGCAAAGAGATCAAGGTGTTACACAAAATAAGGTGCCTTGCATAATTCTAATCATTAACGAATAAAGGTATTATGGATATTGAAAAAAATAGGTATTTGATGATATAAGGGGATGTGGGAAAATAGGTATTCTGATGCATTGTTGTTTGAGCTATGAAATAGTCCAGTCTACTTATGAGAAATGCAGTCCATTTCCAAAGAAAGAACTGATGGTGTCTGAATACAGAGTGAAGCATATATATATACATACATATATATACACACATACATGTATATATATATACACATATACACACGTATATATTTTAGTTTCTTTTTCTTACCTTTTTTGGTCTGTTTTCTTTCACAACCTGACTAATGTGGAAATGTTTTGCATGACCACACATGTATAACTTATATTGAATTGCTTATGTTCTTAAGGATGGGGGGTGGGCAGGGAGGAAGAGAATTTGGAACACAGTTTTAAAAGTGGGTGTTAAAATTGTTTTTACATGTAATTATGGGGAAAATAAAATTCAATAAAGACCTGAAAAGAAAGAAAAAAAGAAATAGTCCAACCATTCTAGAAAGCAATTTGGAACTATGTCCAAAAAGGAATAAAACTGAGCATACCCATTTTTTTTTTTTTTTAGTGAGGCAATTGGGGTTAAGTGACTTGCCCAGGGTCACACAGCTAGTAAGTGTTAAGTGTCTGAGGCCGGATTTGAACTCAGGTACTCCTGATTCCAGGGCCGGTGCTCTATCCACTGTGCCACCTAGCTGCCCCTGAGCATACCCTTTTGACCCAGCAATGCTCCGACTAGGTTTAGACCTCAAAGAGGTGAATACATGAGTGATGGATAAAAGTAGGAAGGGGAGGTCAGAGGATAGAATTAGAACAGTGTGAGACATGGATAATTTCTACCATGTGTAATGATTGGAATGATGCCACCTACTGGAGACTTGCTGTGGGAAAGCTCCACCATGAGAAAAATGCCTCAGAGGGCAAGGCCATGTGGCTTTTTCTTGGCGTCAGGAAATGACGTTTGCTCACGGGTGCTGTCTATCAAGGCTACCAGCCAATCAACTTGAGGAGCCTCCTATTTTCTGGGAGGAGACAGGAAGGAGGAAAGAGAGCCTGCGTGGAGAGCTCTCGCTCTTTTGGGTTCCTGACTTGGTGGTGGTGGCGGCAGAGGACTTCATAGGAAATTTGAGGAAAGATAGGAATGCCAGGCTGTTGGAATTCTGTTCTCAATCTTTTTCTTTCTATTTTTCAATAAACCCTTAAAAACCTAAACTCGTTTTATTAGTGATTTTAGTCAGTTTCCCCCAAACCTGGGGGAACAGATTAGAATCCACATTTAGAATCTTAAATTACACACATGAAATGAAGTGTTTCTATCCTCTTCACTGGCCTCATGAATCGATACTTCTAAGACTTAGGCATTAACAGAAGAAAAGGCGGCCAGATCCACAATGGCATTAACAGAAATCGATTGGAGAGGGAAACAGTGCTTCAGAACCTTTACTTCCATGAGAAACCCCCAAATGAAAGAAGTATATGGACCATGAATCATAGAATAAAAGTTAGGAACAGAAAAGAAAGAGAATTAATGGAGATAACAAGGTATGGAAAAACTTAACAAGAGACTCAAAGGAGGAAACTAACCAAAAGATCAGGAGATTTTCATTTTGTATTTTTTTGGGGGGTGGGGGGGTAGAGGCAATTGGGGTTAAGTGACTTGCCCTGGGTCATACAGCTAGTGTTAAGTGTCTGAGGCCAGATTTGAACTCAGGTCCTCCTGAATCCAAGGCTGATGCTCTATCCACTGTGCCGCCTAGCTGCCTTGGGATTTTCAAATAACGTGACAAGGGACAGGGGGAAAAAGAGGGGAAGATTTAGATAACAAAGAACCCAGAGAAAAACTTAAACTAAGGAAAGGATTGACAAACAGGATGGAGGAACTGACAACGTGAAGAAACCCTGTGTGAACTGGGTTGCATCAAATTAGATTAAGCAAAACTAATCACAGGGGCAAAGTACTGTCTTAAAAGAGAAAGAACCAAAAAAAGTAATTAATATTAGACAGATAAATGGAGGAAAACATAAACTCAACTCTTAAACGTAAATAAATTAAACAATATGATGAAAATAGAGAATAGCAACTGGATAACCAAAATCCTGTAATGTTGCTTACAAGAAACATTTGAGGGGCAGCTAGATGGTGTGATGGGTAGAGCACTGTCCCTAGAATCATGAGGACTTGAATTTAAATCTGGCTTCAGACACTTTCTAGTTGTGTGACCTTTGGAAAATCACTTAACCCTGATTGCATAAAAAAACCCCAAGAAACCAAAACCAAATCCCCCAAACAAACAAAAAAAACAAAAACAAACCCCAAAGGGTGGAATAATACTTTGGGTCAAGTAAATAAAAAAGGCGGAAGTTGCAATGGTGATCTCTGAAAACATATTAATAAAATAGGAAAAAGATCAATTAACGAAATGTGCTTTTTAAACAATTACCTGTTAAGTAAATCCAAAGTAAGCCAATTTGAGAAAATCTTGAAAATTAGAGGAAAAATAGTTAAAATGGAAATAAAAGCATACAACTGATCCAACTAAAAAACTGATTTTTTGAAAGAACTAAAATTTGATAAACCTTTAGCTATCCTAGTTACAAAGGAAGGTAGGAAATCAAATCAAGGAAATAAATAAGAAGTTAAAATTCTAAGGCCAGAAGCCATCATTAACAGAACTTATCCTGCATGGTTATATGCCAACAAATCTTATAATAGTGGTTTATCTTCAAAAATTGTGTCCATCAGTTCTCTCAGTATACTGGAATGCATTTTGTCTGGGCCTCGTGACTTGAACCTGCCAATTATAATTAACTAGGTGCTTCTTTCTAATTAGTTCTTACTATCTCCCTGGGCAGCTACATGACACAGTGGATAGAGCACTGGCCTTGAAGTCAGGAGGACCTGAATTCAAATGTCCCCTCAGACACTAGCTGTGTGACCTTGGGCAGATCACTTAATCCCAATTGCCTTATACATCCAGGGCTATCTATCTAGAGTCATTCTGATATCTGTCTTGCCACTGGACCCAAATGGCTCTGGAGGAAAATGAGGTTGGTGACCTTTCACAGCCCTCTGTCACTTAAATCCAATTCACTGCAAATTGTGGCATCACCCCAATGTCATGATCCTCTTCGAGAAGGAAGGAAAAACAGCAACAACCAGCTCGCTACTTTTCTTGTGTTTTGTTCTCCTATTAGCTATTTCTATTCTCCTTTACAGTCCAAAAAGCATTCTCCTTGCAGGGAGCTAGGTGGTGCAGTGGGTAAAGCACCGGCCCTGGATTCAGGAGGATCTGAATTCAAATCCAGCCTCAGACACTTGACAGGTACTAGCTGTGTGACCCTGGGCAAGTCACTTAAACCCTCATTGCCCCGCCTAAAAAAAAATTCTCTTTTGTTATATGTTATCACCACATCAACCCAAGGCAGTAGTTTTTACAGACTTTTTTTTTTTTTTGAGGTGGGGCTCCTATTTTATTACATGGCTTAAAAATATGGCTTAAAAATATTTTCCCCCTTAACTTTCCAGCCTGCTTATTCTGTCTTTGTGTTCTTGACTCACTATATAAGGCCATGCTACATCTTAATATTCATCCTCTTTAGTCTTCCCTTGTTTCCATCTTTGTCTTTTGTTTCTTTGTTTGTTTTCGTGGGGCAATGAGGATTAAGTGACTTGCCCAGGGTCACACAGCTAGTAAGTGTCAAGTGTCTGAGGCTGGATTTGAACTCAGGTCTTCCTGAATACAGGGCTAGTGCTTTATCCACTTTGCCACCTAGCTGCCCCAATCTTTGTATTTTTTAAAAAATCTAAGTTGGTGAATTCTTTGTGTATTCATATCAGTCTCTCTACTTGACTCCTTCACTTTATCCCTATAACATTTTTTTTCATCTCCCTGGTCCTTTTGGGGATCTGCTCTCTCAACCCCACAGTAGAAATTGCCCTAGTGAGCCTGTTGGGATGAAGTATTTCCTGCTATGATAGTGACTTGTTTGCCAGTGTCCAAAAGCCCCTTATATATTCGGTCACTGGCTGCCATGATTCAGACAGATGGCCTCTGATCTCCACCATGCTCTTACAGTTAGAATAGCCCATTTTAAGAGAAATCTTCTCTCTCTTTCTATGGGCACTCATCCTGAAAGTCCCTCAAGTGTGGATACAGAGATTTGGGTAGCTCAGGACTACCAAATGGGGTGGAACTGCCCAGTGTCAGATGTCTAGGTACAATATTATTAGCATACCCTGGGTCTTAGATCTTAATTTCTTGTTTCAGAAGCCACACCAAGAGCTCTTTAGAGGGAAGTTGTTATCCAGTGGTGTTTCTGGTAAATGTTTAACAACTTGCTCTCTGGAAAAAAAAAAAAGCATGCATCACATTTTTTTTTCTTGGTTTGTTTTTGTTTTTGTTGTGGGCAATGGGGGTTAAGTGACTTGCCCAGGGTCACACAGCTAGTAAGTGTCAAGTGTCTGAGGCCGGATTTGAACTCAGGTCGTTCTGAATCCAGGCCTGGTGCTCTATCCACTGTGCCACCTAGCTGCCCCTGCATCACATTTTAAGGTTTAATTTACATGAACATTTCTCCTTCACTTTCTTAAGTCTAAATGATCAATGAACAAGCCCTAATTGGTAGCATATGCTAATTTCCAAGGTGTAAGTGTGCACACTGAAAATTAAACTCTCAGCTCTAGAGAACCAGTTGGAACTGGCTCCAGCACACTCCTGGCATCACCCTCCTCCCTCCTAGTGGGGTTCCTGGTGCTCTGCTTTTTCTCACCCTCCTTAAGGCCTTATTTGTGCAGACAGCTGCTGCTGCAGCTGTGCTGGTCTCCCATTTAAACCCTGCCGCTCCCCACCTCCCAGGGTATAGCCTGATGTCATTTGTGTGGAGTCCTGTCCAGATGGATGGATATAATTGGTTTCCAAAGCATGCTGGGCTGATGCAATCCCTTCAAGGCCAGGGGAGGCAGCCTCCAGGAAGGTGTGATGACATAGAATGGAAAGACCTTGCTCCCCAATTCAGAGCCAGCAGAAGTATTGTTTCTCTCTGGCTTATCAAATGGTGATTGCTCTAGCTCTGCATGCTGCACGTGTTTATATGGTCTGGCCATGGTTACCCCCCTTCATAGTTACATTATTGTTTCTCATCTGAATGTTGCAGCAATTCCCTGCTGTTCTATTTTATGGATGGGGAAACTGAGTGGCTTGGCCATTTAGCCATAACACTAGCGTTTGAGGCAGGATTTGAACTTAGGTGTTCCCAGTACTGCATCCATTATGCCATCTTGCTGCTTCCTGGTAACTGATTCCCCTGCCACAATCTCTGTGTAAATCATTTCCAGACCTCTATATCCAGCCCTAATCTTTCTCCTGAGCTCTTTCTAGTCTCACCTCATCAAGTGCTTTAGGGACACCTTGAATGCTCCATGAACTCATTATTTCAAAACAAACAACAAAAAAAGATTTTTCCTCCCAAACCTAGCTGCCCCAGGAGTTTCTAATAATGCCTGTCAGTTCTCCCTCCACAATGTTGCATCTTTCATTGGTCCCTTCTCTCCCCTTACAGCCATTACCCCATTTCAGGCTCTCATCACCTCTTGCTTGGGATATTATAATAGGTTTCTAATTGGTCTTCCTTCCTCAAGTCTCTTCCTTTGATAATGCATTCTCCACACAACTGACTAGGGGATCTTCCTAAAGCACAAACTGACCATAGAACTCTGCTGCTCAAAACAAGCAAACAAACCAAAAAACCCAACCCCCCAAAACTCATCTAGTTTTCCATGACCTCGAGGATAAAACCTAAGCTCTTCTCTTGGTCATTTAAATCTCTCCGTGATCTGGCTCCAGACTACCCCCTCTTTGGCTTACTGAACATCATCATCATCTATGCACTCTACATTTCAACTGCCCTTGTCCACTCGCTGCTCCCCATACATGGGATCCCACCTCCTCTCTCCATACCCTTGCATTCACAGTCCTCCATGACAGGAATGAACTTCCTTCTCATTTCTTCTTAGAATCCCTATCTTTCTTCAAAGACCAGCAGAAGAAGTACCATGTCTTATAAGAGGTCTTTTCTGTTAGTGCTTTCCATATATAATATATATATATATATAATATGTGTGTATATAAATACATACATATACATGTATACACATATACACACATATACAATATACACATAGTATACATATACATACACACATACATTATATATGTGTGTTTGTATATATACATTGTATTTGCTTAAACTTATGTGTTATTTTCCCTGATAGAATGTAAATTCCTTAAAGTTAGGGAGTATTTAATTTTTGTTTTTCTATCACCAGTGCCAGGCCTATAGGTGTTTAAAATACTTATTGATTGATTACTTTCTTTTAATACTTGATAATGGTGTATAGAAGCAGCTAGGTGGTGGCATAGTGGAGAGTATGCTGGACCTGGAGTCAGGAAGACTCATCTTCCTGAGTTCAAGGCCTCAGACACTTATTGACTGTATGACCCTGGGCAAGTCACTTCACCCGGTTTGCCTCAGTTTCCTCATCTGTAAAATGAGCTGGAGAAGGAACTGGCAAAGCACTCCGGTATCTTTGCTGAGAAAACCAGTCAGACATGACTGAAAATGGGTGAATAGTAACAATAGATGGCACATAGAAATTCGGGTGATTTCTTTGGTTTATCTTAAATCCTGCTTCTTTGCTCAATATATTTAACATCACCATTATTTATTTGTTGTTGGCTGTCTTGACTTTTATAAATATGCAGTATTGTACAAAGAACTACTTTATCTTTGTGATTGCTAGTGATTATCCATTAAATATTCTCCCTAGAGGTCTCCTTTATATCATGCTCACTACATATTCCCAGACAAGCAAATTCAGTCTCCCTCACCATTCAGAGCATTCCCATCTACCCTCTGACTGCTTCTGGCCAGTCACGATGACTCAAGGGTTTATATTGTGCTGATAACATGAGGTAGAAGAAGAGTCAGATTCTGGCTGGTAGATCTCTTGAAGGTAGATCTCATGAAGACAATATGAGACTCTGGTTAGGTGATGAAGGGAGGGATAGTCCTTTCCTTCTCTGACTCTGTGCTAACCATGTGGAGTGCGCATTCAACTGGCCAGTCTTGTATAGGAGACCCCAACCATCTTTCCTTCGGCATTTGCCAGGATCATCTACAAATCTTCGTTGGCCTGTATTTGCCATCAAGAAGGAGGGAGCAGTCACAATTGCTGCAGAAATAGCAGGCTTGGGCTTGTGACAAGGGAAAATGTTGGCATTAGAGGAGGCCCTTGGAAAAGGTCACACTTGATGTTTGTTTGGATTGTGGTCATTCGAGATGTAATGTGAACTGGCTAATTAACAGTCATGTACAAACTGTTTATGTTCCAAGAAGCTTAAACATTAGCCCCTCAACTTACTATTAATAGTAATACATTACTAGATTCTGATCTAACAGTCCTGTTTTGTTTTTTTTTAAACTGTACATTCTCTTTGTGGGAGTAAATAAATACCTCTTCTATACTTGACTCATGTTTGTATGTCGGACACCATTTTCAGCCCATAACTACTTCTGCAATTAGCAATTCTATATAAATAAGTAGCAAACTTTCTACGGAGCAGCTGGGGTGGGGATGAAGAGCCAACAAGCGTGAGGATTGGAGAGCCTTCTGTTGGGAAGTCAGACAAAACAAGAGCAATGAACCCAATGCAAACCTCCCCGGCAGGTAAAGAACAAAGATTGGCGCAGGTCACCAGCATCTGTGGTCTCAGCTGATCAATGTTTATCTCTGACCACTGTGCCAGACTTTAAATTCATTTTCAGACCTTATTCCTATTGCTACAATTTCTAAATCTTTGTGTTAAATGGAAATGTCAAGTGAATAGCCTTCTTTAACACCTGTTTTTAATGGAAATGATTCAAATGTTTCTCCATTGTAGATAATGTTAGGTTGTCATTTCCAGTATAAACTTTTGGTAATATGGGATATGTTAAGTGATACAGTGCTTTCCAAGTACACTCAAGAACAACCACACCAACCTCCATCTCTCTTCACTACTTACTTATCTCTTTATTAATTCTTCCTCCCAGGTTCAGAGGCAGTCTAATATATATGTTCTGGATTATTACTCAGTAAGTTATCAAAATGACTAAAACTCTCCAATTGCTTTGTCCCCTGGCCCAAAGTAAAACCAGGGAAATCTTTTCTTCTATATCATACTTTCCTTTCTCTTAAGCTATAAATTTATAGGTTTATACAAAATCACTCTTTTTTTTTTTTGGGTGGGGCAATGAGGGTTAAGTGACTTGCCCAGGGTCACACAGCTAGTAAGTGTCAAGTGTCTGAGGTTGGATTTGAACTCAGGTCCTCCTGAATCCAGGGTTGGTGCTTTATTCACTGCGCCACCTAGCTGCCCCTACAAAATCACTCTTATTTAAAATTTTTTTTTTTGCCAAAATCACTCTTAATGAACATGTGATTTATTAGTTTTAAGTAACATAGAAACAAAAATAAATGAACACTCAAACATGGAATAAAAAAGCTGTAGTCAGACACATAAATAGTGTCATTTCATTTTCTCCTCTTACTCTGTTTTCCCAGGCAGTCTCTCTGGAATTTCCAAAGAAGAGAATTGAGATTTAAATCCTAGGTGGAAATTGTCCTAGTAATGTGTTCTGAGAAAAGCAGGGGAAAGAAAGAATGAATATGTAACATTTGTGTGAACCATGTAAATATGAAAGATTGTTGGCTCACATGAGGCATTGATAGATATACAGTCTGGGATTTGGCCCACCCTTCGCTATGGGAAATTATGATTTCTGCCTTTGAGAAGATCCAGAAGAGGGTCATAGTAAGCATTTCTGCTTCCCTAGCATGTCTCCAAGAGGGATATTGGGATAGAATTTTATCTTTTCACTATATCTCTAATATTTACTAAATGTAGAAGAATAGTACTTTGTTGGGGAGGAGCACATGCTGCTTTCTCTGATAATTGTTTTCAAGAGGAGGGTGATAGCTTAATACCGCTATCTTCTCTCCCTCCTACCAAATGATGGTTACACAATAGAAAGAAAGCACATTCATCTAAGGAAAAAAGCAAACAGAAGTAGGAGTTGTTATACAGATTAAAATAGACAAGGAATACACAAAAATAAAGAAGCTCTTTAGCTGGGAGCAGGATAAAACACTTCAGTTTGATCCAAGAGAGGGAGAATAATCTCATCAAGGGGAGTCTACTCTCATCAGTCCCTAGAGTTGGTTTTTTTGTTTTGTTTCTAGTTTTTGTTTTTTGCAGGGCAGTGAGGGTTAAGTGACTTGCCCAGGGTCACACAGCTAGTAAGTGTCAAGTATTTGAGGCCAAATTTGAACTCAGGTACTCCTGAGTTCAGGGCCAGTGCTTTATCCACTATAGCGCCACCTAGCTGCCCCCAGTCCCTAGGGTTGTGAGCACAAAGTCAAGGGATATGCTGTGGGCTGTTTTCTCCACATGCATGGGGCTTTGGGGGCTCTCCTCTCTTCTCTTAATTAATTTCTTCTCAAGTCCTCCCAAGGGCCTTCCACAATCGACCTTGACAGATATATAGTGTCAAGTTCTGCATTTTTTTCAGCCAGTTAGGAGTTATATCTCTCTCCATTTACTGTGAGGGCTTTCCCTTAGGAAAACAACCCACTTTCTCTGGGGGGAAATGAGTGTTGAAGCAAGGTTAAAAATACATGAAAAAAATCTTTAATAATGTACATTTTCAATTACTAAGCCTTTGTTTTCTCTAAATATCACCTCCTTCTATTTGCTCAATCCTAATTTTTTTTTTGTGGGGCAATGAGGATTAAGTGACTTGCCCAGGGTCACACAGCTAGTAAGTGGCAAGTGTCTGAGGCCACATTTGAACTCAGGTCCTCCTGACTCCAGGGCCAGTGCTCTATCTACTGTGCCACCTAGCTACTCTCTCAATCCTAATTTTTAAGCAATGATTTTCTTCAGAGAGCTTTTGTACCTCCTTTTCCATTTGGCCAATTTGGCTTTTCAAGCTATTGACTTTTTTTTCATGACCCTCCTGCATCACTCTCATTCCTCTTTCCATTTTTTTCTCTACCTCTCTTTATCTTCAAGTCATTTCTTATCTGGCTGCTCTCCTGGACTTAATGATCTCCAGAAATTCATTCTTCCAGATGGAATCAACTCTGAAACTCATAGCTGCTCAGCACCCCTCCTTCCCTTCTTGTTAGAGAGGGTGGAGAGTGGATAGTACCTCTCAGGACCTCCACCACTTAAGGAGGGGCACTCAGGACATTCACCTCATTATTTACTAAACTGATCCATCCCCCAACTTTTCAACTTCTTTTTATGTGTTATCTTCTCTTCTTAGATTGTAAGCTTCTCCAGGGCAGGGACTGTCTTATGTTTTTCTTTGTATCCTCAGTGCTTGGCACATAGTAGACACAAATATTTATTGACTCTGACTTTTATAGATGAGGAAACTGAGTCTCAGAGAGAAAGCAATTCACCAAAGTCACATGAAGCATGTGGAAGAGCTGGGATTTGAACCCAGGTACTCTGACAGCCAGTGATCTTTCCAGTATTAATGTGGCTAGGGAACCATTCATGTTACTGGAAGTTTGTTCCTCTTGAGTCAGGAGAATTGCATCTACCCTTGCTTTCAAGTTGTGTTTGTTCATTAGTAAAAAAAAATCAAAGTTTTGCCTTTGACTTCAGAAATGAAGAGACCGACTTCAAGTCCAGTGTTCTTTCCATTATACAAAAGTTTTCTCATGTGGGAAGCAACATGGCAGATTCCTTGACTGGAACCCAGGTCTTTTGTGTACATAATCTAGGAAAAGTCATTTATTATGATTTGCACGAGATCATAAAGGGTCTTTAAAGCAACCCACAAAGAAAAGATTATATAGCATAAATATGTGGTGGATCAGGTCCACTACATATATAATTTGCAATAGACATAGTCCTCTCTTTATAAATTTTGTATGTGTCTTGGTCCTCGGGCAAGTCTCTTAACCCTGTTTGTCCCAGTTTCTTCATCTGTAAAATGAGAAATGGCAAACCTGCTTTAGTATCTTTACCAAGAAACCCCCAAATGGGGTCATGAAAAGTTGGACGTGATTGAAAAACAGCTAAACAACAATATGTGTCTTGGTAGATGAATTCTTTAAAAGTTAATGTATTTTGTAGTTATTTTGAATGTTTTAAAAAATAATTTCTTCAGTTTTATGAATGTTGCATAGAAATGCTAGTGACTTTTGTGGGCTTATTTTGTATTAGTATACTATAATAAAACTATTAATTGTCTCCATTGGTTCATTATTTGGGTTTTCTAAATAAGCTGTCCTGTCACTGGTAAATAAGGTTAATTTTGTCTCTTTGCTTAACATTCTGGTGATTTTATTAGTAACCTTGTTTTCACTTTTGAGTTGGCAACTATGCACATTTACAGCTATATGTGGTAGAGAAAAAAATGAGAGACTTAGGAAGGTCTTTAGGACAGCAAAGTAAATGACAACGAACAAACTCCCAAGATTGTGCCACTCATGTTTTTCAAGCTTGAAGGTGGTTTGGCATAATTGACCAGCTAGTAGAAACATCATGGCTGCTGATCTCATCATTGATTGCAGCCTCAAAGTTAAATGACAACTCATCTCCAGTATGCTTCCATACCCTGAGAGCTTTAGGGATCTCAAACAGGACATTGAAGCAGATGTCTGATAGAGTATTTCAAGGTGGTGTGTCCTTTGCTTTCCAATGCCATTCATCAACTGTGAAGAACAAAATGTCGGAGGGGATGTTAAGACCTTGTCAGTCTCAGTGTCATCTAACAGCACTGACTAAAATCCCAGCAATATCTCCCTTGATCTTCAGAAGGTGTCCACGGTAGAGAAGTTTACAGCAGTATAGTATATAGTACAACACATTCACATCACCATCTGACTTAGTCGAAGGTAAGATTCAGTTAAAATATGTTTTGGTTTTAAGAATTTTATTTGCTGTACAGTATTTATGGTACTATAGATTTCATGGGTTATGAAAAGTGAATCTTGTCTGAAATAAAAGTTGTTTTTTTTTTCCAATTGAGATGTTGGCAGAAAAGGTCATAGAATTCTAGGGAATTACTAGTTAGGAAAACAATGTTTTGCATGTTACCAATTTTATTTTGTGTACTGCATTTTATGGGTTACTTCTTGGTTACTATTGGGAAAAGTGAATATTATCAGAATTAATGTTTTGTTATAAAGAATTGTATTCAGGGGGCAGCTAGGTGGTGCAGTGGATAGAGCATCGGCCCTGGATTCAGGAGTACCTGAGTTCAGATCCAACCTCAGACATTTGACACTTACTAGCTGTGTGACCCTGGGCAAGTCACTTAACCCCAATTGCCTCACCAAAAATAAAGAAATGAAGAAAGAATTGTATTCAGAAGAGTATATTTTCAGTAATCTCTAGGGAAAGATTACAGCTTTTGATGGTTGTGGAAACCTAACCCATCTTCTATAAGCTCAAAGTATAACATTTGTCTCTTTTACTTTTGCTCTGTTTTTCTAGGAACCTTACCCTCATGAAAGTTGAGGATTGACTACATTTAAATTTCTTCTGTCATTCACTAATTAGTGCTTCTGGAACTGTGCCAAATAGTAGTGGGAAGAAGGGGAATCCTCTATTTGTCCTGGAAAATTTTCTAGTGTTTATCCATTAGAGATAATATGGGCATTTTTATTTAGATATATGCTTTTGATTGTATTCATTAAGGACTTTCCATACCTATGCTTTTTAAGGTCTTTAATATAAATGAGGGCTGTTATTTCATCAAGAGCTTCTAATGTATTTTTAGAAATACTTGTACAATTTTTGTTGGTTTTGTTTTTTTATGACTGTAGTTTTTTTGGCCAATTATGGACCAACTTCAAGAACCATCAGCATGATTCAGAAAGGCAATCAAAGAATGAATTGAATACAAATTTTTCTATAAAATCATAGAACAAGCCTTAAAGACAGAAATCAACAAATCTCAGGAGACTATTTTGAATAAAAGGCAGAGACATTGTTCAAAACACAAGATACTTTGAAAAAAAGAACATTATAATTAGAACATGGTATATAAATAACAGAAATCACAGAACATTTCAATGAATACATAAAATACTTCTGGCAAAAATCAGCATTAATTTATTATAAAAACCTTTAAAAAGGCTAAGCATGGAAGATTTGTTTGTTTAATATAATGAAAAGCATACATGTAAGACCAATATGAATGCAACTTGATCATAATTTTAGATTTTCTTCTTTTTTGGCAATGATTCTTTTTCTTTTTTTTTAGAATTTTCCCCAAGTTACATGTAAAAAAAATTTTTTTTACATTGATTTTTTAAAACTTTGTGTTCCAAATTTTCTTCCTCCTTCCTTCCTCACCCCTCCCTAACAAATTAAGCAATTAAATAGAAGTCATGCAGAACATCTTCACATTAGTCAGGTTGTGAAAGAAAATAGACAAAATAACTTTAGAAAGAGGAACTAAACAATAAAATTATACTTCAATCTGTATTCAGATACCATCAGTTCTTTCTCTGTTACTGGTTTGCATTTTTCATTTGTCTTTCTGACAGCATCCTGCTCATCATTTCTTTCACGATTATTATTGCTAAGTGTATTACCCTTTCTATTTACTCTATTTTCTATCTTCTTTCACCCTATCCCTCCTCGGAAGTGTTTTGCGTTTTACTGCCCCCTTCCCCAAATTTTCCTCCCTTCTTTCACCTTTCCCCCCCTTATCCCATTCCCCTCCCACTTTTCCTCAGGGCAAAATATATTACTATACCCACTTGACTGTGTATGTTATTCCCTCTTTGAGCCAATTCTTTTTGTGTGTGTGTGTGGGGGGGGGCAATGAGCATCAAGTGACTTACCTAAAGTCACATAGCTATTAAATGTCAAGTGTCTGAGGCTGGACTTGCACTCAGGTCATCCTGAATCCAGGGCCGGTGCTTTATCCACTGCATGACCTAGCTGCCTCCTCTTTGAGCCAATTCTGATGAAAGTAAGGCTCACTCCCTCCCTCATTCCTCCCCCATCTTCTCCTCCACTCCATAAGCTTTATCTTGTTTCTTTTATGTGAGCTACTTTACAATCTTCCATCTCTCCCTTTCCCTTTCTTCCAGAGCATTCCTCTTACCCCTTAACTTTAGTTTGATTGTTTTTTTTGTTTTGTTTTGTTTTGTGGGGCAATGAGGGTTAAGTGACTTACCCAGGGTCACATAGCTAGTAAGTGTCAAGTGTCTGAGGCCAGATTTGAACTCAGGTCCTCCTGAATCCAGGCCTGGTGCTCTATCTACTGTGCCACCTAGCTGCCCCTAAAAGTATTTCTTGTATGCCACAAATTATTTGATTTTTAATGGAGTTAAATTATCCATTATCTATTTCTTTTATTAGTGGAATTTAATCAATTCACATTAAAAGTTATAATTAAGTTTGTGTTTTTTCAATCAATCATACACACACACCAACACACACAGAGTTCCTTTTCTTTTGAGTCTGCACTACATTTCTGTAGTTTGCTTTGCTTATTCTCATTTGATCATGGTCTACCAATATACATTCTATTCCTATTACCGGGTCCAAGATTACATTCCATATTATAATGAAATATGACACTTGTAAATCATTTATCAGTTAATAAAAAGAAGTTTACTTAGTCATAGTATAGAAAAAGATTCAATAAGGATGCTTTAGCACTTTGCTTAGGAAGACATATCCTACTTCACCTCCATAAGGAAATTTATCTGGTCAGCAGTCAGTTAATAGCCATTTACTAAGTGCCTACTATGTGCAAGGCTCTGTGCTAAGCACTGGAGATACAAAGACATCAATGTAGTTACTTGGATGGCCTTAGAGCATCCACCAAGTCTGAAGGACCCTGATTCCATATGAATGGACTTTTTTATATCCTTATATGATAAGGAAGCCATCTCAATATGGTCAGAGGCTACCAGGAAGCTGCATCAATGGAGACTGGCTTGTACCTTGGCTTCCTGGGCTAATCAAGTCTTTAGGCCAGTTTTAAGAAAAGAACCGGCCCAACTCTTCATTACTTCTTGTATCACAATACTATTCTATCACATGCATAAAATATAACTTCTTCAGCTATTCTCCAATTGATGTATGCCCCCTTACTTTCCAAATCTTTGCTACCACAAATAGAGCTGTATAACTATTTTTGTGCACATGGGTCCTTTTCCTCTTTCTTAGATCTCTTTGGGATATAAACCTAGTAACAGCATCACTGGATAAAAGGACACGCACAATTTCATGGCTTTTGGGACATTGTTCCAAATTGCTTCCTAGAATTGCTAGACCAGTTCACAGCTCCACCAACAATGCATATTCCACAGTCCCTCTAGCATTTGTCATTTCCTTTTTTTGTCAACTTTACCAATCTTAAGGGTATGAGGTGGTACCTCAAAGTGTGTTAATGTACATTATTTTAATTTTTAGTGTTTTGGAGCATTCTTTCATAAAGCTACTGATAGTTTGGGTTTCTTCCTCTGATAGTCTTTGATCACTTATCAATTGGAGAATGACTCATTATAAATGCAACTCAGTCCCTTATGTTTCTTAGAAATAACACCTTTATCAGATAAATTTGCTACAAAGATTCCACCCCCAACTTCCTGTTTTTCTTCTAATTTTAGCTGCTTTGACTTTGTTAATGCAAAAATGTTTTATGTAATCATTATCCATTTTGTTTCCTGTGAGCCTCTCCAACTGTGACTTCCATTTGTGCCAATGTGACTTCCCACTCTGCATGAGCTTTCCACCTTCTGCTGTGTAGGTCTGATCTCTAGTCTCAGGGAGGAAGAGGAGTGACCTATCGCTCCACAAGCTTTCTGTCTCTTGCTGAGTGTGTCCAATGAGGGAAGGCAGCAAGGGGCCAGCTGGCTTCCATCTTTGCCTACTCAACTTCTCCCTGAGTGACTTCCATCTCCTGTTGTACCTACCAGCCTGATCTTCTGCCTCCCCTAATGTGGAGACCCTCCACTGTGAAGATGAGCTACCTCCTCTCTGATCTCAGATCTTTTATCTTCTGCCAGATACATCCCCTGAGAGAAGAGGAACAGGAAAGCCATTGAGTGGGGGAACTTGCAGCTCTTGCTGTGTTTGTCATTTGCCTGATCTCCAAACTCCTGGGAAGAGGAGTGACATTTTTTTTTTCATTCAGCGATGAATATTCTTTTTTGTGTGGGGGGGATGAGGCGATGGGGTTAAGTGACTTGCCCAGGGTCACACAGCTAGTAAGTGTCAAGTGTCTGAGGCTAGATTTGAACTCAGGTCTTCCTGACTCCAGAACCAGTACTCTATCTACTGCACCACCTAGCAGCCCCCTAAATGAGTCTTCCTGATTTCAAGCCTAGCATTCTATCCATTGCATGACCTAGCTGTTGTTTAATAATAAATATTCTTACACCTGATCATATCCTACATATCCCAGTGATTCTGAGACCCTCCATGTCAGCATCCAAAGCCCATGCCTCATCCCAATTCTTTATTCTTATCTTCCTCAACTTTCCCACCCCCAAATTCCATCCAAACTGTCTTCATTGTGCCCCCTGGGAAACCTGTTCCATAGGTGACAAACTTCCCTTCATCGTAAATCTTTTTTTTTTTTCCTCCTACTCTTTCCATCTTCTAGCAATCACTGAGACTTGGCTTCCCCTGATGACACAGCCTACCTGGCCACCTTTTCGGATATTGGCTGCATTTTCACTCCTTCTTATAGTCACTTCCAGGTTCTTCCCTTACCTCCATCTCTCTCTTCCTTTGAGGGTCATGCATTCCATATGTACAACTCAACCAAAATCCTGGTTGTCTGCAGACCTCCAGGTCACTCCCTCTTCTCTCTCAAGAAGTCCAGTACCTGGCTCACTATTTTTGCCTTTTCTCCAATTCCTGCCCTCTTACTAGGGGACTTCCACATACATACTGGCCTTCCTTCAAACACCCTAACCCTCAGTTGCTCAACCTACTCACTTCCTGTGACCCACCCCACCTCAGCCTCATGCAAAGCTATGCATACACTTGATCTTGCCAGCACCCATAACTGCACCACCTCCATATTCAAGAATTCTGAAATCCCCTTATCTGACCATAAATTACTGGTTTTCCACCTTCAACTAGTCCTGTTCATTAGGTGTTTTTTTTTATTTCATTTTTTTCTGTACCTTTCCAAAAAGGATTTCTTTCACTTCTTCATTATCCATCTTCTCTCCACTCTCAACCCTCTTTCTCTGATTCATGACCTCTATAATTATCTAGGCTCTCTCTTTTCTCTGCATTCTTCATACAAAGTTTCCAATTATCCATTCTGGGCTCTCCACTCAAGATGGCTTTTGCCATTGCCTTGTAGAGCTTGCCTTGTGATTTCTCCTTTTTTCATTGTGTCTCATCTTAAAATAATGCCAGTTATTGCAGGTGTCAGGATACCACCCCCTGGCTAAGTCCCCACTCGCAGTATGTCCCTGATGGAATGAATGTTAAAAATTATTTTTACATATAATTGGGAAAAATAAAATATTATTTAAAAACCGTCTTCCCCTTTCCATCAATCTGACAGACACTTTCTTACATGCTCCTCTAATTTGTTTATGATGTCACCCTCCATGTCTAAATCATGTACCCATTTGGAGCTTGTCTTGGTATGTGGTATGAGATATTGGTCTATGCCTTGTTTCTATCAGATTTTTTTTCCAACTTTTTTTGTGGAGTGGGTTTTTGCCCCAGTAAGTGAGACTCTTTGGGTTTATCAAAGTATGGTTATTGTGTTTGTGGGGTTTTTTGGATGTAATCTTTTGATCAATGGATGATCAACATCTTTCTTATCTAGCACCAAATTATTTTGATGATTAGAGTAATCACCAGTTTCTTCAATTATAAAATAAGATTGTGTGAGGGAAAAAACCATCCTCTTTTCAATAATTCTCAGGAACTCAACAGGGATGTGGCAAAGTTCTTTATTTCCTTTTCATGAGAAGGAGGCATCCTAGTGTGCAGCTAGTGGCTGTAAAGAAAGGGGGCTCGCAGGCCCTGTTTTATACCCTAGTCCCTAACGTGAATGGACCCCCCCCCCCCCTTTTTTTATCACTGGTCCAATTACTCAAGGGTTACAATCTACATGCAAAAACTAGCTAATCAGAATGTAGTATTCCCACCCCTCTTCCTTGTATGGGCATAACTCAGGAGTGGACCTTATTGAGACCAGGGCTCCTTGAACCATGTGACCTTGCTAGCCTGAAGGGGAGGAGGGGATCTGAGACCTTTGTCCTACAAACAGGTCAGGAGAAGTATGACTGACTGTTATATCCACATTGAGAGGAGACAACTACCCATTTTCTCACAGATTAGATTAGATTGTCTTTGAAGTTTAGAGAAAATAAAAACTCTTTTTAAAACTACAGACAACATTTTAGAGTCAATTAGTATAATTAATGCCTATGTGACTTTGGAGAGCAAGCCTCAGAGTAGAAGTGGGAAATGGCTCTCTACCTTCTTGGGTGGAGAATTCTGGAGGGTAAATCAACCCAGAAATGATACACTGATGATGAATCATATTTCCTACTTCTTGACAAAGAAGTGCTAGACTAGAAGTATAGAAAGAGACATACGCATCAGATGTCAAATGTGTGAAAAAATGTATATTTGTTTTGCTTATACCATATTTTTATTTGATTTAACTCCTGTCTTTGAAAATATTTTCCTTTCATAAAAAGTAAAATTTATTGTAACTACTTTGTGTAACCACACATCTGTAAATTAAATATGAAGGGAGTATGGAGACAAATAGTTTGGTTTACATGTAACAAAATTAGGTCAGAGAATTAGACCTTTGTCCAAAATTTTAGGGACTCCTATGTGGAGATGGGCTAATTGAGAGAGAACCTTATGGTTATTTTATTAGTTCCTTAATAGCAGAGAGATCCATTTTACCCCTAAACCAAAACAAATAATTGATCTTATATGTATAATACAAGTGATATCATCCAGGTATAATTTTTTTTTTTTTGCAGGGCAATGGGGGTTAAGTGACTTGCCCAGGGTCACATAGCTAGTAAATGTCAAGTGTTTGAGGCCGGATTTGAACTCAGGTACTCCTGAATCCAGGGCCGGTGCTTTATCCACTGCGCCACCTAGCCGCCCCCTATAATTTTTAATAATATATATTTTTATTATTTATTGGTACCTACTATGTTCTAGGTACTGTGCTAAGCTCTGGGGAGAAAGGCAAAACCCATCTTGCTTTCAGGGATCTCATAGTTCAATGGGTGAGACAACATGCAGATGCTGTACAAATCAGAGAGAAGGTATTCAGTGGGATCAGGAAAGGCTTCTTATAGAAAGTTGGATTTTATCTTGGACTTGAAAGAAACCAGGGAAGTTAGGAGATGGAGACATGCATGGGGAGGGCCAGTGATTATGCCCAGAGTCAAGAGATGAGAGTGTTTTATGCAAGGAATGGCACACATGTCACTGTCCCTGGATCACAGAGTATGTGGCTGGAGGAAGCCTGGAGGGAGCTAGTTTATGAAGAGCTTTGAAAGCCAAAGAAAGGATTTCATATTTGATTGTGGGAGTAATAGGGACTTTATTGAATGGGGAGGGAGTGATATTGTCTGACCTTCACTTTAGGAAAATCACTTTTGAGTGGAAGATATACTAATGAGTCGAGAGACTTCAAGTAGGCAAATCAACCAGTCAGCTATTGCAATAGTTCAAGTGTGGGAGGATCTGCACCTGGATGGGGCAGGGTGGCAGTGTCCATAGAGAGAAGGGGACCCATACAAGTGATGTTACAGAGGTAGAATCAACAGGACTTGACAACTGTGTACATTGAGTTCTTCACTTTGCATCTATTCATGTATTATATACTTCATTCATCATTTCTCTGGGTACAGCAATATTCCTTTATTTTCCTGTATGTACCCATTCCCCAAATGATCACTATCTCTTACTTCCTGTTCTTTGCTTCTACAAAAAGTGCTGCTAAAAATATTTTTCTTATCAATTTTTAAAACTCCATACTTTGCACGTATACTTACCCCAAATCCATGGTGGGTGATGACACCCCTTTTTGGGTCTGATGAACAGGTTTCTGGGAGGTTTATTCTAAAAAGAATTTCCTCCAAATGAGCAAAGCTTTTTCAGCCCCAAACACTGGGAACTCTGGGACTGTGCACATACATCCATATGCCAAAGAACTTATCTGCCTTTTGGTTTTCAAATTACTTTTTATTCACCCTCCTGTATGGCTATGAAAGTAACTGGTTGTTAGCCAAGTAGGGAAGAGGGACTATATTCAGCATGGTAATAAATGCTTTACACATACTTTATAGTAAACTGAATTCCTAAAATACCCCTATCAGCAGATCCAGGAAGCCTGGGGTTAAATCTCTGACAGCATAGGAGTGATACATTCAACTAAGCATCCACCGAAGCTTTAACTGGGTTAATATATGGTCTATAAATGGAAGACAGCTGGTGTGCTGGGATATTCAAAGTCAAAAGGTTAGCAGATTTTCTTTAGTGACTGACACTGGAACCAACTTTGTTGCCTTCAGGAAAAGGAAAAGAAAAGACAGCTGGTGCCAAGGTTCTATTTAAAGGACCAACTGAAGCTATGCTTTGTCCAGCACTAGAACAGAGATGCACAAGGATTGGTGGGGGGAAAGAAGAAAGTGAAGATTGTGGGGATGGTGGCTGCTTCTGTCTCCTCCTCATGTTACAAAGAGAAAAGCCACAATCACCCTGTAAGCAGTGAGGTGGCATTTTAGGTAGAGCACTGGGCACAGAGTCAGACCTTAGTAAGTCAAAACCTTACCAGCTGTGTGACCCTGGGCAAGTTGCTTAACCTCAGTTTCCTTATTTGTAGAATGGGGATAACAATAATACCCACCTCCCAGGATTGTTGTGGAGATTAGATAGTTGTAAGGTGCTTAGCGCAGTGCCTGGCACATGCTAGGTGCTTAACAAATGCTTATTTGCTTTCATCCTGTTGATTCTACTTTTGTAACATCTCTTCAATGGGCCCCCTTCTCTCTACTGACACTGCCACTTCCCCACCCCCACCCCGGTTGCAGATCTTCATCACCCCCCACACTTGAACTATTGCAATTGCCCTTCTCTTCCCCCACCCTTTCCATCTCAGACACTAGAATGGGAAACCAAGTTGGGTGCCAAATCTGCCTGGTGCTAGATATTCCCCTTAAGGAGGCTTTCATGAGTAATCATTAAACATCTGGTTTGACTTTGTCACTGATTTAGTGGAAGAAGACAGTCTTGTCATCCCATCAGTTCTCTAGTAGAGTCAATACCTTTCTTTTACTGTTGGGGAAACTGAGGCTTAGAGATGACTTGGCTGGGGCAGCTAGGTAGCACAGTGGTTAAAGCACAGACCCTAGATTCAGGAAGACCTGAGTTCAAATCTGGCCTCAGACGCTTGACACTTACTAGCTATGTGACCCTGGGCAAGTCACTTAATCCTCATTGCCTGGTCAAAAAAAAAAAAGTGACTTGGCCAGTCACTTTAAGTGTGTGTGTGTGTGTGTGTGTGTGTGTGTGTGTGTGTGTGTAAACCTGCATTAGAATCCAGGTCTTCTACTCTGAGTACTACCCTGAGATTCTTCTCTTTTGTCTTAAAGAGACAAAAAAGACTTCTCCAAGACAGTGGCTATCATAGAAAACGCACAGTTCTCTGAATCTGCTCTTCCCCCTTTACCTGTGACTTTAAGTGGGGCAGCTAGGTGGTGCAGGAAATAGAGCACTGGCTCTGAAATTGGGAGGACTGGTGTTCAAATACCACCTCAGACACTTACTAGCTGTGTGACCTTGGGGAAGTCACTTAACCCCAATTGCCTCAAACATCCTAGGCTATTTCCAGTTGTTCTGATATATACCTTGCCACTGGACCCAGATGACTCTGGAGGAGAGAGTGAGGTTGGTGACCTTGCACAGCCCTGCTTCACTTAAATCCAATTCAGTGCAAATCATCCATCACCCCAATGCCACAATCCTCTTCAAGAACGAAGGACAAACAACAACAACCGACTTTAAGTATGCTAAAGCATCAAATATTTGCACCCTTTAGCCTATTAATTGTATAAAGAAAAGCCACTTCTCCTTTAGTAACACCAGAGGGCAACATTGTGCCATTTTTGGCTTGAAGTTTTACAGCTGCGTGGGCTTTCCAGGAAGGAGTTTCTGAGCCACAGATAGAGTAATCCAAGGGGTTTGGGGTTGGAAAGGAATGGAATGTTTTAGACAGCTGCGCTCCAGTATGTGAAGAAGATAGGAAGGGGGAGGCCTGATCAGCCCTGGAAGAGTTCCCAGTTACATGCTGTTACTGCGGTCAGCAGGTGTGGGTGCCATGCTAGGCATTGATGTAATCCCACTGATTCTCTGTGTGTGGAAAATTCACCAAGTCAGAGAGAGGAATCTGCTTCTAATTGAGCAAGGGAATTTTACACCAGGCATCTTGCCCCACCAGTGAGCTGGGCTGTGTGTGCCAGACAACCTTGAAATTCCTGTTAGAAAATTTTTAGCGTGACTAAAAGCCATAAGCCACTTGACAAAAAGCTAGGATGACACCCAACAATCACTGGTTTGGGGCACTACCAGTGAACCATAAAATGGAAGCTTGTATAATAATATAACAGTGGAATTCGATGAACCCCAGTGACTACCTCCTTCCCCACCTTTGGGTAGATTTGTGTTATCACCCTTCAATACACATTTCCAAAGCATTTCTCTCTACATTTTGAGGTAGGTAGCACAGGGATTATTGATTTACATTCTTCCTTGTGTCTTTGATCTTGTGGATGGCAAATCTTGGAAGTCTCTCCACTGATACCAATCTCAACCCCACCCACAATTTCTCACTTTGTGGTTCTTATCTAGATCCTCTTATAAGTCCTCAATTGAGGATCCACCAATACACTGGAGACACTCCTTTAAGGTTTTTGTTTGTTTGTTTTTTTAATATTTCATACATGTCAGGGCAACATTTAGTCCATCTAAGCTATCACCACCTCCCCCCCACCCCCTTTCTCTACATGGGATCATGACTAGTCCCCCTTCTCTAGTCATACATATCCTTCATAGTATCTATTCAGCTCGAGAACTCGTCCTGCAGCCAGGAAGACCTGGGTACAAGTCTCCCCTTTAACACTTCCGGGTTGTATGACCTTAAGCAAATCAGTGGACTTTCTTGGACCTCAGTTTCTCATCTAGAAAATAAAGGGTTTGGGGGGCAGCTAGGTGGTGCAGTGGATAAAGCATCAGCCCTGGATTCAGAAGGACTTGAGTTCAAATCTTGCCTCAGATACTTGATACTTGGTAGCTGTGTGACCCTGGGCAAGTCACATAACCTTCATTGCCCTGCAAAAAAAAAAAAGTGGGGGTGGTAGTGGTTTGGACTACATGAATAAATGAAAGAAAAGACAGAAAGGCATTTACTAAGTGTTCTTCATTTCCTCCTGGCTGTACTACTGACTTTTTGGACATTAATGCTATTCATCAGCTGCAATTTCACTTTGAAACCTCTCTCAGCACTTGGAGTATCCATCAACTTCTGCAGCCTTCTTATAGTGGAACATACCTCAGCCATGCTGGGCCACTTCTGCCATGGGTGAGTTCTGTTTTGGAGAAGGACTCTGGCTGGCCCAACTGGCTGTGCTTCTGACTTCAATGTGTGGCATTTAAAATTATACATGGTCACCCTATTTTTGTCCCAAGTTTTAGGGAAACTTAGCTGGGGTTCTTAATATAGTGTTACTTATAAATTAGAGGCTTTAACACCAGTTTGGGGCATGAAGCATTTATTAAAGCTTATTAAATATTAGTAAAGAGAGAACACATGACTCAGAAAGCTCAGAAGGGCCTATGTAGGAGACAGGAGAGCTAGAGCTCATCGTGGCTGCCTCCTCCTCCAAGTCCCCTGCCAAGCGCAGCCAGGTGTGAGGAGAAGCTTCTTGCGGTCCGGAGGAGAGGTGGCCCTTCCACACTGCTCAAAGCTCATTGGCTAACATTGTTCAAATCTACTGGACTTGAGGGTGGTCCATGAGCAGTACGTGCTGATGTCAGAGTATGGAGCCCTCCTCTGAGGGGAAAAAGCCTTCAGGTAGGGGTGGTTTTGAATGAGGTAACTTCTATTGTCTGTATTCGCTGTCCAAGGTCCAACTTGACTCAGGGAAGGCTCTCTGGGTTAGGCCCTCGAGCAGGGGCCTCTGGGAGTCCCAAAATCCCATTATTTTCTCACAAATGCTAAGCCTCCCTGCTCTGCTACCTTCACCCCTGCTTTGAGCTCTCCCCTGTGTGTCATTTCCTCCCATTAGAATGTAAACTCCTTAAGGCAAAGACCATCTTTTTCACTTATGTTTGACTCCTCAGTGCTTAGCACAATGCCTGGCACATAGTAAGTACTTTACATACTTAAATGTTTGTCACTTTGTATTACTGCCTAGCTGGACTGGAACCCAGAATACCTGAGCACCATCTGAAACCTGGACATGTGCAGACATGGCTTTGCCTAAGTGAACCACTCCAGGGCTTTTAAAAATTCACACTGCTGAATCCACACAGGACTCTCTGTTCCTAATGAGAAAGTGAGTGGGCATAGGGAACCCCATTTCAACTTTCATCTGGGAAGTCCAGAAACCTTCCTGATTTATGCAGTGACCTGTTCCTAGGTCTTGGGGTACGGTGAACCAAGCAGGAGGTTGGAGAAGGGCAGGCATGTTCCCTACCTGGTGGCACTGATTCTCATGTTGAGATTGTGGACGTATGGTCCACAAAATATATAATATGATATAATACAATATGATATAATATATGAGATAATATCACTTCACAACACAATATAACACAACAATATAATACAATGATGTAATGTAATACAATACAATATATATAATGTATAATACAATGCAATACAATGTAATATAATTTAACATTATAACATAATTAGATATAATATTGTTATGGGCCCAGAGTACCCCAGAAGTTCTCTGGGGCACATCAAAGAACCTTCTCCTTGAGAAACTAAACCAGAGGACAGACACACCTAGAGAGATATGTGGAACCAGATTGCTCGCTCCCGGACCCCCACCCTTCATTCTAGTCTCCCTTACCCCTGGGGAGATAAGTTTGGGTGTGGCTGCTGCCTTTGTGTCCTGAGGAGAGAGATGGCTTGAGAGATCTGAAGCCACCCCTCACCCAACTCCTTCAGCCACCACCAGTGGGGGATGGTCCTTCCTCTCTAAGGGAACTTTCCACAAATGGTCACCACCATCATCCTCTATAAAAGTACCTGTTTGTCTCCTCCTTGAGGAGACTGGTAACTCAGAGCCACACTCTGTGCCATGCCTTTCTCCCCATGAAAAGTCCAAGGGTTTCTCTCATGGTTTCCCTTCCCTTCCTCAGCCCCGAAACAAACTGCTATCTTATTCTAACTGCTTTTGTGTGCAAGAGGGTGTAATTCTTTAAAGAAGAATTCCTAAGGACCCTAAACCCCTAACCCCTATCCCTACCCAAACCCTCTACTCCATTTTCCCCACAACAATATGATTACATAACATATAAATGTGTGTATGTATGTATGTATGTCTCTATTTATCTATCTTTGGGTTTTATATCACCATAATTTCCTAATATAACCTTTCTTCCTCCCTGAACCCTCAGCCCATTTCTTGTAACAAAGACAAAAGAGAAAGAAAGAGAAAAAGCATTCTGGCCAATTAACCAGCAAACATGTCCGCTGAGCTTGGGAGTCCCTGCAGTCTTTCATACTTTTCAGATCCAGGAATAGCCTTAGGATAGGCTTTCTTTGTGTCATGCCCCTTGGTAGCCATTTGGTGAAGCCCATGGACTCCCATCTCACAACTGTTTTTTTAAATATCTAAAAGGAAATGATTGTAGCGAGCATTTAGATGGCACTTTAAGGTGTGCAAAGTGTTTTTACAAATAGCTCATTTGGGGGGCAGCTAGGTGGCGCAGTGGATAAAGTGCCAGCCCTGGATTCAGGAGGACCTGAGTTCAAATTCAGCCTCAGACATGTGACACTTACTAACTGTGTGACCCTGGGCAAGTCACTTAACCCTCATTGCCCTGCCGCCCCCCCCCCCAAAAAAGATAGAAATAGTTCATTTGATCCTCAGGAAAACCCAGGGAAGAGGGTCAGGCTTGATGTTATTATCCCAATTTTACAGATGAGGAAACTAAGGCAGACAGCAGTTATGTGATTTTCCCTAAAGTCCATGCCCCTCCTTACTCAGTAAACTCCAGTGGCTCCCTATTGCCTCCGGGATCAAATATAAATCCTCTGCTCAGCATTCAAGGCCCTTCCTAACCTATTCCCCCTCCTACCTTTCATTCTTCTTAGACCTTACTCTCCAACGTGGATTCTTTGATCTAGTAACACTGCCCTTCTGGCTGTTTCACAAACAGGACACCCTCTCTGTCCTAAGCATTTTCTCTGGCTGTTCCCCATGCCTGGAGCATTCTTCCTCTTCCTCTCTGACTATTGACCTCCCTGGCTTCTTTTATGTCCCAGCTAAAATCCCATCTTTTATAGGAGGCCTTTGCCAACCCCTCTTCATTCTAGTACTTTCCCTCTGAATTATTTCCTACTCATCTTGTATCTAGTTTGCTTTTTATATATTTATTTGCATATTGTCTCTCTCATTAGATTATAAGCTCCTTGAAGGCAGGTACTCTCTTTTGCCTCTTTTTGTATTGCTAGAACTTAGTACAGTGTCTGGCACATAGTAGGGCCTTAATAAATGTTTATTGATTGATTCGTTGCTCAGGGTCACATAGCTAGGAAGTGATTTGAGCTCATGTCTTCCTGAGTCCAGGTTCATTACTCTATCACCTCTGTTAGGATTACAAAAGAAGCCAATTATACTGAAGTGCATTTATCAAGATTTTTTTTTTTTTTTTAGTGAGGCAATTGGGGTTAAGTGACTTGCCCAGGGTCACACAGCTAGTAAGTGTTAAGTGTCTGAGGCTGGATTTGAACTCAGGTACTCCTGACTCCAGGGCCAGTGCTCTATCCACTGTGCCACCTAGCTGCCCCAAGATTTTTTTTTTAAAGCACATTTGAAGACCCCGGTTTAAGAGGAACTAGATAAAGCTCCCTGATTGGTGTAAATTTCAGGGTCTTATAAAGGCTTCTCTCTTTCAACCCTCTCTTCCTCCCCTCCCACCCTCCTTTCCACCTTCCCAAACACATGGCATTCCCCTCGGTACTTGACGAACATTTTTACTAGGTAAGCAAAGTAACAGGAGCCTTGGTCTCTCCCTTAATGTTTATTTTAACTGAATTTTAATCAAATAATTATTTATCCAGCTCTCTTGGATATTTTGCCTCCTTCCTTATACACCCACTAAAAAGTGTGGGGAAGAAACTTGGGCTTCAAGCTCCAAAGAGCATTTTGGGGTGAAATTGTTCTGTCTGAACCAGGGACTTTCCGGGGGAAATAATGGAGCATAAACTGTTTATTTGGCAAAATACCAATGGACTAAGCTAAAAGCCATAAGACCTAATTATTGGCTAGCAGGAGTTTACCTGCCAATTGCTTCTAAATATTAAGTTGAAGTAGAGAGGGCAGGTTTGCATTGTCTGGCTTCCATTCCATAAGAGGCAGTTTCTTTGGTCTTGTTGCTGTGCAACAGATATGGCCTCATTGCAGGGAAATGGGATCATTTATGGAATCTTTTTTTCTTTTATTCTCTCTGTCTCTCTCTGATTCTCTCTCTGTCTCTCTCTTTTTGTGGGACTTGCCAAGGGTCACACAGCTAGTAAGTGTTAATTGTTTGAGGCCAGATTTGAATGCAGGTCCTCCTGAATCCAGGGCTGGTGCTTTATCCACTGTGCCACCTAGCTGCCCCCCTATACCCTTTCTTGAAAGGCCTCATGGTATAGTAGAAAGAATGGTTTTGGAAGAGTCAAGAGATCCTGGTTGTAGTCTTAGATCTCTCACTAATTGTGTGATCTTAGCTAAGTCACTTAACTTCTTCATCTGCTAAATAAAGACACAGGACTAAATTATTTCTGAAGCCCTAAGTTACTTCTAGATGGAGAATTCGAATTCTATGATAACCTTCTTGATGCCATGCAGATTTAATTTTCAGATTGTCAGTCATAGGTGGAAATCAGCCTCTTGTTATTGCCCCAAAGTTAGGAAAAATTTTCATTGAGATCATGGATGATAGTAGGAATTGAGGACAGTGAAGAAATAGTCACTGCTTATAGTTGGAATTTTTTCACTTGGGGTAGACATAGGTGAGTTGTGATTGGGTGGTGTCAACAGTAGCATTACAAGAGTACACTCCATTCATGAGGTACAGTTGAGCTTAGAAGAAGGGCTGACCCATCCCTGTCCATATGGGACTATGGGAGAAACCATGCCCCGGAAGAGAGGCTCTAGGGAAACCTTCATAGTAGGAAGGGTCAAGCTGCCTCCACTCCAACACTATATTTTCATATGGCTTCAGAGTGGTTATGTTTCATTGGAAGTCACTGAGGTGAAGCTTTCTCCCACATGTTGGTATCCTGGGGTACAGCCCTGTTAATCCCAGACTAGTCATGCATAATTGGGTATCATTTAGTCCAATCTCCTTATTTTAAGGCTGATCAAAGAAGTTCCCCAATAACCTTGATGAGCTTACAGTATGATAACCCTTCTTTTAGCCCTTTACTGGATTGGTTATCCCATTCTCATTGAATCCCTACCATCCATATAACTGGTGCAAAGTCCTGGTCTCTTCCTCCCTTATATTTTGTCTGTCTTCCAGCTTTGATATATGTGTGTGTATGTGTTTATGTATTCATGTATATATATATACATATGTGTGCATGTATACACATGCACATACACACATATATACATATTTATTTTTTTCCATATAAATATTTTATTATTTTCCAGGTACATTTAGAGATAGTTTTTAACATTTGTTTTTATAAGATTTCTAGTTTCAAATTTTTCTCCCGCCCCCCCCCAAGACAGCAAGTAATCTGATATAGGTTATATATGTACAATCACATTAAATATGTTTCTGCATTAGTCATGTTATGAGATAAGAATCAGAGCAAAAAGGAAAAACCTCAAAAAAGAAAACAACAACAGCTACAAAAACAATAGAAATGGTATGTTTCGATCTGCATCCAGATTCAATAGTTCTTTTTTTCTGGATTTAGAGAGCATTTTCCATCATGAGTCCTTTGGAACTATCTTGGACCATTGCATATACATATATTTTATTTTATTTTATTTTATTTTATTTTTTGCGGGGCAATGAGGGTTAAGTGACTTGCCCAGGGTCACACAGCTAGTAACTGTCAAGACATATACATAAACACTTCATTTATTTTAATCAAATCCTACCTTCTCACCCTCCCCCCCCCAAAAAAATCCCATTACAAACATGTAGTCCATTGAAACAAATTTCCATATTGGCTGTCAAAAAAAATGAAAGTTCATTCTGTACTCTGAATCCTTTCCCTCTCTTTCAGGAGGTGGGTAGCATGTTTCATCACTAGTCATCTGGAATCCTGGCTGGCCATTGTGCTGATAAGAATTCAGGACAATAGTAGACATCAAATTTATATCACAAAACTTGTTCATTCAATTACTGATTCATGGGCACTCTCTCAGATTCCCATACTTTGCCACCTGAAAAAGAGCTAGAAGTTTTTTTTGTTTTGTTTTGTTTTGTTTTTGTTGGGCAATGAGGGTTAAGTGACTTGCCCAGGGTCACACAGCTAGTAAGTGTCAAGTGTCTGAGGGCGGATTTGAACTCAGGTCCTCCTGAATCCAGGGCCGGTGCTTTATCCACTGCGCCACCTAGCTGCCCCCGCTAGAAGTATTTTTGTTATATCCTTTGAGTTTGTTTTGCTTAGGACTAATCCCTTCTAAAGTCTATCCTCTTCCTAATTCCTCCCCCCTTTCCCTGCCTTTTCCTCCTATGTTCTTGTTGAGTGAAATGGATTTTTGTACTGAACTCTGTGTATGTATATACATGCGTTTGTATTCTTTCTTCTTTTGAGCTGTTCAAATAAGAATGATGAGGTTCAAGTGTCAGCTGCACCCCCCTTTTCCTTGTTTGTATAGATATCTACTTGTACACCCTGATTAGGTGAGATAATTTTTCCTAACCTCCCTCCAATCCTTCTCCCCCTCTCCCCAATGTATTCCTCTTCCCTTGATTTTCATTCTTTTCTTTAAAACTATAAAGATATAACAGACCTGGGGGTGGCTAGGTGGTGCAGTGGATAAAGCACTGGCCCTGGATTCAGGAGTTCCTGAGTTCAAATCCGGCCTCAGACACTTGACACTTACTAGCTGTGTGACCTTGGGCAAGTCACTTAACCCCTACTGCACCGCAAAAAAAAAAAAAAAACGATATAACAGACTGTGAACCAGTTTATCCTTTCTTCTCTTGTAATTGTTCACTCATTTTTATCTTTTTATGTTTCTCTCAAATCCTGTGTTTGTATTTCAAAATTTCTACTTGGCTATTTTGCATTGTGAATTCTTGGAAGTTCTCTGTTTCATTAAAGATCCACTCACGCCACCCCGCCCCCATAGCATTCCCCAGGTCTTTGGGCATTCAGCAAATTGAGGGGTTCCAATTCCTTGTGATAGGACCTTTTATGCCCCAAGGTAATCAGGAAGCCATGTCAGCATAAACAAAATCCACTAGGAAACTGAGTCAAGGGAGGCAAAGCTTGAACCTTTTTCCAGCCTCAGGTTAATCAGTTCCTGGCTTGGTAAATTAATAAACTTGTTGATTTAAATAAAAAAAAATAAACCAATTGGTTCATTTATTCAAATAAAATTTTTTTAAAAACCCAGTATATCAGGGACTGCCCCCTCAGTGCTGGGGGTCTTGAGCACCCAAGTTTGTGGCACAAAGATTATTCTGGGCATGATCCTACAAATAATGAAGAGTACTTCATCATCTTTATTGTTTTTGTAAGCATTAAGTTGAGGTTTTACAAAGTCAAGCCAGAAGGACAGAAGACTGAAGACTAGCCTTGTCACTGACCGGCTGCGTGACAAGGTAAGGCGATTAATTTAAAATGCAGCAAGTTACATAGGTCTGGGGGCATGGCCGAAGTAGCAATGGGTTTTTCTTGCCCAAGTTGGTTCGTCATGTGGAGTTGGCTATGAATTGGGGGGGGGTGTATTTTTGGTCATTTTCAGATTTTTGTTCATTGAGACTGGCAGGCTGGGAAACACCATTTTGAAAAAGTGGACCAAAATATAGAGAGATGTATTTCTTTGTAAAAATAAGTGAATAGATTCGTTTTCTGGAAAAATTAATTTATTAAAATAAGCCTTAATTCCTAACCCTAACTCCATTATTAAAATTGATAAACTCATTCATTTAAAATCAGAAATAAGCCAATTGGTTCCTTTGTACAGGCTGGGTTTTTTTTTTCCTTCTGGATAATATTTTAATCCCCCCCCCAATTACATATAAAGATAGTTTTCACCATTCATTTTTGTAAAACTTTGAGTTCCACATTTTCTCCCTCCCTTTCTGCCTTCCCCAAGACAGCAAGCAATCTGATCTAAGTTATATATGTACAATCATGTTAAACAAATTTCCACATTAGTCATGTTGTGAAAGAAGAATCAGAACAAAAGGGGAAAACCACAAGAAAGCAAAAAGCAAAAAAAAAAAAAAAAAAAGTAAAAATAGTATGCTTTGATCTGCATTCAGATTCCATAGTTCTTTCTCTGGATGTGGAGAGCATTTTTCCATCATGAGTCCTTTGGAATTGTCTTGGATCATTGTATTGCTGAGAAGAACTCTCTATCATAGTTGATCATCATACAATGTTACTGTTACTGTGTGCAATATTCTCCTGGTTCTGCTCACTTCATTCAGCATCAGTTTATATAAGTCTTTCTGGGTTTTTTGAGACACACGCTGTTTTTTTTGTTTGTTTGTTTGTTTTGTTTTGTTTTGTTTTGCGGGGCAATGGGGGTTAAGTGACTTGTCCAAGGCCACACAGCTAGTAAGTGTCAAGTGTCTGAGGCCAGATTTGAACTCAGGTACTCCTGAATCCAGGGCCAGCGCTTTAACCACTGCACCATCTAGCTGCCCTAAATATTACTTACTTACTTACTTACTTACTTACTTAATTTTTACAGGACAGTGAAGGTTAAGTGACTTGCCTAGGGTCACACAGCTAGTAAATGTCAAGTGTCTGAGGCTGGATTACAACTCAGGTCCTCCTGAATCCAGGGCCAGTGCTTTATCCACTGTGCCACCTAGCTGCCCCTGCAGGCTGGGTTTTTAATATGAGTTTTCATAGTGCTTTTTTGTTTGTTTGTTTGTTTTTAAGTGAGGCAATTGGGGTTAAGTGACTTGCCCAGGGTCACACAGCTAGTAAGTGTTAAATGTCTGAGGCCAGATTTGAACTCAGGTACTCCTGACTCCAGGGCTGGTGCTCTTATCCACTGTGCCACCTAGCTGCCCCTAATATGAGTTTTGATGGTGTTTTGGGACATTTTGGATTTTTGTTCAATGTGACTGGGAGTGCTAGGAAGCATTGTTTTGAAAAAGTTGGGTAAAAAAAATAGAAAATGAATTATTTTTGTAAAAATAAGTGAATAAATTTGTTCACTAAAAATGAAAATTTCAATTTATTAAAATAAATGTGTTCATTTGTTGCTTTTTCCTAACCAATGATGGGTGACGGGGAGAAAGGGAAATCCTGGTAGATATTGCTCTTATAATATACCACTTCCATGGTAATAAGGTGCTAGGGAAGGGGCAGCTAGTTGGCACAGTTGGCACTGGGCCTTAAGTCTGGAAGATCTGAGTTCAAATCCAACCTCAGACATTTATTAGCTGTGTGACCCTGGGCAAGTCACTTAACCCTGATTGCCTCCAAAAAACAAAAAGAAAGGAAAAAAGGTCCTAAGGATCTTCTAAGGCAGAGGTGTCAAGAATACGGTCTACAATTCTCTCACGAGCTGACCAAACCAGATTTAAATGTAATTTTATTTTGGGCGGGGCGGGGGGAAGGGGGGGCAACTAGGTGGCACAGTAGATAAAACGCTGGCCCTGGATTCAGGAGGACCTGAGTTCAAATCCAGCCTCAGACACTTGACACTTACTAGCTGTGTGACCCTGGGCAAGTCACTTAGCGCTCATTGCCCAGCAAAAACAAAACAAACCCCAAAAATGTAATTGGGGAATATCTCACAATATAAATAAAAATACAATAAAACATAGATAACATTACGTTTTAAAACTAAATCGATACGTGGCCCTCAGGGATCCTTTTCTGTGGATTTATGGCTCCTGTTTCTATTTGAGTTTGATACCACTGTCTAGAATCTAGAGGATGTTCTATCATTTACATTTTTTTTAGGGTCTTTACTGGACATTCCTACTGGCGCAGACAATGGAAAAGTAGAAATGAAGAAGAAAAAAAAATTACAACTCCTGTTTTCCCCCAGAAGAGTTATCATAAAGACATGGCAATTGGGGTTAAGTGACTTGCACAGGGTCACATAGCTAGTGTCAAGTGCCTGAGTTCAGATTTGAACTCAGTTCCTCCTGAATCCAGGGCTGGTGCTTTATCCACTGCACCACCTAGCTGCCCTGAGTTATCATAAAGAAAAAGAGAACAGAAAACAAAATTTAAAACATGGAAGAAAACAAGTGAGAAATCTTAGGCTTTTCTTTCCTCATTTGGAAGGCCAGAGTCTCAGGTCTCAACAATCTAGTCCATGTGGTAGATGATGCTGCCAAATTGTTGCACTTCACTATGAGTTTCCATTACAAAAGGTCTTTTAAACTTTTAGCCCATTAAGCTGTTGCAGCATCTAAACTGTTTCAGGATCTAATTTGATACCAAGTCTCTCTCCAAACTGCCAGTCACTCAATATTCCCTGGCTAACCCACCAAAGCCTCCCCCTCACTTTTTGTTTTTTATTTTGTGGGTGGGGCAATGAAGATTAAGTGACTTGCCTAGGGTCACACAGCTAGTGTCAAGTGTCTGAGGCCAGATTTGAACTCAGGTCCACCTGAATTCAGGGCCAGTGCTTCATCCACTGTGTCACCTAGCTGCCCCTGCCTCCCCCTCTATTAAAGCCATATAATATGGAATCTTTGCCCCCTTAGAAGCCACTGTTGAGGCCTCTTTTTCCATAGGAGCTAAATAAGAACTCTCCATCACCCCAATCCCGGGACTTAGAATTACCACCAAGTCAGCTAGGGGAATCTCTATTCTTCCAAGGAAATACAAATTCACTATAGTTAATATAGCAATAGTCTCTCTTCCCTCATGATATTAGGAAGCAACAATTTGACCCATTGGTCCCCAAGTCCTTTCTGGGAAGGAACTGTCCAAACTATCCCAGAGGAAAGGAAGACTGCCAATTGAGGGGAACCCCAGCTCTTTTTGGGGTATACAGAACCTTCTGAGGGAGCAAGGATCTTGAGGCTGTGACAACTCTGTGCTGGGGGCGGGGGTGGGCTGAGGGTTTCCACTAGAACTATGTCTGAAGGTAGGTACATTCCTGGAGAATGGATTCTAGAAACCCCTGCACTGGAGAGCCCTTCTTCTTCTGTCACTGATATTGGATGCTTGGCCAAGGCGTTCAGGTGCATAGTGACACAGCTATTGTTTAGTAAGGGAAAACCTCTTGCCCGAGATGGGAGAGTGACATTTTACCAGTTGGGGACAGGTATGACAGACGCTTGGTTTATTTAGGTGAGTGTGCCTACTGTTAGAGGGCTGTCTTGCTTTACTCAACTCATAATAGGATAACCTTGGACACTTGACACTTACTAGCTGTGTGACCCTGGGCAAGTCACCTAACCCTCATTATCGCACAAAAAACCAACAAAACAAAACAAATTGGATATACTGAGGGAAGACAGCTTCAGTAACCTGACAATTGTTTTTTTTTTTTTTTGCCACCCCTTGCTTTGGTACCTGCCAAAGGTCCCATTTAACATGGTCTTTATTGGTAGAGAACTTCAGAAACATGGGCCTTGTAGGGTCATAGGGCCCAAGGGGAGTTTGCTAACATCTTCCAGGGCCCTCACCTGAAAGACACTAACTTATAGGTAACTTGGGCCATAATGATACTCAGGTAGAGAATGTGGGTTTTCCAAAACCTGAAGAGTCTAATAAGTCTCTGGGCTTTTTTTTTTTTTTTCAAGGCAATGGGGGTTAAGTGACTTGCCCAGGGTCACACAGCTAGTAAGTGTTAAGTGTCTGAATCCGGATTTGAACTCAGGGCCTCCTGAATCCAGGGCCAGTGCTCTATCCACTGTGCCACCTAGCTACCCTACTGGGCTTTCTTTTTTGATCATGGAAAAGCAAGTATCAATAGCTTATTTTAGGCTGTGCCCCAAAACCTTAGTTTTTGCCACCAATTCTCTTCTCCAAAACAAGACACATTTTTTGGGAGTTGTTTTCCTATCCCTTGTTCTTCATATGGGCCACCATCTGACCTTGGGCCTCTGCCACAATGGTCTCATCTGGCCTGGTCAACACTGTCATCAATGTAGGGGTGTGCATCAGAGTGTCAAACCACACAGCAGCTGATAGTGGGCAACACTCTCTATTGAAGCCTGAACTAGATCAAAATGTAATTGGGAAATAATACAACATTAAAAAAAAACATAGGGGGCAGCTAGATGGTACAGTGGATAAAACACTGGCCTTGGATTCAGGAGGACCTGAGTTCAAATCCGGCCTCAGACACTTGATACTAGCTGTGTGACCTTGGGCAAGTCACTTAACCCCCATTGCCCCACAAAACAAAAACCAACCAAACAAAAATGTAATTGGGAAATAATACGACATTAAAAAATAAAACATAGATAACATTACATTTCAAAACAAGTTAATATGCAGCCTGTAGGGATCCTTATATACAGATTAGTTGCCCCCATTTCTACTTGAGTTTGACTCCACTTCACTGATTGCTTTCCTATCAACCCCAAAAGAGGGGTCATTGTCCTCTGCCCACCCGGCAGGTAACTGACTTCTTTCCTCCATTCTCAAACTGCCTATTTGAACTGATAGCAGTATTTAAGCCACATTTATCCCTACCTTCTGTTCTGATTTCTTCGGTTGATCAGCCTATACCTATGTAGTTATGGGGTGGTGGTGAGGGGACTCAGAGATCAACTCTGAAGCCATTCTGATGGAGCTTCACCCAGAAGATGGGATTGAATTCCTCCTAAGACAGGGTCTGGGGGTTCACATGGGTCTAATTGACCAAATCCATGTCCTTTAGGAATTTCATGCCCTATCACCTTCCCTACTATAGAGAATGGAGTGAATCCACAAGGAGAATCCATCTTTACAAGGCCTGGTGAGAGCAACTTCCCATTTCAGCCACTTAAAAGGGGGGAAAAGGTGGTCTTTACCTAGAAATGCTAATTGATTTAGCTGATTCCGAAACTATAAGTCCCCAGAAGCCTCCCCAAACCTATGAAACCCAGCTACTGAGTCTCAGCATCGACCCTAGACCACACACTTGGTAACCAGTGATGCAGTGATTTGTCCAATTTTTCTTTCTTTCTTTCTTTCTTTCTTTCTTTCTTTCTTTCTTTCTTTCTTTCTTTCTTTCTTTCTTTCTCTCTCTCTCTCTCTCTCTCTCTCTCTCTCTCTCTCTCACACACACACACACACACACTTTCTTTTTTTTGGGGGGGGGCAATGAATATTAAGTGACTTCCCCAGGGTCACACAGCTAGTAAGTGTCAAATGTCTGAGGCTGGATTTGAACTCAGGTGCTCCTGAATCCAGGGCCAGTGCTTTGTCCACTAAGCCATCTAGCTGCCCCTTTCCAGTTTCTATTTGAATTTCCCATACATAATAATTGGTATAAGTTGTTTGAGGCACAGCATATGTGGAAAGAAATATTATGAGATAAAGTTTGAAAGGCATGTAAGTTCTTGAGTACCTCCCTTCTTATCCTATATTCATTAATTTTATTTGGGCAAAAGATTTTCAGTTTTGTGTAATCAAAATTGTATATTTTCTGTAATTGCCTCTATATTTTGCTTGGTTAAGAATTCATCTCCTACCAATAGCTGCTTCTTTGTAAATTTAAAAAATAGTATGATCTTTAATATTAAGGTCATGCTTCTATTTAGAATGTATTGTGAAAAGTGGTATAAAGTGTTGATTTAAGTCTAATTTCTGCTGGATTGTTTTCTAATTCTCCTAAACAGTTAAAAAAATCAAATAGAGCATTCTTTCCTAAGTTCTCTGTTTTCCACTTTACCTAATATTGGGTTGTTGAGTTGTACATTTTTTTGTGTGTGGCAATGAGGATTAAGTGACTTGCCCAGGGTCACACAGTAAGTGTCTAAGTTTGGATTTGAACTCAAGTCTTTCTGACTTGAGGCCTGGCACTCTATCTATTGTACCATCTGGCTGAGTAATGATTAACATTTTTTATTTCTTTATGGTCTGTAAAGGACAGATTTATTATTTCTAACTTTTTTTTACATATATTTGTGATATCTCTGTGGTCTAATACATGGTCACTTTTTTAAAAGTAAAAGATACATATGTTTCTGAGAAATATGTATTTTCTTTAGTAATCCCATTGAAAAGATGCCATAAATCATTTAGCTCTAGTTTATCTAACAATTCAATTCAATATTTCCTCTTTTTGCCAGACTTTGTTTGTTGTCTGGTTTCTTTTAGTGAGATGTAGTCTCCTTGTTCATCCTTTATGTTGAACCTAATTTTTTGGATTCACTTGATATAAATAATTTTTTTTCTAGTCCCTCATTTTTATTCTGGGTATGTTTTTAAATATGTTTCATGTTAGCAACATAATGTAGGGTTTTATTTTCTTGTCCAATCTATCATTCTTTTCTATTTTTATCAGATGTTTTAATCCTTTCACATCTAAAGTTGTTAGGTTTATTTTCCTCCATTTATCTCTAAGTTTAGTTTCTTTTTTCAAATTAAGATTTCTTTCCATCTTCCTCTATACATGTAGTACTTTGCCTCTTCAGTTATTTTAGTTTGATGTACTTTAAAGTAGCCCCATTTTCACTGACTCTCTTCTTCCTTCTCCTCAACCACCCCTTCCCATTTGCTTCCCTTTCTTCTTGTTTTGACATTTTACTTATTTGTTCCTTTTTCCCCTTCCCCTCTTTGCTAAATAGTCATGAAAATTTCCCCCTTATCTCCTTACTTTCAACTTGTTTGTTGGTTTTGAAAAAAAGTTAATTTTCCTTGCTTACTGTCTCAGGGAGGAGGAAGGAAGAAAATTTGGAACTCAAATTTTTTTTTAAATGTTAAAAGTTGTCTGTACATGTAACTGGGGGGGGGGATAAAGCATTATAAAAAAGAATTGAGTCATGAAAACACAGTAAACTTTGAGAAATAAGGGGAATGGAAAATAATTAAGCTCTTGATATTAGATAATTATTTATATTAAATGTTAGAATTTTGAGAAATAATTATTAATAATCTCTCTTGGGGACCCAGAGATCTTGCTTTTTAAAGTTCTCCCTCTCTCTCCTCTTAAAGGTGTGTGCTCTTTGAGAGATTGTATCAAATCTTATCTAGGTCAAACCCACCTCCCAAAAGGTGCCTTAGGTGGAGGCAGATTCTTTTGTCTAGATAAGCTAGGACTTTATTGAGTAGACATGGCCTCTGTGAACCAGTTCTAGGCGAGAACCATTGTGTCAGCTTGGGTGGGGGTCTCTACATTTCTCCCTGATATCATCTTTACTTGAGTCATGCATCCCCCAACTTCATTTTCTTTTGTTGTTGTCTTTTTTTTTTTGCCCCAATTTAAAAAAAAAATTTTTTTTTAAGATTAAGAGTAGTTTATTTAGGGGCTGGGGAAGAGAAGGGAAACCACAAGAAAAATCCTTGGACCTCTCATGGGGAGAAAGGCATGGCACAGAATGTGGCTCTGAGATACCAATCTCCTAATTTTTTTGGGGGGAGGGAATGAGGGTTAAATGACTTTCTCAGGGTCACACAGCTAGTAAGTGTCCAGTGTCTGAGGCTGGATTTGAACTCAGGTCCTCCTGAATCCAGGGCAGGTGCTTTATCCACTGCACCACCTAGCTGCCCTTCCAACTTCATTTTAATAGAATCCACCTCCAAATGATGTTAACCAATTAGATTTGATTGATGTATGATAGACTGCCTACAGTAGGAAAGGCATATGAACCAGACTTGACCACAAGGAAGGGGGTGGTCTGAGAGAGACGGCCATAGTCCTCCTTTTATTAATATCCTGTCAGCCATATTAATAAAATGATTAAATTTCCCAGATACAACACCTCTCATTATTTTATTCATCACATAGTGGATATCAAGAAACTGAGTTAGTTTGGGCAAAATAAAATTTAGGTATTTGGTGACTTCACCCAAGTTTATATACATCTTTAAATTTGTAGGGAAGTAATAGGACTGAATGACGACATCAATGAAAGACAGTACTAATAAGTAAAAAGAAGTCTCTATGAGGTAAAAAGCTTAACATCTCTATGGGTCACAATTTCAGAATATACTTTGATCTATTCACAAGTAGATATACATACCAGTGAATCTGAGAGCTTGTTAATATGGATATTGCCTATAATTAAAAACAGGTTGTGACATATCTTAAAAAACTAATTGTTCCTACCTTTTTCTAAAAAGGAGAGATTAGTTTCCCTCTCTCCATTATTTATCTTGCTTTTCTTTCTGGTCTAAACTTTTATTCTTTGATTCATGGCCCTTAGACATATTTTATCCTTCTTTACTCTCTGTATTCCTCATGGAATTAAAGCTTCTGAGGTTCCTATTTTGTGTGCTGTCTTCCAAATAGTTTCAATGTTATTGCCTTGTAGATCTTACCTCCCAGACCCCCTTTACTGATGTGCTTCACTCTTAGAAATACAAGTTCCTATTATACCATAGTAGGAAATTTCCTATATTTCTGATTATATAGTTCACCTTTTTTCTCCTCATGGTCATCCCCCTTTCGTGCCCCATTTGCCTTGGAATCTCTTCTCTGGGTTCTTTCCTTCCCTTCTTGCTGTCAGAGTCACCTTTCCCTGCCTTGGAATTCTGATTCCCCTTATCCTGGGACAAGATTATTGTTCTCTTAGCACCAAATCAGTGCAGATTCTGTTCATTGTGAGATTTCCATTCTTTACAAAATATTTCTTTTTCCTAATAGGAGAATTCACCAGTGGGACTCTTTCTCACCATTGAAACAAGATTTTCCTTTCTTTTTCCTCTCTCCTTTTCTCTCCTCATCCATTCTCCTATAGGTTTTCCTCTTCCTAAGAGACTAAAGGTATTATTTTCCCTTGTTTTCTTTAAATTCAATTTTATTTTCAGCTCAAACTTTCTGCCTCTCACTTCCTCTTTTTCTTGACCCCACTGAGAGAACAAGAAAAACAAAACTCATTAAAGCAAAACAAACTCCCACATTAGCCATGTTTTAAAAAAGCCTCAATCTATACTCTGTCCATCACTTCTGTATCTAGAGTTGGGTGGCATGTCTTAACATATGTCCTCTGAAATTATAGTTGGTCATTGTGTTGATTACAGTCACTAGGTCTTTCGAAGTTGTTTGTCTATACAATATTGTTGTTATTCTATAAACTATTCTCCTGGTTGTATTCACTTCACTTTGCATCACTTCATACAGGTCTTTCCAAGTTTCTTTGAAACAATGTCCTTCATAATTTCTGAAATACTATTATTAAATTATTGTTAAATATGAATTAATTTAATAACACAATTAATATTATTAAATACTAATACTATTAAATAGTATTCCATCACATTTATATAAGATAACTTGTTCAGTCATTCCCAACTGATAGGCACCCCCTTGGTTTTCAGTTCTTTGCCACCATGAAAAGAGTTGCTATAAATATTTTTGTACAGATGGGTCTTTTTCCTCTTTCTTTGATCTTTCTTTGGAGTTTAGACCCAGTAGCAGTATTGCTTGGTCAAAAGGTATGCATAATTTAATCACTTTTTAGGTATAGTACCAAAGTACTTTCCAGAATGGCTGAACCAGCTCATAACCCAAATAACAGTGTATAAATACACTTATTTTCCCACAGCCCTGCCAGCATTTGTCATTTTCTCACCAATAAGATGAATGAGAAATGGTACCTTAGAGTTGCTTTAATTTACATTTCTCTAATTAGTGATTTCGAATGTTCTTTCACATTGCTATTGGCAGCTTGGATTTCTTCTGAAAATTGCTTTTATAATTTATCATATGGCAAATGGCTTTTATTCTTTTTTGTTTGTTTGTTTGTTTTTGTTTGTTGCAGGGCAATGAGGGTTAAGTGACTTGCCCAGGGGCACACAGCTAGTAAGTGTCAAGTGTCTGAGGCTGGATTTGAACTCAGGTCCTACTGAATCCAGGGCTGGTGCTTCATCCACTGCACCACCTAGCTGCCCCTGGCTTTTATTCTTATAATTTTGAATCAATTTCCTATATAGCTTAAAAATGAAACTTTTATCAGAGAAAATTACTTCGGGGCAGCTAGGTGGCACAGTAGATAGAGCACCAGCCCTGGAGTCAGGAGGACCTGAGTTCAAATCCGGCCTCAGACACTTGACACTTACTAGCTGTGTGACCCTGGGCAAGTCACTTAACCCCAATTGCCTCATAAAAAAAAATTACTTCAAAAATTTATTCCTTTTCCCCCTGCCAATTTCTTACCTTTCTTCTAACTTTAGCTGCATTGGTTTTATTTGTGCACATTTTTTTTTTATTCTTAAGTCATCTAAATTGTTTATTTTGCTTTTTGCAAACTATCTCTTGTTTTGTCATGAATTCTTTCCCTCTCCATAGGTCTGACAATTTCTTCCACGCTCCTTTAATTTGTTTATGATATTGACCTTTATGCCTAAATCATGTACCCTTTTGGAGCTTAACTTGGTATAAGATATCAAATATTGGTCTCTGCCTAGATTTTGCCAGACTACTTCCAGTTTTCCCAAGTTTTTATTGAATTATGATATTGCTTCAATATCTGAGATCTTTGGGTTTATCAAACACTATGTTATTGTCTTTCATCTTCCATTCAGCTGTCAAACCAATCTTCCTAACACCCTCCTATTTAGTAAAACTCTGATGGCTCCCTGTTACCCACAGGACCAAATTTAAAATCTTATTTATCTTTTAAAGCTTGTCATAACTTGGCCCCTTCTTACTTTTCCAGTTTTCTTATACCTTACTCTCCTCTACATGCCCTAAGGTCCAGTGATACTGGGCTACTTGCTGTTTTTCTTTTCTGTTTTTTCTTTAAATTATTTTTTTTTACTTGCTGTTTTTCACAAATACTCTATTTACTAAAAAATACTTTCTGTTTTTTCACTAGCTGCTCCCTGCCCCCCCCAAAAAACCTGAAACTCTCTCCCTCCTGTCTTCCTTCAAATGTCTGCTAAATTCTCACCTTTTTCAAGAAGTCTTTCCCAGTCCAATCTTGGTGTCTTCCCTCAGAGGCCACCCTCTTGCCTTTATCTTTTTTTTTTGCAGGGCAATGGGGTTTAAGTGACTTGCCCAGGGTCACACAGCTAGTGAGTGTCTGAGGCTGGGTTTGAACTCAGGTCCTCCTGAATCCAAGGCTAGTGCCTTATCCATTGCGCCACCTAGCTGCCCCCTTGCCTTTATCTTTTTGTTGTTTGTCCTTCCTTCTTGAAGAGGACCTTGACATCAGGGTGATGTGATGGATGACTTGCACTGAATTGGATTTAAGTAAGGCAGGACTGTGTAGGGTCACCAATCTTACTCTCTCCTCCAGAGCCATCTGGGTCCAGTGGCAAGATATATATCAGGACCACTGGAGATGGCCCTGATCTTTGATGTTTAAGGCAATTAAGGTTAAGTGACTTGCCCAGGGTCACACAGCTAGTAAAGTGAGATTGGAACTCAAGCCCTCCTGACTCCAGGGCCAGTGCTCTATCCACAGCACCACCTATCTGCCCCTGCCTTTAACTATGTTTTATGCACACAGTTGTTTACATTTTGTCTCCTCTTAGATTGTGAACTCCTGGAAGGTTAAGACTGTTGCCTTTTGTTTTCTCTATACTTAACATGTGGTGGGTACTTGATAATGCTTGTTGACTGACACTTCATTTATTGACTTTATGGGCTGTTTTCTTTCCTTAGACTCTAAGTTCTTTGAGGGCAGGGGCCATCCTGCTTGCTTGTATTTGTATTCCTGGTGCTTAGCATAGTGCCAGGCACACAGCAGGGGCTTAATAAATGGCCCATTTATCTGTCTCTTTGTCCATCACCTACCCATTCTATCATTACTTCAAAAGAAAAGTAAGCTCTACATAAGAGCTTCCTCACTTTTCAGTATTATGTTTTCCTGGTCCACAACATATATGGAGATTTTTTTTATTAGCATCTCGTTCAGCTCAGAAAAAAGAAGAGAAAAATAAAGAAAAAAAAATACCAAATCTGGAATCAAAGGGACCTGAGATAAACTCCCCAAACTTCCACTTATTGGCTGTGTAACCCTGGGCTTCAATTTCCTCATTTATAAAATGAGGTGGGGGAGCTAGGTGGTAAAGTGATAAGATTCTGGGCCTGGAGGCAGTAAGACTCACCTTCCTGAGTTCAAATCTAGCCTCAGACACTTACTAGCTATGTGACTCTGGACAAGTCACTTAACCCTGTATGCCTAAATTTCCTTATCTGTGAAATGAACTGGAGAAGGAAATGGCAAACTACTCCAGTATCTCTGCCAAGAAAACCCTAAATGGGGCAGCTAAGTGGTGCAGTGGATAAAGCACTGGCCCTGGATTCAGGAGGACCTGAGTTCAAATCCGGTCTCAGACACTTGACACTAGCTGTGTGACACTGGGCAAGTCACTTAACCCCAATTGCCCAGCCAAAAAAAAAAAAAGAAAACCCTAAATGGGGTCTCAAAGAGTCAGATAGGACTGGATAAAACCACAATAACAAAATAAAATAAGGGACTTGGACTAATTGACCTCTAGGGTCTTATCCATCTCTAAATCAATGATCTTACTCAAAGGATGGGGATTTTGACACCACACCAATGAATATAATCTATAGAAGGCCTCCACCTCTAATTGGATCAACAAGTCAGTGATTTAAATTAGCATGAGATAACAATTTTAAAAAAAATTGGAAGGAGTGAAGTGCTTTGCTAATTGATTAAAAGCAGATCTCATACCAGAAAATTGTGATTCATTGGAGAGAATCAGTCCAAACCGGCAGGGCTACATATAACATAACAAACCAATTCTGGCTTGCAGGGTAGCAGAGACCCTCTAGCCTGGGGTGCCCCTGGAGGAGAGCAGTGAGTCAGCTGAAGAGAGTGATCCCATAGTGGGTCTTTTGTCTCTTTCCGCCTATTGAGCAGGCGTTGACTTTGTGAACTTCAGAGGATCAGAAGATATGGGTTTTTCATTGGCACTGGGGATTTTGTGCATTGCAGATGGTTGCAGTGTCCTCTAAGGCAACAATGACTGACTGGCAGAGTCTGCAAACAGCAATGAGAGGTATACTGAAGACAGGGGCACCAACAGCCAGAGCATAACAGAGAGTTACCACCAAGGGACACTTCATGTGGCTTTCATAGAAGGAAGAATTGCCAGTAACCAGAAGCTGTGTTCTGTGTTGCCACATGTATTCTCTACATATGTCTCTTGTCATCCATTGTACCCAATTTAATTCCATTCTTCCTAGGAACCTATCATGTTTAAGGGAGAAAATGTTCCTTCAGTTTGGGGAAATGTTTTATTTATTTAATTTATTTTTAATTTTTTTTTTGTGGGGCAATGAGGGTTAAGTGACTTGCCCAAGGTCACACAGCTAGTGTCAAGTGTCTGAGGCTGGATTTGAACTCAGGTCCTCCTGAATTCAGGACTGGTGCTTTATCATGGGGAAATGTTTTGTCACAACTACTCTTACCATACCATATTAGTAAAGACATTTTTCTAAAAGTGAATTAAGTCTGGCTCGCTAATAATCAATGAGGAGTACACCAGATTGGAGCTTGAGAGTAATATCACCAGCAACCTTAGCTATTAGATAGATAGATAAGAGATAGATAGATGGATGGATGGATGGATGGATGGATGGATGGATGGGTAGATGAATGGGTGGATGGGTGGATGGATGGATGGATGGATGGATGGATGGATGGATGGATGAATGGGTG